>NC_091980.1:276393942-277124352 GCF_044704955.1 Pristiophorus japonicus | reverse complement strand
ACAAGATGGAACTTATGTCCCCCGCTGATGCCTGAAAGGAGCTGGAGGCATAGAAGGCAAGTGCCACAGTCACCTTCACGTCGACGGGCAGTGCAGTCCTGTTGCCGTTGGTGGGCTGTAGGTCTGCCTGTAGGAGTTGGCATATCTCTGTGACCACCTCTTTTTGGAAGCGCAGCCTTAAGAAATAGGAACTGCAGCGGGCCATATGGCCCCTCGAGCCTGCTCTGCCATTCAATAAGGTCATGGCTGATCTGATAATTGACTCAGCTCCACTTCCCTGCCCACTCCCCATAACCCCTTATCCCCTTATCGTTTCAGAAACTGTCTATTTCTGTCTTAAATTTATTCAATGTCCCATCTTCCACAGCTCTCTGAGGCAGCGAATTCCACAGATTTACAACCGTCTGAGAGAAAAAATTTCTCCTCATCTCTGTTTTAAATGGGCGGCCCCTTATTCTAAGATCATGCCCTATATCAGTGGCAACATCCTCTCTGCATCCACCTTGTCAATCCACCTCATAATCTTATACGTTTCGATAAGATCACCTCTCATTCTTCTAAATTCCAATGAGTAGAGGCCCAACCTACTCAATCTTTCCTCATACGTCAACCCCTCATCTCCAGAATCAACCTAGTGAACCTTCTCTGAACTGCCTCCAAAGCAAGTATATCCTTTCATAAATATGGAAACCAAAATTGCAGGTGTGGCTTCACCAATACCCTGTATAGCTGTAGCAAGACTTCCCTGCTTTTATACTCCATCCCTTTTGCCATAAAGGGCCAAGATTCCATTGGCCTTCCTGATCACTTGCTGCACCTGCATACTAACCTTTTGTGTTTCATGCACATGTACCCTCAGGTCCCGCTGTACTGCGGCACTTTACAATCTTTCTCCATTTAAATAAAAACATGCTCTTTGATTTTTTTTCTGCCAAAGTGCATAACCTCACACTTTCCAACATTATACTCCATCTGCCAAATTTTTGCCCAATCACTTAGCCTGTCTATGTCCTTTTGCAGATTTTTTGTGTCTTCCTCACACATTGATATTCCTCCCATCTTTGTATCATCAGCAAATTTGGCTACGTTACACTCAGTCCCTTCTTCCAAGTCATTAATATAGATTGTAAATAGTTGGGGTCCCAGCACTGGTCCCTGCATCACCCCAATAATTACTGGTTGCCAACCTGAGAATGAACCATTTATCTCAACTCTCCGTTTTCTGTTAGTTAGCCAATCCTCTATCCATAATAATATATTACCCCCAACCCCGTGAACTTTTATCTTATGCAGTAACCTTTCATGTGACACCTTGTCAAATGCCTTCTGGAAGTCCAAATACACCACATCTACTGATTCCCCTTTATCCACCCTGTTTGTTACATCCTCAAAGAATTCCTGCAAATTTGTCAAACATGACTTCCCCTTTATAAATCCATGCTGACCAAATTTTGCTTTTCCAAATATCCTGCTACTGCTTCTTTAATAATGGACTCCAACGTTTTCCCAACCACAGATGTTAGGCTAACTGCTCTATAGTTTCCTGCTTTTTGTCTGCCTCCTTTTTTAAATAGGGGCGTTATATTTGCAGTTTTCCAATCAGCTGGGACCTCCCCAGAATCCAGGGAATTTTGGTAAATTACAACCAATGCCTTCTAACGCACTGTGCCTCAGAGAGCTGGAGGTATGAGTGAATTTTATGTAAGCTCATGGGGGGCTAAGGCCTCACAAATGATCAACAAAACACCTTCTTCCAGCTTGAAGCTATATGACTATACCAGCCAGGATTACTTGCTCCAAACCTAGCATGGGCCCCATATCTTTTAAAATGTCCTTAAATGTCCTTTATAAAAAAAATTAGAAAATCACATAAACTTCACAATATGCAGTATTGCAGCCTTCTTCTCCCAATCCTTTTAATCACTCACAACTCTGACTTTCTCCTCCAATTTTAACATGGCGCCGTTAGTCCCTGGTGTGCTCTGGTTCCGACTGCTTTTTCTTGGTGGGTTCCTGGGCGGACGGTTAATCAGGCGAAATGCTCGAAAGTTCCCCCCGGGTGCTAGTGCAGCGATGCACGACGATTTACGTCACCAAACAGTCAAAACAGTGGCAGGGCGGTGGGCTTACAGCCGCCACAAAACCATTGGCGAAAGTTCCGCCCGGGCGCAAAATGTTGTGCACCACGTTTTTCGGCCAAATATAATTTTTGCGGCCCGTCGAGGCGCTAAATGGGGCACAAATCAGCCAAAACTCCAGCCCATAATGTAAAACTCTGTTAACTTCCCCTGATGAAATTTAAGTTTGAATTTCTGGCTTTTTTTGTTGACACTGAGAAATCTAGGTGAGGAGCCCAAGGCTCATATGGCAAGAACAGAGTTGGAACGACCAGCTAAGTTAAGAACTGGTGGTTCGGTGAGTCCTCGCTTGAATTTTAAAAGTCTGTAAATTGTCGAAGGGTGGGAAGAATGCGGGAGAGGAGAAGTTTGATATCCTGAGAAAGAATGAGTTACAGATGTTCAAATACAGTTGGTTCCATTTACAGTGCCAAACATTAGCTACTCATGTGCGTGCAGAGCTCTCTTCTGGTCGGGACGTGTAGAATTCAAGCAGGACGGGGTCAAGCAATGTAAACATGGTTCTGGCTGACTGCAATCCCAACAGCAGCTCAGACTGGTAGCTGCAGTATAAATGTACCTGAAGTGTACAAAAAGAAAGACTTGCATTTATATAACGCCTTTCATGGCCACTGGACTTTCCTAGGCACTTCACAGCCAATGAAGTACTTTCTGAAGTGTAGTCACTTTTATAATGTAGGAAACGCAGCAGCCAATTTGCGCACAGCAAGCTCCCACAAATAACAATGTGATAACGACCAGATAATCTTTTTTAGTGATGTTGATTGAGGGATATATATTGGCCTGGACACCAAGGATAACTCCCCTGCTCTTCTTCAAAACAGTGCCACAGGATCTTTTACATCCACTTGCGAAAGCAGGCAGGGCCTCGGTTTAAAGCCTCATCCAAAAGATGGCACCTCCAACATCGTAGCACTCCCTCAGTACTGCTTTGGAGTATCAGCCTCGATTTTTGTGTTCAAGTTTCTGGAATGGAACCTCAATCCACAACCTTCTGACTCAGAGGCAAGGGTGCTACCCACTGAGCCATGGCGGCCTGTAGATGCACTCATTGTTTCCTGCTAAACAAGGTCACAAGGACAAAGATAGACCAGGAATAACAGTTCTCAATTGGGGAAAAGCCAATTTTACTAAGCTGAGATGTGATTTAGCCAAAGTGGACTGGAAACCACTACTTGAAGATAAATCAGTTTCAGAGCAGTGGGAGGCATTCAAGGAGGAGATAGTGAGGGTTCAGAGCAAGCATGTTCCCTTAAAGAAAAAAGGTCGGACTAACAAATCTAGAGCCCTCTGGATATCACAGGTCATACAGGGCTGGATAAAGAAAAAAAGGAAAGTTTATGACAAATACCGAGGGCTCAATACTGCAGAATCTCCAGAGGAGTATAGAAAGTGCAGGGTGCAATTAAAAAGGAAATTAGAAAAGCAAAGAGAGGGCATGAAAAAATATTGGCAAATAAAATCAAGGAAAACCCAAAGATGTTTTATAAATACATTAAGAGCAAGAGGATAACTAAAGAAAGAGTAAGGCCTATTAGAGACTATTAAGGTTATCTGTGTGTGAAGGCAGTAGACGTGGGTATGGTTCTTAATGAATATTTGCATCTGTTTTAACAAAAGAGAGGGATAATGCAGACATTGCAATCAGGGAGGAGTTGTGTGAAATATTAGATGAAATAAATATAGTGAGAGAGGAAGTATCCAGGGGTTTAGCATCTTTGAAAGTGGACAAATTCCCAGGCCTGGATGAAATATATCCCAGGCTGTTAAGAGAAGCAAGAGAGGAAATAGCAGAGGCTCTGACCATCATTTTCCAATCCTCCCTGGCTACAGGTGTGGTGCCGGACGATTGGAGGACAGCTAACATTGTACCATTGTTTAAAAATGGAGAAAGTGATAAGACTGAGTAATTACAGGCCAGTCAGCCTAAAATCGGTGGTAGAAAAATTATTGGAAATAATTCTGAGGGACAGGATAAATCTTTATTTAGAAAGACATGGATTAATCAAGGACAGTCAGCATATATTTGTTAAGGGAAGGTAATGTCTGACTAAATTGATTGAAATTTTTGAGGAGGTAACAAGGAGGGTCAATGAAGGTAGTGAGTTTGATGTAGTGTTTATGGATTTTAGCAAGGCCTTTGATAATGTCCCACATGGCAGACTGGTGATGAAAGTAAAAGCCCATGGGATCCAAGGCAAAGTGGCAAGTTAGATCCAAAATTGGCTCAGAAGCAGGAAGCAAAGCGTAATGGTCGATGGTTATTTTTGTGACAGGAAGGCTGTTTCCAGTGGTGTTTCACAGGGCTCAGTATTGCTCCAATGCTTTTTGTGGTAAAGAAAGAAAGACTTGCATTTCTATAGCAGCTTTCAAGACCACCGGATGCCTCACAGCGCTTTACAGCCAATGAAGTACTTTTGGAATGTAGTCACTGTTGTAATGTGGGAAACGCGGCAGCCAATTTCTGCCCAGCAAGCTTCCACAAACAGAAATGTGATAATGATCAGGTAATCTGTTTTTGTTATGTTGATTGAGGGATAAATATTAGCCAGGACATTGGAGATAACTCCCCTGCTCTTCTTCGAAATAGTGCCATGGGATCTTTTACTCCCACCTGAGAGAGCAGACAAGATATATATCCGGTATATATCAATGATTTAGACTTGAATGTAGGGGGTATGATTAAGAAGTTTGCAGATGATGCAAAAATTGGCTATGTGGTTGATAATGAAGAAGAAAGCTGTAGACTGCAGGTGGGCAGAACTGTGGCAAATGGAATTCAATCCAGAGAATTGTGAGGTACAGCATTTGGGGGGGTGGGGGTGGCTAACAAGGTTAGGAAATACACAATAAATGGTAGGACACTGAGAGGTGTAGATGAACAGAGGGACTTTGGAGTGCATGCCCACAGATCCCTGAAGGTAGCAGGACAGGTGGATAAGGTGGTTAAGAAGGTATACTGGATACTTGCCTTTATTAGCTGAGGCATAGTATATAAGAGCAAGGAAGTTGTTCATCAACTGCATAAAACACTAGTTAGGCCACAGCTAGAGTATTGCATACAGTTCTGTTCACCACATTAGAGGAAAGATGTGATTGCACTAGAGAGGGCACAGAGGAGATTTACAAGGATGGTGTCTGGACTGAAGAATTTTAGCTATGAGGAAAGATTGGATAGGCTGGGGTTGTTTTCTTTGGAACAGAGGAAGATGAGGGGAGACCTAATTGAGGTATATAAATTATAAGGGGCTTATATAGAGTGGATAGGAATGACCTATTTCCTTTTCGTAGAGGGTTCTATAGCCAGGGGGCATAGATTTAAAGTAATTGGTAGGAGGTTTAGAGGCGATTTGAGGAGAAATGTTTTCATCCATAGGGTGGTGTGGGTCTGGTACTCACTGCCTGACAGATAGAAACCCTCATAGCATTTAAAAATTAATTGGATATGCACTTGAAGTGCCGTAACCGACAAGGCTACGGACCAAGAGCTGGAAAGTGGGATGAGGCTGGAAAGCACTTTGTCAGCCAGCACGGACACAATGGGCCGAATGGCATCCTTCTGTGCTGAAAATTTCTATAATTCTATGAATCTGTGATTCAATCATCCTTGGCGCAGGACATTGCTGCAGGAGTTCCTCATGGCAGTGTCCTAGGCCCAGCCATCTTCAGCTGCTTCATCAATGACTTTCCCTCCATCATAAGGTCAGAAGTGGAGATGTTCGCTGATGATTGCACAGTGTTCAGTTCCTTTTGCAACTCCTCTAAAAAATCAAGCAGCCCATGCCCACATGCAGAATACCTGGACATCATTCAGGCTTGGGCTGATAAGTAGCAAGTAACATTCGCACCGCACAAGTTTCAGCCAATGACCATCTCCAACAAGAGAGAATCTAACCACCTCCGTTTGATATTGAATGGAATTACCATCGCCGAATCCGCCTCCATCAATATCGTGCGGATCACCATTGACGAGAACTTAACTGGACCAGCCTCATAAATATGTGGCTACAAGAGCAGGTCAGAGGCTGGGTATTCTGCGGCGAGTGTCTCACCTCCTGACTCCCCAAAGCCTTTCCACCATCTACAAGGCACAAGTATGGAGTGTGATGCAATAAGTGCAGCTCCAACAACACTCAAGAAGCTCGACACCATCCAGGACAAAGCAGCCCACTTGACTGGCACCCCTTCCACCACCTTCAACATTCACTTCCTACACCACCGGCACGCCGTGGCTGCAATGTGTACCATGTATAAAATGCACTGCAGCAACTTGCCACACACCATTCTGACTTGAAAATATATCGCCGTTCCTTCATCGTCGCTGCGTCAAAATCCTGGAACTCCCTCCCGAACAGCTCTATGGGGGTAACCTTGCCACACGGACTGCAGCTGTTCAAGAAGGCTACTCACCACCACCTTCTCAAGGGCAATTAGGGATGGGCAACAAATGCTGGCTTTGCCACATTCCAGGAACAAATTTTTTAAAAGTCACTAAGACCAGATGGAATGCATCCTAGGAAGTGGAAGACAATGAAGATTTGCATTTATATTGCACCTCATCCCATCTCTCAGAAACATCTCAAAGCACACTGACTGTTACTTTGTAGATAATGGGCCTATTGGAAGACAGAGTGCTAGAGGAGTTAATTTTACTATTTATTTGGGTAGTTTATCAAGTAACAGATACTTTCATACCATCAACCTAAACAGTATTTGGCATTAACAAAATAAAAAAAAGTAATAACTGATATGAATTTAACCTTCTAGTCCAAAATCAGTGCATATTTATTTTAAAATTTGTTTACACAAGTATCAGCAGAAACATCCATTTGAAGGACTCAATGTCTGTGTCAGAACCTGTACAAAAGATCACCGTGTTAATAATTTTCAAATGTCCCTTAGCTCCATGGGTTGCTACTATTGAATTGCATTATTGAGACAAACACTGCATTCATACTCCACATGATTAGTATTGGCATGGAAACAAACCTGATTCGTGCTATCACTTAACTTGCAATGTGAATCAGGTGTCAAGGCCTCAAGTAACTCTGAAGGGAAGTACAGTGAGACTACCTCCTCCAAGGAGTCTTACTGCGCTTAATTCTTGAGTCATGTTAAACCGTGATGCTAGCTTCAGGCTGCATTTACACTATAGCTACAGCATCAATGCATGACAAACCACTACACACTGACACCACATTTATAGTGTGAAACCCTATTAGTTTCCCCCGATGAAATTTCAGTTTGGATTTCAGGCTTTTTCTGTTTACACAATCAAAATGTAGAGGAAGGGTCAAGGCTCATAATACAAGAAGAGAGGCAGAAAGACCAGGTAAGTTAAGAACTGGTGCTTAGGTGGGCGATAGATCGTATTTTAAAAGACTGTAAATTGTCGAAGGGAGGGAAGAATGAGGGAGGGAAGAAGTTTGATATCCTGGGAAAATATGAGTTACGGATGGACAAATGCAATTGTAATAGCTTCTTTACAACATCATAAACACACAGATGCTACAAGATGCCTCCAGTACATGTGACTTTTATTGTATTTACAGCAGCAGTTGCATTACCACAGTAGTCCAATAGGTGGAGCAGTCCACTAGGATAAGCTCTATATTACGCTTCCCCCTCCTTAATGAAGAAGTAATCATAACAAAATAATCGTCATACATAACGTGCATGGTTATACACAACAAAAGATATGGGGTTAGAAATTGGCCAGCCTAATGCCTGTTTTTTTGGCGATATTTCGCCTTTTTTGATGGAAAAAGGTGTTCACCTAAACTGGCCAAAGTTGTGCACCGGCGGTTTTGAAATACCGCTGAAAAGCAGACTACCGTCGTGCAAGACTGAAAAAAGCGATATCGCTTTAAATTGGCCGTTTGGCGCACCCATATTTGTCCTACGAGTTCAGGCCATTCGGGCCTACCGCAGGCTCCCCACTACATCACCCATCGGCGACCTCCAACGACCTCCGATGACCCCCGACGACCTCCGGCGATGTCCGGCGACTTCCGACGACCTTCGGCAAGCTCCAGCGACCTTTGATGACCTCCGGTGACCTCCAACAACCCCTGGAAACCTCCAATGATCTCCGGAGGTGGGGGTTTCGACCTGGACCTGGCTATCGGGCCTCCACCCCCCCTCCTCTCCCCCGCCCTCCAGCGGTGATCTGATTTGAACACCTCCAGCAATGGCATTGGGCCTCTCCACCACAATGGAGTCTGGGCTTCCTCGACAACGGCTGGACCTCCCGTGGCGACAGACAACCTCCTCAACGACAACCGGGACCCCATTGCCCACGTCAGCGACTGGTCTCCCCTCCTCCTTCAGCGGCTGGAGCTCTCCTTCCTCACTGGCGACCTGGCCTCTTCTCCACCTCCAACACATGGTGAGTTCCATGGCTGTGCCCCCACTGCCCTCCCACCCTGAACCCCAGTGGGCCACTGACCCTCCCAATGCCTGCCCCTAACCAGGCCTCGGACCACCTACCACCAAGGGCACTACCCAGCGCCAAGCCTGCGACTAATATCTCGCCGTAGGCAACTAGGCCCACATAGCAGTGCCTGGTCTCCAGTTGTCTTGGACCCCCTTGCCAATGGATCAAGACCTTGCTCAGCTAAGCCCGTGTGATAGCTGGTGTGCAACAACCACCCCACGTTAAAAGAACTCACGCACAGGCATCTTCCACTCTGTTAACATGAAGTTCGGGACCTGGAACGTCAGGACCCTCATGGACAACCCCAACAGTGACAGGCCGGAAGGCTGCATCGCCATTGTTTCCTCCATAACCAGTGCCTTCAAAGAGATGCTCGGTCACTCGACCAGGAAACACCAGGATTGGTTTGATGAGAATGATCAGGAGATCCAAGAGCTAATAGATCTCAAATGCAGGGCATTTCTGAGCCTTAAACAACAACCCAACTCCGGAGCAGCAAAGCAGCATTATAGATGCCTCAAAGTTGAGGCCCAATAAAAAACCCAGGACCTAAAGAACAGGTGGTGGATGGAGAAAGCACAGGAGATACAGCAGTTGGCCATCAACCATGATGTACGAGGATTCTTCATCGCAGTCAAGGCCACCTATGGGCCAAACACCCAAGGCCCCACCCCACTGCTGGCCAAAAACGGGGAAACACTCATCAAGAACACCGAGGCAGTCAGGGTCCGCTGGAAGGAGCATTTCAAAGATCTCCTCAATCCAGACTCTGCCTTTGACTCAAGTGTTCTCGACTCCATCCTGCAGCATGTGACCCGCCACCACCTCAGTGAGACCCCAACACTGCACGAGGTAGAAAAAGCCATAAGACAGCTTAAAAACAACAAGGCTATGGGTGTGGATGGAATCCCTGCTGAGGCATTGAAGTATGGCGGAGAGGCAATCCTGGCGCGAATACACAACCTCATCCCTCTCATCTGGAGGGAGGAGAGCAGGAGAGCATGCCGGGAGATCTCAGAGATGCAGTGATTGTGACCATCTTTAAAAACGGGGACAAGTCCGACTGCGGCAACTACAGAGGAGGTGTGTGGGGTGTGTGGGGGGCCTGACCCATCCACCTCCATGGCACGAACCTGGTATTGCAGTACTTCCAGGAACGGTGCAGTGGCTCTAGGCCTTTTGGCTAAGAGCATTGGCGCAGAGTGATCCTTGATGTGTGCAAGGTGACCTCTGGCGTTTGTGATTTGACAAAGAATTGGAACGATTGGCTACGAATTTTAAAAAAAACTACAGAGGAATCTCCCTGCTATCAGCCACTGGGAAAGCCGTCGCTAGAGTCCTCCTCAACCATCTTTTTCCCGAGGCCGAGGAGCTCCTCCCAGAGTCACAGTGCGGATTTAATCCCATACAGAGCACAATGTACATGATTTTTGCAGTGCGTTAGCTACAGGAAAATTTAGGGAACAGCGCCAGCCCTTATGTTCTATGTTTCTATAGATGTGGCCCTTACGGCTAAAGGGATAAAGGGGTATGGAGAGAAAGCAGGAATGGGGTACTGAAGTTGCATGATCAGCCATGATCATATTGAATGGTGGTGCAGGCTCGAAGGGCTGAATGGCCTACTCCTGCACCTATTTTCTATGTTTCTACGTTTCTATGTTTCTATATTTATATGTGGCCTTCTTCGACCTTAAAAAGACCTTTGACACTGTCAACCACGAGGGTCTATGGAGCGTCCTCCACCGTTTCGGATGTCTCCAAAAGTTCACCACCATCACGATGACATGCAGGCCGTGATCCTTACCAATGGATCCATCACAGACCCAATCCACGTCCGGACCTGGGTCAAACAAGGCTGCGTCATCACCCCAACCCTCTTCTCAATCTTTCTCGCCGTCATGATCCACCTCACAGTCAACAAGCTCCCTGCTGGAGTGGAACTAAACTACAGAACCAGTGGGAACCTGTTCGACCTGCACCGTCTCCAGGCCAGGTCCAAAACCACCCCAACCCTCTGTTGTCTAGCTACAGTATGTGGAAGATGCCTGCGTCTGTGCACATACAGAGGCTGAATTCTAGGACATAGTTGACATATTTACTGAGATGTACGAAAGCATGAGCCTTATGCTAAACATCCATAAGACAAAGGTTCTCCACCAGCCTGTCCTCACTGCACAGCACTACCCCCCCCCCCAGTCATCAAGATCCACGGCATGGTTCTGGACACCGTGGACCAATTCCCTTATCTCTGGAGCCTCCTATCAACAAGAGCAGGCATCGACGACGAGATCCAACACCACTTCCAGTGCACCAGTGCAGCCTTCGGTCGCCTGAAGAAAAGAGTGTTTGAAGACTAGGCCCTCCAAACTGCCACCAAGCTCATGGTCTACAGGGCTGTAGTACTACCCGACCCGCCCTCCTGTATACTTCAGAGACATGGAGCATGTACAGCAGTCACCTCAAGTTGCTGGAGAAATATCACCAACTGCAAGATCCTACAAATCCCCTGGGAGGACAGGCGCACCAACATCAGCGTCCTCGTCCAGGCTAACATCCCCAGCATTGAAGCACTGACCACACTTGATCAGCTCCACTGGGCAGGCCATGTAGTTCACATGCCAGACACGAGGCTCCCAAAGCAAGTGCTCTACTCGGAGCTCCTTCACGGCAAATGAGCCAAAGGTGGGCAGCGGAAACGCTACAAGAACACCCTCAAAGCCTCCCTGATAAAGTGCGACATCCCCACTGACACCTGGGAGTCCCTGGCCCAAGACCACCCTAAGTGGAGGAAGTGCATCTGAGAGGGCGCTAAGCACCTCAAGTCTCGTCGCCGAAAGCATGCAGAAATCAAGCGCAGGCAGTGGAAAGAGCGTGCGGCAAACCAGTTCCACCCACCCCTTCCCTCAACAACTATCTGTCCCACCTGTGACAGTCTGTGGCTCTCGTATTGGACTGTGCAGCCACCAAAGAACTCACTTCAGGAGTGGAAGCAAGTCTTCCTCGATTCCAAGGGACTGCCTATGATGATAATGATGACGATTCTGGGTGAAAAAAAAACGCCCGAGAAAAGCCTGCATTGCAGCCCCAGAAACAGCAGTAATTATGAAGACCTGCAAAAAACATGTTAAATTTTTCATTTTTTCATTCTTTTTCAGCGATTCACTAGCTAAGTGTCTTGTGAATGTTTTGTGATTTTTTATTTTTTTGATTTTAGCCTTTTTTTGTGTGTTTTCCCCCCCTCCCAGGGCCTGTCTTTTTAGCGGTAATCGACCTCGGACTAAAGTTGGCGAGGACCGCAGTTTCCATCGCGACTCTTCATACAACGTCGATTTTTACCATCAGGCGCATATTTTTTGCCAATTTTAGGCCTAGAGGTATTTTTAATGGTATTTTCGGCGAAAAATGCTGAAAAAATACTGCTATCACCAAAGCACCAATTTCGAGCCCATGGATGTATTTTGCCATATTTCCAAATCAAACTTAACCACTGGTTTTCTGTTTTGAAGAGGATACCTTCGCTCTTGTACAGAACTTTCCAAACTTGGTGTCAAACTTAGACTCATTCTACACTGAACCTGAGTTATCTCCAAGGGATGCCCTTGATATATATTTAGGACAACTTCAGACTGTTTGTCTACCTGACTCGGACTCAGATTTAAATTCTGACTTTCTCTTGGACTTGTTCCTAGTACATCTGATGTAAGATTTGCTACTGGTATTCTATTTGTAATAAAACTATCTGACTCATCTGAAATCATTGAATCACTCCAACTTCCACATCTGTAGGTGATCAATGTGAACAAACCTAACCCTTCCATGATCAAACATCTTGGCCAAATATACGCGAGGGCCACATATCTTCACTACTCTTCGTGATAACTCTACCTCTATCATGATTCTCTTTCTATCTTAATTGTTTCTCTTCTACTGATTGTGCCAAGTTTGGCTTTAGCAATGAGAATCTGGTTTGTGGCTGTCGTTTGAGAATCAACTCTGCTGGTGTTCTACTAGTAGTTGTATGAGAAGTATTACGATAAGTAATAAGAACATTTTCCAATTTGTGGTCCAACGACAACTGCCATTTCTTTGGATTTGGATTCAACATTTGTTTGATGAGAGCATGTTTTACAATTTGTACTGTGCGCTCTGCTGCACCATTTGAAGCAGGGTGTTATGGTGGAACTTTGGTATGTTTCACACCATTTCTGCTCCTGAACTGTGCAAATTCTTCTAAACAGAATTGCGGCCACAATTTATTTTGGGAGGCCATATGATGAAAACAATCTTCATAAATTGTCTAGTGTACTAATTGTTGTTATTTTCCACATCGGAAACACCTCTACTCACTTCGAATGGCTATCTATCACAATGAACAATTGCTGTCCTTCTAGCTCAGCAAATTCTGTATGCAACATTTGCCACAGCCTGGGAGGCCATTTCCATGGCTGTAATGTACTGATGGTGGTTTCTTGCTTACCAATTGACACGTCGTACACTAACGATGTACTCTATATCTTTATCTAAACCTAGCCACCATAAGTTACTGCGTGCAAAACTCTTGGTCAAGCACATTCCCAGGTGCTGGTCATGACGATCTCCTAATAATTTGGACCTGAACTTAATTGGAATAACTACTATTGCACCCCACATGATACAACCTTTATCCACTGATAATTCATTCCTATGAAAGAAGTATGGATGAATATCTTTCTCTGATACCCGGTTTGGCCTGCCATTTGTTATGTAATCATATACCTTTGACATAACTGGGTCATGTTTGGTTGCTTTACCAATCTTGTCAGCTGTGACTGGCAATTCATCAATGTATGAAAAATAGAACACTTCTTGCTATTGGCTGTAACTTGTGATGGGGATGGAAACCTGGACATAGCATCAGCATTACTAGCTGACTTAGGTACAACAATAATGGGTGTAGCCCAATTACTTAAATCTACCTGAGAGATAATGTTCCCAGTCTCTAGTATTTAGAGTTCTTGGTCAACTTTCTCCTTGAGTGCATATGGTATGGGATGTGGCCTGCAGTAAACTGGTCTAGCGTCCTTGTGTACCCTGACACTCGCTTTGAAACCTTGGATAGGACTGCCTGTTTCATGGAACTCCTTTGGATACTGTTTCATGACATCATCCTTCCATGCAAATCTCATTTCAACATGAAAAATCTCATTCCAATCCAGCTTCAGTGATCCCAACCAATTTCTACCTATCAATGCAGGCTTGTTTCCTGCCACAACTAAGAGAGGCAAGCCCTGAAACTGATCCTTGTATTTCACCAGTACAATAATATGTTCTACCACAGGGATTTGCTCTCCTGAGTAGCCTTGCAGCTCTACTTTTGATTTCTCCATTGGAAAATCACTCAATTTGTCAAGATACAGTGATTCCGGCACTATGCTCACGGATGCACCAGTGTCGACTTCCATGTGTATCCTGGTTACTGCAATGTCTACTTGGATGACAATACTTTGAGAATCACTGTTAGATGCCCTCGTGCTCCTGATGATGTGTATCTCCAGAACCTCCTCATCCTGTTAACTCACTTCAATGCTATGTAATCTCTGGCAAGTTATACTTACAGCTTTGAACATCAGTTTATTCTTCAGTTGGCATGTCTTTGCAAGGTGCCCTGTTTCCTTGCAGAAAGAACACTCTGCCTTCACATATGGACAGCTTTGAGCAATGTCTTGTCCCAGGCACTGATAGCACAACATCAATGCACTAATACCTTGGCCAGTTGCTGAGGCCTTTGGGGCACAAACTTCTTTTTAGTTTTAACCTGCAGGCAATTCACCTTGGTTGTCTGATGACTGGAAATGGTGTGAAATTCTCAGGAATATTGGTTGGCCATATCCATTGACATAGTTGTCTGACAAGCTGAATCAAAAGTCAAGTTAGGAGTTTCAACAACATTCTTCTGATTGCTTCATTTTTCATTCCACAAACAAAGCGGTCATGCAATGCTCGGTCCTGAAAGTTTCCGAAATGACAGTGAATGGGTAGCTTTTTTAATGCTACAATATGCTCTGATACTCTCATCAATCAACTGATTTTGTGTTCCAAAATGTTAACTTTCAGCAATTTCCAGGGACTCAGGACTGTAGTGCTGTTCTAACTTGGCTACAATCTCCGTCAGTGACGTGTCCTTTGGCTTGACAGGAAGAAGCACATTTTTCAGGGTTTCATACACCTCGGGGCCTGCTTCAGGAAAATAGCCCATTTTCTTTCTAATACCACCCGATTATGGTTTTCATTATCGGGCACTTCAACACTACTATTCGCGGTGAAAAACATTTCTAGCTGCTCCACATACACTCCAAAAGTCTCTCGGTCATGATGGAACTCACCCAAGCACCTATTATTTCCATAGACGCAGCCATCTGGACTCTTTCAATATCAACCGTCTGCTTGAAATTACCTTGGACTTTTAACCTCCTCTGCAAAATAGAACCTCTCCAAGTCTTTCTGTTGCTTGGCAGGAATCATCCACCAACACAAATTTCGACTAGGGAATCCAGAAATCCTATCCTCATTCGCCAATGTGATATCTTCTTTATGACATCACAAACACACAGACTCTACAAGATGGCTCCATTATATCATGTGACTTTTAATGTATTTACAGTAGCAGTTGCATTACCATAGTAGTCCACTAGGTGGAGCAGTAGTCCAATAGGTGGAGCTCTGTATTACAACGATTAGTTCAATTTACACTGCCAAACATTAGCTACTCGTGTGTGTAGAGCTCTCTTCTGGTCAGGATGTTTAGAACTTGAGCAGGACAGAGGCCAAGCAATGGTTCTGGCCAGCTGCAACCCGAACGGCAGCTCAGACGGATAGCTGCAGTATAAACATACCTTAAGTGTACAAAAAGAAAGACTTGCATTTATATAGCTCCTTTCATGACCGCCGGATGTCCCTAGCCACTTTACAGCCAATGAAGTACTTCATGAAGTATAGTCACTGTTGTAATGTGGGAAACGCGGCAACCAATTTGCGCACAGTAAGCTCCCACCAACAGCATTGTGATAATGAGCAGATAATCTTTTTTAGTGATGCTGATTGAGGGATAAACATTGGCCAGAACACCGGGGATAACTCCCCTGCTCTTTTATGTCCATTTGTGAGAGCAGACAGGGCCTCAGTTTAACGTTTCATCCAAAAGATGGCACCTCTGACAGTGTAGCACTCCCTCAGTACTGCATTGGAATGTCAGCCTAGATTTTTGTGCTCAAGTTTCTGGACTGGGACTTGAACCCACAAACCTCTGACTCAGAGGCAAGACTACTACCCACTGAGTCATGGCTGAGTATGGATGTACCCATTGTTACCCTCTAAGAGCAGTAGTGATACCCTCCCTCCTATATGTTTCAGAGACATGGACTATGTACAGCAGGTACATCAAAGCACTGGAGAAGTACCACTAATGCTGCCTCCGCAAGATCCTGCCAATACACTGGCAGGCTAGGCACACCAATGTCAGTGCTCAGGTCAACATCCTCAGCATCGAAACATTGACAACGCTCGATCAGCTCCGATGGATGGGTCACATTGTCCGCATGCCCGATACGAGACTCCCAAAGCAAGCGTTCTGCTCGGAGCTCTGACAGGACAAATGAGCCCCAGGTGGGCAGAGGAAATGCTTCAAAGACACCCTCAAGACCTCCTTGAAAAAGTGCAACATCCCTACCGACACCTGGGAATCCCTGGCCCAAGACTGCTCAAAGTGGAAGAGAAGAATTCGGGAAGACGCCGAACACCTCGAGTCTCCTCGCTGGGAGCAAGCAGAGACCAAGCGCAAACAGCGGATGAGTGCATGATAACCCAAGCATCCAAATCGACTGGCCGTTCAATCAACATTATGTCAACCACCATCTGCCCCACCTGTGACAGAGACTGTAGGTCCGCATCGGACACATCAGTCACCTGAGAACTCATTTTTAATGTGGAAGCAAGTCATCCTCGACTCTGAGGGACTGCCTATGAAGAAAACTTTGAAACGGCTGGTAATGGGGGTCTCTGCAAATGTTTCTAAATAAACGCGAGCAGAGAACTTTGCTCAGCAAGAGTTTGGAGCCTGGCAGTATAAAGCTAGGTACTGCTTGATTGGGCTCAGTTCTGTCTCAAACTGCTGGCTGCAGTATAAATGAACTATGAGGGTCATAATTCAGATTCTTTGAACAACTATAAATGTTATAGAAAAATATTAATAAATGGCATTTTATATATAAATGTGACTTTATACGCAACAAATTTTAACCACTGATTAACAAAATGTATGACCAATTCTACCTGACTTGCTTCTATCTTATGATCTGTATTCAAAGAAATAATAATTGATGTTGTAACATACCCAGTATTATTTACATCTAATCGCAGTACTCAGCTGTCAGTTTGTTCCATTATGAACAACAGACTTTGTTTTAAACTACTCACACTTGTGATAAAAGTTGCCCATAATTTTTCCCTATGAACTTTTAAACAAATAGCAATTTTCTTCATCTTTTCAGTATCAGCAATTAAGTTGATTTATTTGCCTCGAGAGGTTTAATTTCTTTCAAGTACAAAAATCAGTAAAAGTGACTTAACCTGAGATTTAAACAAACATAAGTTATTATTCACCAGACCTAAGATTGCTTGGCTCCTATGGAATATATTGTGCGAATGGATTTATTTACAGGTCACTGAAATTTGTGTGCTATTTATTGTGATAAATGTGCTCATAAAACCTTCTTTTAACCCTCCTGGTTTCCATGTCAAAGGCCTATGTTAATGGTCATCATCATCATAGGCAGGCCCTCGGGTTTGAGGATGACTTGCTTCCACATTAAAAATGAATACTCAGATGACTGATAAACTCATTTTAAATGGTGGAAGATGCCTGTGCGTGAATTCTTTTAACGTGGGGTGGCCGTTGCACACCAGCCACTACATGGGCTTGACAGAGCAAGGTCTTGGTCCAGTGGCAAGAGGATCCAAGATGACTGGGGACCAGGCCCGCCGCATGTGCTAATTTATACACACAAACTTAAACATGCTCCAACTCTCTTCCTTCCTTCCTTCTAACCACAGAACCTCTCTCTACATGGAATTCATAGTATACAATGTGAGCCTCATGACCTCACAGCCTTGTCCATGTTGCGCCTTCCCTTGGTCTTGTCCACACTGCGCCACCTCTGGGCTCTGACCTCTCCGCTCCTCCATGCCTCGTCCGTCCTCTCCTCTCCGCTTCCGATCTCCGGACCTCGCCGGTCCCGAACTCCGGACCTCGCCCATCCTGACCTCCAAATGGTACCCTTTTCGTGATAGGGAGGCATTATTGAACCTGCTAGTGCAAATTGAGCTGGATTACGACAGTACAGATCCAGTCATTAACACAGGTTATTGCCTGGGAGGATGTACTAAATATGAAATAAAAACAGAAAATGCTGGAAATACTCAGCAGGTCAGGCAGATCTGTGGGGAGAGAAAGAGAGATAGTGGGGGAATTATCCAGGGTCAGCGGGTGCAATCGTTGGTGGGGTGAGTGGGAAAGTGTTCTTTTTGACAGTGCCACCATGAGCCTTTGCCAAATGTCAGGTATGCCAGTGCTGAACGGACCCAACACACAGCAGCAGAGGAAGCATTAGTGACTTGTTTACAGCCACTGAACAATGCTTTTTTCTCAGCTTTTAGAATTTGACAGGTCACTCACCGTCTAGGTCTCTGTGAAACTGAGGCAGGAGGTTATTTGCTGTAGTTTGAGCTGATGTATTGACTGCTTTAAATGTCAAGTCAAAGCTCCCAGCTGATTGAAAAATGTTCCCATAGCCATTAGCTTCTCTAAACTGCATTTCCACCACAGATTCAGAAATCTCCATTCAGTCTGACCTCATTAGCTCTCCCACTATTGACAGATCGCTTCTGTCATCTCTACTTCACCTGCCATTTATTTCAGCAGCATCAGTGCACTTTTTACTGTCTCACCTTGGTCCTCAGTATCCCACCACGATCAGCCGAACACCAGCATCATCAGTCACACCAGCAGCACCAACAACACCAACTTTCTCCGCAATCAACTGATGCTGCACAGGACACAGGGCATCAGCACCCAACCACATTGCTGCCTGGGAGGCCAGGGATGGCCTCACCATGGCCAGATTTACTTCACTTGGCTCAGTACTCCCTGGCTGCCACATGATGCACCAGGTTGGCACCACCCCACACCAACATCATAAAGCATCCCTATCGTGCCCAAGCAATTCCTTTCACACTCATGACCATTGCAGGTGGTAGTGTATATCTCCCTCCAGTCTGAAAAACAACCGTTCACAACTACTCTCTACTTTCCGTCTCGACCACACTGCCATTGTCCCTTTAATCCCATGGGCTGTAATTTTACTAACTAGTCTATTATGTGGTACTTTGTAAAACGCATTTTGAAAGTTCAACTGCACTGCACTCATCACCCCTTTCCAATGCTTCATCAAAGAACGACATCAACTTAGTCAAACATGATTTTGCCTTTAACAATTTCCGTGTTCATTCATTTATTAGGACATATTTTTCCAAATGCCAATTAATTTTGTCACAGATTATTGTCTCTAAAAGTTTCCTCTCCAGCTGACTGGCCTGTAATTGCCAGGTTTATCTCTATCCTCTTTATTTAACAGTTGGATTAGCATTCCTAGAAACACAATCATTAACAATGGCACTACGCCATATAGTGATTTTTTAAAATGTATTCATGACATGTGGGCATTAATGGCAACGTCCCATTTATTGTCCTTGAGAAGGTGGTGGTTGTGATGTATTTAACCCGTTGTAACCTGGATGACACCTGACCACCAGAGGACCCACCTGTTGGAGTCGGAAGGGATCCCAGCATCCCTTGGGAGCACAGTATATAAGCAGGCCACCCACGAGATACCTGCACTCTGAAGTCTTATTAAAGGATCTAAGGTCACACTTGTTCATTGTACACAGTATTCAGTTTCATCTTTTATTATGAGTGTACCAATTGGTGACGAGGTAACGAACAACCACGCGAAAATGCAAAGAACAGTCGGTATCCTGGAGAAGTTCTCAGAAGGGGACAATTGGGGGGCCTTCGTGAAGAGACTCAACCAAAACTTTGTGGTCAACAAGCTGGAAGGGGACGAGAATGCTACCAAACGAAGGGCGATCCTCCTAACTGTCTGTGGGGCAACAACCTAGTGCCTCATGAAGACTCTCCTGGCCCCGGCAAAACCAACAGGGAAATCCTATGAAGAATTGTGTCCAGGAGCATCTAAAACCTAAGGAAAGCATTTTGATGGTGAGATATCGGTTCTACACATATCAACGATCGGAGGGCCAGGAAGTGGTGAGCTACGTCGCCGAACTAAGGCACCTCGCAGGACATTGTGAGTTTGAGGGATTCCTAGAACAAATGCTCAGAGACTTTTTTGTACTGGGCATTGGACATGAGACAATTCTTCGCAAACTGTTGACTGTAGAAACTCCGAATCTAAGTAAAGCCATAACGATAGCCCAGGCATTTATGTCCACCAGCGACAACACCAAGCAGATCTCACATAACAAAGAAGTTTCGGCCAGCACTGTGCATGTAGTAACATCGGTTTTGAGCAGAAATGTACATGGCAGAACATACACGCCGGCTGCTATGGACCGACGTCAATTGACCAAGAGTCCGCCATCAACTGTTAATGCGAGGCAGTTAACACCCTGTTGGCACTGCGCAGGTGATCATCGGCCCCATCAATGCCGCTTTAAGCACCATGCGTGCAATGGTTGCAGAACAATAGGACACCTCCAACAACTGTGCAGGCGAGCTACAAACCCTGCAAACCCTACAAACCACCACGTTGCAGAGGAAGCTTGATCCACTGTGGATCAGGCTGAATTGGAGACTCGTACTGAGGAGGCAGAAGTGTACGGGGTACACACATTCACTACGAAATGTCCACCAATAATGTTGAAAATTGAACTGAACGGCATTCCAGTATCTATGGAGCTGGACACGGGGGCAGGTCAGTCCATAATGAGTAAAAAGGCCTTCGACAGGCTGTGGGGAAATAAGGCACACAGGCCCAAGCTCAGCCCCATTTACACCAGACTAGGGACTTACACCAAGGAACGAATCCCTGTAATTAGCAGTGCAGAAGTCAAAGTCTTCTACGACGGAGTAGTACACGAACTCCCACTGTGGATTGTGCTGGGGATGGCCCCACGTTGTTTGACAGAAGCTGGCTGGGAAAAATCCGCTGGAATTGGGACGACATCCAAGCACTTTCGTCCGTCGACGACGCCTCATGTACCCAGGTTCTGAGCAAGTTCCCATCGTTGTTCGAGCCAGGCATTGGAAGCTTCTTGAGGGCGAAGGTGCAGATCCATTTGGTTCCCGGTACGCGACCCATCCACCACAAGGCTCGGGTGGTACCATACATGATGCATGAAAAAGTGGAAATTGAGCTGGACAGGCTGCAATGCGAAGGCATCATCGCACCGGTGGAATTCAATGACTGTCCGATTGTCCCGCTACTCAAGGAGGATGGCACGTTTGTGGGGACTATAAAGTAATGATTAACTGTTTTTCGCTGCAGGACCAGTACTCGCTACCCAAGGCAGATGACCTATTTGCGACCCTGGCCGGAGGGAAGACGTTCACCAAGCTGGACCTGGCTTACATGACGCAGGAGCTGGAGGAGTCTTCGAAAGGCCTCACCTGCATCAACACGCACAAAGGTCTGTTTAGTTACAACCGGTGCCCGTTCGGGATTCGGTCGGCCGCGGCGATCTCCCAGTGGAACATGGAGAGCCTGCTAAAGTCAGTTCCTTGTACAGTGGTCTTCCAGGACGACATATTGGTTACAGGTTGGGACACAATGGAGCACGTAAAGAATCTGGAGGAGGTTCTTAGTCGGTTGGATCGCGTGGGACTCAGGTTGAAACGCTCGAAGTGTGTTTTCTTGGCACAGGACATTGAATTCTTGGGAAGAAGAATCGCAGCAGACGGCATCAGACCCACCGACGCCAAGATGGAGGCCATCAAGAACGCACCGAGACCACAGAACATGATGGAGCTGCGGTAGTTCCTGGGACTCCTCAACTATTTTGGTAATTTCCTACCTGGGTTAAGCACCCTGCTGGAACCCCTACATGCGCTACTGCGCAAGGGAGATGACTGGGTATGGGGGAATTCACAAGAGGCTGCCTTTAAGAAAGCCAGAAATCTGTTGTGTTCTAACAAATTGCTTGTCCTGTATAACCCTTGTAAATGATTAGTGCTAGCCTGCGATGCGTCGTCATATGGGGTCGGGTGTGTGCTACAACAGGCTAACAAATCGGGGATTTTGCATCCAGGAGTTTGTCCAAGGCCGAAAGGGCCTACAACATGGTTGAAAAAGAGGCTCTGGCATGCGTTTACGGGGTAAAAAAATGCACCGGTACTTATTTGGCCTCAAGTTTGAGCTTGAAACTGACCACAAGCCGCTCATATCGTTGTTGTCTGAGAGCAATGGGATTAATACCAATGCCTCTGCCTGCATCCAAAGATGGGTGCTCACACTGTTGGCATACAACTATGTAATCCACCACAGACCAGGCACAGAGAACTGCGCATATGCTCTCAGTCGGCCGCCATTGCCCACCACCGGGATGGAAATAGCACAGCCAGTGGACTTGCTCATGGTCATGGAGGCATTCGAGAACGAGAAGTCCCCCGTTACAGCCCACCAGATCAGGAGCTGGACCAGCCAGCATCCTTTACTGTCCTTGGTAAAAATCTGTGTCCTCCATGGGAGCTAGTCCGGTGTCCCATTGGAGATGCAGGAGGCGATTAAGCCGTTCTACAGATGCAAAGACGAGTTGTCCCTGCAGGCGGACTGTCTATTGTGAGGCAATTGCGTAGTCTTGCCCAAGAAAGGCAGAGACACATTCATATGTGAACTGCACAGCACCCATCCAGGCATCGTAATGATGAAAGCCAAAGCCAGGTCCCATGTGTGGTGGCCCGGCATTGATTCAGATTTAGAGTCTTGCGTGCGCCAGTGCAACACTTGCTCTCAACTGAGCAACGCACCCAGAGAGGCACCACTAAATTTGTGGTCGTGGCCATCCAAACCGTGGTCGAGGATCCATGTAGACAATGTGGGCCCATTCCTAGGCAAAATGTTTTTGGTTGTCGTGGATGCTTACTCAAAATGGATTGAATGTGCAATAATGTCTGTAAGCACGTCCATGGCCACCATTGAAAGCCTACAAGCCATGTTTGCCACGCACGGCTTGCCTGATGTCCTAGTCAGCTACAATGGGCCGTGCTTCACTAATGCTGAATTCAAGGCATTCATGACGCGCAACGGGATCAAACATGTCACGTCTGCCCCGTTCAAGCCCGCATTCAACGGCCAGGCAGAACGGACAGTTCAGACCATCAAGCAAAGCTTGAAGCGTGTGTCGGAAGCCTGCCTGCAGATCCGGCTGTCCCGAGTGTTGCTCAGCTACCGCACCAGACCCCACTCACTCACCGGGGTTCCCCCAGCTCAGCCACTCATGAAAAGGGCGCTCAAAACAAGGCTCTCTCTTGTCCACCCTGATCTACATGATCACGTGGAGGACAAGCGGCATCAACAAAGTATATACCATGACCGCGCAAATCTGTCACGCGATATTGAGATCAATGATCCCGTGTTTGTACTCAATTATGGACATGGTCCCAAATGGCTCACTGGCACAGTCACATCCAAAGAGGGGAGTAGGGTGTTTCAGGTCAAATTGGCCAATGGACAAATGCACAGAAAACATTTGGACCAAATCAAATTGCGGTTCACCAACAGCTACGAACAACCCGAAGAGGACACCACCAACTTTGACTCTCCAACACACACACAAGTGGCAACTGACATCATGGTTGACTATGAAACCAAACTCATCATCCCCAGCAGCCTGGCAAGGCCGTGCCCAACAGCCCAGTGAAGAACTGACCAACCCACCCACACCCACATTTGTACCAAGACGATCGACAAGGGAACGAAAAGCCCCAGATCATTTCACCTTGTAAATAAGTGTACTGTTGTCTTCACGGGGGAGTGATGTGATGTATTTAACCCTTTGTAACCTGCATGACACCTGACCACCAGAGGGCCCATCTGTTGGAGTCCCAAGGGATCCCAGCATCCCTTGGGAGCACAGTATACAAGCAAGCCACCCACGAGGTAATTGCACTCTGGAACCTTATTGAAGGAGCTAAGGTCACATTTGCTCATTATACATAGTACTCAGCCTTACCCTTTATTATGAGTGTAATAGTGGTTAGCTGCCTTCTTAAACTGCTGCAGTCCGTGTGGTAAAGGTAACTCCCACAGTGCTGTTCTTGTGGTAGTGAAACATACAGACCAGAGATGATATAGAGAAAAATGGCCAATGCTGGAAATGTATAGCAGAACCATCCACATTTGAAAAGAGGAAGGACACCTCAGTGTTTTAGCTGGGTCCATTCAGCAGAACAGAGCTTTTTTGGTCCAGAGTTCTGTACAATGCCAAAGGTAAGAATTACAACTTGGCCAATGTAACAGCCAAAGATGTTTTTCACAGAGCATTTCAAAAAACACTTTGCGAGAGTACACTATCTTTGCAAAACCTCCTAAAATATTTTACAAATGGCCATACAAAAAATTACATAGGAGATGTCACACTGAAAGCAGTCTCCTTGAACCTTATGTGCTCAGTTTTATCTGTGTGGTATTTGGACCCAGTAAGTTGCCATCACTTTGCGAAATCCAAATAATGATTTTAATGATTCTCCTAGGTCGCACAGTTTGAACAAACATCTGTTTATTGAACTAATTGATTCTATGTTGCAAGTATCTGAACCAGTTTGGGTAAAAAACTTAACTTGGTCTGTGAACATAGTTACAATTCTTATAACTAATTCAGACAGTGGAGCCTAATAAGAACATAAGAATATAAGAAATAGGAGCAGGAGTAGGCCATTTGGCCCCTCGAGCCTGCTCCGCCATTCAATAAGATCATGGCTGATCTGATCCTGGCCTCAAGGCCACTTCCCTACCTGCTCCCCATAATCCTTGACTCCCTTATTGTGCAAAAGTCTGTCTTTCTCCTCCTTAAATATATTCAATGACCCAGCCTCCACAGCTCTCTGGGGTAGTTAATTCCAAAGATTCACAACCCTCTGAGAGAAGAAATTCCTCCTTATTTTTGTTTTAAATGGGCGACCCCTTATTCTGAAACAATGCCCCTTAGTTCTAGATTTCCCCAGGATAATGTTATCCTGCCATGAGTTAAAAGGAGAGATTACACAAATTAGGGTTGTATTCCCGAGAATTTAGAAGGTGTGATCTGATCGAGGTTTTCAAGATATTAAGGGGAACAGATAGGGTAGATAGAGAAAAACTATCTCTACTGGTTGGGGATTCTAGGGGGGCGAAATTGCCCCACCGATAAGGCCTCTGGCCGCCTGAAAGCAACGGCCATGGGGCGGTGCGGAATGGCCGCCCACTCGTGGCGGACTGGCCGACATTCGCAGCATTGCCCTCAGGGGTTTTTGCTGCAGTCTGAAGATCTGCCCCACTACCCCCACTTCCAACCCGCTCCCGCAGATACATCATTAACGATGTCATCAGAGCAGCTCCGCCCCGGAAGGTCAATTCTGGTCAAAATATCTTCCGCCCGTCTGTCGATGGCAACAACAGTTTTTTTTGGTCGGTACACAGTGCTAGCTCAAGGCAGCCAGCGGCCTTTAAAGGCGTGTTGCGTGTAGCCGCATTCTTTGTGCCGAGACTTTTTTCGGACTTTTCACAACTTTGCCAATTAGAAACATAGAAACATAGAAATCTGGAGCAGAAGGAGGAAATTTCGACCCCGTCGTGTCCGCGCCGGCCGGGAAAGAGCCACACGGCCTCGGTCAGCAGCCCTGAAGGTTACATATAAACCTATGAACAATGAACAATTGTGTAAAGGTAAAGAGCCCAACCAGTCCACCCCACACAACTGCGACACCCCTTGCACCCCAACCAGAGGCATACAATCTCCTGGGAGAGGCAAAAAAACAGATAAAAACCCAGGCCAATTGGGGAAAAAAGCTGGGAAAATTCCTCTCCCACCCATCCAGGTGATCAAAGCTAGTCCAGGGGATCACTCTGGCCGTATTCGATTCCATGAAGTACGTACCGTCGTATCTGCACCAGCCAACAAGAGGTTATCTACTCCAATCCCATTCGAAACAAAGTAAATGAGTTGACGGCACAAATCATTACGAATGGGTATGATTTGGTGACCATTACTGAAACGTGGTTGCAGGGTGGCCAAGACTGGGAATTAAACCTCAGGGGTATCTGACAATTGGGAAAGATAGACAAGAAGGGAAAGGAGGTGGGGTAGCTCTGTTAATAAAGGATGATTTCAGGGCAGTTGTGAGAGACGATATTGGCTCCAATGAACAAAATGTTGAATCATTGTGGGTGGAGATTAGAGATAGTAAGGGGAAAAAGTCACTGGTGGGCACAGTTTATAGGCCCCCAAATAATAACTTCACGGTGGGGTGGACAATAATCAAGGGAATAATGGAGGCATGTGAAAAAGGAACGGCAGTAATCATGGGGGATTTTAACCTACATATCGATTGGTCAAATCAAATTGCACGGGGCAGCCTTGAGGAGGAATTCATAGAATGCATACGGGATTGTTTCTTAGAACAGTATGTTACAGAACCTACAAGGGAGCAAGCTATCTTAGATCTGGTCCTGTGTAATGAGACAGGAATAATAAACGATCTCCTCGTAAAAGATCCTCTCGGAATGAGTGATCACAGTATGGTTGAATTTGTAATACAGATTGAGGGTGAGGAAGTAGTGTCTCAAATGAGCGTACTATGCTTAAACAAAGGGGACTACAGTGGGATGAGGGCAGAGTTGGCTAAAGTAGACTGGGAACACAGACTAAACAGTGGCACAATTGAGGAATAGTGGAGGACTTTTAAGGAGCTCTTTCATAGTGCTCAACAAAAATATATTCCAGTGAAAAAGGGCGGTAAGAGAAGGGATAACCAGCCATGGATAACCAAGGAAATAAAGGAGAGTATCAAATTAAAAACCAATGCGTATAAGGTGGCCAAGATTAGTGGGAAACTAGAAGATTGGGAAAATTTTAAACGACAGCAAAGAATGACTAAGAAAGCAATAAAGAAAGGAAAGATAGATTACGAAAGCAAACTTGCGCAAAACATAAAAACAGATAGTAAAAGCTTTTACCGATATATAAAATGGAAAAGAGTGACTAAAGTAAATGTTGGTCCCTTAGAAGATGAGAAGGGGGATTTAATAATGGGAAATGTGGAAATGGCTGAGACCTTAAACAATTATTTTGCTTCGGTCTTCACAGTGGAAGACACAAAAACCATGCCAAAAATTGCTGGTCACGGGAATGTGGGAAGGGAGGACCTTGAGACAATCACTATCACTAGGGGGTAGTGCTGGACAGGCTAATGGATTTCAAGGTAGACAAGTCCCCTAGTCCTGATGAAATGCATCCCAGGGTATTAAAAGAGATGGCGGAAGTTATAGCAGATGCATTCGTTATAATCTACCAAAATTCTCTGGACTCTGGAGAGGTACCATCGGATTAGAAAGCAGCTAGTGTAACACCTCTGTTTAAAAAGGTGGGCAGACAAAAGGCAGGTAACTATAGGCCAGTTAGTTTAACATCTGTCGTGGGGAAAATGCTTGAAGCTATCATTAAGGAAGAAATAGCGGGACATCTAGATAGGAATAGTGCAATCAAGCAGACGCAACATGGATTCATGAAGGGGAAATCATGTTTAACTAATTTACTGGAATTCTTTGAGGATATAATGAGCATGGTGGATGGAGATGTACCGATGGATGTGGTGTATTTAGATTCCCAAAAGGCATTCGATAAGGTGCCATCCAAACGGTTACTGCAGAAGATAAAGGTACGCGGAGTCAGAGGAAATGTATTAGCATGGATAGAGAATTGGCTGGCTAACAGAAAGCAGAGAGTCGGAATAAATGGGTCCTTTTCGGGTTGGAAATCAGTGATAAAGGTACGCGGAGTCAGAGGAAATGTATTAGCATGGATAGAGAATTGGCTGGCTAACAGAAAGCAGAGAGTCGGGATAAATGGGTCCTTTTCGGGTTGGAAATCGGTGGTTAGTGGTGTGCCACAGGGATCGGTGCTGGGACCACAACTGTTTACAATATACATAGATGATCTGGAAGAGGAGACGGAGTGTAGTGTAACAAAATTTGCAGATGACACAAAGATTAGTGGGAAAGCGGGTTGTGTAGAGGACACAGAGAGGCTGCAAAGAGATTTAGATAGGTTAAGCGAATGGGCTAAGGTTTGGCAGATGGAATACAATGTCGGAAAATGTGAGGTCATCCACCTTGGAAAAAAAAAACAGTAAAAGGGAATATTATTTGAATGGGGAGAAATTACAACATGCTGCAGTGCAGAGGGACGTGGGGGTCCTTGTGCATGAATCCCAAAAAGTTAGTTTGTAGGTGCAGCAGGTAATCAGGAAGACGAATGGAATGTTGGCCTTCATTGCGAGAGGGATGGAGTACAAAAGCAGGGAGGTCCTGCTGCAACTGTACAGGGTATTGGTGAGGCTGCACCTGGAGTACTGCGTGCAGTTTTGGTCACCTTACTTAAGGAGGGATATACTAGCTTTGGAGGGGATACAGAGACGATTCACTAAACTGACCCTTATGATGATAGATTGAGTAGACTGGGTCTTTACTCGTTGGAGTTCAGAAGGATGAGGAGTGATCTTCTAGAAACATTTAAAATAATGAAAGGGATAGACAAGACAGAGGCAGAGAGGTTGTTCCCACTGGTCGGGGAGACTAGAACTAGGGGGCACAGCCTCAAAATACGGGGGAGCCAATTTAAAACCGAGTTGAGAAGGAATTTCTTCTCCCAGAGGGTTGTGAATCTTTGGAATTCTCTGCCCAAGGAAGCAGTTGAGGCTAGCTCATTGAATGTATTCAAATCACAGATAGATAGATCTTTAACCAATAAGGGAATTAAGGGTTACGGGGAGCGGGCGGGTGAGTGGAGCTGAGTCCACGGCCAGATCAGCCATGATCTTGTTGAGTGGCGGAGCAGGCTCAAGGGTCTAGATGGCCCACTCCTGTTCCTAATTCTTATGTTCTTATGTTCTTATGTTCTTAACAGCTCTAGGTCCATAACCCTGCAGGTTACGGCACCTCAAGTGCCCATCCAAGCACCTTTTAAATGTGGTGAGGGTTTCTGCCTCTACCACCATTCCAGGCAGTGAGTTCCAGACACCCACAACCCTCTGCGTGAAGAAGCTTCCCCTCAAATCACCTCTAAACCTTCCACCAACCACTTTAAAACTATGCCCCCTTGTAATTGACCTCTCTACCAAGGGAAATCGTCTCTTGCTCTCCACTATATCCAGGCCCCTCAAAATTTTATACACCTCAATGAGGTCTCCTCTCAGCCTCCTCTATTCCAGGGAGAACAAACCCAGCCTATCTAATCTGTCCTCATAGCTAAGATTCTCCATTCCAGGCAGCTAGTAAATCTCCTCTGTACCCTCTCCAGTGCAAGTACGTCCTTCCTATAATACGGGTGACCAGAACTGCACGCAGTATTCCAGCTGTGGTCTAAACAGAGTATTATACAATTTAAGCATAACCTCCCTGCTCTTGTATTCTACATCTCAGTCAGTAAATGCAAGCATTCCGTATGACTTCTTAACCATCTTATCCTCCTGGCCTGCTACTTTCATGACAAGCATTCCAAGTTCCCTTTGTTCATCTACATTTCTAAGTGGCCTACTATTTAATGTGTATACCCTTTCCTTATTAGCCCTCCCCAAGTGCATTCCCTCACACTTTTCCGAATTAAATTCCATTTGCCACTGCTCTGCCCACCCCACCAGTAGATTGATACCCTCCTGCAGTCTATGACTTTCCTCTTCATTATCAACTACACAGCCTTGTTCAGAGCGGGATTGAGTGCTAGTGGACTCAGGTCTTCAATGTGGACAACAGAGAGCCATCATTGTGTTGGTTCTGCTTGCGGAGGCCAAGTAAATAGGGTCAGTGCTTGCAGTGGAACGCCTCCTGCTCATTGTGCGCGAAGGGAGGCACTCAGGAGAAGGCGGCGCAGGCTCCAATAGCTGAAGAGGCAGCGGGCAAGGGACACAGCACATGTATTTAAGGAAGGATATACTTGCATTGGAGGCTGTTCAGAGAACCTTCACTAAGTTGATTCCAGAGATGAAGGGGTTGACTTATGAAAATAGGTTGAGTAGGTTGGACCTATACACTTTGGAGTTCAGAAGAATGAGAGGTGATCTTATCGAAACATATAAGAAAGTGAGAGGGCTCGACAAGGTGGATGCAGAAAGGATATTTCCACTCATAGGGGAAACTAAAACTAGGGGACATAGTCTTAGAATAAGGGGCCGCCTATTTAAAACTGAGATGAGGAGGAATTACTTCTCTCAGGATTGTAAAGCTATGGAATTATCTGCCCCAGAGAGTCATGGAGGCTTGGTTATTGAATATATTTAAGGTGGAGATAGACAGATTTTTGAGCGATAAGGGAGTAAAGGATTATGGGGAGTGGGCAGGATAGTGGAGCTGAGTCCATGATCAGATCAGCCATGATATTATTAAATGGCGGAGCAGGCTCGATGGGCCAAATGGCATAGTCCTGCTCCTATTTCTTATGTTTATGTTTACGTGGCTGCCGAACATGTAGAAGGCCATAACGATGGTGACAGACCTCAACCCAGGGAGCTGGTCCAGGAAGGACCTGCCATCAGGAGGAGGGCCAGGTACGCTGAACCCCCGCACCAGATAGTGGGCGAAATCAAGAGAAGGCAGGATGCACAGGAGGCAGATGCTTGCCAGCTGCAGGCTGCAGAGGGTGAGGAGCAGCAAGAGCATGAGGGAGAAGGCAATGAGGCAGCTGCCATAGACGTGGGGAGAGAATGCCCTATCATCCAAGTGTCTACAGACAGCAGTTTTCGTACAATGACCTGACAGATGACCCGTGTCTCCGGAGACTTCGATTCCGGAAGGTCATCATGACGGAGCTGTGCAATTTCCTGCAGCCAGACCTCCAGCCTTAAACAAGTTTGAGGACAGCTCTGATCGTTGCATCAAAGGTGACCATAGCATTCAATTTCTATGCCACTGGATCTTTCCAAGCTGCTACAGCAGACATATCAAACATTTTGCAGTTCGACGCACATAGCTCCATCCATCAGGTGACAGGTGCTCTGTATAAGAGAAGGAGGGACTACATGTGCTTCTCAATGAGCAGGGAGAAACAGTTGGAGCGGCTGACCGGATTTGTGATGATTTCGGGTTTCCCCAGGGTTCAGGGCGCCATCGACTGCATCTACATCACATTGAGGGCACCAGCACAATCCCGAGAGCTTCAAAAACCACAAGGGATTCCACTCCCTCAACGTGCAGCTGGAGTACGACCACCACCGCAAAATCATGGCAGTTGATGCCCGGAATCCTGGCAGCAGCCATGATGTTTTCATCCTGCTCCACACAAGTATGCCCGGCGTGTTTGCTGGCCCAAATCAAGATTGCGGCTGGCTCCTTGGAGACAAGGGCTACCCACTGCGCACTTGGCTACTGACTCCTCTTCGCAACCCCAGGACTACTGCGTGGCAAGCCTACAATGATGCTCATTCAACCACCAAGTGCTTAATTGAGCAGTGCATCAGACTCCTTAAGCAGAGGTTCCGATGACTGGATCGTTCAGGAGAAGTGCTGCAGTACTCGCCTGAGCAGGTCTCCCTATTCGTGGTCATCTGCTGCATACTTCACAACCTGGCAATCATGAGGGGCCAGTCATTAGAGGACGAGGCAGCAGTACCTCCTGAGGAGGAGGACCAGGAGGAGGACGTGCAGGAGGAGGACGAGGCACTGGAGGAGGAGCAGGATGCGGGTCGGTGGCCATGCAGGAGGCAGTGTCGCCATTCAAACGCTGCAAGGGACGTCCGAAACCATCTCATTGCTGCTCATTTCCGATGAGTTCATGCGCACTTCACCCTTCAGCTTTGCATCTCCATGGCCAACCCAGTGAGCCCTTTCACACATCGTTGGCCACAGTGAAATGAGAGACCTACACAGACATTGAAACACAAAATAAAGATTTATTACACAAGAATTAATGGTGCAAAAAAACATACACATTATCATTTATCACCCTTGTGCATTTCCTTATAACTCCTCTTATGCAAACCTGTTATATATGTAAACTTGTATATACTCTGTACAGCCACAAGAGGGCTCATCCACTGGAATCCCAAGGGATCCCATAATCCCTTGGGAACACAGGTATTTAAGGAAGCTTCACAGGTTGGAGAGACACGCTGGAGATCTGCAATAAAAGACTAAGGTCACACTTTACTTTGAGCTCACAGTATTCAGTCTGACTATTTCTTCATACATAACAAATGGCGACGAGATACAGATAGCGAACCCAAAGATGCAGAGAACAGTGGGCATCCTGGTAAATTCTCGGAGGGAGATGATTTGGAAACCTATGTGGAGCGACTCGACCAATACTTCATAGCCAACGAGCTGGATGGAGAAGAGAACGCTGCCAAACGAAGGCCGATTCGCCTCACCGTCTGCTGGGCACCATCGTATGGCCTCATGAAAAATCTGCTTACTCCAGCGAAACCCACGGAGAAATCGTACGATGATTTGTGCACACTGGTTCGGGAGCATTTGAACCCGAAGGAAAGTTCTGATGGCGAGGTACCGGTTCTACACCTAAAAAAGGTCTGAAGGCCAGGAAGTGGCGAGTTATGTCGCCGAGCTAAGACACCTTGCAGGACATTGCGAATTTGAAGGACATTTGGAGCACATGATCAGAGACTTTTTCTTACTTGGCAAAACCATACTTCGCAAACTTTTGACTGTAGAGACCCCAACCTTGATTAAGGTCATAGCGATAGCCCAGGCATTCATTGCCACCAGTTGACAATACTAAGCAAATCTCTCAGCACACAAGTGCTGCTACAAGTACTGTGAACAAGGTGATGTTGTTTTCAAATCGCAACATACAGGGCAGGCCCCATATGCCTGCAGCTACACGTCCGCAGATGTCTCAGAGACTACCATCAAGGGTGATGAATGCAAGGCCATTAACACCTTGTTGACGCTGCAGGGGTGATCATCGTTGCCATTCATGCCACTTCAAAGGATACGTTTGCAAGGGCTGTGGAACAATGGGACACCTCCACCTCCAACAGGCGAGCTGTAAATCCTGTTAATCCTGCAAACCACCATGTTGCAGAGGAGGACAGATCCACAGTGGATCACGAAGAACCAGAGCCTCAGACCGAGGAGGCAGAGGTACATAGGGTGCACACATTTACCACAAAGTGTCCCCCGATAATGCTGAATGTTGAACTAACTGGACTCCTGGTGTCAATGGAGCTGGACACGGGTGCGAGCCAGTCCATCATGAGCAAAAAGTCTTTCGAAAAATTATAGTGCAGCAAGGCCTCAAGGCCAGTTTTAACTCCAATGCGCACGAAACTAAGAACTGATTCCTGCAGTGCTACAGTAAAGGTCTCCTACGATGGAGCGGCGCACAAGCTACCACTCTGGGTGCCGCCGGGCGATGGTCCCATGCTGCTCGGCAGGGGATAGCTGGGAATAATATGCTGGAATTGGGACAATGTCCAAGCGCTATCGCCCGCTGACGACACTTCATGTACCCAGGTCTTAAACAAATTTTCTTCGCTTTTTGAACCAGGCATTGGAAAATTCAAGAAGCAAAAGTGCAGATCCAGCTAATTCTGGGGGCGCAACCCATTCATCACAAGGCAAGAGCAGTACCATACATGATGAGAGAAAGGGTAGAGATCGAGCTAGACTGGCTGCAAAGAGAGGGCATCATTTCACCGATCGAATTCAACGAGTGGGCCAGTCCGATTGTCCCAGTCCTCAAGGGAGATGACACCGTCAGAATCTGTGGCGATTACAAAGTAACTATCAATCGTTTCTCCCAGCAGGACCAATACCCACTGCCAAAGGCCAAGGACCTCTTTGCAATGCTGGCGGAAGGAAAGACGTTCACAAAGCTGGATTTGACTTCAGCCTACATGTCGCAGGAACTGGAGGAATCATCGAAGGGCCGCACCTGCATCAACACACACAAAGGTCTCTTCACTTATAACAGATGCCCGTTTGGAAGTCGATCAATGGCAGTGATATTCCAGAGAAACATGGAACGCTTCCTGAAGTCGGTTCCACGCACCGTGGTCTTCCAGGACGACATCTTGGTTATAGGCCGGGACACCGGCGAGCATCTGCTGAACCTGGAGGAGGTTCTTAGCCGACTCAACCGCGTGGGGCTCAAGTTAAAAGGCTTGAAGTGCATTTTCCTGGTGCCTGAAGTGGAGTTCCTGGGGAGGAGGATCGCGGCGGATGGCATCTGGCCCAACAATTCAAAGACTGAGCCAATCGAGAACGCACCGAGGCCACAGAACGTGATGGAGCTGCGGTCGTTTCTAGGACTCCTGAACTACTTTGGTAACTTCTTAGCAGGTCTCAACACACTGTTAGAACCTCTACATGCCTTACTGTGCAAAGGAGATGAATGGGTATGGGGCAAAAGCCAAGAAAATGTCTTTGTAAAAGCTATAAAATTGTTATGCTCAAACAAATTGCTTGTGTTGTATGATCCATGTAAGCGTTTGGTACTAGCATGTGATGCATCGTCATATGGTGTTGATTGTGTATTGCAACAAGCTAATGATTTGGGGAAATTGCAACCGGTTGCTTATGCATCCAGGAGTCTGTCTAAGGCTGAAAGAGCCTCCAACATGATTGAAAAAGAAACATTAGCGTGTGTCTATAGGGTAAACAAAATGCATCAATATCTGTTTGGATTAAAATTCGAATTGGAAACTGACTATAAGCCACTCATATCCCTGTTTTCCAAGAGTAAAGGGATAAATACTAAAATATTGGCCCACATCCAGAGATGGGCGCTCACGTTATCCGCATACAACTACGCCATCCGCCACAGGTCAGGCAAAGAAAACTGCGCCAATGCTCTCAGTTGGCTGCCATTGCCCATCACAGGGGTGGAAATGGCGCAGCCTGCAGATTTAGTCATGGTTATAGGAGCATTTGAGAGTGAGCAATCACCCGTCACAGCCCGGTAGATTAAAACCTGGATGAGCCAGGACCTCTTATTGTCCCTAGTCAAAAACTGTGTGCTTCACGGGAGCTGGTCCAGTGTCCCAGTGGAAATGCAGGAAGAGATAAAGCCGTTCCAGCGGCGCAAAGATGAAATGTCTATACCGGCAGACTGCCTTCTGTGGGGAAATCGGGTAGTGGTTACCAAGAAGGGCAGAGACACCTTCATCAGTGACCTCCACAGCACTCACCCAGGCATCATAATGATGAAAGCGATAGCCAGATCCCACGTGTGGTGGCCCGGTATCGATGCAGACATAGAGTCCTGCGTTCACAGATGTAACACGTGCTAGCAGTTAAGCAATGTATTGTATTCCTAACACAGATGAGACTGCACACAGGGAGGTTAGAGTAACAGTGACCTCAGTCTTTATTAAGACACTCCAGAGTGAGGAACAGGCCTTCGGGGCCGGCTTATATACAGTGCTCCCAAGGGATGCTGGGGTCCCTTGGGACTTCAGGGGATGCGCTCCCTGGTGGCAGAACATGGGAGTGCATGCTTTACAGATACACAACATCACTCACCCCCCCCCCCAAAGTCAAAGTGAAAACTATTTACAAGGTGAGGCAGTCGGGAGCTTTTCTTTCCCAAGTGGACCGCCTCGGTACAAATGTCTGTTCTGGTGTGTTGGCTGTGCCCTCGCTGGGCTGGCGTGTTGTTGGCCCTGCAGGGCTGCTGGGTGAGCCTGGCCTTGCTGGGCTGTTGGGCGTGATGGGTTCGATTTCCTGGTCCGGGGTGCTGTCGTTGATCCTTTGGGTGTGTGTTGTGAGCTCGAAAAAAGTGGTGTCTGCTGTGAGTTGTTCAGGGCAGTCTGTGAACCGCAGCCTCGTTTGGTCCAGGTGCTTTCTGCAAATTTGTCCATTATCTAGTTTGACTACAAACACCCTACTCCCTTCTTCAGCCATCACCGTGCCCGCGATCCACTTGGGACCATGTCCATAGTTTAGCACATACACAGGGTCATTCAGATCAATTTCCCGTGACACAGTGGCACGACCATCATTTACATTTTGTTGCTGTTGTCTGCTCTCTACTTGATCATGCAGGTTGGGGTGAACCAGCGAGAGTCTGGTTTTAAGTGTCTTTTTCATGAGTAGCTCAGCCGGGGGCACTCGTGTGAGCAAGTGGGGCCTCGTGCGATAGCTGAGCAGTATTCGGGACAGGCGGGTTTGGAGTGAGCCTTCTGTGACTCATTTGAGGCTCTGTTTGATTGTTTGTACTGCCCGCTCTGCCTGCCCATTGGAGGCTGGTTTAAACGGGGCTGAGGTGACATGTTTGATCCCATTGCGGGTAATGAATTCTTTAAATTCAGCACTGGTGAAACATGGCCCATTGTCACTGACCAGTATGTCAGGCAGGCCGTGGATGGCAAACATGGCCCTCAGGTTTTCAATGGTGGCGGTGGCAGTGCTTCCCGACATTATTTCACATTCGATCCATTTTGAAAAAGCATCCACCACCACCAGGAACATTTTACCAAGAAACGGGCCCGCATAGTCGACATGGATCCTTGACCATGGTCTGGAGGACCAGGACCACAAACTTAGTGGTGCCTCTCTGGGCGCGTTGCTCAACTGACATCTGTTGTAGATGAACAGTCCCTTGTGTGTGTTGGTGCAGGTGAGGCCCTTCGAAGACTCTTACAGCTCCTGCGTCATGTAGGCCGAAGTCAGGTCGAGCTTGGTGAATGTCTTGCCTCCTGCCAGCATCGCAAATAGGTCATCTGCCTTAGGTAGCGGGTATTGGTCTTGTAGCGAGAAACGATTAATAGTTACTTTACAATCGCCGCAAATCCTGACCGTGCCATCACTTTTGAGGACTGGACCAATCGGGCTGGCCCACTCGCTGAATTCTACTGGGGGATGATGCCCTCGTGTTGCAGCCTGTCCAGCTCGATTTCCACTCTCTCCCTCATCATGTGAGGTACCGCTCGCGCCTTGTGGTGAAAGGGTCGTGCCTCTGGGACCAAGTGGATCCGTACCTTTGCCCCGGAAAAGTTTCCAATGCCTGGCTCAAAAAGTGAAGGAAATTTGTTAAGAATCTGGGTACATGAGGCCTCATCAACATGTGATAGTGCTCGGATGTCATCCCAGTTCCAGTGGATTTTGCCAGCCAGCTCCTTCCAAGCAGTGTGGGGCCATCGCCCGGGACAATCCAGAGTGGCAGTTCATGCACCGTACCCTCGTCGGTGACCTTGACCATGGCGCTGCCCAGTACAGTGATGAGCTCTTTGGTGTATATTTTCAGTTTCGTGTAGATAGGGCTCAGGGCTGGTCTGAGTGCCTTGTTGCACCACAGTCTCTCAAACATCTTTTTACTCATGATGGATTGGCTAGCGCCAGTGTCCAGTTCCATGGCTACGGGTAAGCCATTCAATTTTACATTTAGCATTATAGGTGGACATTTCATCGAAAATGTGTGCAGCCCGTGTACTTCAGCATCTGCCTCTTCTCTCTGAGGCTCGAAATTGCTTTGATCCACCATGGACCGATCTTCCTCTGTCACATGGTGGTTAGCAGGTTTTGCAGAGCTTGCAGCTCGTCTGCAAGTTTGTTGGAGGTGCCCCATTGTTCCACAGCTGTTGCAAACATACCCTTTGCAGTGGCATGGATAGACTGAATGGAAGCTTCCACAACACCAATAAGGTGTGAATTGCCTTGCATTCATCCTTTGTTGCAGACTCTGAGTTATCTGGATCACCTGAGGCCTGCTGGCAGTTGCAGACTCATGGTTTCTGCCCCATACATTTCTGCTCGCAAACACAGTTCCAGTTAATTTATAAACATTGCTAGCACTTGTGTGCTGAGAGATTTGTTTGGTGTTATCACTGGTGGACATAAATGCCTGTGCTATCGCAATGGCCTTACTGAGGGTCGGTGTCTCTACAGTCAAAAGTTTTCGTAGGATGGTCTCGTGGCCAATGCACAGTACAAAAAAGTCTCTGAGCATTTGCTCCAGGGAGCCATCAAACTTACATTGTCCTGCAAGTTGCCTTAGCTCGGCGACGTAGCTCGCCACTTCCTGACCTTCAGATCGCTGGCACGTGTCGAACCGATACCTCACCATCAGCACGCTCTCCCTCGGGTTAGGATGCTCCCGAACCAGTGTACACAGCTCCTCATATGACTTATCTGTGGGTTTCACCGGAGCCAGTAGATTCTTCATGAGGCTGTAGGTCTCCACAGACCGTGAGGAGGACCGCTCTCCTTTTTGCAGCGCTTCCTTCTCCGTCCAGCTCGTTGGCTGCAAAGTACTGGTCTAGCCATTCAACATAGGCTTCCCAGTTCTCACCCTCCGAGAACTTCTCCAGGATGCCCACAGTTTGCTGCATCTTTGCGTTGGATTCGTATACTCGTCGCCAGCTATTGTGTTCCTAACACAGATGAGACTGCACACAGGGAGGTTAGAGTAACAGTGACCTCAGTCTTTATTAAGACACTCCAGAGTGAGGAACAGGCTTTAGGGGCCGGCTTATATATAGTGCTCCCAAGGGATGCTAGGATCCCTTGGGACTTCAGGGGGTGCGCTCCCTGGTGGCGGAACATGGGAGTGCATGCTTTACAGATACACATCAGGTAGCCCGTGCATGGCAAACATAGCCCTCAGGCTTTCAGTGGTGGCAGCGGACGTGCTTGCCGACATTATCTCACATTATCTCGCCAGGGAGGCGCCGCTAAGTTTATGGTCTTGGCCCTCCAAACCGTGGTCCAGGGTCCATGTCGACTATGCAGGCCCGTTCTTGGATAAAACGTTCCTTGTGGTTGTAGATGCGTACTCCAAATGGATTGAATATGAGATAATGTCGGCAAGCAGGTCCGCTGCCACCACTGAAAGCCTGCGGGCCATGTTTGCCATGCACGGGCTACCCGATGTCCTGGTGAGCGATAACAGGCCATGTTTTACCAGTGCTGAGTTCAAAGAATTCATGACCCGCAACGGAATCAAACATGTCACATCTGCCTTATTTAAACCAGCATCCAATGGTCAGGCAGAGAGAGCAGTGCAAACCATCAAGCAGGGCTTGAAGAGGGTAACGGAAGGCTCACTGCAGGCTCGCCTATCCCGAGTCTTGCTTAGCAACCGCACGAGACCCCACTCGCTCACTGGTATCCCACCTGCTGAACTGCTCATGAAAAGGGTACTTAAGACAAGGCTCTCATTAGTTTATCCTGATCTACATGAACAGGTAGAGAGCAGGCGGCTTCAACAAAATACATACCATGATAGCGCAAATGTGTCACGCGAAATTGAAATCAACGATCCTGTATTTGTATTGAATTTTGGACAATGTCCCAAGTGGCTTCCCGGCACTGTTGTGACCAAGGAGGGGAACAGGATGTTTCGGATCAAACTTTCAAATGGGCTCATTCACCGGAAACACTTGGACCAAATCAAACTCAGATTCATGGGCTATCCAGAGCAACCCACTTTGGACCGTACCTTCTTTGACCCCCCCAACTTACACACCAGTGGCAACCAACACCGCGGTTGGCCACGAAGCAGAACCCATCATCCACAGCAACCCAGCAGGACTCACCACACCAGGCAGCCCAGCAAGGCCAGCTGCACAGCAGCCCAGCGAGGGCCCAACAGACGATTCACCTACACCAGCATTTGCCCCGAAACGATCAACCAGAACAAGAAGGGCCCCAGATCAACTCACCTTGTAAATAGTTCCACTGTTGGCTTTGTGGGGGGAGTGTTGTTATATATGTAAACTTGTATATACTCTATACAGCCACCAGAGGGCTCATCCACTGGAGTCCCAAGGGATCCCATAATCCCTTGGGAGCACAGGTATTTAAGGAGGCCTCACAGGTTGGAGAGGCACTCTGGAGACCTGCAATAAAAGACTAAGGTCGCACTTTACTTTGAACTCACAGTATTCACTCTGACTTTTTCTTCATATATAATAAAATCTATTCTTGAACTACGTGTAGTGTCTCCCCTGTGGCTGCATCATCGCTCTGGGAAGGCTGCTGTGTTTCAAGTGTAGAGTCTACAGATGTCCTTCTAGGATACCCTCAATCAGCTCAGGTCCTAGAAGGAACCAAGTGCAGACTGGGAAGCACCCTCCTCGGTGCATTCAGTCGGGATTGGCTGGGGCGATTCCATGCTTGGCAGCAATGGCGGAGTGATAGGTCTGGGCTCAGGACTGCTGTGATCCTGATAGCTTTTCCAGTGGCATTTCCACTTTTGCTAAATCTCATCTCAGCTTAGTAAAATTGGCCTTTTTCCAATCGAGAACTTTTACACCTGATCTGTCTTTGTCCTTTTCCATACTATGCTAATTCTAACTGAATTATGATCACTTCTACCAAGATGCTCTCCCACTGATACCCCTTCCACCTGCCCAGTCTCATTCCCTAAAACTAAGCCCAGAACCGCCCGTTCTCTTGTTGGGCTTTAGAATGTATTTTAAGAATTCTGCGTCCTCTCTTCCTTTTACACTGATACAATCCCAGTTAATATTAGGGTAGTTGAAATCCCCTACTATCAATGCCCTATTTTATTTTGCACTTCTCAGAAATTTGCTTACATATTTGCTCTTCTACCTCCCTCTGACTGTTTAGGGGTTTATAGTACACTCCCAACATTGTGAATGCCCCCCTCTCTTTTTATCCCCCTCTCTATCTCGTCTGAAAATCCTGTAACCAGGAATGTTGAGCTGCCATTCCTGCCCTTCTTAAATAGCTATGATATAGAATCATAGAATGGCTAAAGCACAGAAGGAGGCCATTCAACCCATCGAGCCCTGCTGGCTCTCTGTTAGAGCACTTCAGTTAGTCCCATCCTCCACACTCTCCCTGTAGCCCTGCAATTTTTTTCCTTCAGTTACTTATCCAAGTCCCTTTTGAAAGCCACGATTGAGTCTGCCTCAGTGCATTCCAGATCATAACTACTCATTTAATTAAAAAGTTTTTCCTCATGTCGCCTTTGGTTTTTCTGTCAATCACCTTAAACTTGTGTCCTCTTGTTCTCAACCCTTCCGCCAATGAGAACAGTTTCTCTCTATCTACTGGGTCCAGACACTTCAAGATTTTGAACACCTCTATGAAATCTCCTCTCAACCTTCTCTGCTCTAACGAGAACAGCCCCAGCTTCTCCAGTCTATCCATGTAACTGAAGTCCCTCCTCCCTGGTATCATTCTTTTCTGCACCCTCTCTAAGGCCTTCACATCCTTCCCAAAGTATGGTGCCCAGAATTGGACACAATACTCCAGTTCAGGATGCACCAGTGTTTCATAAATGCCTTGGGGTCGAAATTTGGCTGTGGACGACACCCGTTACCGGGCGCGGGAGGCGGCAAACGGGCAGCAAAGGCCTACCTTCGACGGTAAGCGGCATCACAGCCTCGGCTGAAATTCAGTAAGCTCTTTGGCAGAGCCGCCAAGAGACAGAGATAGACAGTTTCTTAACCACTAAGGGAATAAGGGGTTATGGGGAGCGGGCAGGGAAGTGGACCCGAGTCCATGATCGGATCAGCCATGATCGTATTGAATGGAGGAGCAGGCTCGAGGGGCCATATGGCCTACTCCTGCTCCTATTTCTTATGTTCTTATGTTCTTATGAGGCAGGTTAGCCTAGTGTGCATGCAAATCTGAGAAAGAGTAAAAACAAGTTAACATTCTAAGCAAAAACCTTTGTCAGAACATCTTCCAAATGCTGACAGATCAATTCTGTATTTGCCACATTTCCTGTCTGCTGTACAGATTGGGTCAGATTCCAGTTCATCTATTTTTGGTGGTATTGGTTGATGGAGAATGAAGGTGAGGACACTCGGGGAAACACTATTATTTTTCAAACAGTATTATGATATCTTTAATATTCACCAGATGAGGCCTCAGTGTAACACCATATCTGAAGGACGGCATCTCCAATAATACAGCACTGTCTCAGTGTTGCTCCTGAGTGTCTGGTCATGAGCTGGAATCCTGGGGTGGAGCTCAAGCCAACAGCCTTCTGCTTCAGACGTGAATACGACCAACAGAATCGGGCTGACAGTTGATGGCAGACATTAATGAACTGCTGTGTATTTGCAGCATTTTTAGTTTTGATTTCAGATTGACAGAATTTGCAGTTTTCTACCTATACAGCAACAATAACAACTTCAATTTATACAGCATAATTGTAACGTAGAAAAACATCCAATGTGCCTCACTGAGGTGTAATCAGACAATGAATGAGATATTCAGAGGCTGATCAAAAGCATAGTCAAAGAGGTGAGTTTTGAGGTGGGCGGTAAAGGAGGACAGGGAGGTGGAGAGGCTAAAGGGGTTTAGTAAGGGAATTCTAGAGCGTGGGACCCAGATGGCCGAAGGGACAGTTGCTTCCTGGCTTCCGAGGTGAAGAGGGAGTAGGGGAAGAGTTGTGCCGAGCACCTCTTCAAATTGCCCCACATCTGCAACATCTTCATCATGCTTTTAGAGCTAGAGAAAAATAAAGCTGGAAATATTTCAGAGCTAGTGTTTTTGTTTAAGCTTAATGGACCAGATTATGTCTACAGATTGGGTAATATGTATTTATTGTTAATAGTTAACAAGCAAAAAGTGGTTTGTGACTTGTTTACTCAATTGGCTTTTCTCCATCACTAAATATCCATCAGAACTATGTTGCAAGGCACATAGCAGTAAAACAATACCGTTGTTTTCACCGCAAGCAAGAAGAGAAATGTAAGTAGTAAGATATTATACAGCAATAGTTTTAACTATTGCATCTCTTTTCCATTTGTTTGCTTATCAATTTATAATTAATTTGATAAAATTAAAATCAAACTGGTAGCTTGTGATCTGTATGGGCAGTGTAGAGTTAGAATCAGGACAAGCAATGTAATAAAATATAAATGAACGACAGAAAGCTGTTGGCAGGAGGTGGGTTTTAAGTTATGCCATTGTCAATTAAAATAAGCTGTTGTTATTTTCATAACTTCACACTTTTCCCCTGGGGAACGATGTGAAATAGTGAAATGAGTCTGACAGGCCGTGATGTGAATGTTCCCTCCATGGCCAGAATCATCTTTTTATACCAGTCGATAGGTGGTTAGTCTTATACGGCAGGAGATTTGTATGGGCTCCCACAATCTGTACAATGGTGGTGGGAATGGGGAACCGGGGGGACACCGAGGGGGGGGCACCCACACCCATACTCACACCCACACACATACCCACACCCATACTCACACCTTCACCCACACCCATACCCACACTCATAATCACACCCCCACCCACACCCATACTCACACCCACAACCATACCCACACCCCCACCCACACCCATACTCACACCCCCACCCACACCTATACTCACACTCACACTCACACCCACACCCATACACCCACACCTACCGATGCGAGTATTTCACTGGATGACACCCCAGAATTCAGAGCCAGAACTCTGGTCTCCACTCACCGAGACTGTCTGGAGCAGGTTGGAACCCTGCACCACCTGAGTAAGAAGTGTAATGCCGCCACTAAGCCTTGCTCCATTAGAGAGACGATTTGATCATTTGTTGTACAGAAGCAATCAGATATGTTTGTTTCTCAGGTAGAGATTGACTAACCATCTAATATTTATTTTTCGCTTCTTGCAATTGATCTACAACTATCCATCAAAGACATATTACACACTTTCACATTTTGTCAGAAGTACCATGTATAACATATTTATGTGAAAACATGTCGACTCAACACTTTCCGAAGAACATATCACAAGGTAATCCTTACACTGTTATCTTTTTGGACAGAAGAACAGGCTTCAATGTTAGGATTTTTTTTTAAGTGTTAGTTCATAATTGCAAAGACTCACAAATTATGGTTGATATTATGTTTAATTATTCTGTAGCCATGCAGAATAAAGATGATAAATAAGTAACAACGTGGCAGGTTGCCGCATACAGCCTCAGCCTGCATCAGATAAAAATGGCAATAGAACATTACGGCTCTCCATTATAAAACCACTGAAACTTGGGCTCTTGAATCTTCTCAATGTGTGCTGTTACAGCACACTTGTTCCAAACATCTACCTTGCGATAACAATATTGCTTGGCTCCCAGGGACTATCATCTAATTAGGAAAGAGATTTTTCTTAATTCTGTCTGCGTAGAACAATGGATTATTTTTTGGTATATAGATGTTGGAAAACTATATAAAAAAAAGAAAGAAATCAGCCCAAAAAAGAGAACCAATTTGTAAGTTTTCCACTTTTAAAAATATACTAACAATTATTAAACGTGATTGTCGACACTTTTTTCCACACGTGTACAGTTTTGGGGCCGAAATTGCCCTCCATCCCGAATGGGACGGATTATTTGAATTGTGGTGATTCTTTGCCCGAATCTATGGGACAGAAACGCTGATGACATCAGCACAACACGGATGTGTCATGTCGCGCTGACACATAGCAACGTCCCACCCCTTCAGTTAAAGGGGAGGGCCGCTGCGAGCTCTACAGCCACTTTAGTGGCGTCCTCTGTGCCACCAGAGAGGGCTTTAACCGGGCCAGTGGCCCGGCACCCAAGAGGGGGTGCCAGGCTGCCTGTTGGTGGCGCGGCTGAATCCGTGGCCGCCATTGTCAGGCCAACTTCAGAGTTGGCCGACAATTAAAATAAAATGGCGGCTGCGGCGATGCGTCCTCCCACTCCTTTGGGTTCTAGACCCTGGGTTTATTTGGGGTTGTGACAAAGTGCAAAGGACAACTGGCTTGCTGCAAAAGAACTTTGATTTTATTTAAAGACAAGAAAATACAATGTCAAACTTATAATTGCTCTAATAAAGAACAATACATTACACATTCAAAGGGGGTTACAGTAAAATTACACCTCCCACCTTCCAATACCTAATTCTAGCTAGGTTAGACTCCAGGGCAGGCAGGGACTATGCTTACCAATCCTTTCTGGTCAGTTAGCAGTAGTTCGCGATTTCGGGGTTCATTGGATTCTGTAGATTCTGCTTGCTGTACTCCGAATGCGGAGAAGACTTCTTGCTGCGCAATCTGCAGTTGGGTTGAGTCCGCTGATGCGGTAAGGCGCGTTTTGGATCTATGGGGTAAGTACCCGGTTTTCTTCGTTAGAAATAGGTTCAAAGTCTCTTTAGGTAATGTTTTCACCTGTTGGTAGTCAGGCCTTAGATTGTAAAGTGGAAACTTTTTGATTCTTCGGTTTCTTCCTGTTGGTGTTTTGTTTCGAGTTTGGTCGATCACGGTGGTTTTTCGTTGGGTCCACGTTGGCTGTGGTCGGTTGCTGCTGCGATGGTGATGTTCTTCCTTCCTTCAGGACTTCAGGACTTCGAGGCTGGAGAAGTTAGTTTACAACTGTTGGGTTGGTTTCTCTCCTTGTCTTGATGGCATACTCGCAGTTTAGCACCTGGTATCGTATAGCATCCAGTGTCTCCTGAGGAAGTAGCAACCTTGTAGCTACCTAGCAACCTAACCTCTGTTAAAAACACGGGCCAGTTATACAGTTTGAGCTGTTCTAATCTTCGCGCCAAATCAGTCCAGGATACTTTGTTTAAATTTGGCGGGTTTGATTTTTCTTGGTAATATTTTGGTGGGCTCGTTAAAAGCTAATATGTCTTGGGTGGGTTGCATTTCTAAATCTACTTCCTGATGGAAATATTAGCTTGCTAATCGCAATGTTCTTTTGTGCTTGATTTTTCGCATACAGGCTGTAGTGGGCCCTTTGTTCTTATTCATGTGGAAGATGGCTTTTCTCAGTTTGGTTTGATGGCTGGCCATCTCTGAGTTATTGTTGTAATGTAAATGTCTCTTGTGGAGAAGGGTTTTCGAATGTCCATTCCTCCAGACAAGTTAACTTAGTCTCAACACCCAGACAATTCCAATAATCAAGTGGGCTTCCTTAGTTCTTTAGGTCCGCCCACAGACTTGAATTTGTCTTTTAAAAGTCCAAAATTCGATTAAAGTTCATAGTTTCTTCCATAATCACTTTAGTATTTCAAATTTTCTGGTAGATACTCCCAAATTAAATTTCCTTTCCAATGAGCCCAAACACTTGGGGGGCTCTTGTGAATTCAGCACCTCCTTCAGTCCCCCCTGTTAACACTCCACACTCTTGAGTGTCAAACAAGGTAAGCAAAATTCCTGATCCCGAGAGTCAACCTTCCCTGTATTTACACTAGCTAAACATTAATGTGCATCCTCCGTTGAAATGCAATGTAATTTACAGGTGAATACAATCATTACAATTCGGTTACGGCATACTGTGGGTATGATGTCCCTCTTTTACTCGGGTTTCACAGTAAAATAGCGGTATACAGTCAAACACAACCTTAAATAAAGTAAAAACAAAGCTACATAGTCAAACACATTTTCAAGTAACATAAAGGTCCATAGTTAAACACAGTTTTTAAGTAACATTCTTACAACACTCGATATTTTACGGTTTTACAGCAGGTAAATTCAAATACAAATTAAACATGGTAGTATGGTGTCATCCCTCCTTACGCGATTCCCAAGTTCGGCCAAGGAGCGTACAGCACCCTTTGGTGCCTGACTTGTCGGCCTCTGCATTTCACTCGGCAAGTGAAACACCATAAGTAAAGAATAATCGAGAGTTGACAGATAACTAAAGTGTGGGAAGCGATTCGGATCCAAACTGGGACTTCTATATTTCTGAAAAGGCCCCACCAAAGCGGTGATCTGGAGAATCTTTTTCCCTATTTCAATTCTTTTCTGCTCTCGAGTGTAGAAGTGTTTTTGTGAGATAATTACAGCTTTTAGCAGATCGGTAAGATGTTCGGGTAGAGGGGGAATTGCATAGCCAAGATGTACAACATAATCCTGCAGGTTTGTGATGTTTTCTCTCACAGTGAGGTGGACGGTGGAGGGTTCAGGAATGGGGACAATTCGTTCCTGGGCCACTTGAACTAATGCCTCAGGTTTGAAGCAAAAACTGCTGTCACTTACCGGACACCAGAAGTGTCCATGGTGGTAGTGGGGTGCACTGGTGGTGACACAATATGTCCCAGCCCCTATGTATGTTACCTGTGGAGGGACATGGTCTTGTGTCATTACATCCATGGTGCAGTTAATAGGCTGTGCGCCAGCAGCTTTAAACCCACACTGTGACTTTGAATGGGCACTCAAGTACTGGGGACACAGTATTACGTGTGCACCCCGGCTCTGGCACCCGGAGAGATCAGTATCCGTTACAGCGTGCTCCCACTTTATGACATAGGGTTGGACCGCTGTGAAACGAATGTGTGCACCTCTCTGAATAACTCCAATGTTCTCCACCCGGTATACCGGTGCGGGTCGGGCTGTCCCACCCATGACCGGCATCCTTAGTACGATTCCTATAATGGTGTGGTTAGATTTCCCACAGTCTACTGGGACAGAGTAAGCTTCAGAAGCTAGGCGGAGCTGGCACGGGCTTAGTGAATTGCTGTACGGGTGGAGGGCTGCGAGGTGTTTGTTACTGATCCAAGAGGGGACTAAACCTTGTTTTAAATCTTCCAGGTAGTTGCAGCCCTCGCCCAACAACCATGTCCCATATAACACGCACACCTCATTCTGTGCAGCCTGGTCAGAAGCATTTCTATCCTCCCGTATGAATGCATTCATTGTCTGTGCATGTTTTTCCAGCTCAGCCACTATTTCTTTTAAATGGACAGTCATAGCCTGGTCCTCGTGTAGTTCTGAATCTACTACTGTATTCTCTTATTTCAGATTTTTCTCAATTGGTTCTTTAAACAGTTTATCTGTGTTTGCAGTGCTATGTCATCTCGACTATTTATTACAGAGGATGCTGTATTGTAGGCAGTGAAAATGTCGTTTATGATTCCCCTTCTAGGTCTCCCCGAGCCCATGGTGTCCCTAACATTTAGGGTGTATAGGTCTGCTTTGTCTACATTTCCAAAGTCTAACTCATAAAATTTCTTGAACATGTTTCTAAGTAGAGCCTGGTATAGCAGCTCTGTTTCCTTCGGGCACCATGCAGGTAGGTATAGCTCGGTAAGGTTTAAAATTACTGAAGCTACTGCATAATGTACCCCCTAGTATAACACCTTTTCGGTCGGTACCAATACTAATCCGTTCCCTGTGCGCATTGGTGGGGTTGTGGGCAGGGGTTTCTTAATGTGTGCTCTTAGTTCGGTGGCATTAATTGGGAGTGGGGAGTGTGGGACCGCACACCCATGTAGGCTAGAATCCCACCACATCCCTTCCCCTTCATCTTGCCATTGCCTGGCGAAGGCGATCGATATGCCTGCGGGACAAATACTCTCTGATGCCCACATGCAAACATAAATTCCTTGTTCGGATTCCCACCATTTGTCCCAACACAAATTTACTCCTCCCCGTGTCCCCGTGATGGTGCGGTACGTATCATTACCGAGTCTTTCCCAGTCCGATTCCTGGTCCCATGCGTCCTTGCTGAGTTCCCTGAGCCACCACCATCTTCCCAGGGGAATGTTTCCTTTGCAAGTCAAACATACATGTTTTCCCTCTGTAACACTGACTTGGGCAGCGATGATCCGTATCTGGGGGCATGGAACCGAGGCCTCCCCATAGGTAAAACCTTCCTGGCTGGAGTAGCGGATAGAATTAGATCCCAGCCACCCTGGCCATCTTCCCTCGTGGGTGTAAACGGCGAGTTCTCCCACGGCTGGGGTGCCACCCCTGGCAGTTATGATCGGTGCTCTTTCTCCTGAACACCCGTAAATGAGGGATTCTTCCACGTCTCCTCCTCTCTGCTGCTCATCCTTATCAGGGCGAGCAGGAGCAGGATCCTTCTCATGTTGTCCTCTTTCCTGTAGGGGCACATAAAACAGATTGTCTAGCCCTGAGAAAGCTCTCTGGCTTGACAAAGGTGACCGAGTTCCAAATTGGACTCTCTTCCTTTCAGACATAGTATTGTCTTTAATTGACTGTCTGTCTTATTCAGTTCCTTATGGACTGATGTCTGCTTCTAACTTTTCTCTCACAGCCGTTTTGCTTCTTATCTCATGGTACTTCCCTTAATAGTTATACCGGTAGATTCTTCTTATTCCCGGGTATTACCCGGCCTGTGCCTCTTTTAAGAGCTACACAGGTAGATTCTTTTCCTTACCCCAGTAACTAATACATATATTCTTATCATTAACACAGATAATCTTACCCTACTCTGAATTATTCACGAAACATTCTTAAATCCATATCGTACTATATATGTACATCTGTCACCTGTCTCCGGGTGGCCAGGTTAATTCCCGCCTTCTTTCTTTCTTCTTCTTCCGCTGGGTGTCCAGCGAGGCCCGTAGTAAGTCGGCTTGCACCGCCGGACCCGGAGTGTCCTGACCGGAGATGGGTTTGAGTCCCACACTATCAGGGGAACGTCCCCTCTGGTGCTGCAGCACACCGCTCCTTTGGGGGTGGCTGCCTGATTCGTTTCTTCCCCTGGGGGTTGTGCCTGGTCAAGGGCTACTGGCTGGGGACACTCACTTGGTGGCTGGTCCACCGCTATCTCTTCTGGGGGTCCCTCGGTGCCCGAGGCTACCGGCTGGGTGTCCCTGCTCACGGGCTGGTCTCTGACCTTAGGTACCCTTTTGCGGCTGGTCCCTCTCCCGGGGCTCAACCATTCAAACTGGAGCACTGGTGACCACGGTGTCTTTGGCCGTGGTGTGCGGGGAGTCCTTCTTAAGGCTCCAGCTGCTGGGGGTGCGTCCGAGTCCCAAATGATTGTGGGGACAGCTCCTTCAGTAACAGTCCACTGCCCTTCTAGGTGCAGTCTGTGTGTCTGCCATGTCCCCTGTGGGATTTCCACAGTCGGGGGCTGCTGGCTGGGGGTCCCTGTCTTTAGTACGGTTTACAGTTTTGGGCTGTCCCTTACATTTAGCTGCTGCGCCTGGGTTGAAAAGTTTGCACTGATTTATGTGGAACCACTTTGTTCTGCGGGGCAATTTTATGGCATAGACCATGGGGCTTGTCTTGTCGACAATGTGATACGGTCCCATGTACAGTGCCTCAAAGACCCCTACTCTAGCATAGTTCCTCACCATAACCTGGTCCCCATCTCCCACTCGTGGTGCTTGCGGGGTTCTAGCAGCAGGCGGTTGCTCCGATGCTGTTTTCCCATGTTGTTAGCAGCCTGCCAGTGAATCTGTTTAAGGTGTTCAAACAGATTCCTGACAAAGCTGTCCCGGTTCACTTTCCTAAGCTGACCTTCCGTGAGTATCGGGGCTAACACATGGGTGTGGGTTCGCATGGCTCTGCCGGTCATGAGCTCGTATGGGGAGTACCCCGTGCTTTTTGACTGGCTGGCCTGGATCCCCATGAGGACAGGGGTAGGACCTCTACCCACCCTTTGGGTGAGTCCCCTGTCTCCTTGCATAGCCTCTCTTTGATGGTGCGGTTTAAACATTCCACAGGCCTGGATGACTGCGGGTTGTGGGTGACATACCATTTTCCTTTGATGCTGAGTACCTTAAGGGTCTCCTGCGTCACCTGCCCAGTGAAGTGACTCCCTTGGTCGGACTCCACGTATTGTGGTAGTCCCGATCGGGAGAACACTTCTCTGACCAGGATCTCGGCTGTTCCCAGGGCAGTGACTTCGGCATTTGGTGAATACATCCACCAATACTAGGAAGTACTTGTAGTCTCCCTGGGCAGTGGGTAGGGGCCTGATATAATCGATTTGCATCGACTGTCAGGGTCCCTCTACCCTCCTGATATGTCCCATAGACACCTTTCTTTTCTGGGGGTCGGGGTTGTTGGCCGTGCACACCAGACAGCTAGCACAGAACTTGTGGACATTTTCCCTGAGTCCTGGCCATCACCCTGCCTGTTCCACTCGTTGCCAAGTGCTCTCAGGTCCAGGGTGTCCTGCTCCTGGACCCTCATGGGCCAGCTGTAGGAATTCTCTCCGGTGTTGTTGAGGTACGACCCATTGCTCCCCCCCTGAACATCATGCCTTCTTTAATGGCAATTGCTGCGGTGCCGTATGGGCCATCTATCCTTTCCCCTTTAGCTAGCGTGTTCAGGACAGTTTTGAGGACGGGGTCTTGGGTCTGAACCGTTTTTAGGACCGGGGGTAAAGCTATCCCTGCCTTCCCTGCCGTCCCCAACCTGCCCCTGACTGCTGCGATGGGTCCTGGCTTGACCATGTGGGCACCTTGCTTGGCAAACATGTCAGCCTGCTGGTTTCCCTCGCTACAGGGTTCGGTGGTGGAATGTGCCTTCACCTTATGTATGTAGATATTCCCTTCCTCCCCGACAGCTTTCATGATCTTTTCCAGTAGGGGCTTAATTACCAGGGGTCTCCCGTCTGCGGATGTGTATCCGCGGCGGGACCAGATAATCAGGTAATCCGTACACGAATTGCATGTGAACATCCTGTCCGAGCAAATCGTGTATGGGGCAGGGAATTCTTCGGGGTGTGTGACTATATACACCACCGCAGACAGTTCAGTGTGCTGGGTGCTCAAAGTACTGGGGAGTTTAATCGCCAGGGCAATGCCTGACTCGGGGTCATAAACTGTATGTAAAGAGAAAAAGGTTAGTAAAGACAAATGTAGGTCCCCTGCAGTCAGAATCAGGGAAAGTCATAACGGGGAACAAAGAAATGGCGGACCAATTGAACAAGTACTTTGGTTCGGTATTCACTAAGGAGGACACAAACAACCTTCCGGATATAAAAGGGGTCAGAGGGTCTAGTAAGGAGGAGGAACTGAGGGAAATCCTTATTATTCGGGAAATTGTGTTGGGGAAATTGATGGGATTGAAGGCCGATAAATCCCCAGGGCCTGACGGACTGCATCCCAGAGTACTTAAGGAGGTGGCCTTGGAAATAGCGGATGCATTGACAGTCATTTTCCAACATTCCATTGACTCTGGATCAGTTCCTATGGAGTGGAGGGTAGCCAATGTAACCCCACTTTTTAAAAAAGGAGGGAAAGAGAAAATAGGGAATTATAGACCGGTCAGCCTGATATCGGTAGTGGGTAAAATGATGGAATCAATTATTAAGGATGTCATAGCAGTGCATTTGGAAAGAGGTGACATGATAGGTCCAAGTCAGCATGGATTTGTGAAAGGGAAATCATGCTTGACAAATCTTCTGGAATTTTTTGAGTATGTTTCCAGTAGAATGGACAAGGGAGAACCAGTTGATGTGGTATATTTGGACTTTCAGAAGGTTTTCGACAAGGTCCCACACAAGAGATTAATGTGCAAAGTTAAAGCACATGGGATTGGGGGTAATGTGCTGACATGGATTGAGAACTGGTTGTCAGACAGGAAGCAAAGAGTAGGAGTAAATGGGTACTTTTCAGAATGGCAGGCAGTGACTAGTGGGGTACCGCAAGGTTCTGTGCTGGGGCCCCAGCTGTTTGCACTGTACATTAATGATTTAGACGAGGGGATTAAATGTAGTATCTCCAAATTTGCGGATGACACTAAGTTTGGAGGCAGTGTGAGCTGCGAGGAGGATGCTATGAGGCTGCAGAGCGACTTGGATAGGTTAGGTGAGTGGACAAATGCATGGCAGATGAAGTATAATGTGGATAAATGTGAGGTTATCCACTTTGGTGGTAAAAACAGAGAGACAGACTATTATCTGAATGGTGACAGATTAGGAAAAGGGGAGGTGCAACGAGACCTGGATGTCATGGTACATCAGTCATTGAAGGTTGGCATGGGGGTACAGCAGGCGGTTAAGAAAGCGAATGGCATGTTGGCCTTCATAGCGAGGGGATTTGAGTACAGGGGCAGGGAGGTGTTGCTACAGTTGTACAGGGCCTTGGTGAGGCCACACCTGGAGTATTGTGTACAGTTTTGGTCTCCTAACCTGAGGAAGGACATTCTTGCTATTGAGGGAGTGCAGCGAAGGTTCACCAGACTGATTCCTGGGATGGCGGGACTGACCTATCAAGAAAGACTGGATCAACTGGGCTTGTATTCACTGGAGTTCAGAAGAATGAGAGGGGACCTCATAGAAACGTTTAAACTTCTGACGGGGTTAGACAGGTTAGATGCAGGAAGAATGTTCCCAATGTTGGGGAAGTCCAGAACCAGGGGACACAGTCTAACGATAAGGGGTAAGCCATTTAGGACCGAGATGAGGAGAAACTTCTTCACCCAGAGAGTGGTGAACCTGTGGAATTCTCTACCACAGAAAGTTGTTGAGGCCAATTCACTAAATATATTCAAAAAGGAGTTAGATGAAGTCCTTACTACTAGGGGGATCAAGGGGTATGGCGAGAAAGCAGGAATGGGGTACTGAAGTTGCATGTTCAGCCATGAACTCATTGAATGGCGGTGCAGGCTAGAAGGGCCAGATGGCCTACTCCTGCACCTATTTTCTATGTTTCTATGTTTCTAACTCCGCAGCCTGTGAGTCGTTCACTCGCAGATACTGTGCTTGAACCGTCCACATAGATCTCTCGGCCTGTGGGGTGTAACACAGCCCGAAAGCCTATGTTAATTTCCCATATCCCTTCTACGGAACACCGGTGGGCTGTCCCTGGATAAACCATGTTGGCTGCGAGTCTTGGTTCGCAGAGACCCTTTACCCTTAGGTCCATTTGAGAGAGTAGCAGGGTCCAGCGAGCAATGCGGGCACTGTTCACTGTCCCATTCTTGATTCTCCCGTCCAGGAGCATTTGGTTGGGCGTATGGTGGGTAAGGAGTGTGATAGGGGGCCCCCCTGTGAAGATCAGTGATCTTTTCACAGCCCAGTGAGTGGCTAGGAGGTGCCGCTCACAGTTGGAGTAACCCTTCTCCACGTCCGTGAGTATCCTGGAGGAGTAGACCACTGGTCTCAGTCGGCCGTGCCGCTCTTGGAGCAGTACTGCACTCAGGCTGTCCCCACTGGCTGCTACCTCCAGGAAAAAATCTTTACCCTCATCGATGGCCCCTAGAGCAGGCGCGGTCTGCAGGTCTTTCTTGAGTTGGATAAATGCTGCCTCGCAATCTTTGTCCCATTCACACTCCACTCCCTTGTGTAGGAGTCGGAGCAGAGGGGCTGCGGTGGCTGCGTAATCCTCAATGAAATCTCTGCAGTACCCGGTTAGCCCTAGAAAAGATCTTACTCCTGTTACTGTGTTGGGGGCGGGTAACTTCTGCACTGCTTCCCTTCTAGCTTTGTCAATGGCTCTTTCCCCAGAGCGCACAGCCTGTCCAGGAATTTTACTTCCTTCAGGCCGATCTGTGCCTTGTTGGGGTTTACTTTAAATCCCTCTTCTTTCAGCAGCTCCAGCAGCTCAGCCAGCTGTGGGCCATGCTCCTCGCCCTCATCGGTGAACAGGAGCAGGTCATCCACATACTGTATGAGCTGCTGGGGTCTGCTGAAGCTCTTTAAACAGTTGGCCATACACTGATGAATAATACTGGGGCTGTTGTGAAAGCCCTGAGGGAGACAGTTCCAAGCGTAATGCTGTCCTTTAAAGGTAAAAGCAAACTTGTACTGATCTTCCCTTCTTAAAGGTATGGACCAGAACCCGTTGGATATATCCAGCACCATGAAGGTAGTCGCGGAGGCTGGGATACTTCCAATGAGGTCGGCGACAGCAGCAACAGTGGGTGCACAGACGGGGATGTTACGGTTGAGTACCCGATAGTCCACCGTGGCTCTCCAGGAGTTGTCCGGTTTATTAGCCGGCCACAATCGAGAGCTCACATGGGTCTCAATACCCCCTGTTTAACCAGCGAACCCAAGACTGTTTCCATGTCTGCCTCCGCCTCCCTGGGGAAGTTGTACTGTTTCTGTGGTCGTGTCATGGGGTCCCCATCTATGCTAACCTCGACCCCGTTTATTCTCCCACAGTCGTGTTTGTGAGTGGCAAAAGTTGCAAGATTTGCCCTCACATATTCTTGGTATTCTATCGGAGTGTTATTGACCAGTGATTCAAGATCGTAACCCTCCTTTGGCTTCATAGTGCACACCGTCCCTTTACCCTGTTTTCCCAGGATAATCATCAACTCACTCTCCTGTCCCGTGCAGACTGACCCCCAAAGACAGTGGTTTCTTAAATCCACTAGGATCCCGTGGCCTAGGATGAAGTCAGCCCCCAGGATCCCTCTCCCTTCATGTTCCCACTTCATCAGGTCACAAGTCCACTTAATGTGGAGTGTACCTAAATGAATGGAGAGTGGAACGGAGAATGAGCCAGTCTGTTCAGTGCCTGTAAAACCCATCAAGCTGTCGGGAACCCCGTAAGACAGAGGTGAGGCGGCGGGGTTAGCTGCATAGACAAGGGTGCTTGAGGCACTGGTGTCCAGCAAGTAAGTCCCTTTCACCTTTTCCACCTCCATCTGAACAGTCAGTCTCCCCCACGCATCATACTCGAGTGGACACAGGTGGACAGGCTGCGCCTGTCCTAATCACGGTTTTGGTTGGGAGGGGGCAGATGGGATTTCGGTACCGGTGACGGTGGCTACCTTCCCAGGGCCATCTAACATGGTCCGGAGTGCGGTTAGGAAGGTATCGAATGAGTGGGGAGGGACTGGTTTATCTGTCTCGGCCCTGTTGGCTGGGGCTGGAGAACTCCTTCCTGCTCTATTCTTCCAAGGATTTCTACAATCCTTTCTCCAGTGCCCACTTTTTCCACACCTGAAGTAGGTACGTATTGTATTGGAGGGGTTGCCCCCCTCGTGGCACCATTCCCTCTTATCTTGGCTAGGTCGGATTTCGTGAACCCTTCCCTTTTGTGGGAACTCTTCTGTCCCTCTGCCGTTTCTGTAAGCTAGGGTCAGTTGCCTAAGCGCTCCCTGTTCGGTGGCTTGGGGATCTCTTGGGTCAAACCAGGCCTCAGCCTTGGTTCTATTCGGGGTAAACTGTTAGCTACTAGGCTTCGGAGCCAATGTACTAATTCATCCGGGCTTAAGTGATCTCTGTCTATGTCCCCACTACAGGTGCTTTGGTACAGTCGGTCTGTGAAAGCCGATGGAGTTTCCCCTGCGAGCTGCACCGTTTTCTCCACTCTGGAGAAGGGACTTCCGTCATTGCAGCCCATGGCTTCTAAAATGTCTTTCTGGATGGCAGCAAGTGTTCTCCGTCTCATTTTGCTCTCAGTAGAGAGGGGCTGGTACAGTTTGCTGTCCAGGGATAGGAGGAGCATCTTTGCCATTTCTGCATCATTGCACCCATTAATATCTCTTGCCTGTTCCACCTCCATAAAGTGGACCGATGGGTCTCCCTTTGGAGTTAGCTTTCCCAGGTGGTTTATCATAGCTCTAAGCTGTTGGGGAGTGTGGGGGACCACAAACTGACTTTCCAGGGGTCCTGGACCCTTGACAAAAGTCGGCAAACTTCTGTGGCCGGACCAGGCACATTGGCCCTGGTTCTGGCCTTCCCTGTTCTGGCTCGCCTACCTCTCCTCCCTGCTGCCAAGCCGAGCTGAAACTCAGTGCCACAGGTGGTGGTGGTTCACTATCCCTGTCCGCCTCGCAACAGATTTGCCCCTCCTGCTGCTGAACCGGTGTAGTCACCGGTGCCACAGGTGGTAGCCGGGTAGTTTCCTCCTTCTCTTTCGGGTTTACCTGGGGTGCACCTGGGCTTATTAGGCATACCATGCCTTTTGCCTTGGACAGAGCAAGGTTTAGACTTTTAATTTGTTGCTGGCAGGGACCATGGTCTCCCGATTGAAACCCATTAGTGCCAGCTACTTTATACGCTGCCTGCACATCTTTTAATCTTTCCTGGAGCTCTTTTACTTGTAGGGTGAGGCGAGTGCTTTCCTCTCTCAGTGACTTTTCATTACATTTGGCCTCGGTAACCTGACATTGAAAATAGTCCTGACCGTTTTTAAACCTTTCCATTATCTGGGTTCTTTCCTGTTTTAGCTTACGGAGTTCTCCCCATAATCTTTCTTCTGACATAAACCTTTCCTGATAGTTCTCTGCGCAGTCCCATAACTCTGCCTGTAGTGTCTCATTAGTTTTGTCTCGGAGTTGGATCTGTCGCTGTAGACAGACCAACCAAATTGCCTTCTCAACTGCTTCTTTGTGATCCTTGCTTGCTGTCCACTGGGCTGCAACGTCAGCTGGATGCTCAGCGTGCAATAGACTAAGCATCAATTCCTTAGTGACATTGACCTTCTTATAAACATAGGAGGAAATACTCTCTTCCATCTTGGTTCTTTACCCCAAACCAGCACTCTCTGCATCACACCCCTTGTACCAGAGTCCTGCCACTATCGCCATTTTGTAAGGGGGTGGTCCCGGGGGTCAGGTTCACCTCTGACATACTTGAGTGGTTTGAATCGCTCCCACTCCCTTGGGTTCTAGACTCTGGGTTTATTTGGGGGATGTGATAAAGTGCAAAGGACAACTGGTTTGGTGCAAAAGAACTTTGATTTTATTAAAGACAAGAAAATACAATGTCAAACTTGTAATCACTTTAATAAAGAACAATACATTACACATTCAAAGGGGGTTACAGTAAAATTACACCTCCCACCTCCCAATACCTAATCCTAGCTAGGTTAGACTCCAGGGCAGGCAGGGACTATGCTTACCAATCCTTTCTGGTCAGTTAGCGGTAGTTCATGATTTCGGGGTTCGTTGGATTCTGTAGGTTCTGCTTGCCATACCCCGAACATTGGAGAAGACGTCTTGCTGCGCAATCTTCAGTTGGGTTGAGTCCACTGATGCGGTAAGGCGCGTTTTGGATCTATGGGGTAAGTACCCGGTTTTCTTCGTTAGAAATAGGTTCAAAGTCTCTTTAGGTAATGTTTTCACCTGTTGGTAGTCAGGTCTTAGATTGTAAAGTGGAAACTTTTCGATTCTTCGGTTTCTTCCCGTTGGAGTTTTGTTTAGATTTTGGTCAATCGCGATGGTTTTTCGTTGGGACCACGTTAGCTGTGGTCGGTCGCTGCCGCGATGGTGATGTTCTTCCTTCCTTCAGGACTTCAGGACTTCGAGGCTGGAGAAGTTAGTTTACAACTGTCACGTTGGTTTCTCTCCTTATCTTGATGGCATACTCGCAGTTTAGCACCTGGTGTAGTATAGCATCCAGTGTCTCCTGAGGTAGGAGCAACTTTGTAGCTACCTAGCAACCTAACCTCTGTTAAAAACAGGGGCCAGTTATACAGTTTGAGCTGTTCTCATCTTCGCGCCAAATCAGTCCAGGCTTCTTTAAATTTGGCGGGCTTGACTTTTCTTTGTAATATTTTGCCAGGCTCATTAAAAGTTATTATGTCTTGGGTGGGTTGCATTTCTAAATCTATTTCCTGATGGAAATATTAGCTTGCTAATCACAATGTTCTTTTGTGCTTGGTTTTTCGCATACAGGCTGTAGTGGACCCTTTGTTCTTATTCATGTGGAAGATGGCTTTTCTCAGTTTGATTTGATGGCTGGCCATCTCTGAATTATTGTTGTAATGTAAATGTCTCTTGTAGAGAAGGGTTTTCGAATGTCCATTCCTCCAGACAAGTTAACTTAGTCTCAACACCGAGATAATTCCAATAATCAAGTGGGCTTCCTTAGTTCTTTAGGTCTACCCACAGACTTGAATTTGTCTTTTAAAAGTCCAAAATTTGATTAAAGTTCGTACTTTCTTCCATAAGCACTTTAGAATTTCAAACTTTCCGGTAGATAGTCCCAAATTAAATTTACTTTCCAATGAGCCCAAACACTGGGGGGATTCTTGTGAATTTTACATCCTTCACACTTCGTGTGCTCAAGTGCTGAGCAAGTTTCCCTCGCTGTTTGAACCGGGCATCAGCAATTTCACAGGAGCCAAGGTGCAGATTCACCTGGACTCGGGTGCAAGACCCATCTATCACAAAGCTCGGGCTGTTCCGTACATGATGAGGGAAAAGGTCGAAATTGAGCTGGGAAGTCTCCAACATAAAGGGGTCTTATCATCCATCGAATTTAATGATTGGGCCAGTCCCATTGTTCCTGTGTTGAAGAGTGATGGCACTGTCAGGATTTGTGGAGGCTACAAGGTTACGATCAACCGATTCTCGAAACAGGATCAGTACCCGTTACCGAAAGCTGATGACCTGTTTGCAACGCTAGCCAGTGGGAAGTCGTTCACTAAACTAGATCTGACGTAGGCTTATATGACACAGGAGCTTGTTGACATGTCGAAGAAACTTACGTGCATCAACACTCATAAAGGACTGTTTATCTACAACAGGTGTCCTTTTGGAATTCGCTCGGCTGCAGCCATATTTCAGAGGAACATGGAGAGTCTACTGAAGTCCGTCCCTAGAATCGGCGTGTTTCAAGATGACATTCTGGTCACAAGTCGTGACACTGCCGAACACCTGACCAACCTTGAAGAGGTTCTACATCGTCTGGACAAAGTGAGACTCAGACTGAAATGTTCGAAGTGCATCTTCATGGCACCGGAAGTCGACTTTCTGTGGAGGAAGATTGCTGCGGATGGCATCAAGCCTATGGACTCGAAAACCAAGGCCATCAAAAATGCACCCAGGCCTCAGAATGTGACGGAGCTGCATTCGTTCCTTGGTCTACTCAACTATTTCGGTAATTTCTTACCTAGATTGAGCACTTTATTAGAGCCACTGCACATGCTGCTCAGAAAAGGCGACAACTGGGTTTGAGGTGTGTCTCAAGATAGAACTTTCGAGAAAGCTACAAATCTGCTTTGCTCTAACAAGTTGCTGGCACATCATAATCCATGTAAGCATCTAGCATTGGCCTGTGATGCTTCATCATATGGGGTTGCCTGCGTGCTCCAACAAGCTAATGAGTCGAGTAAACTACATTCTATTGCGTATGCTTCGAAAAGTTTGTCAAAGGCAGAAAGAGTCTACAGCATGGTAGAAAAAGAAGCTTTTGCCTGGATGTATAGGGTTAAAAAGATGCATCAGTACCGGTTCGGTCTTGATTTTGAACTCAAAATAGATCACAAGCCACTCATTTCATTGTTTTCGGAAAACAAAGGTATCAATACCAATGCATTGTCCCGCATCCAGCGGTGGACACTGACATTATCTGCCTATGATTATGTAATTCGCCATAGACGTGACACCGGGAATTGTGCCGATGCATTGAGCCTTCTGCCTTTGCCCACACTGGAGGTGGAGATACAACAACCTGCAGATCTACTGTTAGTTATGGATGCTTTTAAGACTGAAGGAACCCGTCACTGCTCAACAAGTTAGGACCTGGACCAGTCAGGACCCGATATTATACGTTGTAAAACATTGTGTCCTTCGTGGTGATTGGTCTGCTATACCTATGGAAATGTGTAATGAGACCAAACCTTACAACTGTCGCAAAGACGAACTATCCATTCAGTCAGATTGTTTACTGTGGAGTAATCGTGTTGTTATGTCGAAGAAGGGCAGAGAGAAATTTGTACGTGTAGTCATCCGGGTATAGTCATGATGAAAGCCATCGCCAGGTCTCACGTATAGTGGACTGGAATTGACTCTGATCTGGAATCATGTGTGTATCAGTGCAACACTTGCATGCAGCTAAGTAAAGTAGCAACGGAATCTCCGCTGAGTCTGTGGTCGTGGCCATGGTCGAGGATCCACATCGACTTTGCGGGTCCTTTCCTGGGTAAGATGTTTTTTGATGTGGAAGATGCATATTCCAAGTGAACAGAGTGTATAATCATGTCATCCAGTACATCCACAGCTATCACTGAGAGCCTTCGTGTCATGTTTGCTACTCATGGTCTGCCTGACATCGTTGTGAGCGACAACGGATCTTGCTTCATAAGTCTGGAGTCTCAAGAGTTCATGAAACTCAATGGTATTAAACATGTGAGGTCAGCACCATTCAAACCTGTTTCTAATGGTCAAGCAGAGCATGCTGTCCAAACAATCAAGCAGAGTATGAAACGTGTAACTCAAGGTTCACTGCAGACTTGCTTGTCATGCATATTGCTTAGTTACAGGACAAGTCATAATTGACTCAGAATGCTCGCCCAGAACTGGAGTTGAACTGAGACGATCAACTCGTGAGCGGAAAGCCCCAGACCGTCTTAACTTGTAAAATGACTGATACTAAGATCTTGAAGGAGGATATTATCATGTATGTATGCTTGGGGTTACTAGCCACCAGGGGCGCCACTGTCGGAGGTCATTGGGCTGTACGCACGTGTGCGCTGACCAGGTATATAAAGCAAGCCACCATGTAATGTGGGCACTTTGGGTCCGAATAAAGTTGAGCCAGGTTTGCACCTGAGTGAATTTACAGTATTCAGTCTATCCAGCTATTACATACATAACAAGCACCAAACAGGCAAATTCATAATAACATTTTGAATGAAGTCCTCAAATGGCTAGAGAAGCACAGAGTATGGGTGACTGCTTGCAAATGTGAGTTATTTCAAAACTCTGTGGAGTACTTAGGGTACAGAGTAGACAAAGATGGTTTACATCCAACCATACGGAAGCTGGATGCAATCAGTAATGCACCCACTCCCAAGAATGTCACTGAACTCCGATCATTTTTGGGTCTTTTGAACTATTATGGGAAGTTCCCATCAAATTTGGCTACAGTGTTACATCCACTGAATGAACTTTTGAAAAAACAGGTCCATTGGAAGTGGTCAGAAAAATGCGACACAGCATTCAAGGAGTGTGTGTAAAAGCCAATTGGTAGAGAGCACCATGTTAGTTCACTATGACATATCAAAGGAGATCAAGCTAGCATGTGATATCTCTCCATATGGATTTGGGGCAGTGATCTCTCATGTACTACATAATGGGGAGGAGAGACCAATTGCTTTTGCTTCACGCACTTTCAGTGCCAGTGAGCGTAATTATGCGCAAATCGAAAGGGAAGCTTTGGCATTAATTTTTGTGGTCAAGAAGTTCCACAAATACTTGTATGGTCGTTAGTTTATCATTGTTATGGACCATAAGCCACTGACAACAATCCTCCATCCAAAGTCCCCAGTTTCAACATTAGCTGCAGCCCGAATGCAGAGATGGACTTTGATTTTGTCAGCATATACATATGATGCTGAATATAGACGATCAGCGGATCTCCGTAATGCTGATGCTATGTCTAGATTGCCTTCCCTATCACATTACACCCAATAGTGAAAAAGTGTTCTATTTTTCATACATTGATGAACTGTCAGTCACAGCTGAAGAGATTGGTACAGCAATCAAACGTGACCCAGTTATGTCAAAGGTGTATGATTACATCACAAATAGCTGGCCAAACTACGTAACGGGCAAAGATATTCATCCATTCTTCATTCGTAGGAATGAATTATCAGTTGATAAAGATTGTATCATGTAGGGTGCAAGAGTGGTTATATGAAATAAATCCAGGTCCAAATTATTGGGAGATCATCATGACCAGCACCTGGGAATGTGCTTGACCAAGAGTTTTGCACGCAGTTACTTATGGTGGCCAGGTCTAGATAAAGATATAGGGTGCATCATCAGTCAGTGTACGACAGGTCAATCGGTAAGCAAGAAACCACCATCAGTACCATTACAGCCATGGAAATGGCCTCCCAGGGTGTGGCAAAGGTTACATATTGATTTTGTTGAGCAAGAAGAACAATTGTTCATTGTGATTGATACCCATTCGAAATGGGTCAAGATGTTTCCAATGCGGAAAATAACAACAAGTAAAACATTAGACATTTTGCGAAGATTATTTTCTTCATTTGGCCTCCCAGAAGAAATTGTTTCGCATAATGGACCACAATTTTGTTCAGAAGAATTTGCACAGATCACAAGCAAAAATGGTGTGAAACATACGAGTTGAAGTAGAGTACGAGAAGAAGCTTGCCGGGAACATAAAAATTGACTGCAAAAGCTTCTATAGATATGTGAAGAGAAAAAGATTAGTGAAGACAAACGTAGGTCCCTTGCAGTCGGATTCAGGTGAATTTATAATGGGGAACGAAGAAATGGCGGACCAACTGAACAAATACTTTGGTTCTGTCTTCACGAAGGAAGACACAAATAACCTTCCGGAAGTACTAGGGGACCAAGGGTCTAGTGAGAAGGAGGAACTGAAGGATATCCTTATTAGGCGGGAAATTACGTTAGAGAAATTGATGGGATCGAAGGCTGATAAATGCCCAGGGCCTGATAGTCTGCATCCCAGTCTACTTAAGGAAGTGGCCCTAGAAATAGTGGATGCATTGGTGATCATTTTCCAATAGTCTTTCAACTCTGGATCAGTTCCTATGGAGTGGAGGGTAGCTAATGTAATACCACTTTTTAAAAAGGGAGGGAGAGAGAAAGCAGGTAATTATAGACTGGTTAGCCTGATATCAGTAGTGGAGAAAATGTTGGAATCAATTATTACAGATGAAATAGCAGCGCATTTGGAAAGCAGTGACAGGATCGGTCCAAGTCAGCATGGATTTATGAAGGGGAAATTATGCTTGACAAATCTTCTGGAATTTTTTGAGGATGTAACTAGTAGAATGGACAAGGGAGAACCAGTGGATGTGGTGTATTTGAACTTTCAAAAGACTTTTGACAAGGTACCACACAAGAGATTGGTGAGCAAAATCAAAGCACATGGTATTGGGGGTAATATATTGACGTGGATAGAGAACTGGTTGGCAGACAGGAAGCAGAGAGTCGGGATAAATGGGTCCTTTTCAGAATGGCAGGCAGTGACTAGTAGAGTGCAACAGGGCTCAGTGCTGGGACCCCAGCTCTTTAAAATATAAGAACAGGGAGGTTATGCTTAAATTGTATAATACTCTGATTAGGCCACAGCTGGAGTACTGCGTGCCGTTCTGGTCGCCGTATTATAGGAAGGATGTGATTGCACTAGAGAGGGTGCAGAGGAGATTTACTACGATGCTGCCTGGAATGGAGAATGGAGGACAGATTGGATAGACTGGGTTTGTTCTCATTGGAACAGAGGAGGCTGAGAGGAGACTTCATTGAGGTGTACAAAATATTGAAGGGCCTGGATATAGTGGATAGCAAGAGCCTATTTCCCTTGGTGGAAAGGTCAATTACGAGGGGGCATAGTTTTAAGGTGATTGGTAGAAGGTCGAGAGGGGAGTTGAGGGGAGTCTTCTTCACACAGAGGGTTGTGAGGGTCTGGAACTCACTACCTGGAAATGTCGTGGATGCAGAAACCCTCACCACATTTAAAAGGTACTTGGATGGGCACTTGAAGTGCGGTAACCTGCAGGGTTATGGACCTAGAGCTGGTAAGTGGGTTTAGACTGGATAACCTCTTGTTGGCTGGCGCAGATATAATGGTAAGTACTGCAGGGAATCGTATACGGCCAGGGTGATCTCCTGGGCTTGTTTTGATCGCCTGGATGGGTTGGAGAGGAATTTTCCTAGAATTTTTTTCCCCAATTGGCCTGAATTTTTATCTGTTTTTTTGCCTCTCCCAGGAGATCAGATGACGCCGGTTGAGGTGGAGTGTAAAATGTTTCAGTGCAAGGCATGTCGCAGTTGTGTGGGGCGGACTGGTTGGGCTGGGTGCTCTTTACCTTTCCACCATTACTCATTGTTCATAGGTTTATATGTAACCTTCATTGCTGCTGACCGAGGGCCATGTGGCTCTTTGTCGGCCGGCACGGACACGATGGGCCGAAATGGCCTCCTTCTGCGCTGTAAGTTTCCATGTTTCTATGTTGCTAAGGGGCTTCCTTCTGCCTCACACTCACAGTGAGGGAGCCTTTGTGACACATCCACAGCTCTGTGCCTTGCAGCACTGAGCAATTTGTCCAGACTCGCCGCAGTTATAACAGTACAGATCTGGACAGTTTCTTACAAGCTGGTCGTGTCGAAGACAATAATAGCAAACCTTCATCTGGTTATCATGCAGTACCCAAAAGTACTGCACTCCTTCCATTATCTCAAATTGCATGCTGCAGGCCAATGACTTCATCCGCTCTGGGAACCGTACCTTTACCTAATGGGTTCCATCTGCTACCTGCGTTCCAGGATAGTATCTCCTCTTTATTACCAAGCAAATTTTAATGTCCCACAACTCCAACTTTTTTTATTACCGCATCGTCCTCAATATAAACCGGTAGGTTTAAGAATGAGACCACCACCTCTTCATAATACAGCAGAGATACATCCAAGAACTTATCACCAACCTTCAAACTCAGTAAAAGTCTTTCCACCTCCTCTCGACCACTGACCATCACTTCAAATCCAACATTTGGCTTTGGTCAGCATGCAAAGCAGCTTCCTTCGCCGCAGTCCTCGTGTACCACCTGCATAATATCCCAAGTTCATGTCTCTTTCTCCTCGCTCAGAACTACCACCGTGTTTTCTTTTCCAAACCTCCTGGGGTCCCGGCCCAAATCTTTGGGCCTTTTATTCTCCCTTCCCCCAACATTTTCTCCCCTGATTAAATTCATTCTGGGAATATTGTCCTCTGAGGGGCCCAGCACTCCAGGCCCCTATCTGGCTGCTGTTTATGGGCCAAAAAGGCCCTAAAACCTGAAAAAACATCCACCAACAACTTTTTACAAACTCACTCTGACTCCCTGCAGTAATAAAACACCCAGCAATACCTGTTCATTCTAGCCACTCCCACTTAGAGAGTGCTACCCACTGACCCACAGCTAACACTACATTAAAAGAGCTAAATCACAGCAATTTAAAACAATCAAATAGTACACACCTGTTGTGGAGTATTAAAAATATAACACTCGACACAAAGGTCCGTATATAGAGAAAAGAATTGTTTATTAAAACCTAATTAATCAAGAGAGAACTGGTTGCATTAGTACCCCTACTGGATGCTGTAATCGCCGGTCTCACAGAACAGCCTGTGCAGTTACATTTTATGCATTCAGAATACAGTCAAAATAATGAAATCATGCGGGGAAGTATTCTATTGGTTATTTGCCACCAGTCCCTGCCCACCTGCTACTAATACATTGGTTAGTACACTTACAGTGATTTCATTGGGTACTACAGTTACAGTAATTTTATTGGTTACAGTAATTTCTAATGATTTCATTGGTACGTTCAGTTATGGCCACTGTTGCTGGGGAAGCCCCCTACAGGTTACGTGTTATATTTCTGTGAACTTGTTCCCAGGCTCTAACTCTCAGACTGTGTCGTTGACAGATACATCTGGCTATCCTCATTTGAAAGGGGCTTTGTTTCAGTTATCTCGTGTGACTCGAACATGGCGGCCTCATCTCATTATTTCTATGAGCTCTCTACATTTATCTTATTTGCGCTCTTGGGAGTGTTATCTCTTCAGAGGATTCTTTGACCTTAATTCTGGCCCCTTGTGAGCATGTCTTTCTTTATTTTAGCCTAACTGTTGGAATGTGGGATTCAGCTATTCCTCCATGAACACACTAAACCTTTCTCTCAGCCTTTTTTACTTTATGTTTTAACTTTACCAAACTACTTTTCCCCTGATTAAGGTTTTCGCTACTACAATCCCCCATTTGATCAGGTGGATACCCCAAATACTCACCATGAACAACAATTTCCCTTTCCCTGCCTTTCCCTGTCTTGATTCGTGTGTCTCCCGCCCCGGTTTGGTTGATCAGGCGATAGGATTAGGACACTCATGACTCATATCAGGTACTCGTGCCGTCTTTGTGTTTGATTATCCCTTTTTAGATCTAGCAAAAGCTTTCTGCAATTTTGTTAAGGGCCTTCGTTACCGTCTTCTCTCTGCATCTCTTGTATCTGCCTGCACATTCTCCCAGGAGTATCAGCACAACTATCAGCTGCACTAGGACTAACACATGGGATCTAATTCTGATCCAAGGGTGTATATTTAGATTCAGTCCAAAATGGTAGAGTCGAGAATACCACGGCGGGTCAGTCAGTTCTTTATCAGTGTCCTTTTATAGTTTGTCAATTTGTTCCTTTCAGAAAACTTTTTAACAATCTGTTATAGATACACCCTTGGTCTTATTCCCATGTTTAATAACATACTGATGCAGCTGGTGATACCTCACTCGTGTTTGGTTTCTTACTTCCCCTACGTTGGTAACTTTGTATAGACTTTGTCCTTCAGTAAGTTTATACTGCGGAATGCTTACTACGAACCCGATCATATTCTGGTGGCCAGTGACACATCTATTCTCAGGGACCCATGCGTGGCTATTCCGCCGAACCTGACAGGCTTGAATAGGATTATTATCCAACGTCCAAGTTTTAAAAATGTTGTTGGTTATCCAGTCTGGGACCTCCCCGTTCTGGAGCTGTTCCAAATTATGTTCCACTGAGGCCAGCATCCATGCTCCATACCCCGCACACACACCGGCCGCACTTGCCTTAGCGGTTCAGTCATTCAGCAGGTTAATGGACTTTGCATGGTCTCTTAAAGTGTGGGCTACTTGCATAAGAACATAAGAACATAAGAATTAGGAACAGGAGAAGGCCATCTAGCCCCTCGAGCCTGCTCCACCATTCAATAAGATCATGGCTGATCTGGCCGTGGACTCAGCTCCACTTACCCGCCCTCTCCCCGTAACCCTTAATTCCCTTATTGGTTAAAAATCTATCTATCTGTGACTTGAATACATTCAATGAGCTAGCCTCAACTGCTTCCTTGGGCAGAGAATTCCACAGATTCACAACCCTCTGGGAGAAGAAATTCCTTCTCAACTTAGTTTTAAATTGGCTCCCCCGTATTTTGAGGCTGTGCCCCCTAGTTCTAGTCTCCCCAACGAGTGGAAACAACCTCTCTGCCTCTATCTTGTCTATCCCTTTCATGATTTTAAATGTTTCTATAAGATCACCCCTCATCGTTCTGAACTCCAACGATTAAAGACCCAGTCTACTCAATCTATCATCATAAGTTAACCCTCTCATCTCCGGAATCAGCCTAGTCAATCGTCTCTGTACCCCCTCTCAAGCCAGTATATCCTTCCTTAAGTAAGGTGACCAAAACTGCACGCAGTACTCCAGGTGCGGCCTTACCAATACCCTATACAGTTGCAGCAGGACCTCCCTGCTTTTGTACTCCATCCCTCTCGCAATGAAGGCCAACATTCCATTTGCCTTCCTGATTACCTGCTGCACCTGCAAACTAACATTTTGGGATTCATGCACAAGGACCCCCAGGTCCTTCTGCATCTCAGCATGTTGTAATTTCTCCCCATTCAAATAATATTCCCTTTTACTGTTTTTTTTCCCAAGGTGGATGACCTTACACTTTCCGACATTGTATTCCATCTGCCAAACCTTCGCCCATTCGCTTAACCTATCCAAATCTCTTTGCAGCCTCTCTGTATCCTCTACACCACCCGCTTTCCCACTAATCTTTGTGTCATCTGCAAATTTTGTTACACTACACTCCGTCCCCTCTTCCAGGTCATCTATGTATATTGTAAACAGTTGTGGTCCCAGCACTGATCCCTGTGGCACCGATTTCCAACCCGAAAAGGACCCATTTATCCCGACTCTCTGCTTTCTGTTCGCCAGCCAATTCTCTATCCGTGCTAATACATTTCCTCTGACTCCGCGTACCTCTATCTTCTGCAGTAACCTTTTGTGTGGCACCTTATCGAATGCCTTTTGGAAATCTAAATACACCATATCCATCGGTACACCTCTATCCACCATGCTCGTTATATCCTCAAAGAATTCTAGTAAATTAGTTAAACATGATTTCCCCTTCATGAATCCATGTTGTGTCTGCTTGATTGCACTATTCCTATCTAGATGTCCCGCTATTTCTTCCTTAATGATAGTTTCAAGCATTTTCCCCACTACAGATGTTAAACTAACCAGCCTATAGTTACCTGCCTTTTGTCTGCCCCCTTTTTTAAACAGAGGCGTTACATTAGCTGCTTTCCAATCCTCTGGTACCTCCCCAGAGTCTAGAGAATTTTGGAAGATTATAACGAATGCATCTGCTATAACTTCCGCCATCTCTTTTAATATCCTGGGATGCATTTCATCAGGACCAGGGGACTTGTCTACCTTGAGTCCCATTAGCCTGTCCATCACTACCCCCCTAGTGATAGTGATTGTCTCAAGGTCCTCCCTTCCCACATTCCCGTGACCAGCAATTTTTGGCATGGTTTTTGTGTCTTCCACTGTGAAGACCGAAGCAAAATAATTGTTTAAGGTCTCAGCCATTTCCACATTTCCCATTATTAAATCCCCCTTCTCATCTTCTAAGGGACCAACATTTACTTTAGTCACTATCTTCCGTTTTATATACCTGTGAAAGCTTTTACTATCTGTTTTTATGTTTTGCGCAAGTTTACCTTCGAAATCTATCTTTCCTTTCTTTATTGCTTTTTTAGTCATTCTTTGCTGTTGTTTAAAATTTTCCCAATCCTCTAGTTTCCCACTAACCTTGGCCACTTTATATGCATTGGTCTTTGATTTCTTACTCTCCTTTATTTCCTTGGTTAGCCCTTCTCCTACCGCCCTTCTTTTTCACTGGAATATATTTTTGTTGCGCACTTTGAAAGAGCTCCTTAAAAGTCCTCCACTGTTCCTCAATTGTGCCACTGTTTAGTCTGTGTTTCCAGTCTACTTTAGCCAAATCTGCCCTCATCCCACTGTAGTCCCCTTTGTTTAAGCATAGTACGCTTGTTTCTGACACAACTTCCTCACCCTCAATCTGTATTACAAATTCAACTATATTGTGATCACTCATTCCGAGAGGATCTTTTACTCGGAGATCGTTTATTTTTCCTGTCTCATTACACAGGACCAGATCTAAGATAGCTTGCTCCCTTGTAGGTTCTGTTACATACTGTTTTAAGAAACAATCCCGTATGCATTCTATGAATTCCTCCTCCAGGCTACCCCGTGCGATTTGAGTTGACCAATCGATATGTAGGTTAAAATCCCCCATGACTATTGCCGTTCCTTTTTCACATGCCTCCATTATTCCCTTGCTTATTGCCCGCCCCACCGTGTAGTTATTATTTGGGGGCCTATAAACTACGCCCACCAGTGACTTTTTCCCCTTACTATCTCTAATCTCCACCCACAATGATTCAACATTTTGTTCATTAGAGCCAATATCGTCTCTCACAACTGCCCTGATATCATTCTTTATTAACAGAGCTACCCCACCTCCTTTCCCTTCTTGTCTATTTTTCTGAATCGTCAGATACCCCTGTATGTTTAATTCCCAGTCTTGGCCACCCTGCAACCATGTTTCTGTAATGGCCACCAAATCATACCCATTTGTAATGATTTGTGCCGTCAACTCATTTACTTTATTTCGAATGTTGCGTGTGTTTAGGTAGAGTGTTTTAATCCTAGTTTTTAAAGCATGATTTTTAGTTTCGACCCCTCCTGCAGCCCCTTTATATTCTGTGGCCCTTTTTGTTTTTTGCCTTTGGTTTCTCTGCCCTCCACTTTTACTCATCTCCTTTCTGTCTTTTGCTTTTGTCTCCTTTTTGTTTCCCTCTGTCTCCCTGCATTGGTTCCCATCCCCCTGCCATATTAGTTTAACTCCTCCCCAACAGCACTAGCAAACACTCCCCCTGGGACATTGGTTCCGGTCCTGCCCAGGTGCAGACCGTCCGGTTTGTACTGGTCCCACCTCCCCCAGAACCTATTTCTGTTTTGTTTCTGTTTCGGTCCCATCCCCTAATTGGGCCTGTAGCTGGTTGTTATCATCTCCTCTTTCTGACAGCCTTTTTAAGATACGGGTTAAAGTACTGACTTGCTCATTTATGGCTTGAAGGTCGACCGTGTTAACTGTCGCGACCCCGGCCACATAGCCCACGCCTACCATTTCTAATATGCCACTTTTTCTCCTCGTCTTTCGGGTCACCACAGGTTTCATGGTGTTAGACTCTGGCCCCTCTCAGATTCTTATACAGTGCAACTGTTCTGGGCTCGCAGAAACTGGTGATAGTTATATCCGTCAGGTTTAAAAATACTGTAATCACCCGCTGTCGCATCCCGAAGTGGATTCTGTTTTTTGTTTGTTTTATTACTAGGCCTCCTGGAGCTCCCCTGGTCATTATTGGGCACTCCAGGGGTTCCGATGGGGGGACAGTAGTAACAGGGGCTGTGGTAGTTTGTGGGGCAGTGATGGTGGGTCTACCTCGGGGAACAACCTCCCAGCACCACTCACCACTGGTCCCATATGTGCATTTAGAGGGCGGGCACAACTTTTGCTTGTCCTCTCCTGGCTGAGATACTCCTGAGAATTCAATGTCCCGTGGCATGCACCTTATCTGCACCCCTTCCTTCTGGGCACATCTTTCCCTCTCCCACCCCCAGTCTATCTGACATACCGAGGTCTTGTTTACCCAAATTGTCAACTTTGTATGGGTCCATGTCCATGGGTTTTTCAAACCCTTTGTCCGCTGTTTTAGGTACAGCATTCCGACGCTGCACTTTAAGTCTATTTCTGTTTCAACCGCCACCGTTAGCTTTCCGGTCATACACCCAACCTAACCTGAATCCATGTAATACACGCCTTGCTGTCCCTCAATCAGTTGTCCCCATGTCAGTGTCCTGGTAGCTTCTCCCAGGCTAGTGAGGATTAAGGCACCTGTCAGAATCTTTGTAACGAGCCACATTCTTTTTCGGTTGAGAGATTACAGCCTGGCATCCCAGGGATTAAATTCTTATCATATCTATTTCAACCGGATTGTTTGCACCGTTTCTCCAGGCATGTGCCCTTTTCCAGATCCATTTTATTGTAGCCAGTACCCCTAATATTGCAAATATACATCCTAATCCTCTAACAAGTCCATCTATCAGTTCGTCCTTCCACTCCTTATACTCTAAAGCGTATCTTAAGGAGTGTTTTACTGGGATTACCCTAGGTTTTGCCTTCTGTCATACCTTTATATTCTATCAGCTGGGACCAGTGCTTCCCCACCGGCCCCTACCTTTCATATTCACACAAGTGCCACATATCTCCACTAATTAATACCTCATATGGTCCGCTCCACCTCGGTGCAAACTCTGGTTTCTCTGCTATTTCCTTAGCCATTACCTTCGCCCCCACCTCAGGGATTATAGCCGAGGTGGTTGTCTCACCGCCTTCATCTCCTCCTTCTGCCTTTCTCGGACCTCCTGTCGCATACCTTTCAACTGCTCACTCAATTCCCTCACATACTTTCTGATTCTGTCTCACAGGGACCGAGGTCAGCTCCTCCTGACTATTCCTTCTGGTAACCTCATTGCGCAGCCGGTCATTAATTCATATGGGGTTAATCCCGTGGTTCTGTTTGGTGTGGCGGTAGGAGTTCAGTCCATTCCTGCCCTGTTTCCTGTATTGCCTTGCTCAAGGTGGTTTTAAGGGTCCGATTCATTCTCTCTACCATCCCTGAACTCTGGGGGTGATATGGGATGTGAAACTTCTGCTTAATACCGAATATTCTATAAGTTTCTTTCATTACTTGACCCGTGAAATGAGTTCCTTGATCCGAGTCAATCATGTGGTAATAGGACTGCCTCACATTTTGCCCGGCAGACGTTGGAGACGGCCCGGAGCTTCCCTGTATTTAGCATTTCCACCAGTGTGTGTTTTGTGTGCAATGTTATTTCTCCTGTCATTAAGACAGGCTCGCTAATTTTGACTGCCCAAGTGGCACAATCCCGTGCGGCCACGCATCTGGACAGACCGGCAATCACTGGTGATTGCTGTGTCGAGTAGTAAGTTACGGGTCTCATCCTATCCCCATGCATTTGTGTCACCACTGCTCCATAGAATCACCCCTGGTTCTCACAATATATATGGAATGGGAGATCCATGTTCAGGAGTCCCAGCCCTGGAGCTGACATTAGGGCTTCCTTCCGATTACTGTATGCCGCTTCTTGTTCGGGGCCCCACTCTATAGTTTCTAAGGATGGTCTTCCCCCTTTCACTAACCGCTGTATGGGTTCTGCAATTGCCGCGAAGTTAGGTACAAAATTCCTGCAATAGCTAAAGAGCCCCAGTACCTTACGCACCCCTCGGACTGTTTTTGGTCGGGGCATGATCCTAATGGCCTCCTTCCTGGTCCTAGTTCCTTGGGATATTTCATGTCCCGGGGACTGTACCGCGGCTTGTCTGATTTGTGCCTTTCTGGGATTTACTTTGAATCCTGCATCCTGCAGGACGTCCAGGATCTTGATAAGTGCTCCTGTGTGCCCCCTATCGTCCTCGGATGCTATCAGTAGGACATCTACGTATGGAAGTATTGTACTCCTATACGGGGTTAAATCCACCTTTTCTAAGGCTCAACTCATAGTCCGATGAAATATAGCCGGGCTATTGTGAAACTTTTGTGGGACCCATGTCCAGGTGTACTAATGGTCGCCGACTGTGAAGGCGAATTTATCTTGGGACTCTTTTGCCAGGGGTATGGACCAGAATCCATTGACTATGTCTAATGTGGTGAAGACCTTATGCTCTGGTTTTAATCCATTAAATATTGTGGCTGGGCTGGCCACAATGGGATGTTGACAGGGAGTCGCCTTATTGAGGGCAGTATAATCAATAGTTACCCGGTATGATCCGTCCGGCTTTCGCACAGGCCAAACAGGGGTATTTGTTGTTCCCTCTACCTTTCCAGTAAATCCCCCACTATCTGTCTCACAGCCTGTGCGGCTTCTGGTTTTATCGGTGGAAAGTATGTCTGGGTCCTGGAATCACCACAGGCTCGCATTTTACCAGCCCACTGTCCTGCTTTGAGGTAGCCCAAACCCCTTTTACACTTTCGCAAATAGCTCCCCACTTGCCCAGTGCCCCCCACTCCCTTTCAAGAAGTTGGGCACTTTCCACATTAGCATGCCCGTCATAATTACTCTGTTCCCAGAAGGTATTTCTAGATTGTTTCCAAACCTTTTAGTTTTACTTCTTTTTTAAAAAAGAGATCAGATTTAACAGTTTATTTTAAATGTCTCTCAGTATTTTGTTGTGTATTTTCTTAATCAGTGGTACTTGAAACCTTCACAACAAATTAGCTCTTTATTGTTCCCATCCTAATTTCTGCTCCCCTTTTGAAGTATATATATTTATTTTTGGATTAAAAATGTCAAATATGGTAATACTGTTTTTTTTAATATAGGAATTCTCATTTATGCTTATAGTTTTTAAGTGATTCACAGATCACAGAATGCAAAGTACTTGTTTTATAATTATATGACTAACTTCTGTTTTAGAAGCTGAATATTAAAAACTCCAATCCAAGTAGAAATAGCATAAGTAGAAAATCTTTTGCTCTTTAACTTCAAGATATACTTTGTGATACAGTACCTCATAAATTACATCTTTTTAAGCTTCAGCTTCTGACGGGATGAGGTCCTACAAGATGAATTTAGGGAGCTAGAAGCTAAATTAAAAAGTAGGACTTCAAAAGTAGTAATCTCAGGATTGCTACCAGTGCCACGTGCTACTCAGAGTAGGAATCGCAGGATAGCTCAGATGAATACGTGGCTTGAGTAGTGATGCAGAAGGGAAGGATTCAAATTCCTGGGACATTGGAACCGGTTCTGGGGGAGATGGGACCAGTACAAACCGGACAGTCTGCACCTGGGCAAGACTGGAACCAATGTCTTCGGGGGAGTGTTTGCAAGTGCTGTTGGGAAGGAATTAAACTAATATGGCAGGGGGATGGGAACCTATGCAGGGAGACAGTGGGAAATAGAATGGGGGTAGAAGCAAAAGATAGAAAGAAGAAAAGTAAAAGTAGAGGGCAGAGAAACCTAAGGCAAAAAGCAAAAAGGATCACATTACAGCAAAATTCTAAAGGGGCAAAGTGTGTTAGAAAGACAAGCCTGAAGGCTCTGTGCCTCAATGCGAGGAGTATTCAGAATAAGGTGGATGAATTAACTGTGCAAATAGCAGTTCACGGGTATGATGTAATTGGCATCACGGAGACATGGCTCCAGGGTGACCAAGGCTGGGAACTCAACATCCAGGGGTATTTAACATTTAGGAAGGATAGGCAGAAAGTAAAAGGAGGCGGGGTGGCATTGCTGGTTAAAGAGGAAATTAATGCAATAGTAAGAAAGAACATTAGCTTCGATGATGTAGAATCGGTATGGGTGGAGCTACGGAATACCAAGGGGCAGCAAACGCTAGTGGGAGTTGTGTACAGGCCACCAAACAGTAGTAGTAAGGTTGGGGACAGCATCAAACAAGAAATTAGGGATGCATGCAATAAAGGTACAGCAGTTATCATGGATGACTTTAATCTACATATTGATTGGGCTAACCAAACTGGTAGCAATGCAGTGGAGGAGGATTTCCTGGAGTGTATTAGGGATGGTTTTCCAGACCAATATGTCGAGGAACCAACTAGGGAGCTGGCCATCCTAGACTGGGTGATGTGTAATGAGAAAGGACTAATTAGCAATCTTGTTGTGCGAGGCCCCTTGGGGAAGAGTGACCATAACATGTTAATTCAGAAACTAGGGTCCTGAACTTAAGGAAAGTTAACTTCGATGGTTTGAGGCATGAATTGGCTAGAATAGACTGGCAAATGATACTTAAAGGGTTAAAGGTGGATAGGCAATGGCAAACATTTAAAGATCACATGGATGAACTTCAGCAATTGTACATCACTGTCTGGAATAAAAATAAAACAGGGAAGGTGGCTCAACTGTGGCTAACAAAGGAAATTAAGGATAGTGTTAAATCCAAGGAAGAGGCATATAAATTGGCCAGAAAAAGCAGCAAACCTGAGGACTGAGAGAAATTTAGAATTCAGCAGAGGAAGACAAAGGGTTTAATTAAGAGGGAGAAAATAGAATACGAGAAGAAGCTTGCCGGGAACTTAAAAACTGACTGCAAAAGCTTCTATAGATATGTGAAGAGAAAAAGATTAGTGAAGACAAACGTTGGTCCCTTGCAGTCGGAAGAGGGGACAGAGTGTAGTGTAACAAAATTTGCAGATGACACAAAGATTAGTGGGAAAGCGGGTGGTGTAGAGGATACAGAGAGGCTGCAAAAAGATTTAGATAGGTTAAGCGAATGGGCTAAGGTTTGGCAGATGGTATACAATGTCGGGAAATGTGAAGTCATCCACCTTGGGAAAAAAAACAGTAAAATGGAATATTATTTGAATGGAGAGAAATTACAAATGCTGCAGTGCAGAGGGACCTGGGGGTCCTTGTGCATGAATCCCAAAAAGTTATTTTGCAGGTGCAGCAGGTAATCAGGAAGGCAAATGGAATGTTGGCCTTCATTGCGAGAGGGATGGAGTACAAAAGCAGGGAGGTCCTGCTGCAACTGTACAGGGTATTAGTGAGGCCGCACCTGGAGTACTGCGTGCAGTTTTGGTCACCTTACTTAAGGAAGGATATACTAGCTTTGCAGGGGGTACAGAGACGATTCACTAAGCTGATTCCGGAAATGAAGGGGTTACCTTATGATGATAGATTGAGTAGACTGGGTCTTTACTCGTTGGAGTTCAGAAGGATGAGGGGTGATCTTATAGAAACATTTAAAATCATGAAAGGGATAGACAAGATAGAGGCAGAGAGGTTGTTTCCACTGATCGGGGAGACTAGAACTAGGGAGCACAGCCTCAAAATACGGGGGAGCCAATTTAAAACCGAGTTGAGAAGGAATTTCTTCTCCCAGAGGGTTGTGAATCTGTGGAATTCTCTGCCCAAGGAAGCAGTTGAGGCTAGCTCATTGAATGTATTCAAATCACAGATCGATAGATTTTTAACCAATAAGGGAATTAAGGGTTATGGGGAGCGGGCGGGTAAGTGGAGCTGAGTCCACGGCCAGATCAGCCATGATCTTGTTGAGTGGCGGAGCAGGCTCGAGGGGCTAGATGGTCTACTCCTGTTTCTAATTCTTATGTTCTTATGTATGTTCTTATGTTCTTATTCAGGTAAATTTATAATGGGGAACAAAGAAATGGCAGACCAATTGAATAAATACTTTGGTTCTGTCTTCACGAAGGAAGACACAAATAACCTACCGAAAGTGCTAGGGGACCAAGGGTCGCATGAGAAGGAGGAACTGAAGAATATCCTTATTAGGCGGGAAATTGTGTTAGGGAAATTGATGGGATTGAAGGCCAATAAATCCCCGGGGCCTGATAGTCTGCATCCCAGAGTACTTAAGGAAGTGGCCCTAGAAATAGTGGATGCATTGGTGATCATTTTCCAACAGTCTATCGACTCTGGATCAGTTCCTATGGACTGGAGGGTAGCTAATGTAACACCACTTTTTAAAAAGGGAGGGGGAGAGAAAGCGGATAATTATAGGCTGGTTAGCCTGACATCAGTAGTGGGGAAAATGTTGGAATCAATTATTAAGGAAGAAATAGCAGCACATTTGGAAAGCAGTAACAGGATCGGTCCAAGTCAGCATGGATTTATGAAGGGGAAATCATGCTTAACAAATCTTCTGGAATTTTTTGAGGATGTAACTCGTAGAGTGGACAAGGGAGAACCAGTGGATGTGGTGTATTTGAACTTTCAAAAGGCTTTTGACAAGGTCCCTCACAAGAGATTGGTGTGCAAAATCAAAGCACATAGTATTGGGGGTAATATACTGACGTGGATAGAGAACTGGTTGGTAGACAGGAAGCAGTGAGTCGGGATAAACGGGTCCTTTTCAGAATGGCAGGCAGTGACTAGTGGAGTGCCGCAGGGCTCAGTGCTGGGACCCCAGCTCTTTACAATATACATCAAATGATTTGGATGAAGGAATTTAGTGTAATATCTCCAAGTTTGCAGATGACACTAAACTGGGTGGCGGTGTGAGCTGTGAAAGAGACGCTAGGAGGCTGCAGGGTGACTTGGACAGGTTATGTGAGTGGGCAAATGCATGGCAGATGCAGTATAATGTGGATAAATGTGAGGTTATCCACTTTGAGGGCAAAAACGCAAAGACAGAATATTATCAGAATGGCAGCAGATTAGGAAAAGGGGAGGTGCAACGAGACCTGGGTGTCATGGTTCATCAGTCATTGAAAGTTGGCATACAGGTATAGCAGGCGGTGAAGAAGGCAAATGGTATGTTGGCCTTCATAGCTAGGGGATTTGAGTATAGGAGCAGGGAGGTCTTACTGCAGTTGTACAGGGCCTTGGTGCAGCCTCACCTGGAATATTGTGTTCAGTTTTGGTTCACCTAATCTGAGGAAGGACGTTCTTGCTATTGAGGGAGTGCAGCGAAGGTTCACCAGATTGATTCCTGGGATGGCAGGACTGACATATGAGGAGAGACTGGATCAACTGGGCCTTTATACATTGGAGTTTAGAAGGATGAGAGGGGATCTCATAGAAACATATAAGATTCTGATGGGACGGGACAGGTTAGATGCGGGTAGAATGTTCCTGATGTTGGGGAAGTCCAGAACCAGTGGACAGAGTCTTCGGATAAGGAGTCGGCCATTTAGGACTGAGATGAGGAGAAATTTCTTCACTCAGAGTTGTTAACCTGTGGAATTCCCTGCCGCAGAGAGTTGTTGATGCCAGTTCATTGGATATATTCAAGTGGGAGTTAGATATGGCCCTTACGGCTAAGGGGATCAAGGGGTATGGAGAGAAAGCAGGAAAGGGGTACTGAGGGAATGATCAGCGATGATCTTGTTGAATGGTGGTGCAGGCTCGAAGGGCCGAATGGCCTACTCCTGCACCTATTTTCTATGTTTCTATGTAGTAGTTGAGGTATAGTTATACAGATGTGTACTTTTATTAAAAAGGTTTCCAAACCCAAGATTTTCCAATACAGCCAAAATGTTTATCAAGGAGAATCACCTGAAATATCTCAAAATCCTAATTCAAATATTGTACTGCCAATCTTTTATTTAAAACTCCTTCTACTGAGCTAGAAGCTTTCACATCATTTAACATAAGGTTTTGCACAAAGGAAAATGGGGGTGTAACTTCCCCGCCCGCAGCCTCGAGAGACCCACGCAGGCTTTTTTAAAGGCATTACAATTTCCCTTCTTTGTTCTATATCTCATTCTTAGACTAAATTTGTTGTCTTCAAACCAATGTAATCAATGATTACATGTTTTCTTTTGCCTAGTAAGTGAGCGTGTCAAAATTTATTTTTTAAAACAAACAGGACCATGCATTTTTTATCTTTTGTTAAACAAACCTATCCTTTGTGCATATCCTAGCTCCGTAACTTATGTTCGAAATAAGTCCGCACCTGCGTTTCTAACTTAAAATGTAACTGAATTCTTGGTTCACACGTTCTTAAAACTTGCCACATCCAGGACAACACAACAAAGGGCTAAAAACCTTCCACTGTCTGAAAAAGTGGGTGGAGCTAAAACGAACAGACAGCTGCATCATTTTTTTAAACAGGCTTTCAGACAAATTAAAAATTCATTGAGCACTTTTCATTTAAAGACAGACATTCACACCAGTTCTTCATTCAACAAAGCTTATTAATTTTATTGTTTGGCCGGCACTATTTTTGGATCCCATTCGTCACTTGAGATAGTCACTATCAGATTTTTTATGGTCATCTGAAAAATATCTACCCAGCCCCCCATAAGGGAGCAGTGTCCAGCATATCTTTACACGACATACTCAGTGAAACCCTATATCGGTTTCACTGTATTCTCAGATACTGACCATCTCCCTACTTGGTTTCACGTAAACCTGGCGTCTACGGTCTCACCAACTTCTTATCGATTTAAACTATTCTTATATACTGATTGTCCCCCGAATCAGTTTCCCCTACCCCTAGAGCCTGCAATTCCATCGACACCCTTATCGATTTATCTATGTTCTAATATACTGATTGTCCCTCGAGCCATTTTCCCTTGAACATCGATACCTTATGATAGTGTCTATAGTGACTTCCTAATTCCCCGAAGTCTTTTACACCATAACAGATCTTTCACAGATTCAGGTACCCCGGGCAACAGACACGTCACGTAACAGCTCCCATCGGATTATGATTGGTAGTTTAAATATACTCACTCGTGATGGATCCCTATACGCTCGTCTGTAGGCTGCCCGATGTATCCTACCGACTACGCCAAAATGTTGTGGAGTATTAAAAATATAACACTCGACTTAAAGGTCCATATATAGAGCAAAGAATTGTTTATTAAAACCTGATTAATCAAGGGAGAACTGGTTGCATCAGTACCCCTACTGGATGCTCTAATCGCTGGTCTCACAGAACAGCCTGTGCAGTTATATTTTATGCATTCAGAGTACAGTCAAAATAATGAAACTACGCAGAGAAGCGTTCAATTGGTTATTTGCCACCAGTCCCCGCCCACCTGCTACTAATACATTGGTTAATATAGTTACAGTGATTTCATTGGGTACTACAGTTACAGTAATTTTATTGGTTACAGTAATTTCTAATGATTTAATTGGTACATTCAGTTATGGCCACTGTTGCTGGGGAAGCCCCCTACAGGTTACGTGTTACATTTCTGTGAACTTGTTCCCAGGCTCTAACTCTCAGACTGTGTCCTTGATAGATACATCTGGCTATCCTCATTTGAAAGGGGCATTATTTCTGCTATCTCATGTGACTCGAACATGGTGGCTGTTATATATGTGGACTTGTATTTACTCTGTACAGCCACCAGAGGGCTCATCTCCTGGAGTCGCAAGGGATCCCATAATCCCTTGGGAGCACAGGTATTTAAGGAGGCTTCACAGGTTGGAAAAGCACTCTGGAAACCTGCAATAAAAGACTAAGGTCACACTTTACTTTGAGCTCACATTGTTCAGTCTGACTCTTTCTTCATACACAACAACAGGCGATGAGATACAGATAGTGAACCCAAAGATGCAGAGAACAGTGGGCATCCTGGAGAAATTTTTGGAGGGAGATGATTGGGAAACTTTTGTGGAGCGACTCGACCAATACTTTGTGGCCAATGAGCTAGATGGGGAAGAGAGCACTGCCAAACGAAGGCCGATTCTCCTCACCGTCTGTGGGGCACCAATGTATGGCCTCATGAAGAATCTGCTCACTCCAGCAAAACCCATGGAGAAATCATATGTTGATTTGTGCACACTGGTCCGAGAGCATTTGAACATAAGAACATAACATAAGAACATAAGAATTAGGAACAGGAGTAGGCCATCTAGCCCCTCGAGCCTCTTCCGCCATTCAAAAAGGTCATGGCTGATCTGGCCATAGACTCAGCTCCACTTACCCGCCCGCTTCCCATAGCCCTTAATTACCTTATTGGTCTATCTGTGACTTGAATACATTCAATGAGCTAGCCTCAACTGCTTCCTAGGGCAGAGAATTCCACAGATTCACAACCCTCTGGGAGAAGAAATTCCTTCTCAACTCGGTTTTAAATTGGCTCCCCCGTATTTTGAGGCTGTGTCCCCTAGTTCTAGTCTCCCCGACCAGTGGAAACAACGTCTCTGCCTCTATCTTGTCTATCCCTTTCATTATTTTAAATGTTTCTATAAGATCACCCCTCATCCTTCTGAACTCCAACGAGTAAAGACCCAGTCTACTCAATCTATCATCATAAGGTAACCCCTTCATCTCCGGAATCTAGTGAATCATCTCTGTACCCCCTCCAAAGCTAGTATATCCTTCCTTAAATAAGGTGACCAAAACTGCACGCAGTACTCCAGGTGCGGCCTTACCAATACCCTGTACAGTTGCAGCAGGACCACCCTGCTTTTGTACTCCATCCCTCTCGCAATGAAGGCCAACATTCCATTCGCCTTCCTGATTACCTGCTGCACCTGCAAACGAACTTTTTGGGATTCATGCACAAGGACCCCAAAGTCCCATTGCACCGCAGCATGTTGTAATTTTTCCCCATTCAAATAATATTCCCTTTTACTGTTTTTTTTTCCAAGGTGGATGACCTCACATTTTCCGACATTGTATTCCATCTGCCAAACCTTAGCCCATTCACTTAACCTATCTAAATCTCTTTTCAGCCTCTCTGTGTCCTCTACACAACCTGCTTTCCCACTAATCTTTGTGTCATCTGCAAATTTTGTTACACTACACTCTGTCCCCTCTTCCAGGTCACCTACATATATTGTAAACAGTTGTGGTCCCAGCACCGATCCCTGTGACACACCACTAACTACCGATTTCCAACCCGAAAAGGACCCATTTATCCCGACTCTCTGCTTTCTGTTAGCCAGCCAATTCTCTATCCATGCTAATACATTTTCTCTGTCTCCATGTACCTTTATCTTCTGCAGTAACCTTTTGTGTGGCACCTTATCGAATGCCTTTTGGAAATCTAAATACACCACATCCATCGGTACACCTCTATCCGCCATGCTCATTATATCCTCAAAGAATTCCAGTAAATTAGTTAAACATGATTTCCCCTTCATGAATCCATGTTGCATCTGCTTGATTGCACTATTCCTATCTAGATGTCCCGCTATTTCTTCCTTAATGATAGCTTCAAGCATTTTCCTCACTTCAGATGTTAAACTAATCGGCCTATAGTTACCTGCCTTTTGTCTGCCCCCTTTTTTAAACAGAGGCATTACGTTAACTGCTTTCCAATCCGCTGGTACCTCCCCAGGGTCCAGAGAATTTTGGTAGATTATAACGAATGCATCTGCTATAACTTCCGCCATCTCTTTTAATACCCTGGGATGCATTTCATCAGGACCAGGGGACTTGTCTACCTTGAGTCCCATTAGCCTGTCCAGCACTACCCCCCTAGTGATAGTGATTGTCTCCAGGTCCTCCCTTCCCACATTCCCGTGACCAGCAATTTTTGGCATGGTTTTTGTGTCTTCCACTGTGAAGACCGAAGCAAAATAATTGTTTAAGGTCTCAGCCATTTCCACATTTCCCATTATTAAATCCCCCTTCTTATCTTCTAAGGGACCAACATTTACTTTAGTCACTCTTTTCCGTTTTATATATCGGCAGTGCTACCGTAAAGGTCTCCTATGATGGAGCGGTGCACAAGCTACCACTCTGGGTCGTACTGGGCGATGGTCCCACACTAGGAAAGATACGCTGGAACTGGGACGACGTCCGAGCGCTATCGCCCGCTAACGACATTTCTTGTGCCCAGGTCTTAAACAAATTTCCTTCGCTGTTTGAACCAGGCATCGAGAAATTCCAAGGAGCAAAAGTGCATATCCACCTAATTCTGGGGGCACGACCCATTCATCACAAGGCAAGAGCAGTACCATACATGATGAGAGAAAGGGTAGAGATCGAGCTAGACCGGCTGCAAAGAGAGGGCATCATTTCACCGATCGAATTCAACGAGTGAGCCAGTCCTATCGTCCCAGTCCTCAAGGGAGATGGCACCATCAGAATCTGTGGTGATTACAAAGTAACTATCAATCGTTTCTCCCTGCAGGACCAATACCCACTACCAAAGGCCGACGACCTCTTTGCAACGCTGGCGGGAGGAAAGACGTTCACCAAGTTGGATCTGACTTCCGCCTACATGACGCAGGAACTGGAGGAATCATCGAAACCCCTCACCTGCATCAACACGCACAAAGGTCTTTTTGTTTCTAACAGAAGCCCGTTTGGAATCCGATCGGCGGTGGTGATATTCCAGAGAAACATGGAAAGCTTACTGAAGTCGGTCCCGCACACCGTGGTCTTCCAGGACGACATCTTGCTCACAGTTCAGAACACAGTCGAGCATCTGCAGAACCTGGAGAAGGTTCTTAGTCAACTCAACCGCATGGGACTCAGATTCAAATGCTCGAAGTGCGTTTTCCTGGTGCCTGAAGTGGAGTTCCTGGGAAGGAGGATTGCGGCGGACGGCATCAGGCCCACCAACACAAAGACGGAGGCAATCAAGAACGTACCGAGGCCACAGAACATGATGGATCTGCGGTCGTTTCTGAGGCTCCTGAACTACTTTGGTAACTTCTTACCGGGTCTCAGCACACTGTTAGAACCACTGCATGTCTTACTACGAAAAGGGGACGAATGGGTTTGGGGCAAAATCCAAGAAAATGCCTTTGTTATGCTCAAACAAATTGCTTGCATTGTATGATCCATGTAAGCGTTTGGTACTAGCATGTGATACGTCGTCATATGGTGTCGCGTGTGCAACAAGCTGATGATTTTGGGAAACTGCAATTGATTGCTTATGCATCCAGGAGTCTGTCTAAGGCTGAGCGAGCCGACAGCATGATTGAAAAAGAAGCGTTAGCGTGTGTCTATAGGGTAAAGAAAATGCATCAATACCTGTTTGGGCTAAAATTCAAACTGGAAACTGACTATAAGCCACTTATATCCCTGTTTCCCGAGAGTAAAGGGATAAATACCAACGCATCGGCCCGAATCCAGAGATGGGCACTCACATTGTCCACATACAACTATGCCATCCGCCACAGGCCAGGCACAGAAAACTGTGTCGATGCTCTCAGTAGGCCATCATTGCCCAGGGGGGTGGATATGGCACAGCCTGCAGATCTAGCCATGTTATGTAAAGCATATGATAGTGAGCAATCACCCGTCACTGCCTGACAGATCAAAACCTGGACAAGCCAGGACCCCTTATAGGTCCCAAGTTTCCACACGATAAAAAACGGGTGCCCCTCCGAGCTGGGCGCCCGTTTTTCGCACGTAAAACGGTGCCTAAAAAAAAAATCCCGATTCTGGAGCGTTCTGCAGCTCCTTGTCTGCCTGGCGCGGCGCCCAGGGGGCGGAGCCTACACTCGCGCCGATTTTGTAAGTGGGAGGGGGCGGGTACTATTTAAATTAGTTTTTTTCCTGCCGGCAACGCTGCGCGTGCGCGTTGGAGCGTTCGCGCACGCGCAGTGTGAAGGAAACATTGGCACTCGGCCATTTTTGTAGTTCTTTGTAGCTGTTTAATTTTTGAAAATTTTTTTAATAAAAGCACATTGCCATCAGAACATCAGCACTTGCAGCCTTCTCACTGTCTCCTTCCCCCCCGCCCCGCGGGAAGAACGGGCGCCTCTCCCCCCCCCGCGGGAAAGAACGGGCGCCTCCTACCCCCCCCCCCGCGGGAAGAACGGGCGCCTCCTACTCCCCCAGCGGGAAGAACGGGCGCCTCCTCCCCCCCCCGCGGGAAAGAACGGGCGCCTCCTCTCCCCCCCCCCCACGGGAAGAACGGGCGCCTCCTCTCCCCTCCCCCCCCCGCGGGAAGAACGGGCGCCTCCTCTCCCCTCCCCCCCCCGCGGGAAGAACGGGCGCCTCCTACCCCCCCGCGGGAAGAACGGGCGCCTCCTACCCCCCCGCGGGAAGAAGGGGCGCCTCCCCCCCCGCGGGAAGAACGGGCGCCTCCCCCCCCCGCGGGAAAGAACGGGCGCCTCCTCCCCCCCCCCACGGGAAAGAACGGGCGCCTCTCCCCCCCCCGCGGGAAAGAACGGGCGCCTCCTCCCCCCCCCCACGGGAAAGAACGGGCGCCTCCTCTCCCCTCCCCCTCCCCGCGGGAAGAACGGGCGCCTCCTACCCTCCCCCACGGGAAAGAACGGGCGCCTCTCCCCCCCCCGCGGGAAAGAACGGGCGCCTCCTCCCCCCCCCCACGGGAAAGAACGGGCGCCTCCTCTCCCCTCCCCCTCCCCGCGGGAAGAACGGGCGCCTCCTACCCTCCCCCCGCGGGAAAGAACGGGCGCCTCCTCTCCCCTCCCCCCCCCGCGGGAAAGAACGGGCGCCTCCTCCCCCCCCCCACGGGAAAGAACGGGCGCCTCCTCTCCCCTCCCCCTCCCCGCGGGAAGAACGGGCGCCTCCTACCCTCCCCCCGCGGGAAAGAACGGGCGCCTCCTCTCCCCTCCCCCCCCCGCGGGAAAGAACGGGCGCCTCCTCCCCCCCCACGGGAAAGAACGGGCGCCTCCTCCCCCCCCCCACGGGAAAGAATGGGCGCCTCCTCTCCCCTCCCCCCCCCCACCGCAGGAAGAACGGGCGCCTCCCCCCGCCGCGAGAAAGAATGGGCGCCTCCTCTCCCCTCCCCCCCCCGCGGGAAAGAACGGGCGCCTCCCCCCCCGCCGCGGGAAAGAACGGGCACCTCCTACCCCCCCCGCGTGAAGAACGGGCGCCTCTTCCCTCCCCCCGCGGGAAAGAACGGGCGCCTCCTCCCCCCCCCCGCGTGAAGAACGGGCACCTCCTACCCCCCCGCGGGAAAGAATGGGCGCCTCCTCTCCCCTCCCCCCCCCCACCGCGGGAAGAACGGGCGCTTCCCCCCCCCGCGGGAAAGAATGGGCGCCTCCTCTCCCCTCCCCCCCCGCGGGAAGAACGGGCGCCTCCCCCCCCCACGGGAAAGAACGGGCGCCTCCTCCTCCCCCCCCCCCGCGGGAAGTACGGGCGCCTCAGGCTGAATGCAGCATTCTCCGTGCCTGAAGCACTTTCACACATGTAGGAAGATGGTTTATTTAATCTTTTCTTTGCTTATAAATGTTTATTCAGGTTGGATTTATTTGTATAATATTTGTAGAAGTATAAATAAGGATTTATTGTAGAATTTAATGAGTTCCCTCCCCCCCCACCTCGTTCTGGACGCCTAATTTGTAACCTGCGCCTGATTTTTTAATGTGTAGAACAGGTTTTTTCAGTTCTACAAAAATCTTCACTTGCTCCATTCTAAGTTAGTTTGGAGTACGTTTTCACTGTGGAAACTGTGGCCGGACACGCCCCCTTTTGAAGAAAAAATTCTGTTCCAAAGTAGAACTGTTCTACCTGACTAGAACTGCAGAAAAGAAAATGTGGAGAATTGCGATTTCTAAGATAATCCGTTCTCCACCAGTAGCTCCTAAAAATCAGGCGCAAATCATGTGGAAACTTGGGCCCATTATCTATAGTGAAAAGCTGTGTGCTTCACGGGAGCTGGTCCAGTGTCCCAGTGGAAATGCAGGAACAGATAAAGCCGTTCCAGTGGCACAAAAATGAAATGTCTATACAGGCAGACTGCCTTCTGTGGGGCAATTGAGTAGTGGTCCCCAAGAAGGGCAGAGATACCTTCATCAATGACCTCCACAGTACCCACTCAGGCATCGTAATGATGAAAGTGATAGCCAGATCCCAGGTGTGGTGGCCCGGTATCGATGTGGACTTAAGAGTCCTGCGTTCACAGATGTAATACATGCTTGCAGTTAAGCAAAATACCCAGGGAGGCGCCGCTAAGTTTACGGTCTTGGCCCTCCAAACCGTGGTCTAGGGTACACATCGACTATGCAGGCCCGTTCTTGGGTAAAATGTTCCTTGTGGTTGTAGACACGTACTCCAAGTGGATTGAATGTGAGATAATGTTGGCTTGCATGTCTGCTGCCACTACTGAAAGCCTGCGGGCCATGTTTGCCACGCACGGCTGACCCAATGTCCTGATGAGCGACAACGGGCCATGTTTTACCAGTGCTGAGTTCAAAGAATTCATGACCCGTAACGAGATCAAACATGTCACATCTGCCCCGTTTAAACCAGCGTCCAATGGTCAGGCAGAGAGAGCAGTGCAAACCATCAAGCAAGTCTTGAAGGGGTTAACTGAAGGCTCACTGCAGACTAGCCTATCTCGAGTCCTGTTTAGCTTCCGCACGAGACCACACTCACTCACTGGGATCCCACCTGCTGAACTGTTCATGAAAAGAGTACTTAAGACAATGCTCTCGTTAGTTCATCCTGATGTACATGAACAGGTAAAGAGCAGGCGGCTTCAACAAAGTGCATACCATGATAGCGCAAATGTGTCACGCAAAATTGAAATCAATGATCCTGTATTTGTATTAAATTATGGACAAGGTCCTAAGTGGCTTCCCGGCACTGTCGTGGCCAAAGAGGGAAGCAGCGTGCTTCGGGTCAAACTTTCAAATGGACTCATTCACCGGAAACACTTGGACCAAATCAAACTCAGATTCACAGACTATCCTGAGCAACCCACCTTGGACCCTACCATTTTTGATCCCCCAACATACACACCAATGGCAACCGGCATCACGGTTGACCACGAAGCAGAACCCATCATCCACATCAGCCCTGCTGGGCCCAACACACCAGGCAGCCCAGCAAGGCCAGCTGCACAGCAGTCCAGCGAGGGCCCAACAAATGATTCAACAACACCAGCTTTCACACCGAGACGATCAACCAGGGCAAGAAGGGCTTCAGAGCGACTCACATTGTAAATAGTTGCACTACTGACTTTGGGGGGGGTGGGGGGGGAGTGTTGTTATATATGTGGACGTATTTACTCTGTACAGCCACCAGAGGGCTCATCCCCTGGAGTCCCAAGGGATCCCATAATTCCTTGGGAGCAGAGGTATTTAAGGAGACTTCACAGGTTGGAGAGGCACTCTGGAGACCTGCAATAAAAGACTAAGGTCACACTTTACTTTGAGCTCACAGTGTTCAGTCTGACTCTTTCTCCATACATAACAGCGGCCTCATCTCATTATTTCTGTGAGCTGTCTACATTTATCTTGTTTGTGCTCTCGGGAGTGTTATCTCTTCAGAGGATTCTTTGACCTTAGTCCTGGCCCCTTGTGAGCATGTCGTTCTTTATTTCAGCCTAACTGCTAGAATGTGGGACTCAGCTATTCCTCCATGAACACACTAAACCTTTCTCTCAGCCTTTCTTGCTTTATGTTTTAACTTTACCAAATTACTTTTCCCTTGATTAAGGTTTTCGCTACTACAACACCCATTTGTTTTATGCAGAGTTGCAAGTAGGTTATGAGAATGGATAGCTTATACGAGTTTCATGCATTAATTTGTTAATACATGAAAATAAATAAACTCTTTATTCATACTTGATATGTCCTTACTATTCAGTATAAATGCACACGAGGCCCATACTTGAGAGAAGGTCACTCTGTGACCAGTTACCTTTATTACCAAGACTTCAAGTGATGAAGGTGGGTGGAGCTTCTGGCTGTCCCCCCAGATCCAATTGCAACCTTTGCGTAGGAGCACGTGTAGCGGCTCTAACAGCGTGCTCAATTTGGGAAGAAAGTTACCAAAATAGTTCAGGAGCCCCAGGAACGAACGCAGCTCCGTCGTGTTACGGGGTCTGGGTGCTCTCTGGATCACTTCTGTTTTGGACACAGTGTGTCTGATCCCGTCTGCTGCTACCCTCAGCCCCAGGAATTCTACCTCTGGAGCTAAGAAGATGCACTTCGCCTTTTTCAGTCGCAGCCCTACCCGGTCCAGTCTGCGTAGTACCTCCTTCAGGTTGTGGAGGTGTTCTTCAGTATCGCGACCCGTGATGAGGATGTTGTCTTGAAAAACCACCGTCCTTGGAATCGACTTGAGGAGGCTTTCTATATTTCGCTGAAAGATCGCGGAGGCCGAACGAATCCCGGACAGGCATCTGTTATACTCAAACAACCCCTTGTGTGTCGTGATGGTGGTCAGCTTCTTTGACTCACTCGCCAGCTCCTGGGTCACATAAGCTGAGGTCAGGTCCAATTTTGAAAAAAGTTTGCCACAGGATAGCATCACAAAGAGGTCCTCTGCTCTCGGGTTTATGTGAATCACTACCTTGGCCCCCATGAAAGTGCCGATGTCGTGTTGAAATAATGAGTCAAATTTGTCCAGGACCTGTGAGCATGATACTTGCTCCACAGAAGAAATTGCATTGACATTGCCCATTTCCAGTTCATGACAGCAAGCCAACTCCTCCCCAGTAGTGCGGGACCATCCACCGGGACAATCCAGAGTGACAACCTGTTCTCCAATCTTTGTGGGTCACGACTACCGTGGTGCTGCCTAGCACCGGAATGATCTCCTTTGTATATGTCCGTAGCTGTGTGTCAATCAGCAATAATTTTGGCCTCCTGGCCTTGGACACCACAACCTTTCGAACTGTTTGATATGCATCAGGGACTGGCTGGCCCCCGTGTCTAGCTCCATTAATACTGAGATGCCATTGAGAAGCACTTGCATCATTATTGGTGGCGTCCTGGTATATGAACTGTATATGTGCTCCACATGAACTTGCTGAACTTCAGCTTCCAGCGATTTCCCCCAGCATTCATTTGGCTCGTAGGGCTTGCATCAGGCCTGTCCTCCTCGTACATCAACCTGGCTGCAGGCTTCCTGCACATAAGCGCCAAGTGACCGCTGACGTTGCAGTTTCTGAAGGTATATTGCTGATATCTGCAAGCTCTGGCTGGGTGTTTGCCTCCACACCTCCAGCATGAGCTGGAGGCCTTGTTGTTGGAAACAAAAGGTCCATTACCAGTCAATCGTCTCTGACTGTTTCTGTAACTGTCCTTGAGCGCACCATTAACAGGTGTTGATGGCTCCATTACTGGCCGCATTTTCCATTGCGATGGCATGAATCGCCATTCAGCTAGCCATTGTCTCTATTAAATTCCCCCTTTGGGTTCGACTACATGCTGGGGCATGTCCGATTGCCCTTGTCTGCCGAGAGAACTGTGTGCCGCATTAACAATGTTGACTCCCTGGTTGTTTGCCGCATTTGAGCCAAGATTTTTGTCATACATCATTCTGATCTCTTCCTCCCCTGAGATAAATGTCTGGGCTATCAGAGCCGCCGCTTCCAAGGTCAAGTCTTTGGTCTCAATCAGTTTCCTGAAAACCCCAGCGTGCCCGATGCCCTCAATAAAAAAGTCTCGCAGCATCTCCGCTCTGCATGCATCTGGGAACGTACATAGGCTCGCCAGTCGCCGGAGATCTGCCACGAAGTCTGGAACGCTTTGCCCTTCTCACCGCCGGTGCGTGTAAAACCGGTGTCTCGCCATGTGCATGCTGCTCGCCGGTTTAAGGTGTTCACCAATCAACTTACTGAGCTCTTCGAACGTCTTGTCCGCCGGCTTCTCTGCCGCTAGAAGGTCCTTCATCAGGGAGTACATTCTGGATCCACAAACTGTCAGGAGATGAGCCCTGCGTTTGTCGGCCGAATCCTGTCCCAGCCATTCCTTAGTGACAAAACTTTGCTGTAGTCTCTCAATAAAGTCGTCCCAATCATCAGCAACACAATACCTCTCTTCTGTGCTGCTAGTGGCCATGCTCGCGTGGTTTAAATCCCAGTTTCTCGTTGCCAATGATATGTCCTTACTATACAGTATAAATGCACACGAGGCCAATACTTGAGAGAAGGTCACTCTGTGACCAGTTACCTTTATTACCAAGACCTCAAGTGATGAAGATGGGTGGAGCTTCCCTTTTTATACCTGAAAGTTCAGGTTAGGAGTGTCTCCCACAAGTTCACCGTCTTGTGGTCAATGTTCTCAAGGTGTACAACTTAGGTCAGCTTATGTATTGGTTACAATAATAGTTGAATACATGACAATACTCTTATCTGAAAAATAAAAGACATGGAGTAAATGTTTCAGTATAAGATTGTCTGGTGAATGCAGCTTACTAAGATGCTGTCTTATAATGTTGATGCAAGGATAATGCCTTATTAAATTCATATTCATCTATAATCTAGCATATCTCTTTGCAGATAATTCTGAGATCGTCAAGACAAGAAAAAATGAAAAATGAAATGTCTATCCTTCTGATATGTGGTGGCTTCATGATCACTGCAATAGCACAGCAGCACCAAGCCCAATCTGAATCTGATCAAAGGAGAGCACTGCAGCAGCATGGGAATTTCAATACAGGTTCAGAACATGATGTTGAAGTCACACCAGCACCATCGGAACAACCAGAATCAGTCCCTGATATGCAAACAATCCACACATTCACAGCAAAGAATAATGAATTTGGTTTTAACCTCTACAGGAAAATAGCAAACCTACATGAAGATAATGTATTTTTTTCACCTATTTCTGTCTCCACAACCTTCGCCATGTTATCCCTTGGCGCTAAACAAGCTACACATGATGACATACTCCGAGGCCTTGACATACAAGAGTTGGTCAATACCAACAACCAGTACCTATTGCACATGTTGTTTCAGTGGCTTCACAGAAACATCACCAGGAACAAAGGATTTCTTATCTCACAGGGAAGTTCTTTGTTTGTACAGGATGATATTGACTTGAAACCAACATTCATTGATGATCTTTCTCGTTTTTATAATGCTGATATTATTGCAGTAAATTTTCAAGAGACAGCCAATACCAAAGATATTATTAACCAATATATCCGCAATAGAACAGATGGAAAAATCAACAAGTTGTTAGATTCTGTGGCTAGTGAAACCAAACTTATGTTTACTAATTACATCTTATTCAAAGGTAAGATTTTTTTCCAAAGTTTTCGATTGAGTATATGAAATTATTTCAAAATATTAATAAAAAAAAGAATCCTCGCCATTCTTTTTTTGAATTGGGAAGCAAAGTGAAGACATCATTAAGGCTGAAAAGAATAGGTGAAATAAATCAAGTGGTGGCAGCTAGGTGACCCAAAGCTTGGTTTTAAATGCCTGTCGGAAGAAAGTAAGAGTGAGGGAAGTAAAGAGTTCCACAATTTCTGTTCTAAGAATTGTAGATTAGCTTTATGAGAATTAGTGTGAAACTAGTGACATCTCATTAGCCAAATCGGAGCTAGAGCAGAAATGGAGCAGATTATTAGTATGATTGTGTAATAACTGTATATGACCCCAAATTAAATATAGGAACAGGAGTAGGCCATTCAGGCCCTCGAGTTTGTTCAGCCATGCAATGAGATCATGGCTGATCTGTACATCAGCTCTATTTACCTACTTTTGATCCATATCTCTTGATACCCTTACCTAAAAAAACCTGTTGATCTCAGTCTTGAAAATTTCAATTGACCCAGCATCGTCAGCCTTTTGGGGAGATAATTCCACATTTACACTACCACTAGTGTGAAAAAATGCTTCCTGATTTAACACTGGAATAGCCTCTCTTTAATTTTAAGATTTTCCCCTTTGTTCTGGATTCCCCCACAAGAGGAAATAGCTTCTCTGTATCTACACTATCAAATCCTTTTATCATTATAAACGTCTCAATTAGATCACCCTTCAACTGTCTAAACTCAAGGGAATATAACCCAAATTTATGCAAATTGTCCTCATAATTCAACTCTCTAAGCCTGAATATCATTTTGGTAAATCTGCACTTTACCCCTCTCCAAGGCCAATATATCCTTCCAGAGATGCGGTGCCCAGAACTGTACACAATACTCCAGATGGCATCTGACCAAGGTTCTGTACAACTGAAGCATAACTTGCTCCCCTTTGTATTCCAGTCTCCTTGAAATTAAGACCAACATTCCATTAGCCTTTTTGATGACTTTGTGTAACTGTGCACTAGCTTTTAGTGATTTGTGTACGTGGCCACCCAAATCTCTCTGCTCCTCCAGTTTCTACTCTTAAGTATTCATTTAAAAAATCTGCCATGTCCTTATTATCCATTATAGTATCATCTTCACTTAGCTTTAATGGGCCTGCATTCCTCCTTAGCACTCTTTTACTATTAGCTTTATTTTCTTAAGTTTTTGTTCATACACTCTGTTTGCATCTCTGGATTTCCACTTTTTCTTCTGTAAGCCTTTTCTTCAGCTTAATAAGAACATAAGAGAGGAGTAGGCCATTTGGCCCCTCGAGCCTGCTCCGCCATTTAATAAGATCATGGCTGATCTGATCATGGACTCAGCTCCACTTCCCTGCCCGCTCCCCATAACCCTTTATTACCTTATCGCTCAAAAATCTGTCTATCTCTGCCTTAAATATATTCAATGACCCAGCCTCCAAAGCTCTCTGGGGCAGAGAATTCCACAGATTTACAACCCTCTGAGAGAAGAAATTCCTTCTCATCTCAGTTTTAAATGGGCGACCCCTTATTCTTGAACTATGCCCCCTAGTTCTAGATTCCCCATGAGGGGAAACATCCTCTCTGCACCTACCTTGTTGAGCCCCCTCAGTACCTTATATGTTTCAATAAGATCACCTCTCATTCTTCTAAACTCCAATGAGTATAGGCCTAACCTGCTCAACCTTTCTTCATAAGTCAACCCCTTCATCTCAGAAATCAACCTAGTGAACCTTCTCTGAACTGCTTCCATTGCAAGTATATCCTTCCTTCATTAAGGAGACCAAAACTATACGCAGTACTCTAGATGTGGCCTCATCAATACCCTGTACAATTGTAGCAGGACTTCCCTGCTTTTATACCCCACCCCCCCTTGCAATAAAGACCAACATTCCATTTGCCTTCCTGATTACTTGCTGTATCTGCATATTCACATTTTGTATTTCATGCACAAGAACCCTCTATACTGCAGCATTTTATAATCTGTATCCATTTAAATAATAATTTGCTTTTTTATTTTTCCTGCCAAAGTGTACAACCTCACACTTTCCCACATATAGGGCCCAAGTTTCCACAAGAAAAAAAACGGGCGCCCCTCCGAGCTGGGCGCCCGTTTTTCGCGCCTAAAACGGCGCCTAAAAAAATCCTCGGTAGTCTCCACCGACTTACAGGTCCTGTGGCACTCGACGCAGCCGGCACGAGCTGTGGGGGGGGGGGCGGAGCCAGGTCCCTGCGCTGAAAACAGTGCCGGGACCTCTGCACATGCGCGCTACAGTCGGCACGCAAGTGCAGTAGCTCCAGGCGCCGAACTGTGTGGGAGGGGCCCGAAGCACGCAGCCCCTAGCCCTGGCTGAATGGCCTCACTGGGGCTGCGTGAATGAGGCTCCTCCCACGGCCAGTTCCTGCTCCCCGCCCACCCCGACCCGACACCCGCTCTCCCCACCACCCACCCCGACAGAGACCCGAGACCTGCTCTCCCCCCCGCCCCGACCCGAGTCCCGCTCCCCGACCCGAGGCCTGCTCCCCCCCCCCGACCCGACACCCGCTCCCCCCCCCCCCGACTCGACACCCGCTCCCCCCCCCGACCCGACACCCGCTCCCCCCTCCCTCTCCCTCCCTCCCTCTCTCCCTCCCTCCCCTCTCCCTCTCTCTCTCTCCCTCCCTCTCTCGCTCAGCGGCACGAACAGCTGCAGAATTCTCCCTGGCTGAAGCACTTTCACACAGGTAGGAAGATGGTTTATTTAATCTTTTCTTGGCTTATAAATGTTTATTCAGGTCGGATTTATTTGTATAATATTTGTAGAAGTATAAATAAGGATTTATTGTCAAATTTAATGAGTTCCCTTCCCCCCCCCACCTCGTTCTGGACGCCTAATTTGTAACCTGCGCCTGATTTTTTAATGTGTAGAACAGGTTTTTTCAGTTCTACAAAAATCTTCACTGGCGCCATTCTACTTTAGTTTGGAGTACATTTTCACTGTGGAAACTTTCAAATCAGGCGTCAGTGGCCGGACACGCCCCCTTTTGAAGAAAAAATTCTGTTCTAAACTAGAACTGTTCTACCTGACTAGAACTGCAGAAAAAAAATGTGGAGAATTGCGATTTCTAAAATAGTCCGTTCTCCACCAGTTGCTCCTAAAAATCAGGCGCGAATCATGTGGAAACTTGGGCCCAATACTCCATCTGCCAAATGTTTGCCCACTCACTTCGCCTATCTAGATCCCTTTGCAGATTCTTGGTGTCCTCCTCACAACTTGCTTTCCCACCCATCTTTGTATCATCAGGAAACTTGGCTACATTACACTCAGTTCCTTCATCCAAGTATTAATATAGAATGTAAATAGTTAATACTGTGTGATGTGAGGGAGAGAGGGGAAGGGGAGGGGATGAGGAGGAGAAAAAATTAACTATTATGGAAGGAAAACTAAGAAAACCCATATTTTAACATCAATAATGTAGATCCACCCAACAATAGTCGCACAATCAAAGTTACACGTGTTTGTCTGTGATATGAGACAAAAATAACAAGTAATTTTGGAATAATAACAAATGCCGATTTTTTCTTCAGGGGCGTGGATGTTTCCCTTTCATCCAAACACTACTACAGATGGGACATTCTATGTAAATGCATACACCAGAGTCAAAGTTCCAATGATGTTCATACATGAGTCATTTCACTTCACACATGACAAGACCCATTCTTGTAAAATCCTAAAGCTTCCATACCAAGGAAGTGCAAGCATGTTGGTGGTGATACCAACAGATGGAGAGTATCTACTTCTGGAAGATGAGCTAACAGCGGAATTGATTAACCGGTGGATCAAAGCCATGAGACCTAAGTACAATTTCCAGTTTTACAATTAAACAGTACTGGACATGCGAAAATGCTGTAGGTTGTAACTGAGAACAAGCAGCTTGAATGAGGGAAGAATTCACAGACCCTTTTCAACATACTGCTATCCTCAATTACAGCCCCATTCTTCATTATTCTAATTAGATTTTCTTTTAACTTCCTTTGATGTACATGTAGTCAGGTGACAATCTGAGGCCGCTTAATAAGCCCAAACAAAGTGTAAGTTTTATGACTATTACCTGTAACTTAATGTCATCATTTAAATTTAGCTTTAATTAAAATGATATGTGCTTATTTTGGATAAGGCTCACAATCTTTAATGTGATGATGAATAATTGACTTAGCTAATACCTTCACTGCATGTTTTTGTATGAGAAATTATAAAGTGCAGATAACTTATGTCCATAAAGGAAAGTTGTAATGTTCATTTTCATATGTAGATAAAAGCTTTTTTAATTATGGGGCCAAAATTGGTCCACGGGCAGTGCGTAATTTTTTTTTACCGGCCGGCACCACTAGGGCTGAGTGGGCGGGAATTTCGTCGAATTTTTCTCGGCCAAAAGCCGATCGGAGTGCAGCGGGCGGGAGCGGAGTGCAGCCGGCGGTGTGCGGCGGAGAGGCCTTTTGACTCAGGAATCTTCGGCTCCCGAGTTGTGCGCATGCGCATGCTGCTGTGAAGCTCCGCCCCCCCGAGAGGCACCACTGAGAGACCAAAGACTGCCAGCCTGAGGGCGCTATGTGCGGGGGGGAGATCGCTGTGTGTGTGTGTGTGGGGGGGGGGGGGGAGATCGCTGTGTGTGTGTGTTTGTGTGGGGGGGGAGAGATCGCTCTGTGTGTGTGTGTGGGGGGGGGGGGGAGATCGCTGTGTGTGTGTGTGTGTGTGTGTGGGGGGGGGAGAGATCGCTCTGTGTGTGTGTGTGTGGGGGGGGGGGGAGATCGCTGTGTGTGTGTGTTTGTGTGTGTGTGTGTGTGTGGGGGGGGGAGAGATCGCTCTGTGTGTGTGTGTGTGGGGGGGGGGAGATCACTGTGGGGGGGAGGGGGGAGAGATCGCTGTGTGTGTGTGGGGAGGGGGAGAGATCGCTGTGGGGGGGGAGGGAAGAGAGATCGCTGTGTGTGGGGGAGAGATTGCTGTGTGTGTGTGTGTGTGTGGCGGGGGCGGGGGGAGATCACTGTGGGGGGGAGGGGGGAGAGATCGCTGTGGGGGGGAAGGGAGAGAGATTGCTCTGTGTGTGTGTGTGTGTGTGGGGGGGGGGAGATCGCTGTGTGTGTGTGGGGAGGGGGAGAGATCGCTCTGTGTGTGTGTGTGTGGGGGGGGAGATCACTGTGGGGGGGAGGGGGGAGAGATCGCTGTGTGTGTGTGGGGAGGGGGAGAGATCGCTGTGGGGGGGGAGGGAAGAGAGATCGCTGTGTGTGGGGGAGAGATTGCTGTGTGTGTGTGGCGGGGGCGGGGGGAGATCACTGTGGGGGGGAGGGGGGAGAGATCGCTGTGGGGGGGAAGGGAGAGAGATCGCTCTGTGTGTGTGTGTGGGGGGGGGGGGGAGATCACTGTGGGGGGGAGGGGGGAGAGATCGCTGTGTGTGTGTGGGGAGGGGGAGAGATCGCTGTGGAGGGGGAGGGAAGAGAGATCGCTGTGTGTGGGGGAGAGATTGCTGTGTGTGTGTGTGTGTGGCGGGGGCGGGGGGAGATCACTGTGGGGTGGAGGGGGGAGAGATCGCTGTGGGGGGGAAGGGAGAGAGATCGCTCTGTGTGTGTGTGTGTGTGTGTGGGGGGGGGGGGATCACTGTGTGTGTGTGTGTGTGTGTGGGGGGGGGGGGAGAGATCGCTGTGTGTGTGTGTGTGGGGGGGGGAGATCACTGTGTGTGTGTGTGTGTGGCGGGGAGGGGAGAGATCGCTGTGTGTGTGTGTGTGTGTGTGTGTGTGTGTGTGTGTGTGTGTGGGGGGGTGGGGGGAGAGATCGCTGTGGGGGGGCGGGGAGAGATCGCTGTGTGTGTGTGTGTGTGTGTGGGGGGGAAGAGATCACTGTGTGTGTGGCGGGGGGGTGGGAGATCACTGTGGGGAGGGGGAGAGATCGCTGTGGGGGGAGGGGAGAGAGATCGCTGTGTGTGGGGGAGAGATCGCTGTGTGTGTGTGTGTGTGTGTGGGGGGGGGGGAGATCACTGTGTGTGTGTGTGGCGGGGGGGGGGGGAGATCGCTGTGTGTGTGTGTGTGTGTGTGTGTGTGGGGGGGGAGAGATCGCTGTGGGGGGGGGGAGAAATCGCTGTGTGTGTGTGTGTGTGTGGGGAGGGGGCAGAGATCGCTGTGTGTGTGTGTGTGTGGGAGGAGAGATCGCTGTGTGTGTGTGTGGCGGGGGGGGGGGGGAGATCACTGTGGGGAGGGGGAGAGATCGCTGTGGGGGGGAGGGGAGAGAGATCACTGTGTGTGGGGGAGAGATTGCTGTATGTGTGTGTGTGTGTGTGTGTGGCGGGGGGGGGAGATCACTGTGGGGGGGAGGGGGGAGAGATCGCTGTGTGTGTGTGGGGGGGGGAGAGAGATCACTGTGGGGGGGGAGAGATCGCTGTGGGGGGGAGGGGAGAGAGATCGCGGTGTGTGGGGGGCGGAGGAGATCACTGTGGCGGGGGGGGGAAGAGATTGCTGTGTGGGGGGGGAGAGATCATTGTGGGGAGGGGGAGAGATCACTGTGGGGTGGCCTGAGATCGCTGAGTGGGGGGGGGAGATATCGCTGTGTGTGGGGGGCGGAGGAGATCACTGTGGAGGGGGGTGAAGAGATTGCTGTGTGGGGTGGGGGGGTGAGATCGCTGTGGGGCGGCTGAGATCATTGGGGGGGGAGGAGATTGCTGTGGAGGAAGAGATCGCTGTGGGGTGGGGGGTGGGAGAGATGGTTTTAGGGTCGGGGGGAGAGGGTGGGGGGTAGAGACCTGGATGGGTGAGAGAGACTGGGATGTGGGAGAGACTGGGGGCGGGGGTGAGAGACACTAATAGCATTTTTATTATAGTTCATTAATAAAGGAGTAAATAAGGCTTTATTAGAACATTTATATTATTGCCTAACTCTGGAAAATAATATAATCCATTGAAAAATACATCGAACTGTAGAGAACTATAAATATAAGTATAATGTGGATAAATGTGAGGTTATCCACTTTGGTGGTAAAAACAGAGAGACAGACTATTATCTGAATGGTGACAGATTAGGAAAAGGGGAGGTGCAAAGAGACCTGGGTGTCATGGTACATCAGTCATTGAAGGTTGGCATGCAGGTGCAGCAGGCGGTTAAGAAAGCAAATGGCATGTTGGCCTTCATAGCAAGGGGATTTGAGTACAGGGGCAGGGAGGTGTTGCTACAGTTGTACAGGGCATTGGTGAGGCCACACCTGGAGTATTGTGTACAGTTTTGGTCTCCTAACCTGAGGAAGGACATTCTTGCTATTGAGGGAGTGCAGCGAAGGTTCACCAGACTGATTCCCGGGATGGCGGGACTGACCTATCAAGAAAGACTGGATCAACTGGGCTTGTATTCACTGGAGTTCAGAAGAATGAGAGGGGACCTCATAGAAACATATAAAATTCTGACGGGGTTAGACAGGTTAGATGCAGGAAGAATGTTCCCAATGTTGGGGAAGTCCAGAACCAGGGGTCACAGTCTAAGGATAAGGGGTAAGCCATTTAGGACCGAGATGCGGAGGAACTTCTTCACCCAGAGAGTGGTGAACCTGTGGAATTCTCTACCACAGAAAGTTGTTGAGGCCAATTCACTAAATATATTCAAAAAGGAGTTAGATGAGGTCCTTACTGCTAGGGGGATCAAGGGGTATGGCGAGAAAGCAGGAATGGGGTACTGAAGTTGAATGTTCAGCCATGAACTCATTGAATGGCGGTGCAGGCTAGAAGGGCCGAATGGCCTACTCCTGCACCTATTTTCTATGTTTCTATGTTTCTATATCAAACAAACCTGTTAGCTCTGTGTACATACCGTCCACTTAAGATTGACTTAAAAGCACCTTCTCCAGGACGGTATGCATTTCCGTGGTATGTCGGTGGTATGTCATGAATTTTGCACTTTTGGGTATGTCACTGATGAATTTTCCGCCAGGCGGTATGTCGGTGGTATGCATGGGTTTTTTTGGCCAATTTTGCATTTTCGGGCAGTAGTGTGTGGTATGTCCACCAATTTTGGGCTCTATATGTTCTGTGAATGCGGGCAATGCTTGCAGGGTAACATTCATTGTCCACCTCTAGCTGCTCTTTGAAGTAAGCTACTTAGTTGGAAAAACAATCGCTATTAACTCGTTCATAGTGATTATTTTTTCAACTGAGTAGCTTACAAGGCCACTTGAGAGGGCATGAAGAGTCAACCACGTAGTGTCACTTTTGGCTAGAGCAGGTTGGTTTGGCAGGTTTCCCTCCCATTTTTACAATTACCCAACAGCTTTCATGGTCATTTTTTCTGGTACCATACCACAAATTAACAAATTTTATTGAATTCAATTTCAAAACTTGCTATAGTAAGATTTGAACTCATGACCACAGGGTTTCTGGTCAAGTATCATAACGATTCTATGACAATACCCAAAATTAGAAACAACTCTTACCCTATATCAAAATATTTATACAGAGGTACTCGCTAGTCAGCATTACATAAAATGATAGGGCTCAACGGGCTGAATGGCCTTCTTCCGTGCTGTAAATATTCTATGATCTTAGTTCTAGGCTACTGGCAATATACTAAGAATGTGCAACTTTAATGTAATACAAAATTTCTGATTTTAGGAACATAGGAACAGAAGTAGGCCATTTAGCCCCTCGAGCATGTTCTGCCCTTCAATAAGAGATCATGGCTGATCAGTAACTTAACTCCAGATACCAGCCTTTGCCCCACATCCCTTAATACCTTTGGTTAACAGAAATTTATCAATCTTAGATTTAAAATTAATAATTGACCTAGCATCAACTGTAATTTGCGGAAGAGAGTTCCAAACTTTTACCACTCTTTGCGTGTAGAAGTGTTTCCTAACTTCAGTCCTGAAAGGCCTGGCTCTAATTTTTAGGCTGTGTCACCTAGTCTTAAATTCCCCAACCAGATGAAACAGTTTCTCTCTATCTACCCTATCAATTCCGCTTAATATCCTGAAAACTTTGATCTAATCACCTCTAGATTCCAAGGAATACAACCTAAGTTTGTGTAACTCCTCCTCGTAATTTAACCCTTGGGCTCCCGGTATCATTCTAATAAATCTAGGCTGCACTCCCTTCAAGGCCAATATATCCTTCCTAAAGTGTGGTGCCCAGATGTTAAAAAAAACATTCTAATGATTACTCAGAATATGAATAAATCCTGGTTCAGATCAACTTATTTAAATACATGAATGCAATTTTTAAGTGAGTATCATTAAAAATAAAATCATATATAAGCATCCAATTGTAAAAATAAAATCAGCCAGGAAAATCCTCGTACTGTCAATGGCCCCAATTTTCCACTTGCTGGATTTTTGGCGCCCATGCATGTTAACGTACGATTTTTTTGCGAATGTTTGCGCCAGAAAAAAAATAGGGACTTTCGCCAAAGAAATATTTGAATTTGCCGCTGCTCTTTCCGAAGTCAGTCTGGGGGGCGAGGCGAAGCTTCAAGTCTGCGCTACAAACTCTCTGGGCATGCGTGAAAAGATGAAGTTGCCAGGGCAACCCATCATCATCATAGGCAGTCCCTTGGAATCGAGGAAGACTTGCTTCCACTCCTGAAGTGGGTTCTTTGAACAGTCCAATACGAGAGCCACAGACTCTGTCACAGGTGGGACAGATAGTCGTTGAAGGAAGGGGTGGGCGGGACTGGTTTGCCACACGCTCTTTCCGCTGCCTGCGCTTGATTTCTGCATGCTCTCGGTGTTGCGACTCGAAGTGCTCAACGCCCTCCCGGATGCACTTTCTCCACTTGGGGCAGTCTTTGGCCAGGGACTCCCAGGTGTCTGTGGTGATGTCGCACTTTTTCAGGCAGGCATTGAGGGAACCAGAGACGCTGATGCAAGCTTAAGTCTGCTCCCCCGCCGCTACCGAAAGGGCCACGAAGGACCTCTCTCCTGGCTGGACCCGCAGCCACAGCTCCCCTCCCCCCCCCCCCCCCCCCGGCTGGATCTGTGGCCACCGCTCCCCTCCCCACCCCCCCCGGCTGGATCCATGGCCACCGATCCCCTCCCCCGGCTGGATCCGTGGCCACCGCTCCCCTCCCCACCCCCCCGGCTGGATCTGTGGCCACCGCTCCCCTCCCCACCCCCCGGCTGGATCCGTGGCCACCGCTCCCCTCCCCCCCACCCCCCCGGCTGGATCCGTGGCCACCGCTCCCCTCCCCCCCCCGGCTGGATCCATGGCCACCGCTCCCCTCCCCCGGCTGGATCCGTGGCCACCGCTCCCCTCCCCCCCACCCCCCCTGGCTGGATCCGTGGCCACCGCTCTCCTCCCCGGCTGGATCCATGGCCACCGATCCCCTCCCCCGGCTGGATCCGTGGCCACCGCTCCCCTCCCCCCCACCCCCCCCCCGGCTGGATCCGTGGCCACCGCTGTCCCCCAGCTGGATTCCCGGGCCGGATGGCCCTCCCGCTCTCGAACTTTAACTCGCGGGGGGGGGGGGGTGAGACTGAGCTTGCAGCAGGTCCAGCGGGGAGGGGGTAGCAGTTCTATTGCTTGGATTGCAGTGGGGGGGGAAGGAGTCCTTTCAGCCCGGAAATCTTCTTCCCTTGCTCCAGAAGGAGTTCCCTGTGAAAAAAAAGTATTTTTATTTTGTATTCTTATTGCTTCGTTCCTGTCCTCTTGTGCGCCGCACCGATTCCTTAACTTCGCAGATGGGTTTTTTTTTTGCACTGCTTTTGGCTAGTGTGCGCTGTGCTGAAAAAAATGGTGGACGGCCAAAATCGATTAAGTGCACAAAAACGGCGCTCGATCCCGTTTTGACTCGGGTCGGCGGCAAAAAATGCTATGGCCAAAAAAACTGGCGCACACATTCGCCGCTGGCGTCCAAACATTGGCGAAAGTTGGAAAGGGAGTATTTCACGCCAAAAAATGTTTGGACACCAAAAAACGGCACACAATCATGGTGAAAATAGGGGCCATAGCTTATAAATGTATTATCACTTCATAAGATAGTATGGTCATTTCACTCTACTGTGATTTAAACTGCTCCAGTGATTATCCTGTCACCCTATTTAGATTCCCTATTTGTCAAATCCCATTCCCTGGATGAGGAGTGGAAAGAATTTGTGGCCCCTACGGGTGCGTACGAGATGTGCACATGCCTGTAGGGGCCCCACAAGTTCCGAGTTTAGGCATGCACTGCGAATGCTCCGAAACCCGGAACTTGCGATCTGCCAAGAATCTGACAGAAATGGGCAGTCGATGGCGGAGAGTTGGGCTATTTTGCCTAACTTCTGCCCAGCGAATGCCCTTGAAATTCTTATGCCCAGCGTAAGAGTTTTAAAAAAGAGAAAAATGATTTTTTTCACTCATTTATATTTTAAAAACCCTGTCCATTAAGGTAGTTTATTTTTAGCCACGTTAAAGCATAAAAATAAATCCCCCCCCAAAAAAATATTTTGTAAATATTTAATTAAATATCATTTTAATTAATTAAAAAAATGTAATGTGCCTTTTAATTTATTTCATATTTTGGTATATTTTTGGGGTATTCCCATTCATACTTACGGCAGCTCCATTAAAAACGGAACTCACCTACTTTCATTGGTTAGGCCGGCCCATGTGATCCCAGTGGCGAACCGCACACATCCTGGGATACACAGGCCTACCTGTAGAGGCCCAGGACCGCAAGCCGCCAAACCTCTTGGACCACCAGGTAAGTTTGCAGATTTTTTGCGGGTCGGAGACATCCTCCCACGGGAAGCCTCCGACCGCAAATTCTACATTCTTTGTTAACATATCTTTGTCAATGCTGGTTTTTGATCAGCTGGCAGAAGTGATCCAGATTGCTTCATTTTCTTTCCTTCGCTATGTAAGATTGCATCAGTTCCACCTGGCTCTCTCCCCAGACAGCCTGGCTGAGATCAGGTACTTGGCAGATGCTCAGCTCAGACACCATAGCATGGTGTTTAAACAATATGCTGCATCGCTGATTTTTTTTTTAAACCTAATTTCATTCTAGAGTTTATTTTAAGAGAGATCCATTGAAGATTTTTATTCAATCCATGTACATAATGATAACGAGATAACTTCCATTCACACTCTGAGCACATCAGTAAGGTTAGAGTTCACACAGAATTCTCCTCACATTATGCTGATAACGTGTCCAATTCCTAGCTTCAGAAGTTCTTCCTCGTTGAACTTGTGACTTCTCTTTTTACCAACTACCTATAATTAAAGAGACAGCATATTTAATCGGCATGGCTGGTGGTAGAAGCTCTAACATTGTGATGTTACTGCCAGAATCTGGTGAATAATATATAAATTAGGAGAAAGGTACTTCCTGAAAAGCGGAGCAGGTTTGCTGCTGTGTTTGCAGTAGCGAGCAGATTGGAGTCGGACCCTTGTTCTTTATTAGTATGTGGTACAGTTATGGCTGATTGCCCTGTATTTCATCTGTTACACTAGTATAGAGGATGGAGCTCAGGTGGGTATGGAGTAGTGGTACAGATCAGCCATGATCTAATTGAATGGTGGACAAGGCTCCTGTGACCTACTCCTGTTCCTATGGCAAACTAGCTGGATTGGGAGTGCATTATGTTAATTTAACAAGCATTTTTTATTGATAAAAAATGTGTATCACTCTTTTAAGGTTACTATAAAATAATTGTCACAAGCTGACAAATAATTTCACCCCACTAGTCTAGGCTGGATATAACTGAGATTCCACACACAAACGCCTTGGGCTAGATATTCAGTTGTCTAACACCTCAGTTAGTGGCCAGAGGGGACGTTAATGGGCATGCAAGAGGTTACCAACCGGGAGCGCAGTTTTTAGTGCCCCGACTGAAAATTCACTAGAAGCTCACCGGGGGCCATAAACCAGTAGTGCCTGGCTGCTGACAATCAGTGCGATCATGACGTATTCCTGGTGCAATGCCCACGCTTGAGCCCCGGTCAGTAAATCAGGTGCGGCCGCTACATTTAGTGTCCGCCAAGAATAATGTCTGGAAAACAGTCGGCACAGGCTTGCAGAGTCGTTAACTGGTGATTACTTAAAGGGATGAGGAAGCGCTTCCTTCGGAGGTCACAGTCAATGCAACGTTTACACACAGCACGGTGTGTGGGCCTCCGAGTTTGCAGCGGCACATAGACGTACCAGTTCAACTTGAGAGAAACTTTTTTCTAAAACTTTAATGGGGGCATTACTAGTTCACTAGCATCATTTTTGTAAAGTCCTTACTCTACAGCACGGAACCATGCGAAGCACATTCTGGGGACAAGGTCACTCTGTGACCTCAACTCTTTATTCACAGCACTCCACAAGTGATGACCCTGCGTGGGACCTCCCTTTATATACCTGGGCGATCAGGTAAAGAGTGTCTCCCACAAGTTCACCCCTTGTGCTCAAGGTGTGCATCTAGGTTGTGTGTATACAGTGGGGTTACATTGTGGTTACAAACATGACAGTATTCTACATGCTCTAGCAAGGCGTCATAAAGAGAGAAGGGCCGTTGGCCATGTCGGTGGCGGAAGGAGGAAAACCCCTAGATGTCAGGACAGGAGGCTTTGCCCCCCACAGCTTTACCAGCGGCAACGCTCATACCTGGACCTGTCCGAGGAGCTGTGTGTCAGAAGGCTGCACTTCTGAAAGGAGGTCGTCACAGAAATATCCCATCTCCTGCAGGAAGACTTGTAGCTTCTCATCGGCACCAGGACTGCGTTGCCCATCGCAGTGAAGATTACGGTGGCACTCACCTTCTATGTCTCCGGCTCCTTCCAGGCTGCATCAGGTGATATATGCAGTGTCTCACAATTCGCAGCACATCGCTGCATCTGCAACGTCATACAGGCTCTCTATACCCGTTGAATGGACTTCATTACTTTCCCAATGACTAGGGAGAAACAGGATGAGCACGTATGTGGGTTTGTTAGGATAGCGGGCTTCCCGAAGGTCCAAGGTGCAATTGACTCCACGCACGTGGCCTTGTGAGCACTGTTCCAGAATGCAGAGGTCTTCAGAAGCGGATACCACTCCCTAAATGTGCAGCTGGTGTGCACCCAGTGCATCCTCGCAGTCAATGCTCTCTACTGGAAACGCACATGATGCGTTTATCCTGAGGGAGAGCATTGTGCCTCAACTGTTTCTGCCACCATGGCAAGGCTGAGGCTGGCTGCTCGGCTTGGCCACCTGACTCATGACCCATCTCCACAATCCCACCACAGAGCTGGAGGAATGCTACATTGAGAGCCATGCCGTCACCTGCAACATCATAGAGCAGACAATAGGGCTGTGGAAGCAGCGATTCCAATGCCTGGACCACTCTGGAGGCAGCTGTCAATACTCCCCTCAACAGGTCTCACTATTCATTGTAGTGTGTTGCATGCTGCACAACTTGGCCATCATGAGGGCCCAGTCCTTGCCAGTGGGGATTGCAAGCCCACCTCAGGAGGATGGGGAGGGGGAGGAGAAGCACCAAGAGCCCCGAATGAACAGCAACACCACGGAGGAGGCAAGCTGCCAATGTTGCCGGTGGCAGGGCTATTCGGTGGCGGCTCATAAGGGAACGCTTTGCTTAAATAGAGTGAGCTGAGGGATGCAGCTAATAATGAGCGTGTATTGTGGCACGATAATGCCACCTCTCCGTTACAAGTCAACAGTCATGCACCTGAGGCTGAAGGAAATGTTCAACATTGCATTTTATTGGAAATACATCCCTCAAGCAACCCCAAAAACCCCACTCCCTTCAAGGAAACACAATGGGGCACTCGCCGCTTCAAATAATACAACAGATGAATAACATTTACAACATCTATTCACAGACCCCACCCCGTCAAAGAAAACAAAATGATACAACAGATGAATAATATTTAGACCTTTTCTACATAGGGCTCATGACCACACCTTTCATCAGTGGGTCTTGCATATGCATTTCCCACCCCACTGCCTCAGTCCCCTCCCTCGCCTACTGTTCCTCCTCAATGGGTCCTCAGTGTCTGCAGCAAGGCCGCTTGAGGGCTGCTGTGTGTCTGAGGGTGACAGGACAGATAGCCTAGCACGACGCCCTGGATCAGCTCTGGGCCTGGAAGGCCTGGCTGCTGACAGCCCTGCCTGAGAATGGGCGGGAGCAGTGTAGGATGGCTAGGGTGCAGACCACAGCAGGTGCAAAGGCGGAATGGCAGTGTCGGGAGACCGAATTATGTCCTCCTGAGAGAGGACATCACGTTCCATCTCGAGTGACAGTGTGCCACTGCCCCGGGCCAGAGCCTCAGCATCCGGAGCAATCTGGTGAAGCGCAGATTGCTGGCTTACTTCGGCACCGTTACCTCTCCGTTGGACTGATGGGGCCTCAGACACAAAGACAGCAGTCAAGACATTGTGTGGCACCAATTTGACCCTGCATCAGAGCAGTGCATCGATGCCAGCACGCACTGACGACATGGCAGAATGCAGGTGTTGCATGGTCTTGGCCTGCTGCTCAAGGCTACTGCCACGTCAGCCATGGGCCCGCGCCATGATGTCTTGGACCCCATGGTCACTTGAGTTGCCCAGCATTCATTTTAATTGACCAAGGATGGGTTTGATGGGCCCCCGAAGCGCATATGCTAAGGTTGAGGCAGCCTCCGCCACATTCAACGCAAGTGTATCCACGCTTGGTGGAATCCTCGCCAATGCACCCATGAGCTTGCAGTGCATCTGCATTGACTCCTTGTCTGTGAGTAGGACCCATGAGCCGACTTATCCTCCAGAGAACTGTCTCCCGAGCTTCCCCTCGCGCTGGGTGTTGCTACAGGCCACTGGACCAGCAGCCTCAGGTTCAGCCAACCCTGGGAAGACAGCCTCTTCGAACGAGGTGCTCTCCCCACTTGATGCAACTGTGGATCACACTGTCCCGGCACACAGCTCTCCACTTCCTCCTCCTCATCTTCCTTGTCGTCTGAAGACATAGGCTGACGGGCAGGCTGGCACTCTTCTGGCTCATCATCTGCAAGCACAAAGCAACAGAAGTGCGGTTATCAGCTAGGGAGGGGGCAGGAAGGCAAGAAGGAGGGGGGTATTGTTATTTTGGTTGCAACATCTTGCAAGGCATGTGGCCTCAAGATTAAGGGGACTCACACAAAATGCCCATCTCATTCACATACCGTCACTGTCGAGCGGGGGCTCTGCCTCCCCTCCCTCCACCGCCCATGAGGGCGGACATTCGCTCCTCCTCGACTGAGGTTCTGGAGGTAGGGCTGGCCCTCTTCCTGATGATGCAACTCACGGATATTGTGCGCGAGTTTGACCTGCAATGACAAAAGCAAAAAGTTGTTAGTGGCTGTGTAGCTGCTGGTGTGCCACATTTGTCTGCAGTAGGATTTGAACAGTAATATGGTGAAGTGTGCATATTGGCATTTCATCCTGCATGGCATCGCTCAGTGGATGTGTGAACAGTGGGTCTGGGGCACAAGCAACTACCAGTAAGTATGAGGCTTAGGGCTGGGACCGCATATGGAGAGTTGAAAGGTGCTGCTAGGTGGGCTCAGGCTGAGTAAGGAGCTAGAAGATGAGAGAGGCATGGATGGGCAGGGCATGTCTGCTGAGATGATGGAGAGGTCTCAAGCTGGCTTCAGCAAGGAGGAGCATGACCTGGGGTAGGCAGTGCAAAGTCTTTACATTGTGTGAGAGAGGTTCAAATGAAGGCATTGGAAGGTGAATGGAAAGAGTACTCACCCTGACGACCATAGTAAAGCTGTTGAATCTATTGCGACATTGGGTCGCTGTTGTGGCACTGCACTCCGGGCTGTAACGTGCTCAGCCACCTCCCTCCACAGCCTTCTCCAATCCCGAGGCGCTGGCATTCGCCCCCCCTCCAGCGACTCTCCACTGCCTTCAGCAAGGCATCAAAGGCGAGAAGCGGGCAGATAGCTGGCGTCCACCTTGCTCCTCCATTTTCACGCTCTGACGACACTGTGGAGCTGGAGCTGCTCATGCACTGACTTACCTTGCCGCACCTTTAAGACTTGGCTGTTCCCGGAGTCTGACTTGGAGTTCCGCGCATGCGCGATGGGTCCGCCAAATTTACCGACCAAACTTTTGTTATTGCCCCCCCCCCCCCCCCCCAAACTGTAGCGTGCAATGGCTGATTTAGGGCTGATTTAGCTCTCTGACCGATTCTGACAAATTTCTGGGCAGAGGATGCAAACTTTTTCAAGGCACTAAAATTACCGCTCTGCCTGGGTTGCCGCCCCAAATGAGGTGCGACTGAATTTTTCTCTCCTTGTTCTAAACTTCTATCACCTATTCTTCCCTTGTGCCCCTTTTAGAAAATACTTGTGCTTCTTATGTTATATAGCATGAGATTTGAATATTAATAAAATTATAATCCTGCTTTTCCTTGGATTTCCATTCTTTGTGAATCATAGTTTCTCTCTTTTATTGTCCTAGGACAATAGAACTATATTTTCCAAAATTTAAATTGGAGCAGTCGTATCAGATGGAAAAGAAGCTAAGACAATTAGGAATAAGAACGCCTTTCACAAATGCTGCCGATTTTTCTGGAATCTCTTCATCCTACCAGCTGAAGATTTCCCAGGTAAGCTTATTCGAAGTACGAGCACTGAGTGTGCTTGCTAGTTTTTCCTGTGTGTGATTGCTACACACTCTACTGCAGCCGAGAAGGAGGAAACAACAAATGGTTAGTTGTGTTTTTTTGTTCATTTTTCCAGGTTATTCACAAAGCAGTGATAGATGTGGACGAGAGAGGAACAGAAGCTGCAGCAGTCACCGGTGCTTCAATGATGCCTTATTCACTTCCACCTGTCATAAAAGTGGACCACCCATTCCTCTTTATGATTCATGAAGCAGTAACAAACACCCTACTGTTTATAGGAAGGGTGAAAGATCCCACCAAGCTTTAGGGAATCTTCTGATGGAAATAATGGTTTTAAATGTAATCTTTTCTGCTGATACCCTAACTAGCACACTCATAAGTTTTAAAATTGTCAATTATTAATTCAACATTGAAAAGTAATCCACTTAAAAAATATATTTTCTTGCAGGTGCAAGTGTGGCAGCAACATTAATTGTTCTGTGTTTACCCAGAGAGCGGAGTGTTTCCCATTTCAGATAAGCTGAAATACATTCTTGTAAAAATCTGCATTTGTAATTTTGGATAAATTTTGATACTGTTTTCTTTATGTTTAAAACTAAATTATATCATTACGAATAGTTCCACTGGTTGTTCTTTAAACATATGTTGAACAATTCCTGGTTTAATTCCTACACTGAAATGTATGAGGGTGGATAAGCAATGGCTAGCATTTAAAGAATTAATACATAATTTACAACAAATATACATTCCTTTTAAGGCACAAAAAAAATTCTAGAACGGTTCCCGTGGTTTGGAAGGTAGCAAATGTAACCCCACTATTTAAGAAAGGAGGGAGAGAGAAAACGGGGAACTACAGACCAGTTAGCCTAACATCAGTAGTAGGGAAAATGCTTGAATCTATTATTAAGGACATGCTAACAGGGCACTTAGAAAATAATAATAGGATTGAGCAGAGTCAACATGGATTTATGAAAGGGAAATCATGTTTGACAAACCTGTTAAAGCTTTTTGAGGTTGTAACTAGCAGAATAGATAAGGGGAACCAGTGGATGTGGTATATTTGGGTTTTCAGAAGGCATTCGATAAGGTGCCACACAAGAAGTTATTAAACAAAATTACGGCTCATGGATTGAGGATTGGTTAACGGATAGAAAATAGAGAGTAGGAATAAACGGGCCATTTTCAGGTTGGCAAACTGTAATGAGTGGGGTACTTGCAAGGATCAGTGTTTGGGCCTCAACTATTCACAATCTATATCAATGATTTAGATAAGGGGACCAAATGTAATATATCCAAGTTTGCTGATGATACAAAGCTAGGTTGGAATGTAAGTTGTGAGGAGGATGCAAAGAGGCTTCAAGGGGATATAGACAGGCTGAGTGAGTGGGCAAGAACATGGCAAATGGAATATAATGTGGAGAAATATGAGGTCATCCTTATTGGTAGGAAAAATAGAAAAGCAGAGTATTTTTTAAATGGTGAGAGATTGGGAAATGTTAGTGTTCAGAGGGACTTGAGTGTCTTTGCAAAGGAATCACTGACAGTTAACTTGCAGATACAGCAAGCAATTAAGAAAGCAAATGGTATGTTGGCCCTTATTACAAGAGGATTTGAGTATAAGAGTAAATATGTCTTACTGCAATTATATAGGGCCCTGGTGAGACCACAGCTGAGGTATTCTGTACAGTTTTGGTCTCTTACCTAAAGAAGGATATACTTGCTTTGGAGGGGGTGCAACAAAGGTTCACCAGACTGATTCCTGGAATGGGGGGATTGTCCTATGAGGAGAAATTGAGTAGACTAGCCTATATTCTCTAGAGTTTAGAAGAATGAGAGGTGATCTCATTGAAACATACAAAATTCTTACAGGGCTTGACAGAGTAAATGCAGGGAGGATGTTTCCCCTGCCTGGGGAGTCTAGAACCAGGGGTCACAGTCTCAGAATAAGAGGTCGGCTATTTAAGACTGAGATGAGAAGAAATTTCTTCACTCATCTTTGAATCTTTGGAATTCTCTATCCCAGAGGGCTGTGGAGGCTCAGTCGTTGAGCATATTCAAGATAGCAATTCATAGATTTTTGGATAGATATTAAGGGAATCAAGGGATATGGGGATAGTGTAGGAAAGTGGAGTTGAGGTAATCAGCTATAATCTTATTGGATGGCGGAGCAGGCTCGAGGGGCCATATGGCCTACACCTGCTCCCATTTCTTATGTTCTTAAGGTGTTCAACTTGAGTAGACTCAGATGGTAGTATGAGAAATAAAATGTGCAATTAGAAATCATAATTTAAAAAAAGCTAAAATTAATGTCATAATGCAAATTTATTTCAAGATTTATCAATCTTACTTACATATTGATACTAACTTTATATTTTGTTAAATACAGATCCAATTTGATTAAGATTAGATTGAATAGATGAATGAAGGAAATGGGGCTCCAGGACTATGGGATCAGGGTAGGTAAATGTGATTAGAACTATTTGTTCACGTGGAAGGTGCTGGTTAGTAGCGACTGGTCAGGCTGAATGACTTGTTTCTATGTTGTAACTTCTCTCCAATTCTATGTAAATCGTTTACATATATGAAAGGGTAATTGCAAATCATACATTACGAATAATGGCTCTTGAAATGTTTGGTAACATTTTAGGCAATACTGTGCCTTATTCCGCACAGACAACAGAATGGTCAAGTCCCAATCAATCCTCCAGATGTGGAAACTTTACATAAATTTGTTTAATATTTAAAAGCATTGAAATTCTGCTTTCAATCTTGTGCCATATATTTTAGTTCCTTTACATTTAGGAAAGATGTTAAAATATCATTTTTTTTAAATTACTAGTCATTTTGTACTTTTGACTAATGGGCTGAACGTGACTTCAGTTTCTCAAAAGCTGTGCTTTATACTGAAAATACCGATCATAAAACATTCTCCTGGAAGCCATAGGGAAATTCAGTCGGTATCAGGGAGCTACTAGTTTTCATTCGACTCCAAGGAACTCCTGAGCTTATCCTTGTCAAGTTATACACTATAGCCACTAATTAATGTTGCTGCAATGCCTGTGCTATTGAAGGGTGATGCAACAGTAATTTTGGTGCAGTGGAACAGACAGTTCTTACCTGTTTTTCTCAAAGTCTATTTAGAGAAAGTGGATTCCGGATACTATCTGTGCTGAAGACATGCATTAGGGTAGTGTAAGAAATTAAAATTGAGAAATAATAAGGGAAATTATTTTTCTAGAAAATAAATCATTTATATTAAGTTCCATTTTATATTAAGTTCTTTACATAAATCATGAATTAAAGTCTGCAAAAGCAACTAACAGTAGAATGTCTGTACAGTGGTTACTGCAGCATTCACACAGGCCAGCTGGCACTGGTTTACATTTAGAATTGTTTTATCACGCCAAACTGGATGTATTAACTGTTTAACCAAGTTTAAAAGCAAGACAATTATAATGTGAGGTTGAGAGATAAAGAAGGGAGATATCTGTAAGGTTGAGCAGTAATGTGTGTACCGTCTCCGGCAAAGCATTCTTTGTATTCCTCCGGTGTTGGTCAGGAGTATGTGTAACATTTAGGGGTTGAAATTAGGTTGTGGACACCGCCCGTTATCCACACCCTAGCTGAAATTGAGCAGGCTCTTTGGCAGAGGCACCAAGAGGCAACACAGCGCCGGCTAATGTCACCCTCATGGTGACATTGTCCAGCGTACAACGCCTCTTTGACGCCTCTGTCATGATATTTGCTTTGTATGGCTGCCGTACCAGCATGTGGCCGTACAGCCTGAAAAAAGTGATTGCTAAAGAGCGGTTCCCTGCATGTTTTCATTAGTTTTAAGAGTGAGGAAGTGTGTGTGGATTGGAGAAGTTTGTGTTAGTTTTTTTTCTTCCCTTTCCTTTTTTTTTTAGCATGGCGGCAGCCTCCCGTTGTGAAGTTGAGTAGGTCTCTTGAGCTTCAACCCCTTTGGCGCCGACGATGAGTGTGCAACGCCACATTTTAGCACTGCCCACTCATCTTTAAAACTGAATTTAACAATTTGAGGCTGCACCTAACTCCGCTAAAATTAGCACTCAGGCGGTGACACTGCCTCAAAAACGGCCATAACCAATTTCAACCCTTTAATCTTTAATAAATCTGTAAGCATTTTTTGACTTTGTGTTTGAACATTATTAATGTAGACACAGGCTTGCAAGCTTTTTGGGGTGAATTTTAACCCCCAAAAACAGGTGGGTTGTGGTCATGTAAGATGGTAAACCTTTAAAAATCTCAAACATGCCTCCAACCTGCCCACTTCTGGGTTTAGCGGATGCGGGACATAAGAGAAAGTTGAGGACAAAGTACAGTGTGGAGGTTACTTTCAGACTTCACTCCATCAGTCTCTCCCACCAGAAGCACGAATCAGAAATCCATGTCCATGCTGCTCACAGATTTGCTGACAATTTAGAAGTTCTTGCCCAGTGAGCACCCAAATTTCTGATACGTACAACAGCACCAACGTGCATTTACATAGAAACTTCAATGGAAGAAAATGCCCGAAAGCATTGCAAAGACATAGGAAAAAATGAATGCAGAGCCAAAGAAGGGGATATGTGGAGGGGTCACTGGATGCTCGGTTGAAGAGGCTAGTTTTAAGGAGGGTATTAAAGGAGGAGAGGTAGAGAAGGGAGGGGTTTAGGGAGGAAATTCTAGAGCATGGGATCTGGTGAAGCTTCTTGCCAATTACGCAAAGTCAGAAAATTAGTCCTCATATTCCAAAGTGCTTTTATTGCATGGTCTAATATTCCTTTTCTAATATTGCTCCAGGTCCTATGGGCTCTGGACACAGCACTGTTAATTTGTGAAATGTCTATGTATGTCTACTGCACCAGGTGCTTCTAGGTGGGTGCCCATCAATCCCATAAAGTTTGTCCCTCTGCTATCTCACTCCTTCTACAAGAGATTCATAAGAACATAAGAAATAGGAGCAGGAGTATGCCATTTGGCCCACATCGAGCCTGCTCCGCCATTCAATAAGATCATGGCTGATCTGATCATGGGCTTAGCTCCACTTCCCTGCCCGCTCCCCATAATCCTTTACTCCCTTATCGTTCAAAAATCTGTCTATCCCCACCGTAAATATATTCAGTGACCCAGCCTCCACAGCTCTCTGCGGCAGATAATTCCACAGATTTACAACCCTCAGAGAAGAAATTCCTCCTTTTCTCAGTTTTAAATGGGCGACTCCTTATTCTAAAAGGATGGCCCCTAGTTCTAGATTTTCCCATGAGTGGCAACATCCTCTCTGCATCTACTTTGTCGAGCCCCCTCAGTATCTTATATGTCTCAATAAGATCACCTCTCATTCTTCTGAACTCCGAGTATAGGCCCAACCTGCTCAACCTTTCTTCATAAGTCAACTCCTTCATCTCAGGAATCAGCCAAGTGAACCTTCTCTGAACTGCCTCCAATGCAAGTATATCCCTCCTTAAATAAGGAGACCAAAACTGCACGCAGTACTCCAGGTGTGGCCTCACCAATACCATGTACAGTTGTAGCAGGACTTTTCTGCTTTTATACTCTATCCTCCTTGCAATAAAGGTCAACATTCCATTTGGCTTCCTGATTACTTGCTGTACCTGCATACTAACATTTTGTGTTTCATGCAGTACTTTAGGTGTGGTCTCACCAATACTCTGTACTGCAGCAATTTGTAATTTTTCTCCATTTAAATAATAATTTGCTACTTTATTTTTTCTGCCAAAGTGGATAACCTCACATGTTCCCACATTATACTTCATCTGCCAATTTTTTGTCCACTCACCTAGCCTGTCTATATCCCTTTGCAGATTTTGTGTGTCCTCCTCACAATTTGCTTTCCCACCCATCTTTGTATCATCAGCAAATTTGGCTACATTACACCTGGTCCCTTCATCCAAGTCATTAATGTAGATTGTAAATAGTTGAGGCCTCAGCACCGATCCCTGTGCCACCCCACTAGTTACTATTTGCTAACTGGAAAATGACCCATTTATCTGACTCTGTGTTCTGTTAGTTAGCCAATCCTCTATCCATGCTAATATATTACCCCCAACCCCGTGAATTTTTTTTGAGACTCTAGGATGTAAGCCATCAGGTCCAGGGGAGTTGTTCGCCTTTAGTCCTATTATTTTACTGAGTACTTCTTTAGTGACAGTGATTGTTTTAAGTTCCTCCCTCCCACTAGCCCCTTGATTATCCATTATTGGGATGTTTTTAGTGTTTTCTACCATTAAGAAAGTCTCTGCCATTTCCCTGTTCTCCATTATTAATTCCCCAGTGTCATCCTCTAACATTTACTTTAGCCACTCTTTTCCTCTTTATATACCTGTAGAAATTCTTACTATCTGTTTTTATATTTCTTGCTGGTTTACTTTCATAATCTATCTTCCCTCTCTTTATTTTTTTAGTTGTTCTTTGCTGGTTTTTTAAAGTTTCCCAATCCTCTGGCCTCCCACTAATCTTGGCCACTTTGTATGCCATTGTTTTCAATTTGATACCATCATTTAGTTCCTTAGTTAGCCACAGAGGGTTATCCTTTCTCTTAAAGTCTTTCCTTCTCATTGGAATATATTTTTGTTGAGAATTGTAAAATATCTCCTTAAATGTTCGCAACTGCTCATCAACTGTCTTACACTTTCATCTATTTTCCCAGTTCACTTTGGCCAACTCTGCCTTCATACCTTTGAAGTCTCCTTTATTTAAACTTAGGACTCTGGTTTGAGATCCAACTCTCTCACCCTCCAACTGAATTTGAAATTGAACCACACTATGATCACTCTTTCCTAGAGGATCCTTTACTAGATCATTTATTAATCCTGTCTCATTAAACAGTACCAGATGTAAGATAGCCTGCTCCTTGGTTGGTTCCGCAATGTACTGTTCAAGGGAATTATCCCGGATACACTCTATGAACTCTTCCTCGAGGCTACCTTGGCCAATGTGATTTGTCCAATCAATATGAAAATTAAATTCACCCGTGATTATTGCCATTACTTTTTTTAAAAGCCTTCATTATTTCTTGATTTATATTCCGTCCAATAGTGTAGCTACTGTTAGGGGACCTATAGACTATGCCCACCAGTGACTTCTTCCCCTTATTATTCCTTATCCTCACCCAAACTGATTCTACATCTTGATCTTCTGAGCCAATATAATTTCTCACTACTGCACTGATATCATTTATTAACAGAGCATTCCATTGTCAGGACACTGAAACATGCCTTCCTCTGTTAGATAGGTTGCACTCATAAGTAAAATTGCTGGGTAAACAGCAGTTCTACTCTCCACTGTATTATTTGAGAAGCTTGCTAAATAATGCCTGCTCAACATGAACGAGTCAATATTAGTGACTCTGCCATCTCATTGGATGACTCACTCATTAAATCAGCAAAATCATGGATTAATGAGCGTGCTTTGTGAAACTCAAAAGCTTAACAATTGTTTAATTAATCATTGATTACTGCACTGTAACTTCTAGGCTTGCATATTTACTAGGATGTGGGGCTTAAATACATCTGAAACTAAATTATGTTTGGTAATGAGGAGATAGAGAGGCACCTGACTGTTTAGTTCCTTTGAGTAATTGGACAGATTAATTCAAGGGCAAGTGGTGATGGGCAATAAATGCTCGCCTTGCAAGAGATGCCCACATCCCATGAACGATTAAAAAAAAAATAAGCTGGTGGTCACTACAAGCTGCAGGTTCTCTGCATTCACTACTTCCAATTATAACCAAGTGCAGTTGCATATTATAACAGTGTAAGTGGCTCATCAAGAATGTTATTCAGCAGGATCAGGATTGCCAGACATGTTGTTTGATGTAATTAATTTGTAATACAGGTACAACATTTTGAATCCAGAACTCTCAAAACCAGAATTGTCCAAAACCAGACATTTTGCACATCATGGATGGAGTCCTCCAGAATTATTCTCCGAAAACCGGACATTTTGAGGTGTCCAAGATGGCGACATCGGGTAGTGAGGGAAGAGGGAACGGGTAAAAAAATGCAGTTCCGGGGGACCGCGGGTGGCGGGAATCGGCAACCGGAGGATCGGCAGGAATCAGCGAGGAGCTGAGCACCTGCATGAATTGGTGAGCCGTAAGAAGCGGAGGATCGGTGAGGTCCGAAATCCGGCAAAACCCAAAATCCGGCACAGACTCGGTCCCGAGGATTCTGGATTTCGGACGTTGTACCTGTATTTACATCTCATTCCATTTACATGTTGCAGCTGAATCAGATTTCTGAAAGTGCTGTTCGACATATAAACGAGAATAGCAGAATCTGACTTGCTGTGATCAAATCTGGCCAGTTTATAGCAGAGCTTTATTGATAACAGCTGTAGAGAAATTATTGTACCTTCCAGGCTAAAGGAGAATGCAGAGTTGCAACAAGAAAATGGGGGGAATCTAAATGAGGAAACAGTCTCTTGCCAAAATGTTTAGGTCATGCAGACCATTGATACAACTCAGATGTCACTTTTCAGTCACCATCTCTGTAGCAGCAAAATTCAGACAGCGTGAGGTTCTGCCTTTTCCCTTCCAAGGTGAAACTGTCCACCACGATGCATTGCTCCACTTGGCACCAAGCTGAGAACTGATAAAGCTGGACATTTAAGTTGTCCAACAGCTCTAGGTCTCACTCTTACAAGCCTCTGATTCTAGTCCGTCCTCTATCAAGTTTAATAGGCATAATGGCCTTTCCTCATGCCATGATTTATGTTCTTGAACAATCAGACCATAATTGAAAATGTTTTTCTTTATATAAATAAAAGGGAATCCATGAATGCATTAATATGTGCCAGTAACGTGCAAGTTATGGTTTTGTGCGAGATAACAAACACCAACAGCATGGCTGAGTTTCTACTTAGAGTTTATAACTTACCTAAGAATATGTAACATACAACTGTAACAGAACTTAAGTTGACATTACCTGTTTAAAGTTTTTCACAAAGCCAGGTATTTAGACTGCATAGCTCAATCTGATTAAGGCCATATTTACACCAGTATGCACATTGAATCCATAACACTGTTTATAAATATTCTTTTAGCAAGACAGTACAGTAGGTATGTGACAAAGGAATGTATGCAAAATTAGCTTTAAAAAAGAATCATGGGACATGCTAAACAAAATTAAAATTAAAATAATTAATTTCAATTTTATCTTAAAAAACAATACATTTGCATATCTTTTACATGCTTACAAAGCAACTCTTGTGCAATTATACATGGTTATTTACAATATATGGCGAAATGAGAGGATAACACCAGCTCTTACAGAAAGTATCACTCAGTCTCGTGGGTTGAAAAGGGTGCAGTATGATTTTAAATCAAATCAAGGAATTACAATACTCAGATCTGAAATGATTGGAAAAATAATACAATACATTGTACATGGAACATTTTACAATGAGAATCTAAACTCAACACTGAAAATTTATTATAAATCTCTGGTTACCAGAAATTATTTTAAATTGCCATCAGGTTGCAACTTGAGAAGACAGAACCAAGTAGGTAAAATGTACATACAGTCCTCACTAAATATATTGGTAACATACGCCAACAATTGATAATACTGAAATCCTGCATGACATAATATGGTGTTTGCAATTTCTATACAGTATGCAAAGCTTCATTAAAAAAAATGCACCTTTCAGAGCAACACAAATAGAAACACTTCAGATTTTTAAGTAAGTTGTTATTCAGTTTTAACAAGCTAGTACATATTGTACTATTGTTATAATAAACACCAAATGACTGCTCCAGGCCTCTTGAAACTTTCTGAAATCAATGCGGGGCACAGATATAGGATATTTAATGCTGTTATTAAAAACCATCTTCAGTACAGGCACCATGCTGATAATTTCATCACACTATCACTGAAAGAATAAAAGGACACTGCTGATGCCGGCCAGTACCAACGAGAGTGAGACGAACTCCAAGAGGCGGTTTTGCATCATTTTCACTTGGCACCTACAGTGGCATTTTGGCTGAAATCCATTCCACACATGGCAGCACTGAGTCAGTGATGACTGGGTTACGTCAGCTTCTGCCAAAACGTACTCAAAATGGCTAATTCGCTGAGAGAGGGTGACCACCTCCATTGCTGAAGTGCATATTTGATCAGAAATAGAAACGTTACAAAGTAAAAGGACGTATTTAAATTTTCAGCCAGAATGATTTTATTAGTAATTTTAGTGTGGCGCATCCCATTTCTGAAGGAATGCTCCTTTAATATTTAACACAAAGCTGTTTTACTAAAAAGGAATTTTTCCTAGCACTATCCAGTAGATCTCCATTCATGGATTTCTTTTTTTGTGGAAAATTTATACCTTAACAGTCATGAATTTCTGGTTTATTAGGTGTCTTTAACAATGGGCTAGTGAAGAGTTTCAGTCTGCCAGCAGCCCCCAGAAAAATACTTTCTTCAGGTATGCAAGCTGGAATATGATTGTGTCTGGAGTCCAAGAAATAGGTCTCCAGAACCTTCTGATTTGCTTCAAGGATCGCAAAGTAGCTAATTTATTAAATGATGTGGGCTTGCAGAATTATTTTTGAATTAAAGAGCAATTTGCAGCATATCGGGTGGTTTCCAGGCAGGCTCAGCATCTGAAACAGATTGCTGTAAAATCTCAGTTGAAGTACTGCTTCTGGCTACAGGCGGAAGTTGCTCTGTAGCAAATACATTAGTTGCAGTGCAAACGTCTCTCATGTAGTTTCAAATCACAAAATGCAGCACACGCTGAGGTTGACAATGTCATCATTTTACTCTGAGCTCTGTTTCATAGATAAGCGTAATAAAACGTCCTGTAAATTCAATATAAAAGGAAGCCATGCCCCTTTAACAACAATACAGAACTGTTATTTTGCTCATTTATCAGATTAGACTAGATTGGTCAAATTAATCATTGAACATGGACCAGTACTGTTCCACTGCTTCAGTAAACTTGGATTTGCTAAGAACGTAACTCTAAGAAGTTTGTTTCTTAGTTCAATCGTTTGTGTTAAATTTCTATTATTTTAACTTGGATCTGTATTCCATCACAGTTACCTGCTGAGTTACAGTTTGGCACCAGGCTTGAAATTATTCAACTTGAACACGGTAGTTTGCCGTTGTTCCGAGGGAGAAGTCAAAAGCTCCACTTATGCATCAAATTAAGCAAAAGTAAATGTTTCAAGAACCAGGAAATTCAATAATTTACAACACAACTTTACAAAGGTTTTGTGTCACCTTGCCAGTCATTATAGATGAACGAGTGATGCTTAAAATCCATAAACAACCTAGGTTATTTCTAGCTGTCATCCATAGCAAAAACATGTCCCCAGACATGCATGGAATATGGTTACATCATTATGTCAAACTCTTTACAGTCCATTTTCTTGCAAACAAGAAGGTAGACAACAAAAGGGCGCAGAGACAAATTTACACTTTTAAATTTCTTTGTGCATACCCATCAGGGTACTTGGAGGTATTTGCGGTAATAGCTGCTGAAAGCTGTGTAAGCTTTCTTTAATGAATTTCGATCACTGTATAGCAAACAAGGATATATGCAGTAATTTACAAATAACAGTGGACATGAAAAATAAAATATAAAATAAGTTACTTTTGTGAAACCACAAATACAATCTTTACTTCAAACTGGAGTGCTTCCTCTTCAAGACTAGGTAGTCAGACAAATATGTCTATTTCCTCACAGCTGGCAAAATCACCAGACACTTACTGAAACTTGGCTTTGAGGAAGTCACTGATATGCTTCATGAAATGACTGTCCATGGAATGCAACTTTTCTTTCCATATTGTTAAGGGTTTGATTTTCTGCTTTTCCTTAATAAAAAAAGTAAAAATCATTTGTTTAAATAAAACATTATCAATACTATTCCATAGAATTTGTTCTGATATAATAAACAAATTAAGATATATTGCATGTTTTTTTAAAAAAGAACCCATGTTGCTTACATTAGGTTTTCTTCATAAGTCTGCATAAAAAAAGACTCTCTTAGTAGGTAAATGCACTGCCTAATATGGCATTAAGCCATACAGATGTTGGCCTAAGCTTTCCACCTCCACCAACAAATTTTTCAGCAGAGCTGTAGTGGGCTGAGGAACACACTGTGCAGAAAGCCCACCTCCACTGTTTCCGATGGGGCTGTTCTGTCAGAGCAAACTGTTCAGCATGGTGGAGACATACAAATGGTAAAGGCAGCCACCACTGGCTTCCTTGCCATTTGCATTCTTGGAATGCTGGAAGGAAGGTTACCCGTCAGGTCACGGCGATCAGCATTCAGAGAGGAGCAGAGGGAGCCCCAGGGTAAAAAGAGGCGCCAAGCACAGGCCTCATTAGTTTGATGACAAATCTTTAATTAAATATATTTTTGAAGCAAGCAGCTCTGTGCCACCTCTTTCTCTGTCACCATACTAGTGTAACTCCCTGGTGGAGACTAGGAAGCCCACTTCCAATATGTAAATGACCCAGGGTTGGAAATTCAGCTGGGGTCAGCAGGGCATCTCAGTCAGATGGAAGTCTTGGAGATGTGCACTAAACAAATGAGATGAAGGGGGGAAGCTGAGGCCAACCAGTCCCAAATTTTATTATTGCATTGCAATTGAAGCACTGTATTTGGCCTCTGCTCTGGTATTACAACAATGAATGGGGGGGGGGGGGTTGGGGGGTGGGGGCGGGGTGAGACTTTGCTCCCCTTTCAGATTCCTAGCCAATAACCTCTGCTAGACAGTGCAAATGTGTAGATATGGTTTTGCTTGACTGTGAATCTCTCGGTGGGTAAATGGCATACCAGGACTCGTTTGGCTTACACATGAAGAATGACCATTTTAGGAAAGATAGCACAGGACATCTGGCAGTTGTGGAGGCATAACAATCAAGATGGGTGCCTTCAGGAAAGTATGGGAAGTAAGCAAATGGGAGTTCTTTTCCTTAAAGAATAAGATTTGTGATAATGTTTGTTCACTTAGCAATCTGAGGAATACATTTACATGCACAGACTTACAAATTAAACTTCTTTGGAAGAGTATCTTTACTCCCGTTTGTTTTTTGTTCATTGGAGTTAGCTGAATAAAAACGAGAAGAACAAGATGGCAGATTGGAGGGCCCACCAGAACTTGGGGAATGACTCTGGATCGTCCCATCTAAAGTAAAGTAGAACACATTATCACACATGCTTACATATCTGCGCGCTGTTACCATTTGCTTTCTCTATGGAGTAATGCCGTGTTGACAATTTAAAAACAAATTGACAAAATTGTTTATTTTTTACACAATGAAGCTGTTACTATTTCTCAGAGATTTTGTTGTATAAATATTGATGGTCACCAGTGTGATGCAACATAAATATAACTAATCGACCTAACCAAAGAGAATATATTTGCAGTTTTAATTTCTGAATGTCAGTTTGGCTCAGAGGTGAGAGTGAAGATCGTGGATTTTATGCTCTACTCCAGAACTTGAGCACATAGTCTGGAATGGCGCTCCAGTCCAGTACTGAAGAAGATGCTGCCTTTCAAATGAGATGTTAAGGTGAGACTTTATCTGCCTGTCCAGGAGGACCTAAAAGATTCCATGGCACTATTTGAAGAAGAGCTATTTGAGTTTGTCTGGCATCCTGGCCAACATCCTTCACTCAACCAATACTATCAAAACAAATTAACTGGTCATTTATCTTATTTGCTATTTATTTGAAATTATTTGCATGCAAAATAGCTGCATTTGCCTATACAACAACAGTAACTACTGTTCAAAATACGCTCTATAAATGCAAGTTCTTTCTTTGTACATTACACAAACAGGTCTATTCTTGTTAATGTTATATATTTCTAATAATCATGGCTATCCTCTAAGCCAATTTGCAGATTTAGTAAGTCCTTCTTATTCAATAGGTTCTATTATATAACATAGCATTACATAGGATATACAACACAGAAACAAGCCATTCGTCCCAACCAGTCCATGATGGCATTTATGCTCCACTCGAGGCTTCTCTCGTCTTTCCTCATCTAAATTTATCACCATAACACTCTATTCCCTTCACCCTCACATGCTTGCCTATCCTCCCCTTAAATGCATTTATACTATTCGCTTCAACCACTCCCTGTGGTAGCGAGTTCCACATTCTCACCACATTTTGGGTAAATAATTTTCTTCTGAATTCCCAATTAGATTTCTTGGTAACTATTGTACACTGATGGCCTCTAGTTATGCACTTCCCCACAAGTGGAAACATTCTCTCTGTATCCACTCTATCAAAACCTTTCATCATTTTAAATATCTCTATTAGGTCACCCCTTAGTCTTTTTTTTCCAAGAGAAAAAAGACCCAGCCTGTTCATCCTTTTCTGATATGTATACCCTCACATTTCTGGTATCATCCCTGTAAATCTTCTCTGCACCCTCTCCAATGCTTCTATATCCTTTTTATAATATGGCGTCTAGAACTGTACACAGCACTCCAAGAGTGGACTAACTAAGGTTCGATACAGGCTTAGCATAACATCCTTACTTTTCAATTCTATACCTCTCGAAATAAACCATAGTGCTTGGTTTGCTTTTCAGTGGCCTTGCTAACCTGTGTTGCAACTTTGTGATTTGTGTTTTTGGACTCAGAGATCCCTTTGTTCCTCTATCCCACCTAGACTCGCACCCTCCAAGTAATAAGTGACCTCCCTATTCTTCCTACCAAAATGTAATACCTCACATTTATCTGTGCTGAACTTCATTTGCCAATTATATGCCCATTCTGCAGGTTTATTAATGTCCTGTAATTTTTTGCAGTCCTCCTCGGTATTGACTATCGGCCCCAATTTGGTGTCATCCACAAATTTCGAAATTGCGTTTTTGATTCCAAAGTCTAAATTATTAATATAAATTGTGAACAACAGTGGTCCCAGCACTGATCCTTGTGGAACACTATTCTGCCACTGTGACTAGCTACCTTTTACCCCTACTCTCTGCTTGAAGCCAGCTAGCTATCCATTCTGCTACTTGTTCCGACTCCGCATTCTCTGACCTCATCCATCACTCTATTATGGGGTACCTTATCGGAGTCCTTTTGAAAATCTAGATAAATTACATCTACTGCATTATCATTGTCTACTCTCTCTGTTACCTCTTCAGAAAATTCAATGAGGTTTGTCAAGCAAGACTTTCCCTTTTGAAATCCATGCTGAGTACTCATTATTATATTTTTAGTTTCTAGATGTTCTTCTATTTTCTCCTTTAGTAGGATTTCCATTATTTTTTCTACCTCCAATGTTAAGCTGACTGGTCTATAATTCCATGGACATGTTCCATCTCCCTTCTTAAATATAGGTATTGTGTTAGCTATCCACCAGTCCTCTGGCACTACATCTTTGTCTAACAAATTATTAAATGTGTGTAGTAATGCCTCTGCCATCGTTCCCTAGATTTTTTTTTTAAATGCGAGGATGCAATCCATCTGGACCAGGGGTTTTATCCTCTGAGTTTGATTAGTTTATTTAATATATCCCCTCTTTTTATTTTAAATATACTTATCTCATTACTAATTTCACCATCCAATATCATATCCACCTGTTCTATCTCCCTGGTAAATATTGAAGCAAAATCATTATTTAATATTTCTGCCATCTCTCTATTGTTACCTGTGGTATTATCCTGTCTATCCCTTAATGGCCCTATTTCCATCCCAATCTTCCTTGTTTTATTGATGTGCCTATAAAATATTTTACTATTTTGTTTTATGTTCTTTGATAATTTAAGTTCATAGTTCCTCTTTGCCTTCCTAATTGTTTTTTTCACTTCTCCCCTAATCTTTTCGGATTCTTCCTTATCATGCACTCCCCTGCTGTCTATGTACTTAATGTATGCCTCTTTCCTTACCCTCAATTGTTCCCTTATGGCTTTATTCATCCATGGAGTCTCATTGGTTTTTAGTTTGTTCTTTCCTTTTAGCGGATTAAATTGTTCCTGCACTCTGTTGAACACTGTTTTAAATATTTCCTATTGCTGTTCTACATCGTTTTTTGCCAATACTGTTGCCCATTTTAGTTTCCCAAGTTCTATTCTCAGCCCCTCAAAATCAACTTTTCTCCAATCTATTACCTTGGTTTTTGTCATTCTTATGTCCTTCCCAATTATCATCTTAAAGCGTATTATATTATGGTCATTATTGACTAGATGTTCCCCTATTTTTGCTTCTCTTATCTGCTCTGGTCCATTCCACATTACCAGATCCAATAGTGAATCCACCCTTGTTGTTGGGCTTTTTAAATATTGGGTTAGAAAGGAGTCCTGTACACATTGTAGGAACTCCATTCACATATCCTCTTTACCTATCTCTTCTGTCCAATTAATATCAGGGTAATTGAAATGATTATTCCATGTTTTTTACTCATTACCCTAATTTGTCTGCATATTTCTTCCTTCACCTCCCTTCCACTATTAGGTTGTCTGTAGACTACACCTATTAATGTGATTGATCCTTTATTATATTTTATATCTATCCATATGGATTCTATTTTTGTCTTGCTGATAGCTGCAATGCTTTTTCCTACTGCCATTATGTTATCCCCAGCTACTCCACCTTCACTTTTTCCCTCTATCTTTTCTAAATACGTTATACAATAAAATATTTCTTTCTATACAGAATATATACTTCAACAGTGTTTTTTTTGATTGTACATAAATTGCTGTGATGCTGGAGCAAGGTATGAGAATGGTCTACTTACCAAATGACAGGAAAGCATTTTTTGTAGTTGTAGCAATTTGAGAATTAGATGCAGTTGTGGTAAGTTTCCTAGAAGATGAGTGTTGCAGCAAGTTGTTAAGAATGTGAAACATTTTAACCAAATAATTTTATAGATCATGTACATATGGGGCCAGAATTTTCAGTAACCGCTGAACGAACAGCACCTTTCCCGTTTAATTTCCATGAGCTTTTGTACGGCAAGTTGCTGCAAGTGGGACACCAAAATGGTGTGGAGCCCTCTACAGGGCATGTGAGACTGTGTGAACAGGTCAAGCAACTATGTATCTCCTTAACCAATCAGATTGAAGAACTGTTAATGAACAGTGCAGTCTGAACCAGGAATGCAAGTTAGAATAGTTAATGCAATATCAAATCAGGTACAGAAAGTGAAATAAAGAGAGCAAAAGAAAGATTGGATTAAGATAGAGAAAAATAAAGAAACAGAAAGAAAAATGTTAAAAAAAAAATTAAATATTTTAAAAATCTCCAACAACAATAAAAGCTGAAGGAATGAGACTCCACATTTGTAAAAGTTAATTTTCCATCCCAGAAAGGTGTTTGGCACTAATTAAGACTTAACATGCTGCTAGACTGAAATGGATAGGCCCTAACTTTCTATGGCGAGTTCAGTCCGTATCTATGACGCAAATACAGGAACTTCACACCGTTCAATACATTTGAATGGGGAGCCAGATGGAGAAATGCTGGGACAGAGAGTTGTAGAGCTCTGCAAGCATCTGTCTTGTCTGTAGAGAGCAGCTTTCCAAGATTGAACATTTGATATGAGTGGTCTGGAGTGTTGTTTTCATGCAGCTTACAGTGAAGTGGTGCATCTTGGACAGCAACTCTGGATTTTCACGTTTAACCGCATATCTGTGCACGCCTGAAGTTGCTGTCTGATTTGCACATAAATAATGCTGAGAGCTGTTAGCCTCACTGTTATTTTTACAGTAAATTCTAGCCCATTATGTTTGAAGCTTTAGGTGATTTATGAGCCAAACATTTTAAATTATCAGTTGAACAACCAAAATACAAAATAATCACTTTGCAATGCATGTCTATGTTTTGGCCAGAACACAAGCAATGTGAATCACCGTTCACATAAGAACGGTTACTGATAATTTGCTGGGTACCATATGAAGCAATTTGTATAAACACTCTTGTATGGTTGTAAAGGATACAGCAGCTGTCATATCCTGCATTAGCGGCAGCCTATACCTATCATATGCTGTATTTTCAAACATATTTTAGTTGATAATACTGACCCTGAATTGCACCCCTGTACATAATAAATGTACATTGCATAAACGAAGTCAGACCAGCATTTAGTTAGTGCTACGTATTACTGACTGTTAATTATCCACAGCAGAGGGTGTGTGAATAATCTGATTAAAACTGTGTAGCAATCACCAGAAATGACAAGTGCCACAACCAATGCTTCCCCTAATTTTTTTCTTTGGGTGCGCGGCCCATTCAAAATTTCACGCATTCGCAAAATCTCCTACTCAAAAGCCAGTAAGCGGCCTGCGCAGGACCTCCAGACCTCCAGACATGTTGGCCAAACTAAAACAAAGGCACCACAATTGACTTTGTTGGGGGGATAAATGCTCCCTAAAAATAAACGATAAACTTTTTCATAGATATTTATATTTACACCAATAAATATTATGTTGTCTGTTTTATCTCTACTGGATACAATTTTTATTTTGAGGACTAGGTGGTGCTATCGTTTAGATTAGTAGATCAGATTTTCTCAAATTGAATTAGTATTATTAGGGGTGATATTTTTGTGCAATAGAACAACCGACAATGAGGTTTTCAATTTCCGCCTAACTTTAAGACATTTTGCTTATAAGACCTTACTTACATTGTGGATTTATCAGAGGTGAGCTTTGGAGGAGCTACTCGACCACCAAGTGAACGACTACGACCTAATTTATTCTTCTTCCTCCCATCTTTGTTAAAAGATGAAACTGGTAAAGAAAATAAATTATTCCATTTTGATTTTTAACATAAACAAGCGGGGATAAAAGAAATAATAGCAGAAACTGGTTGCAATTCTTTTGAGAACACTGCAAATTGAGATTATTTTTGTGGTTCAGTACATTTCTAGACTTCGGTTTCATAATATTCAAGGGAGAATTACTCACTAAAAAATTATGAGGAAAAGAGCATTATAATGCAGATAGCTATAAAAGGGTAACATCAGCCTGGCCAATTACTCCTCCAGCTGTACATATTATCTAACTATGGAATAAAAGAAATAAACTGGAAATTTAGGTAGCAACCAATACAAAACCAAATACTGCAGATGCTGGAAATCTGAACTAAAACAGAAAATGCTGGAAATACTCAGCAGGTCAGGCAGCGTCTGTGGAGAGAGAAACAGAGTTAACGTTTCAGGTCAGAATTGGAAAAAGTTAGAGATGTAACAGATTTTAAGCAAGTGCAGGGGCAAGGAAAGGGAATGGGGGAGGGGAGGAAAGAACAAAAGGAAAGGTCTGTGATAGGATGGAAGGCAGGTGACAAAAGTTATGATTGCACAAAGTATAAGGCGATGGTAATGGGACAAGTAAAGAAACAAAAGGTTCGTCCAGAAGAGGCGTAAATGGGAATAGCAGAATCATCAACAGCTGCCATCTGAAAAAATAGGGACAGAGATTATGTTGAAATTGTTGAACCCAGAAGGCTGTAAAGTCTCTAATAGAAAGATGAGGTGCTGTTCCTCAAGCTTACATTGAGCTTCATTGGAACAGTGTAAGAGGCCGAGGAGAGACATCAGAGTGGGAGTGGAGCGGAGAATTAAAGTGACAGGTGACTGGAAGCTTGGGGGTCATGCTTGCAGACTGAACGGAGGTCTTCTCTACATTGGGGAGACCAAATGCAGATTGGGTGACCGCTTTGCGGAACAACTCCATTCAGTCCGCAAGCGTGACCCAGAGCTTCCATTAACTCTGTTTCTCCGTAGATGCTGAGTATTTTCTACATTTTCTGTTTTTATTTGTTCAGCGACTGATTTGTGTTCAGTACCGTATCACTGTATAACATCTCCTTAATATTAATACATAATTTGCAGCATAAAAAATGGCTACCTTTTAAGTAGAATTACATTTTAGGACAGATTCTATTTTTAAAATGTATTAAATAAATGTTAACACGGCCTGTTTCTTTCGCTTATGTTGTTAATTCAAGTAAATACATTTTATTCTGGTCCCTTCCCATATATATTTCCTTCCCCATTTTAACATTTTTTGGACCTCTTGAATTTCTTGGATCGCACTTACGCGAGCCTGACGGGAACAGACGCCAAATTTTCTGGCAGATCTCATTTGTCTATAACCAAACTTAAAAACCGTGTAAAACAAGAGCAAATGCAGCGTTACCAATTGTTGCCCATTTCTGTTACAACTGTAGATATAAAGTACCTTTTAGGCTATTGCTGTATTCACCTCAAAAAACCTGCCGTATTTGACCGTATTGTTGTATAGTGGAGTTTTTTTGTAAAATCAGGATACTTGCATGTGTGGAGTGTGAAACAGAGCATTCTGATGTTTCACAGCATCAGTGCCGCATCATTTAGTGGTCTTGCAAGAACCACCAAAACTTGCATAATGTGGGGAAGGAAGTGTGAATCTCAGTTAAAATTGGGTTTAATCTCACAGTTGTCCATTTGAGATTCCTGACATTTTATCATCGGACCTACTAGAGAAAATCTCATTTCAACATGCATCTGAAAAGTAAGTGACTCCATTGGTACGTTCAGTAATTGGTAATTTCCATGCCATGGTGTCAACTGGGGAAGCATCCAACACTAATATCAAAAAGCCATTGTTAACATTGCTATCATCTGAACTATTCAGAGTTACAGTCAGGTTAACATCCCTACCAGATGTAGTTTCAATTTTGAGTAATATTGGCCTGAGGATTCCGTTGTGTTTCTGGTGAAGTAACGTCAGCAGAGCAAGAGCAGCTCAGAGAAATTTCCCGACCATTATATTGTGCTAGTGTCTTCACTCGATCAGTGCCTTCTGTCATGGCACGTCACTCTCAAAGCCTCAAGCCTCTTTGCTCCTCTTCCATTATAAAGCAGAACAGGGGTATGCCAATTTGGAAGGTCATTCCAGCTACTTAGTTCTTTTGAACCTATTGGAGGAGGAAGCTGTCCAAAAAATTTTGGGTGCACTGTGAGTGACAGCCTTTTGGTTAAGTATAGTGCCGGTCTCAGTAAGAAAAAGCCAAATTGCAAAGAAAATTGCAATTAGATTCTAGAAATTTCAGTTACACCACTATCAGCTGACTTTGGCCATGCTGCGCTTAACTTTTAGGTCAGAAATCTACGCCACGCATTATTCGTGTAACACCAGGAAACTTGTGTGAGTTGACCTTTTGCATGGGGCGGAGCTATGTAAATGAGCATCTGAGGGTTTCGGTGGCTGTATCCCAGAAGTGATGCAAACGATTAAGGAATTTTGCGACTAGCAATGTTTCAGCGTAAAACTTGCATAAATCAGTTATGTGTGAATTTCCCTCGGGAAAAGGTGCAATGCCACTCTTGGCAAAACTATGTCATAACTTTCCAGCAAATTTTGGTCCATTATAACAGCTATAGTGCTGCGACTTGGAGTATGATTAAGATTACTGGGTGGGAAATGTCATCCAGCATGTGCAGTGCATGCTTTATACTTTTCATTTTCTTTATTGCTTTCTTTTGTTTACCTTTTCTGTCTCTCTTGCTACCTCCACAAGATGGTTTTCATACTGTGAGGTGGAGTTTACCTATACTGTTCAGTAAGAGTAAAACTGGTTTGCAACCTAGTGAAATTAACTTCTAGAAAATGCTGAGGTTATTACAGTTTTGGTCTCCTAATCTGAGGAAGGACGTTCTTGCTATTGAGGGAGTGCAGCGAAGGTTCACCAGACTGATTCCCAGGATGGCAGAACTGACATATGAGGAGAGACTGGATCGACTGGGCCTGTATTCACTGGAGTTTAGAAGGATGAGAGGGGATCTCATAGAAACGTATAAAATTCTGACGGGACTGGACAGCTTAGAGATAGGAAGAATGTTGCCGAAGTTGGGGAAGTCCAGAGCCAAGGGACACAGTCTAAGGATAAGGGATAGGCCATTTAGGACAGAGATAAGGAGAAACTTCTTCACTCAAGAGAGTTGTTAACCTGTGGAATTCTCTACCGCAGAGAGTTGTTGATGCCAGTTCACTGGATATATTCAAGAGGGAGTTAGATATAGCCCTTACTGCTAAAGGGATCAAGGGGTATGGAGAGAAAGCAGGAAAGGGATACTGAGGTGAATGATCAGCCATTATCTTATTGAATGGTGGTGCAGCCTCGAAGGGCCGAATGGCCTACTCCTGCACCTATTTTCTATGTTTCTATGGCCCCAAGTTTCCACATGATTTGCTCCTGATTTTTAGGAGCAACTGGTGTAAAACGGAGTATCTTAGAAATCGGAATTCTTGTCATTTAGTTTGCTCCAGTTCTGGTCAGTTAGAACAGTTTCACTTTGGAACAGAATTTTTTTTTCAAAAGGGGGCTTGTCCGGCCATTTACGCCTGTTTTCAAAGTTTCGTCAGTGAAAACTTACTCCAAACTAACTTAGAATGGAGTAAGTGAAGATTTTTGTACACTCGAAAAAACCTTGTCTACACTTTAGAAAATCAGGCGTAGGTTACAAATCAGGCATAGGGAATTGGTTGGGGGGGGGGGGCGGGTTTAAAGGGAAGTTTACAAACATTAAACACTTCAGTTTTACAAATAAAGAGCCATCATCAATAATAAATGATAAATACATCAATAAATCAACCTCATTGAATGGCGGTGCAGGCTAGAAGGGCCGAATGGCCTACTGCTGCACCTATTTTCTATGTTTCTATAATAAATCAATCAAAAAAAAATTAATAAGAAATAATTTTTTTTAAAATCAATAAATAAAACATTTTCTACTTACCGACTGCAGCACCGGGAGCCCTCCAACAGCGTGCTGGGATGCCCCCCCCCCCCCAATGTGTCTCTGTCAGTGTCTCTATCTCTCTGTCTGTCTGTGTGTGTGTCTCATTCTCTGTCTGTCAGTGTCTGTGTTTCTGACAGCGAGGGGAGGGGGAGGAGGGGGGTAGAGAGAGAGAGGGGGGAGCAGAGGGAGGGAAGGGGGAGAAGGGGGATGGGGGGGATAAGGGGGATGGGGGGAGAAAGGAGAAGGGGGGGAAAGGAGATGGGGGGGAGAAAGGAGATGGGGGGGAGAAAGGAGATGGGGGGAGAAAGGAGATGGGGGGGGGGAGAAAGGAGATTGGGGGGGAGAAAGGAGATGGGGGGGGGAGAAAGGAGATGGGGGGGAGAAAGGAGATGGGGGGGAGAAAGGAGATGGGGGGGAGAAAGGAGATGGGGGGGAGAAAGGAGATGGGGGGGAGAAAGGAGATGGGGGGGAGAAAGGAGATGGGGGGGAGAAAGGAGATGGGGGGGAGAAAGGAGATGGGGGGGAGAAAGGAGATGGGGGGGGGGAGAAAGGAGATGGGGGGGAGAAAGGAGATGGGGGGGGAGAAAGTAGATGGGGGGGGAGAAAGGAGGTGGGGGGGAGAAAGAAAGGAGATGGGGGGGGGGAAAAAGGAGATGGGGGGGGAGAAAGGAGATGGGGGGGGTGAAAGGAGATGGGGGGGAAGAAAGGAGATGGGGGGGAAGAAAGGAGATGGGGGGGAAGAAAGGAGATGGGGGGGAAGAAAGGAGATGGGGGGGAAGAAAGGAGATGGGGGGGAAGAAAGGAGATGGGGGGGAAGAAAGGAGATGGGGGGGAAGAAAGGAGATGGGGGGGGAAGAAAGGAGATGGGGGGGGAAGAAAGGAGATGGGGGGGGAAGAAAGGAGATGGGGGGGGAAGAAAGGAGATGGGGGGGGAAGAAAGGAGATGGGGGGGGAAGAAAGGAGATGGGGGGGGAAGAAAGGAAATGGGGGGGGAATAAAGGAGATGGGGGGTAGAGAAAGGAGATGGGGGGAGGAGAGAGGAGATGGGGGGAGGAGAGAGGAGATGGGGGGGGAGGAGAGAGGAGATGGGGGGAGGAGAGAGGAGATGGGGGGGGAGGAGAGAGGAGATGGGGGGGAGAGAGGAGATGGGGGGGAAGGAGATGGGGGGAAGGAGATGGGGGGGGGAAGGAGATGGGGGGGGGGAAGGAGATGGGGGGGGGGTGGGGGGAGGCTGAACGGGCCGGGCCCGAGACTTCGGGCAGGACCCGTCCCCAGCACCAGATTTACAGGTAGGTGGCGTTGGGTCGGGTCGGGGGGGGTGGTGGGAGGGAGGTCGGTTCGGTTCAGGGGGAGGGAGAGAGAGGGAGGTCAGGTCGGCACTGTTTTCAGCGCAGGGACCTAGCTCCGCCCCCTACAGCTCGTGCTGCGCTGCACCGAGGGCCAGAAGACCTGCAGGGAGCTGGAGAATCTGGAGGGTTTTTTTATGCGCACTTTGTGGTGCGAAAAATGGGCGTCCAGGTCGGGACTGCGCCGTTCTAGGCGCGGCTCGAAATTTGGGCCCATAGTTTCTACAGTATTTATGAAACTGTGCAAAATATAATAATTTTTGTATGACAGATTGTGTGTTCAGCAGCAAAATGTTTCGATCAACCTAGAGCAAGAAAAAACTCACGTAATTTCTTTTCATTCATTGACTTGCTTTCTCCCCGTTTTTCCACGTCTTCCTGTTAAGAAAAATATTAGAGTGCAAGTTTTTTTAAATTCTTAACAATGTAAAGAAAACACTCAGAAAAGATTTGTACATCAGAATGTAATGCATGGTATGAGAGAAAGACATTCAAAAGGGAAATTTTTTAAAAACAGCAAAGGACAACTAAATAAATAGTAGAGAAAAGATAGATTGAGAGTAAACTAGCAAGAAATATAAAAACAGATAGTAAGAGCTTCTACAGCTATATAAAAAGGAAGAGAGTAGCTAAAGTAAACATTGGTCCCTTAAAGGAATGGGACTGGGGAATTAATAATGGGGAACAGGGAACTGGCAGAGACTTTGAACAAATATTTTGTATCGGTCTTCACGGTAGAAGACACTAAAACATCCCAATAATAACAGATAATCAAGGGGCTATAGGGAGGGGGGTGAACTTAAAACAAACACTTATCACTGAAGAAAAAGTACTTGATAAAATAATGGGACTAAATGTGGACAGGTCCCCTGGACCTGATGGCCTACATGCTAGGGTCTTAAAGGAAGTGGCTGCAAAGATAGCGGATGCATCAGCAGTCTACCAAAATTCCCTGGATTCTGGAGAGGAACCGCAAACATAACACCCCTATTTAAAAAAGGAGGGAGACAGAAAGCAGGAAACTATAGACCAGTTAGCCTATAATCTGTCATTGGGGAAATGCTGGAGTCCATTATTAAGGAAGCAGTAGCAGGACATTTGGAAAAGCATAATACTGTCAAGCAGTCAGCATGATTTTATGAAAGGGAAATCATGTTTGACAAATTTTCTGGAGTTCTTTGAGGTGTAACGAGCAGGGTGGATAAGGGGGAACCAGTGGATATGGTGTATTTGGATTTCCTGAAGGCATTCAATAAGGTGCCACATAAAAGGTGACTGCACAAGATAAGAGCTCACGTGGTTGGGGGTAATATGTTAGCATGGATAGAAGAATGGCTAACTAACAGGAAACAGAGAGTCAGGATAAATGGGTAATTTTCCGTCGGCAAATGGTAACTAGTGGGATGGCAGAGGGATTGGTGCTGGAGCCTCAACTATTTACAATCTATATTAATGACTTGGATGAAGGGACCGAGTGTAATGTAGCCAAGTTTGCTGATGATATAAAAATGGGTGAGAAAGCAAGTTGTGAGGAGGCTAAGTGAGTAGGCAAACATGTGGCAAATGGAGTATAATGTGAGAAAGTGCGAGGTTATCCACTTTGGTAGGAAAAATAAAAAATCCAATTATTATTTAAATGGTGAGAGATTACAAAATGTTGCAGTACAGAGGGACCTGGGGGTCCTTGTGCACGAAACACAAAAAGTTCGTACACAGGTACAGCAAGTAATCAGGAAGGCAAATGGAATGTTGGCCTTTATTTCAAGGGAGATGGAGTATAAAAGCAGGTAAATCCTGCTACAACTGTACAGGGTATTGGTGAGACCACACCTAGAATACTGCGTACAGTTTTGGTCTCCTTATTTAAGGAAAGATATACTTGCAATGGAGTCAGTTCAGAGAAGGTTCACTAGGTTGATTCCTGAAATGAAGGGGTTGATCAGGTTGATCCTATACTCATTGGAGTTTACAAGAATGAGAGGTGATCTTATTGAAACATACAAGATACTGAGGGGGCTTGACAAGGTAGATGCAGAGAGGATGTTTCCACTCATAAGAGAATCTAGAACTAGGGGGCATAGTTTAAGATCCGAGATCAAGAGGAATTTCTTCTCTCAGAGAGTCATAAATCTGTGGAATTCTCAGTCCCAGAGAGCTGTGGAGGCTGGGTCATTCAATATATTTGTGAAGATGGACTGATTTTTGAACGATAAGGGAGTGAAGGGTTATCAGGAGCAGGCAGGAAAGTGGAGCTGAGCCCAAGTTCAGATCAGCCATGATCTTATTAAATGGCAGAGCAGGCTTGAGGGGCCAAATGGCATACACCTGCACCTATTTCTTATGTTTAAACCATTCCTATCATAGGATCTATGTAATTTAAAAAAATGTTTTGCAGAATTATTCCCTTATCTCAAAAGTAATCAAACAACACTCCAGACCACCCATCCCTACTGTTCAACCTGGGAAAGCTTCTCTCTAGACAAGATAGTTCCTTGTGGAGCTCTACAATTCTCTGTCCTGACAGAAAGTCTCCTTCCTCATTTATTGTTAGCTTCTGCTTCGTATTTCTCAGTTAGCTTCCAATCCAGCTAGCTAATTCATTGGCCCGGAATTTGCGATGAGAAAAATGGTGAGGCTATCAGCGCTCACTGTTACTAAGGAGTAAATCTGACATCAACTTGTGGAGTACGCACATGTGCAGTTAAACACACAAATCTGGACGTTGCTGTCAGAGATACCCTGCTCCTCTCCATAGGGTGCACTGTTGCAGTCCTCGCCAATAGACGCAGCATTAAAATGACTGTATTGGTGTGAACTTGCTGTACTTGCCCACTAGTTCCAACTAAAGACTGAAAAAGTTAAGGTTGGTGCATTCAGCAGTGAGTTAGTTTTTAATGGCATGATAAATGATAATTACTGCTGAACAACCTCGCTAGCCCTGAAAAAATTAATTTTACAAGTGTGAAGAAGTGTGAAGCCTCATTCTTTCAAAAGAAAATTAGTGCTGAGATTTTTTTTAAAACCTTTTCTGTCCATCACTTCTATCTCTCTCCCTTAATCCCATTTGTATTTGCCAATATTTAACTTTGTTTTCTGTACATCATTTAAATCTAATTTATATTTCCGGGTTTATACTTCTTGGTTTAGACTCCGCGTGTCTCAGTGAGGATTCTTCAATCTGATTGGTTGAAGAGCTTTGCTGTTTCTTGTCGCGCTCAGATGCCACAGATCCCCTGTAGAGGGTGCCACACTGGAAAAGACTGCGGTTAGAAGATAATTCTTGACAAGTCGCAAAAATCTGTGGGCAGCTATCAGCGAGTTGAACGGCGAGCGCTGTTCCTTCACCGCTGGGACAAAATCTGGGCCAATATTAATTCTGTGAGCTTTTACATTATTTACATTCATCAAATACTTTCTGAAATTCAAATATATTCTAGATATGACATCCTCCAATTTTCAGTACATTTGTGAGGCATGACCTATTGCTTCTAATTCCATTCTCATTACTCATTGGTGCTTATTAAATACAATTGCAAACTGTTGATGTAGGTGAATATATATGGCGTCCTGCACAACACTGGAGTATTTTCCTCACTACAAATGTCAGACTAATTGAACGTAAAACAATTATGGCTTAGTGCTAATGTCCATATGCACCCTGTTGTGATAAGAAAATTCTTCTCCTGTGTTCTGTGATATAAACTGTTCCACCATTTGAAACTCGTAATGCTAACTATTATCAATGTAAGCATGCCACCGTTCCCATATTTAACTATGAAGAAAGGGTGAAGGGGGTGTACAAGTTGTTGATAGATGTATGAGTCAATGGGCCAGAATTTGCCATCGCAGGGCATCTAACAATGTCTGCTGTTAATTAGACTTAGCCCTGCACCGAACAGCTCAAAACATTTTTGCGCACAACGCTGCTGAAAGTGCGAGCTGATAACGGTGCAGCGAGGGAAACAGGGTATCTAGGACCTGAGTGAACAGGGCAAAAAAACAGGGTTTCTCCTTAAGCAATGAGATTTAAGGATTGTGAACTAAACACAGGAAGAACTGATAAGGAGGGTGAATTAAAGCGGGTGAATTTAATGTAAAATCAGGAACAGAAAGCGATATAGAGGGAAATAAATATTGGATTGAGAGGAAAAGCAAGAAAAAAAATTACATTTAAAATTTGACATTTTTAAAATCTCGCTGAAAAATTCAAAACCAAAGGAATGAGACTCCACACTTGTAAGAGTTAATTTTTGGTGCCCCCACGGTTGATTCATTAACACTTTACTCAAAGAGTGGTAAGAATATTGAACTCGCTACCACAAGCAGTAGTTGAAGCGAACAGCATAGATGCATTTAAGGGGAAGCTACATACGTATGAGGGAGAAAGGAATCGAAAGATACGCATATAGGGTTAGCTGAAGAGGGTGAGAGGAGGCTCGTGTGGAGCATAAACACTAGCATAGACCAGTTGAGCCAAATGGCCCGTTTCTACATTGTAGACTCAATGGCCCCAAGTTTCCACATGATTTGCTCCTGATTTTTAGGAGCAACTGGTGGAGAACGGAGTATCTTAGAAATCGGAATTCTCCACATTTAAGTTTTCTGCAGTTCTAGTCAGTTAGAACAGTTTCACTTTTGAACAGAATTTTCTTTTCAAAAGGGGGCGTGTCCGGCCACTGACGCCTGATTTGAAAGTTTCCACAGTGAAAACGTACTCCAAACTAACTTAGAATGGAGCAAGTGAAGATTTTTGTAGGCCTGAAAAAACCTTGTCTACACATTAAAAAATCAGGCGCAGGTTACAAATTAGGCGTCGGGAACGAGGTGGGGGGGGGGGGCGGGGAGTAGGGGGGAAGGGAAGTCATTACATTCTACAATAAATCCTTAGTTATACATACAAATATTATACAAATAAATCCAACCTGAATAAACATTTATAAGCAAAGAAAAGATTAAATAAACCATGTTCCTACCTGTGTGAAAGTGCTTCAGGCAGGGAGAAGGCTGCAGGAAGCCTCACAAGTTGAGGCAGCCGTTCCCGACGGCAAGGGAGGGAAGGCAGTAAGGGCCCGACCGACGGCAGCAGCCGTTCCCGACGGCGGGGGGGGGGGGGGGGGGGGGAGTCAGTAAGGGCTCGACCGACGGCAGGGGGGGGGGGGGGGGGGAAAGAGAGAGGCAGTAAGGGCCCGACCGACGGCAGCAGCTGTTCCCGATGGCAGGGGAGGGGAGGCAGTGAGGGCCCGACCGACGGCAGGGGGGGAGGCAGTAAGGGCCCGACCGACGGCAGGGGAGGGAAGGCAGTAAGGGCCCGACCGACGGCAGCGGGGGGGGGGGGGGGGGGGGGAAGAGGCAGCCGTTCCCGACGGCAGCGGGGGGGGAGGCAGCGGGGGGGAGGCAGTGAGAAGGCTGCAGGAAGCCTCAGAAGTTGAGGCAGCCATTCTCGACGGCAGGGGGAGGAGGCCCCCCTGCCGTCGGTCGGGCCCGTCGGGAAACGGCTGCCTCAACTTCTGAGGCTTCCTGCAGCCTTCTCACTGCTGCAAGAGGCCTCAGTGCTGATCATGGAAGGGGAATGTGGTTTTATTTAAAAAATTTTAAAATTGAACAGCTACAAAGAACTACAAAAATGGCCGAGTGCCAATGTTTCCTTCACACTGCGCGTGCGCGAACGCTCCAACGCGCAGGGTTGCCGGCACGAAAAAAACTCATTTAAATGATACCCGACTCCTCCTACTTACAAAATCGGCGCGAGTGGTAGGCTCCACCCCCTGGGCGCCGCGCCAAGCTGACATCGAGCTGCAAAGCGCTCGAGAATAGCGCGTTTTTTTTCAGGCGCCGTTTTCAGCGCAAAAAATGGGCGCCCAGCTCGGAGGGGCGCCTGTTTTGCCGCGTGTGGAAACTTGGGGCCAATGTAACTATCATGTTGGTAAAAGGGTACTTATGTTTGTAATGACAAGACTTAACTTTCTGTGGCAAGTTTAATGGGCAAAGATAGCAAGTTCCAAAAAAATAGGGAGGCTAATGGCGAGATGCTGTATTTACGAGGCAAACAGCGGAGCGGCGCAATTCGGGCAGCAACTTTTGGATATTTACATTTAATCGCTCATCTACTCTTTGTCTGAAGCTGGTGTACCAGTTATCCAAAAATAACAGTGAGCGCCATTAGCCTTGCCGTTATTTTGACAGCAAATTCTGGCCCATTATCTTTTGGCAAATACCAATTAAAAGCACAAGTGGAATAAGCATCTCCCCGAATCTTTCTTGGTATGCTGTATTTCTCTTTTCTTCTTCTTTTGGTGAAAAGTACAAGATTTGACAGTAAGACATGAGTGTGGCCAATGGGTTTTATCAAGGCTGTTAAACCAAAGCCCACACAAAGCTGATTTTAAGAGTAAAACAGTGTTGGCAGCACTTGATGTTTGCAAATTTATTCCTTATACTGTTTCTCCCTGTATCATCAGCGCAGCACTAAATGCTTAAGTGACATGTCGTGCTACAAGTCTTTGAACGTGCTTAAAAAATCCTAGCCAAAAATTTCACATATCAACAAAACTGTTCAATGCAACAGAGGAAGAATGATTTAAATTACTTGTGGTGAGGTACACATTATTCAATTTTGATTTTAACAGATCATGTTTACTCCTGTATACTGAAAATCATACTAAAAGAAACAAAGATATATTTGGAGTTAACATGAAATATTATGGCCCGAATTTTGCGGTGGTATTGACGGAGAAAATGTCAGCATTCGCCGTCATTGCTCCTCTGAAACGGACAGCAACTTCTGGAGCTGGTGCATGTGCAGATAAACACAGTAATCCAGAAGTTTCTGCCAGTGATTCACAGGGTGCGCTGTTGAACCAGCATCCTGGCGCCAGCAATCTTTGAGAAATCACTGAAATAACGAGAACTTAAGCTTTTACCCTATAAAATCACTCTTAAAACCCTCCCCAAAAAGTTAAGCCTTGTTGAATGAGGTGTAACTGGGTTTTTAATGGCAAACTGATTCATAATTACTGCTGAACAACCGTTCTGGCCCTGAAAAATTTATTTTATATTTTTGGAATGTCAAATTTTTTAAATTCCAAAGATTTTAATATATAATTTTTTAATTTAATTTTGTTTTAAGTCTATTTATGATATTTCAGCTTCTACCATAATACCATGTGTATGTCCCAATCTTTATTTTGCTCTCTAAAATTAAGACGTGAAGGAAAATCAGTGCATTTTATTTCCTGGTTTGCTGTCTGAGAATTCTTCAATGTGATTAGCAGCTTGATGACATCACTGTTGCTGGATGCTGGAGATCCCCTAGACTTGACGCCAGCATGTAATTAATGTTGGGAGAGGTGAAATCCATGCCACAGAGATCGCTAGATCTTTGTGGGCATCATTCTTTGAGGTCAGCAGCGAGCGCCATCACTTCTCCGCTGACCGCAAAATCTGGGCCAAGAACCCCATTATTCAAAAGGTACAAATATTTCAGCATGATACAGATATTACCATTTCTAGCAGCAAACTTTCTTCCTTTTCCTTCTTGTGATCTAGCAAGTCTTTTTCTTGCAACCTTTTGGGAAACTTGAGGAGAAAAAAGAAGTCACATCCTATTTGCTTAGTAACTGAATTGCATAATGTGTTCATGGAACAACTGATTGTTTCAGAACAAAGCTACAGCATAATGCTAACTTACAGATTCCATGGTAGTATCCATTCGATCTAATTCCAATGTAATCTTAAAAAAAAATCAAAGAGTAAAAGAGTATTGGAAGCACTTGAATGGAAATGATGAACACAAAAAATTAAAAATTAATTGCCAAGAGAAATCCCTTTCATCAGAAATTGCCCCCATTGTTGCTTGCAGTCAGTAAACTTCTCTCTTCCTGCTAAATTCCAGAGGGTTATAACCAACAAATCTCTTCACAAGATGCATTTGTGATACCATTTGATTTGGAAAGAACTAAATAAGCCCTTGACTTTGAAACCCAACAAAGTACCACCATCTCCAGAAAAAGAGATAGTTTCAAGAAACAGAGAGAGATGTTTTATATCAGATTTTTAGCAGAAAAGAAAGTGGCTTCATTGTATACTGGTGTGGATTGATTTGTGATAAGCAAATAATTTTGACAGCATAAACATATGAAATAATGGGCCAGATTGTGCTGGACATGGTGTGCCTCATTAGTTAAGACTTGTTTATGCATGTTTATATTTTAAACATTTTTGCTCAGAAAGTTGATGGAAGTGCGAGCAATGATCATTAACTATTATCAGGTCAATGTTCCCCACATGACAACAGTGACTACACTCCAAAAGTACTTCATTGGCTATAAAGCCCTTCGAGATGGCCGGTGGTCGCGAAAGACATTATATAAAATGTAAGTCTTTCTTTAAAAGAGTACTTACGCTCTTAATTACAAGACTTAATAAACAATCTCCTAGTAAACGATCCTCTACGAATGAGTGACCATAACACGTTCGAATTTCAAATTCAGTTGGAGGGTGAGAAAGTTGGATCTCAAACCAGTGTCCTGAGCTTAAATAAACAAAATAACAAAGGTATGAAGGCAGAGTTGGATAAAGTGGACTGGGAATATAGATTAAAGAGTGGGATGGTTGATGAGCAGTAACAGACATTTAAGGAGATATTTCATGACTCGCAACAAAACTATATCCCAAGGAGAAGGAAAGACTGTAAGAGAAGGAATAACCATCCGTGGCTAACTAAGGAAATAAGGGATGGTATCAAATTGAAAACAAGAGCATACAACGTGGCCAAGATTAGTGAGAGGCCAGAGGATTGGGAAACTTATAAAAGCCAGGAAAGAACGACTAAAAAAAATGAGAGGTGGGGGAGGGGGGGGGGGAGGAGAAAGATAGATTATGAAAGTAAACGAGCACGAAATATAAAAACAGATAGTAAGAGTTTCTACAGGTACATAAAAAGGAAGAGTGACTAAAGTAAATGTTGGTCCCCGAGAGGATGAGACTGGGGAATTAATAACGGGGAACAGGCAGAGGCTTTGAACAAATATTTTATGTCGGTCTTCACAGTAGAAAACACTAAAAACATCCCAATAGTGGATAATCAAGGGACTATAGGGAGGGAGGAACTTAATACAATCACTATCATTAAAGAAGTAGTACTTGGTAAAATAGTGAAACTAAAGATGAACAAGTCCCCTGGACCTTATGGTTTGCATCCTAAAAGAAGTGGCTGCAGAGATAGTGGATGCATTGGTTGTAATCTACCAAAATTCCCTGGATTCTGGGGCGGTCCCAGCGGATTGGAAAACCGTAAATGTAATGACCCTATTTAAAAAAGGAGGCAGACTGAAAGCAGGAAACTATAGACCGGTTAGCCTAACATCTGTTGTTGGGAAAATGCTGGAGTCCATTATTAAGGAAGCAGTAGCAGGACATTTGGAAACGCATAATTCAATCAAGCAGAGTCAGCATGGTTTTATGAAAGGGAAATCATGTTTAACAAATTTGCTGGAGTTCTTTGAAGATGTAACGAGCAGCGTGGATAAACGGGAACCAGTAGATGTAGTGTATTTGGATTTCCAGAAGGCATTCAAAAAGGTGCCACATAAAAGGTGACTGCACAAGATAAGAGCTCACGGGGTTGGGGGTAATATATTAGCATGGATAGAAGACTGGCTAACTAACAGGAAACAGAGAGTCAGGATAAATGGGTAATTTTCCGTCGGCAAATGGCAACTAGTAGGATGCCAGAGGGATCGGTGCTGGGGCCTCAACCATTTACAATCTATATTAATGACTTGGATGAAGGGACCGAGTGTAATGTAGCCAAGTTTGCTGATGGTACAAAGATGGGTGGCAATGCAAATTGTGAGAAGGACACTTAAAATCAGCAAAGGATATAGACAGGCTAAGTGAATGGGCAAAAATTTGGCAGATTGGAGTACAATGTGGGAAAATGTGAGGTTATCCACTTTGACAGACAAAATACAAAAGCAAATTATAATTTAAATGGAGAAAAATTGCAGAGTGCTGCAGTATAGAGGGACCTGGGGGTCCTTGTGCATGAAACACAAAAGGTTAGTATTCAGGTACAGCCAGTAATCAGAAAAGAAAATGGAATGTTTCCTTTATTGCAAGGGAGATAGAGTATAAAAGCAGAGATGGCCTGCTACAACTGTACATGGTACTGGTGAGGCCATAGCTAGAGTACTGTGTGCAGTTTTGGTCTCCGTATTTAAAGAAGGCTATACTTGCATTGGAGGCTGTTCAGAGAAGGTTCACTAGGTTGATTCCAGAGATGAGAGGGTTGACTTATGAAGATAATGTGAGTAGGTTGGCTTATACTCATTGGAGTTCAGAAGAATGAGAGGTGATCATATCGAAACATATACGATAATGAGGGGGCTCAACAAGGTGGATGAGGGAGGGATATTTCTACTCATAGGGGAAACTAAAACTAGGGGGCATAGTCTCAGAATAAGCGGCCGCCCATTTAAAACTGAGATGAGGACGAATTTCTTCTCTGAGGGTTGTAAATCTATGGAATCCTCTGCCCCAGAGAGCTGTGGAGACTGGGTCATTGAATATATTTAATGCAGAGATAGACAGATTTTTGAGCGATAAGGGAATAAAGTGTTATGCTGAGCGGGCAGGGAGGTGGAGCTGAGTTTGATGAAGTCACCCAGTCACCCACCTCGAAATCGTCGCACACTTGGAACGGCTCGTGCTGAAACTTGTAGTGGCATGCCGCTCCAGCATCTTTTATAGCCCGACCTGCAGTCATCTGCTGCTGAAACCCTCATTCATATCTTTTGCCACATCTAGACTTGATTACTCCCATCCTACACGCTCTGTAAATTTCAGCTCTTTCTTTCAATCTGAAAGCTTAGGTATTGTCGATTTGCATGGAATTTCCTACTGGCGGGGCCAGAGCCGGCAGCTCTTAGACGCCGTCAACCGCGTCCAATCTCCAATGGCAGGGCTTCATCAAAACCCAGGTCGCCATTTGCAGTGTGGGCAGGAACATCGGTGGGGCCCAGATATAGTGGAGAAGCCGGAAGGTCAGGGCAGATGAGTGGCGAGAGATCATGGCGGTGGTCTGGCGAGTGATTGAGGTGGAGGAGTGATGAGAGATCGTGGCTGAGATTCGGCGAGTGATCGTGGCAGAGGTTTGGCGAATGTTTGGTGCGGAGGTGCGGTGAGAGATCGTGGCGTTGATTCGGTGAATGTTTGTGGCGGAGGAGTGGCGAGAAATTGTTGCGGAGGAGTGGTGAGAGATCGTGACGGAAGAGCAGTGAGAGGGAGGTGTGGCAAATGAAGGTACGGGGCCCAGAAGAGCCGAGGGCCCAGGGGCAGCACGGGCCAGCCCACACTGCGATATGTGCGCGCACTAGGTCCGTGCAGCAGAGCATGTCTCCAGTCGTCCTGGTTAAGCCTCGTCACTGGATAAAGGCCAAGTTCTGTGAAGCCCGTGTGGTGGCTGATGTGCAACGGTCACCACATGTTAAAAAAATCCACGCACAGGCATCTTCCACCCCTTCAATTGGTGTTCAGGATTGGAATTTTGGGTCCTTCATTGAAACATCTGTGAACTCATGTGGAAGCAAGTCACCCTCGTTCGAGGGACCACCTATGATGATGATGATGATGGAGCGGAGTTCATGATCGGATCAGCCATGATCTTATTAAATGGCGGAGCAGGCTCGAGAGGTTAAATGGCCGACTCCTGCTCCTATTTCTTATGTTCTTATGTTAACTTTCTGTGCAGAGTTTAATTGGTAATGAATGTCGGAAAGTGTGAGGTCATCAACCTTGGGAAAAAAAACAGTAAAAGGGAATATTATTTGAATGGGGAGAAATTACAACATGCTGCGGTGCAGAGGGTCCTGGGGGTCCTTGTGCATGAATCCCAAAAGGTTAGTTTGCAGGTGCAGCAGGTAATCAGGAAGGCGAATGGAATGTTGGCCTTCATTGCGAGAGGGATGGAGTACAAAAGCAGGGAGGTCCTGCTGCAACTGTATAGGGTATTGGTGAGGCCACACCTGGAGTACTGCGTGCAGTTTTGGTCACCTTACTTAAGGAAGGATATACTAGCTTTGGAGGGGTACAGAGACGATTCACTAGGCTGATTTCGGAGATGAGGGGGTTACCTTATGATGATAGATTGAGTAGACTGGGTCTTTACTCGTTGGAATTCAGAAGGATGAGGGGCGATCTTATAGTAACATTTAAAATAATGAAAGGGATAGACAAGATACTGGTTGGGGAGACTAGAACTAGGGGGCACAGCCTCAAAATACGGGGGAGCCAATTTAAAACCGAGTTGAGAAGGAATTTCTTCTCCCAGAGGGTTGTGAATCTGTGGAATTCTCTGCCCAAGGAAGCTGTTGAGGCTAGCTCATTGAATGTATTCAAGTCACAGATAGATAGATTTTTAACCAATAAGGGAATTAAGGGTTACGGGGAGCGGGCGGGTAAGTGGAGCTGAGTCCACGGCCAGATCAGCCATGATCTTGTTGAATGGCGGAGCAGGCTCGAGGGGCTAGATGGCCTACTCCTGTTCCTAATTCTTATGTTCTTATATGCCAATGTTGTACCTTCATGAAAACCACGGGTGAAGCTAACTGCGGAGCAAACAGCAATTCGCAATTTACGGGGTATCTCTTCCGATTTGCGCATTAATAACAGCGTGTCATTTAGATGCCATTATTTTTTCAGCAAATCTAGAGGCCGAAATTTCCCTAGGTGAGAAATTGGTGGCGGAGGGGGGGGCACTTCGAATTAGCCGGAAATTTACTGCCTGGCGGGAGTCAGAGGGAAGAACCGTAAAATTCGGCTCTTCAACTCTTGACACTGCTTCCCACTGTTGTTGGAGGCGGTATCAGGTCAGGTTCGGGGCAGTGTCCATCACTGGCATGGTCAGCACAGCCGTGATGACGTCCGTGTGCCGCAGCGGGCTGATGCATCGCAACGTCCTTCCCCAAGAGGGAGTGCCGGGCTACCTATTAGCGACCCGGCCAAACCAACGACCACCATCGTCGGCCCGAATCAGGAGCGGCTGACAATTAAAACAAAATGGCAGCCGCAGCGGCGTGCCCTCCCCTTTAAGGGTGGCTGCAACATCCAGCCACTGGCAGCTTCCCGCCTCGCAAAGTAATCGGGGGCACCAACCAGCGGCGGCCACGTTCCTGCGGGGCGGAAAAGTGGTCGCTGCGGGCTGGTAAGGGGAATGCCGGGTGGGGCAGAAACCCGTTTAGGCTGCCCAATCCCAGGTACAATTGTGGATGGGTTGGCCCCGCCACCTGCCCCCGGTCGGAAAGGCCTTACCGCTCTGTTACCGCCGCATACCGGCCATTTTCTAAGGGGCAATTTCCCCCCCACCCACCCTCCCTGTCACTTATAGCTAATTCGAATATCTAGATTTAAAAAAATAATAATTAAACAGAATTTCCAAGCAAAACGTTGTCTAAGAAATATAGCATTAATAATATTTATGCACTTAGTTATCTAAAATCAGGTGGACTCTTCTTTCAAATGAACTACTAATTCAGTCACATACAACAAGTGCCTAACCTCAATTGTCATGATTCAAGTTCAAACACAGAATAACTAGTTGCAAAAAGGTTTTAAGAAGCAGACATACAATTCTCACTATAGCAGTGACATCTTTGTCCTTTTCCTGACACAGTAATTTCTTAACACAAAGCTCTAGTTGTTGAAGTAGGTGCTTGTCAGCAGGCAGTTTCAATGTAGACTTCAATTTTGGCAGCATGTAACAGAATTTAATCCTGGAAGAATAATCATGAAACCACATATTGTGAGTTACAGCACTCCACCAGCAGTACTGTCAGTCATTCCAAAAAAATAATTTGCATTTTCAAAACGCTTTGCAACCTAACAAAATGCAAGTCCCACAGTGAAAATAACTCCGAACATTTTCTACAACTCTTTTAGGTCACCAAATGGACGTTTTCTTTGGTGGTATGGTCTGAGATCTTTTGTTACACATTTTTCAAAATGTAGCTGTGCGTGTGGTGGAGGTGGGGGGGCTGGGAAAGGGGGTGAGATGATTTTACAGCCTGTAATGCTGCTGTAGGATTGTAGGGTTAGAGTACAAGAATATCAGTGGGAGAGCATCTTTGCTACACTGCTGTAACAGATAATTTATGATTCATTTTAAATACTCAGGTCTGTGATATATAATTACTGAGGTGTAATTTACCATCATTAGATGTCAAACCAGAGAATGGAGTTGGGGAAATTATTCAGAATTTACAACAGTATTTATATGCAGTGGATGATGCTTTCTAATGAGTGCTGTACAGGCATCCACATTCACAGCTGTACCATCCATAAACCTATAATTAGCACAGCCTCTTTTTTGGTCAGTCCGCAATCTGACATATGCAGAAACCCATCACCATATTTAACCCAAGAGCCTCCAAATCAAACTATTGAGAATTACACCCAAGTAGAATTTCCACTAGTCTGAAACGGAGTGAAGATACTTTATCTCCATAGGGAGATGCTCTATTTGCACAAGCCGGACAAGGCTTGGGGAATCCCAAGCTGTGCTGCAGTTCAATGAGTAAAAGCCACACAGCTGACCAGCCCTCAGCACTGGGAAGGTTCTTGCTGCTAGTTCAGCTGGGATCAGCTGCTCATTAGGTCACTGGCTTGGCGGGCTACGGATCCTCCTGCTCACCCCCCCTCCCCCCGGGTACCATCAAAAAGGTAGACATGCTGGACAATTATCAACAGCATCCTAAAATATTGTCTGGCACAGGTATTAGATTATTGAGTGTTCCAAAGAGGTTCACTTCAATTCCCATCTTCCACTACTAAGTAGGTCATCTTGCAGACAAAAACAAAACATGCTAGAAACACTCAGCATCTGTGGAGACAACTGGCAAGTGAACATTTCAGGTAAAAATTCTTTGTCAGAACTGGAAGATGCTACTCCACAGATGCTGCTGAGTGTTTCTAGTATTTTCTATTTTAGTTTCAGATTTCAGTATCTGCAGTATTTTGCTTTTAGTTCATCTTGTAGTCAAGTTGACTCCAGTAAATGAGATGAATTTTTACATCAACAAGCTTTAGAACCAGTGATCAACCCTTCCCTCACCCTATATTGTATTTCAACATAGCATTACTGTCCCTTATAGTAATGCTACATATAGATGATGGCATTTTAAGAAACAATTGTAAAGAGTTTTACCAATATAACTGGAAATATATTTGAAAATAGCAAAAAATAAAATCTAAACCTCCCTCAAATACACCATATACATATCTAAAAATAACAGCGCTATTTTTATAAACAAATACTTTGTCCTTTTCTAGAACAATAATTTCCTAAAACAAAGTTCTGGTTATTGAAGCAGGGATTTGTCAGCAGGCAATTTCAGCACAGGCTTCAATTTGGGCAATGTACAACAAACTTTAGTCATGTAATATTAATTGTGAAAATATATATTGTAATTTATAGTGTACCACTAGAACATAGGTTGGCTATTTTATGAGACTGATTTGCATTTTCAAAGTAGTTTTCTGTCAAAATATATGCTTTGCAATCAAACAAGTTATCACTAGTCGGGGAGACTAGAACTAGGGGGCACAGCCTCAAAATACGGGGGAGCCAATTTAAAACCGAGTTGAGAAGGAATTTCTTCTCCCAGTGGGTTGTGAATCTGTGGAATTCTCTGCCCAGGGAAGCAGTTGAGGCTAGCTCATTGAATGTATTCAAATCACAGATAGATAGATTTTTAACCAATAAGGGAATTAAGAGTTATGGGGAGCGGGCGGGTAAGTGGAGCTGAGTCCACGGCCAGATCAGCCATGATCTTGTTGAGTGGCGGAGCAGGCTCATGGGGCTAGATGGCCTACACCTGTTCCTAATGCTTATGTTCTTATGTTCTTATGTTCTTATAACACATTTTATATAGCTTAGTCAAATCTATAACATTTACACTTTTCTCGTCGTCATCTAGTATTGCTGCTTCAATTTTGGTTTGAAATGCTTGTACGTATTTTAGCATATTGTGAAAACAGTACAATTCTAGGAAGCCTTGAATCATCAAAATGCTTTAATGGGAAAATAAACTATAAAATCCTAGAAATTTACAGCTCAGAATGAGGCCATTCGGCTCATTGAGTCCATGCCGCCCAAAAAAGTGCTATCCAGCCTAATCCCACTTTCCAGCTCTTGGTCCGTAGCCTTGTAGGTTATGACACTTCAAGTGCATATCCTTATGTGATGAGGGTTTCTGCCTTTACCATCCTTTCAGGCAGAGTGTTCTAGACTCCCAATATCCTCTGATTGAAAAAAGTTCTCCTCAACTCCCCTCTAATTCTTCTACCAATTCCTTTAAATCTATGTCACCTGTTATTGGCCTCTCTGCTAAGGGAAATCAGTCCTTCCTATCCACTCCATCGAGGCCCCTCATAATTTTATACACCTCAACTAAGTCTCCCCCCCCCCCTCCCCCCCCCGCCACACAGCCTCCTCTGTTCCAAAGAAAATAACCCCATCCTATCCAATCTTTCCTCATAGCTAAAATTCTCCAGTCCTGGCAACATCCTCGTCAATCTCCTCTGTACCTTCTCTAATGCGATCACATCTTTCCTGTAATGTGGTGCTCAGAACTGTAAGTAGCACTCTAGATGTGGCCTAACTAGCGCTTTATACAGGTGGAATGTATCCCATATGCCTTCTTAACCACCTGATCCACGTGTCCTGCTACGTTCAGGGATCTGCACTCCAAGGTCTCTCTGTTCCTCTACTCTTGTACTATTTATTGTGTATTCTCTTGCCTGATTAGCCCTCCCCAGATTCCCCAAATACAGGGGTATCTGACAATTCGGAAAGATAGACAAGAAGGGAAAGGAGGTGGCGTAGCTCTGTTAATAAAGGATGATATCAGGGCAGTTGTGAGAGACGATATTGGCTCCAATGAACAAAATGTTGAATCATTGTGGGTGGAGATTAGAGATAGTAAGGGGAAAAAGTCACTGGTGGGAGTAGTTTATAGGCCCCCAAATAATAACTTCACGGTGGGCGGGCAATAATCAAGGGAATAATGGAGGCATGTGAAAAAGGAACGGCAGTAATCATGGGGGATTTTAACCTACATATCGATTGGTCAAATCAAATCGCACGGGGTAGCCTTGAGGAGGAATTCATAGAATGCATACGGGATTGTTTCTTAGAACAGTATGTTACAGAACCTACAAGGGAGCAAGCTATCGTAGATCTAGTCCTGTGTAATGAGACAGGAATAATAAACGATCTCCAAGTAAAAGATCCTCTCGGAATGAGTGATCACAGTATGGTTGAATTTGTAATACAGATTGAGGGTGAGGAAGTAGTGTCTCAAACGAGCGTACTATGCTTAAACAAAGGGGACTACAGTGGGATGAGGGCAGAGTTGGCTAAAGTAGACTGGGAACACAGACTAAACGGTGGCACAATTGAGGAACAATGGAGGACTTTTAAGGAGCTCTTTCATAGTGCTCAACAAAAATATATTCCAGTAAAAAAGAAGGGCGGTAAGAGAAGGGATAATCAGCCGTGGATAACCAAGGAAATAAAGGAGAGTATCAAATTAAAAACCAATGCGTATAAGGTGGCCAAGGTTAATGGGAAACTAGAAGATTGGGAAAATTTAAAACGACAGCAAAGAATGACTAAGAAAGCAATAAAGAAAGGAAAGATAGATTACGAAAGTAAACTTGCGCAAAACATAAAAACAGATAGTAAAAGCTTTTACCAATATATAAAATGGAAAAGAGTGACTAAAGTAAATGTTGGTCCCTTAGAAGATGAGAAGGGGGATTTAATAATGGGAAATGTGGAAATAGCTGAGACCTTAAACAATTATTTTGCTTCGGTCTTCACAGTGGAAGACACAAAAACCATGCCAAAAATTGCTGGTCAAGGGAATGTGGGAAGGGAGGACCTTGAGATAATCACTATCACTAGGGGGGTAGTGCTGGACAGGCTAATGGGACTCAAGGTAGACAAGTCCCCTGGTCCTGATGAAATGCATCCTAGGGTATTAAAAGAGATGGCGGAAGTTATAGCAGATGCATTCGTTATAATCTTCCAAAATTCTCTGGACTTTGGGGAGATACCAGCGGATTGGAAAGCAGCTAATGTAACGCCTCTGTTTTAAAAAGGGGGCAGACAAAAGGCAGGTAACTATAGGCCGGTTAGTTTAACATCTGTAGTGGGGAAAATGCTTGAAGCTATCATTAAGGAAGAAATAGCAGGACATCTAGATAGGAATAGTGCAATCAAGCAGACGCAACATGGATTCATGAAGGGGAAATCATGTTTAACTAATTTACTGGAATTCTTTGAGAATATAACGAGCATGGTGGATAGAGGTGTACCGATGGATGTGGTGTATTTACATTTCCAAAAGGCATTCGATAAGGTGCCACACAAAAGGTTACTGCAGAAGATAAAGGTATGCGGAGTCAGAGGAAATGTATTAGCATGGATAGAGAATTGGCTAGCTTACAGAAAGCAGAGAGTCGGGATAAATGGGTCCTTTTCGGGTTGGAAATCGGTGGTTAGTGGTGTGCCACAGGGATTGGTGCTGGGACCACAACTGTTTACAATATACATAGATGACCTGGAAGAGCGGACAGAGTGTAGTGTAACAAAATTTGCAGATGACACAAGGATTAGTGGGAAAGCGGGTTGTGTAGAGGACACAGAGACGCTGCAAAGAGATTTAGATAGGTTAAGCGAATGGGCTAAGGTTTGGCAGATGGAATACAATGTCAGAAAATGAGAGGTCATCTACCTTGGAAAAAAAAACAGTAAAAGGGAATATTATTTGAATGGGGAGAAATTACAACATGCTGCGGTGCAGAGGGACCTGGGGGTCCTTGTGCATGAAACTCTTTTTGGAGTTTATCTGCAAAACAAAACACATTAAACCGTGCCACCCGACCTGGGTGACACACCAGACATTTACAAGGCCCTTTTTTTCTTTTTTTTGGTTTTTTTTTCTTTCTTTTTTTTCTTCTTTTTTTTGGTTTTTTTTTTTGGGCACTAAAATCACAATTTTTCCCCAGTGCCCCCTATAAAAGGGAAGGGGACACTAAAAACACCGGCAATTAAAACAAATTTAAACTTTAAAACGTAAAATCAAATTAAAATTTGGTTGTCGGGCGTGATGATGCATCCTTGTGCATGAATCCCAAAAAGTTAGTTTGCAGGTGCAGCAGGTAATCAGGAAGGCGAATGGATTGTTGGCCTTCATTGCGAGAGGGATGGAGTACAAAAGCAGGGAGGTCCTGCTGCAACTTTATAGGGTATTGGTGAGGTCGCACCTGGAGTACTGCATGCAGTTTTGGTCACCTTACTTAAGGAAGGATATACTAGCTTTGGAGGGGGTACAGAGACGATTCACTAGGCTGATTCCAGAGATGAGGGGGTTACCTTATAATGATAGATTGAGTAGACTGGGTCTTTACTCGTTGGAGTTCAGAAGGATGAGGGGTGATCTTACAGAAACATTTAAAATAATGAAAGGGATAGACAAGATAGAGGCAGCGAGGTTGTTTCCACTGGTCGGGGGCACAGCCTCAAAATACGGGGGAGCCAATTTAAAACCGAGTTGAGAAGGAATTTCTTCTCCCAGAGGGTTGTGAATCTATGGAATTCTCTGCCCAAGGAAGCAGTTGAGGCTAGCTCATTGAATGTATTCAAATCACAGATAGATAGATTTTTAACCAATAAGGGAATTAAGGGTTACGGGGAGCGGGCGGGTACGTGGAGCTGAGTCCACGGCCAGATCAGCCATGATCTTGTTGAATGGTGGAGCAGGCTCGAGGGGCTAGATGGCCTACTCCTGTTCCTAATTCTTATGTTCTTATGACCTCACACTTCTCTGGACTGTATTCCATTGCCACTTTTCTGCCCATCTGACCAGTCCACTGATATCTTTTATAGTGAGGTTTATATTAGGTTTGAAAGTGATTTAGTTAAATCCAAAACTAGGGTCTTAAATCTAAACAAAGCAAACTAGGTAGGTTTGAGGGGTGAGTTGGCGAAGGTAGATTGGGAAATTACATTAAAAGGTATGTCAGTAGACAAGCAATGGATAGCATTTAAATACATAATTTACAACAAATATACATTCCTGCAAGGCACAAAAACCCCACAGTAAAAGTGGTCCAACCGTGTAGTTTCCGAATCTACCTTAGCCAACTCACTGCTCAAACCTACCTAGTTTGCTTTGTTTAGATGTAAGAAGTGCAAAATAGTATTAGATCAAAGGAAGAGGCTTATCATTTTGCCAGAAAGAGCAATAAGCCTGAGAATTGGGAGGATTTTAGAATTCAGCAAAAGTGGATCAAGAAATTAATTTAAAAAAAGGGAAATGGAATATGAGTAAACTAGCAAGAGACATAAAAAGGCTGTAAAAGCTTCTATAGGTATGTAAAAAGGAAAAAATTAGCAAAAGTAAATGTGGGTCCCTTAGAGGTTGAGACAGGAAAAATTATAATTGGGAATCAGGAAATGGCAGAGAAATTAAACAAATACTGTGTGTGTCTGTCTTCACGGAAGACACAAAATACTTCACAGAAATATTGGAGAACCAAGGTTCTGAAAGAAATTAGTGTTAGTAAAAAAAAGTACCGGAGAAATTAATGGGACTGAAAGCTGATAAATCCCCTGAACCTGATGGCCTACATCCTCGGGTTTTGAAAGAGGTGGCTATAGAGATAGTGGATGCATTGATTGTTATCTTCAAAAATTCCAAAGATTGTAGAACAGTTCCCGCGGATTGGAAGGTCGCAAATGTGACCCCATTATTTAAGAAAAGAGGGAGAGAAAATGTGGAACGACAGACCAGTTAGCCTGACATCAGTAGTACAGAAATTACTAGAATCTATCATCAAGGACATAGTAACAGGGCACTTAGAAAATAATCGCAGAGCTTGCAGCGGCTCTCCCTTTCACTTAAAGGGGAGAGCCGCTGCAAGCTCTATGATTATTTTAGTTAGGTCCACTGGGACCCAAGAGGGGGTGCCCTGTTGGTGCCTGGCTGAATCCGAGGACATAACTGTCAGACCAACCTTACAGTTGGCCGACAAAACAAAAGATGGCGGGCGTGGCAGTGCGCCCTCCCTTTAAAGGCGGCTGCACCGCCATTTTGCACACATTGCAAACACAGTGAACCAACAGAAAAAACTGTCAGGGGTAATGCACGGCGGCCGCAAGATTTTTTGAGGTAAATTTTGCTTGCGGGGCGGGAGATTGGCGGTGCGTACTTTGATGACGCACTTAGGAGGGTTTGAAAGCAGCAGGCGGAAGTGGGGACCGCCGGCAAAACCACCGAGGAGAATTTCGCAAGCGGCAGCCATTCGACACCGCCGCTTTCCAGCGGCAACAGGCCTTAGCGGGAGGCTGAATTTTGGCTCCAAGATGTCTTATTGCAATTATATAGGGCCGTGGTGAGACCAGACCTGGAGTATTCTGTATAGTTTTGGTCTTCTTACCTAAGGAAGGATATACTTGCTATAGAGTGAGTGCAACGAAGGTTCACCAGACTGATTCCTGGGATAGGGGTATTGTCCTATGAGGAGAGATTTAGTAGACTAGGCCTATCTTCTCTAGACTTTAGCAGAATGAGAGGTGATTTCATTGAAACATACAAAATTCTTACAGGGCATGACAGGGAGGATGTTTCCCCTGGCTGGGAAGTCTAGAACTAGGGGTCACAGTCTCAGATTAAGGGGCCGACAATTTAGGACTGAAATGAGGAGAAACTTCTTCACTCAGAGGGTGGTGAATCTTTGGAATTCTGATGAGATTGAAGGCCGATAAATCCCCAGGGCCTGAGGAACTGCATCCCAGAGTACTGAAGGAGGTGGCCTTGGAAATAGCAGATGCATTGACAGTCATTTTCCATCATTCCATTGACTCTGGATCAGCCAATGTAACCCCACTTTTTAAAAAAGGAGGGAGAGAGAAAACAGGGAATTATAGACCGGTCAGCCTGACCTCAGTAGTGGGTAAAATGATGGAATCAATTATTAAGGTTGTCATGGCAGTGCATTTGGAAAGAGGTGACATGATAGGTCCAAGTCAGCATGGATTTGTGAAAGGGAAATCATGCTTGACAAATCTTCTGGAATTTTTTGAGGATGTTTCCAGTAGAGTGGACAAGCGAGAACCAGTTGATGTGGTATATTTGGACTTTCAGAAGGCTTTCGACAAGGTCCCACACAAGAGATTAATGTGCAAAGTTAAAGCACATGGGATTGGGGGTAGTGTGCTGACGTGGATTGAGAACTGGTTGTCAGACAGGAAGCAAAGAGTAGGAGTAAATGGGTACTTTTCAGAATGGCAGGCAGTGACTAGTGGGGTACCGCAAGGTTCTGTGCTGGGGCCCCAGCTGTTTACACTGTACATTAATGATTTAGACGAGGGGATTAAATGTAGTATCTCCAAATTTGAGGATGACACTAAGTTGGGTGGCAGTGTGAGCTGCGAGGAGGATGCTATGAGGCTGCAGAGTGACTTGGATAAGTTAGGTGAGTGGGCAAATGCATGGCAGATGAAGTATAATGTGGATAAATGTGAGGTTATCCATTTTGGTGGTAAAAACAGAGAGACAGACTATTATCTGAATGGTGACAGATTAGGAAAAGGGGATGTGCAACGAGACCTGAGTGTCATGGTACATCAGTCATTGAAGGTTGGCATGCAGGTACAGCAGGCGGTTAAGAAAGCAAATGGCATGTTGGCCTTCATAGCGAGGGGATTTGAGTACAGGGGCAGGGAGGTGTTACTACAGTTGTACAGGACCTTGGTGAGGCCACACCTGGAGTATTGTGTACAGTTTTGGTCTCCTAACTTGAGGAAGGACATTCTTGCTATTGAGGGAGTGCAGCGAAGGTTCACCAGACTGATTCCCGGGATGGTGGGACTGACCTATCAAGAAAGACTGGATCAACTGGGCTTGTATTCACTGGAGCTCAGAAGAATGAGAAACGTTTAAAATTCTGACGGGTTTAGACAGGTTAGATGCAGGAAGAAAGTTCCCAATGTTGGGGAAGTCCAGAACCAGGGGTCACAGTCTAAGGATAAGGGGTAAGCCATTTAGGACCGAGATGAGGAGAAACTTCTTCACCCAGAGAGTGGTGAACCTGTAGAATTCTCTACCATAGAAAGTTGTTGAGGCCAATTCACTAAATATATACAAAAGGGAGTTAGATGAAGTCCTTACTACTAGGGGGATCAAGAGGTATAGCGAGAAAGCAGGAATGGGGTACTGAAGTTGCATGTTCAGCCATGAACTCATTGAATGCCGGTGCAGGCTAGAAGGGCCGAAAGGCCTACTCCTGCACCTATTTTCTATGTTTCTATGTTTCTACCCCAGAGGGCTGTGGAGGCTTAGTCGTTGATTATATTTAAAACCGAGAACGATAGATTTTTGGATATTAAGGGAATCAAGGGATATGGGGATAGTGCAGGAAAGTGATGTTGAGATAGAAGATCAGCCGTGATCTTGCTGAATGGTTGAGAAGGCTTAATGGGCTGAATGGCCTACTCCTGCTCCTATCTCTTATGTTCTGCATTCTACAGTTTTCTTCTTCACTATCAATCACACTGCCAAATTTTTGTATCACCGTATTAAAGGAAGGATATACTTGCATTGGAGGCTGTTGAGAAAAGGTTCACTAGGTTGATTCTGGAGATGAGGGGGTTGACTTATGAGGATAGGTTGAGTTCGTTGGGCCTATACACATTGGAGTTCAGAAGAATGAGAGATGATCTTATTGAAACTTATAAGATGATGAGGGGGCTCGACAAGGTGGATGCAGTGGGGATATTTCCATTCATAGGGAAAACTAAAGCTAGGGCACATAGTCTTAGAATAAGGGGATGCCCATTTAAAATTGAGATGAGAAATTTCTTCTCTGAGGGTTGTAAATCTATGGAATTCTCTGCCCCAGGGAGCTGTGGAGGCTGGATCATTGAATACATTTAAGGCGGAGATAGACAGATTTATGAGTAATAAGGGAGTAAAGGGTTATGCGGAGTGGGGAGCGGGCGGGGAAGTGGAGCCAAGTCCATGATCAGATCATGGTCTTATTGAATGGCGGAGCAGGCTCGAGGGGCCAAATGGCCTACTCTTGCTCCTATTTCTTATGTTCTTAATGATGCCCCCTGCATTGAAGTCTAAATCATTGATATATACCACAAAAGCAAGGACCTAGTACTGAGCTCTGCAGAACCCCACTGGAAACAGCCTAGCAGTCACAAAAAGACCCCTTGACCATTACCCTTTGCTTCCTGCCACTGAGATAACTTTGAATGCAACTTGCCACTTTCCCTTGAAACCCTGTCTACTTCTGACCAGTCTACCATGCACCACCCTCATTGATCCTCCTTGTTGCCTCCTCAAAAAATTCAATCAAGTTAGTTCAGACACGACCTTCCCATAACAAATCCCTCACTGACTGTCCTTGATTAATCCGTTCCTTTCTAAATGATGATTAATACTGTCCTTTAGAATTTTTTTCCAATAATGTGGCCACCACCGAGGTTAGGCTGACTGGCCTGTAATTACTCGATCTATCCCTTAAACAATGGTATAACATTAGCAGTCCTCCACTCATCCAGCACCACCCTATAGCCAGGGACATTTTGAAATGATGGTCAGACCCTCTGCTATTTCCTCCTTTGCTTCTCTTAACAGCCTTAGATACATTTCATCCAGGCCTGGTGATTTATCTACTTTCAAAGATGCTGAATCCCTAAATACTTCCTTCCTCTCTCACTGTGTTTAACTCATCTAATATTTCATACTCCTCCTCAACCACAATGTCTGTATTATCCTCTCTTTTGTGAAGACAGACGCAAAGTATTCATTAAGAACCATACCCATGTCTTCCGCCTCCACACATAGGTTACCTTTTTGGTCTCTAATAGGCCCTAATCTTTCCTTAAGCTATCTTCTTGCTCTTTATGTATTTATAAAACATATTTGGGTTTTCCTGATGTTACTTGCTAATATTTTTTTTGTGCCCTCTCTTTGCTTTCCTAATTTCCTTTTTAATTTGACCCCTGTACTTTCCATGTCCAGGACTATGCAGAAATCTGTATTTAGCCCAAAACAAAATAGTTTATTTAAGCAGTGCAGGTATTCAGTATATGTGGAAATGATTCAATGCTAAAAACAGGAACAGAAACAATGGTCCTGTTTTGTTAAACCTCACTCCAACTATTGTTCATTATCTCCAAAGATGAAGGCTTCTACCCAAAAAAATGCTTTTCACAAAGTATTACTCATTACTTAAAATTTTGTTTTGATCAGGTCAATATGAATGGATATTCTGTGCTACACATTAATGATACCAAAGTTGAAAATGATAGTCTCAGTTTTCACAATCGCAAAAACTAGCTCTGAAAAATAAAAATTTAACACTGATGTAGCAGAGAATGCTTGTCAGATGGAGCTAAGCCTACTTATACCTAGGGAAATTCTGAAATTGTTACCAGGTTGAGCCACGCACTCTGTAGCAGTGCATCATTTGGAGCATGAAATGTGCTCCAATTCTACAAGAATTAAAAAGATTATTACAAAATGGTACCAAGCAATAAGCGTACAACAGGTAGGGCTGGATTTTCGGCTTTGATGTTTTTGGGGCGGTAATGGCGGCAGGATGGCAAAGTTTGCACCCAGGAACAGTTTGCTCCTCAAAAGTAACATTGGGCAGTTAGGCCCTGAGTCAGGGAGCACAGCGCGAAGGGAGGCATGGTACATCTCTCCCGGGCGCTAGCATGGGAAACTCCCGAGCTAAAAAGCCGGGCCAGGAAAACGATGGGGGGGGGGGGGGCGGGGGAAACCTAAATAAAAAGCCACAAAAAATTCCCAAAACATTGCCCACGCTATCACAACACAAATCACAAAAAAAATTAAAGAAAAAACAATCACACTTTCCTTAGGAGTCCATTATTTACCTCTCCACTGTCGGACCGCCTGATTTCCCAGGCGTTCACTGTGGGGCGCGTTTCGGGGTGCACGGGTTGGGCAAGAGTCAAAACTCGCGCTAGTGTCACAAGCAGGGGCATTGTACACCGGCACAACTCTTCTGGGCATGCTGCTCCGCGCCGCTACAAAACCGGACCCGAGGTTCGCTGCGAGACGCTGGAAGCTGACCACACAGCCAGAACAACCTCACCACCGCCGCCATTGCCGCCGCTCCGGGGCACAAAACGGAGCAGAGAGGAGCCGAAAATCCACCCCGTAGTATTGTATCAATGACCTACTCACCTTACATTTGGAACTGGGTCATTTGAAAGTTCAAGTACAGGCAGGAAAAAGTATTTACAGAAGAAGGCTTTTGAAAACAGATCCATGATACATTCACAAGTGTCAAGAAATCTTAGTCTGTTCCAGCAACTTCTTCCTTGACCAAGTTCTGCAGCAGAAAAATATAAATGTTTTAATTAATAGTTCAAAAGGTTTAAAAAAAATGCATATTCTGTGGTTTCATTGCAGTCTCTGCTTCTATTTCAAAATACCCAGCATTACAAATGGACAGTCAAAGGTAAAGGCTGTAAATCTGACATAAAAATAGAAAATACTGGAAATATACAGCAGGTCAAGTCATCGTCTGTAAAAAGAAATCACTAGGGGGAGCAAATTCGGTCGCGCCTCTGTTGCGGCATTAATCCAGGCGGAGCGGTACCATTAGCGCCTTGAAAAACTTGGCCTTGCCCACCCAGATATTCGTCAGTATCGGTCGAAGAGCTGACAGGGGTGATAATTCAGCTGTTGCATACCAGAGTTGGGGTTGGGGGGCAATAACGAAAGTTTTGTCGGTAAATTTTGCAGACCCATGGCGCATGCACCGAACTCCAAATCAGATCCTGGGAAAAGCCGAGTCTTAAAGGTGCGGCATAGAAATGCACCCATTAAAGTTTTCAAAATCACTTGTTTTCAACTTGTATTGTTATGTCTGTCTGCCGCTGCAAACTCGGAGGCTCGTGCACCGTGCTCTGTGCAAACGTTGCACTGACTGTGACCTCCGAAGGAAGTGCTGCCTCATCCCTTTAAGTAGCCACCAGTTAACGACTCTGCAAGCCTGTACCGACTGTTTGTTCAGACGTTGTTATTGGCTGGCCTCAATGCGTCGCACACACCTAATTTACCGACCGGGGCGCAAGTGTGCGTGTTGCACCAGGAATATGTCATGATCGGAGAGATCATCAGCAGCCAGGCACTAAAGGTTTGTGCCCCCGGTAAACCGCAAATGAATTTTCTGTTGGGGCGCTAAAAGCTGCGCGCCTAGTCGCTAAGCTCTAACGTTCACATTAACGCCGCTAACTAAGGCTATAGACAACCGAAAATCCAGTCCCTAGTAGATTATTGACATTTTCGGGTTTTACACCCGAAATGTCATCAACCTGTCTTTTCTCTTAACAGATGTTGACTGAGCAGCTGTGTATTTCCAGTACTAGAATATTACACGTGGAATTTACACATGGCTAATGTTAGAGATAGTGTAGGATAGAAAATAGATAAAATTATGTATCTTTAGGTGCCTTCCACATTAAATTATGAGGGAGAAATTGGGTGCATTTGCACCTCCCGTTAGCCTAAGGCTGCAAATGAGTTTACGACCGGGTGCAGCGCTGCTACCGATCCCTACTAAATTAGGCGGGAGTTTAGCGACGTGCTACAGCATTGCGGCCCGATTGCCTGCGCCCGGAGAGTGTGACGTCATCACCGTGCGCATTGCCCCGTTAGCGCCTGCTTCAGGGGCGAAAATTAAAGGAGGTGGCCGGCTGCTGAGAAAAAAAAATTGTACATTTTCGTTGATGCTCCGGTTGCGGTTTATTTGCGGGGTCGGGGCCACGATTGCTCGAGTGCCAGCCTGATTGCACGGCACTCCCGCTTCCCTGTGTTCCAGGGAGGCGGATCCTTCTTTGGCAGAGTATGCAGCTTGTGCCCTTGCGTTTAATTGAGGTAAGAGCCCCTTGTACACGGCAGCTCTACGCTGCCCAGTGTGTAGTGCTGCTGAGGCATGCGCCCCGTTATTGCCCCAGGAAGGAAGTGGAGCGCTTGATTTAGCGCAACACTTCCTTCTGGGGGCGGTAACCTGAATTTATCGAGAGGGACGAGACTTCTGCGCCTGCGGCAAAGTCTTGCGCCTCCAGAGTGTTACCGACCCCAAATGGGGCGATACACAATTTCTAGGCAAAATTTTTGGGAGCTGTTAAATGCAGCCTCAGCTAAGCTTTTTTCTCTAATTTTTCAGTGACAGAATTGCTGCACACTTTTTTTTATATCAATTAAGGAAAATCTTTTGCTAAAGTCTTGTTGTAATAGCTTTACTGGACCATTTATGATAATTAAAAACAATAGTTCTACCACATTATCATAATTGCTCCGCAAGTCATCTACTGCTGGCACTGAAAATTAATATTCATGACAAGTGTTCACAAGAGACAAAAGAACGAGGGAATGGACTTAATGGTATGTGAAAAACCATTCAAAGAAAGAGGGATAACTCTCTGTAAAAGAGTCATTTTACAACAAGTGAGATACTCCAAGCAGTCGAAATAAAAAGTGTATTTAGACATCCAACATGCATTTGACAAAGTTGCACACAAAGTTATTAATCAAATTCAAAGATGTGGGGATTCAGATTAAGCCTGATTATTGCGAATAGATAAGATACTGGTTGATGGGTAGAAAAGTACAATTAGTCGTTAGAGGAGTTATGTTGGACTGGGAGGTGGTGGGAAGTACCGAGTAGGATGGCCTAAGGCTCGGTGTTGGGATCAGTATGGTTTCTCGTACAATAATTTTTTTTTCTACTTTCCTGAGATGTGGATGTCGCTTGCAAGGCCAGCATTTGTTGCCCATCCCTAATTGCGCTTGAGAAGGTGGTGGTGAGCTGCCTTCTTGAACTGCTGCAGTCCTTGTGGTGAAGGTACTCCCATAGTGCTGTTAAGAGAGGTAGTTCCAGAATTTTGACCCAACGACTATGAAGGAACGGTGGTAAACTTCCAAGTCAGGATGGTGTGTGACTTGGAGGGGAACTTGGAAGTAGTGGTGTTCCTGTGCACTGGTCCTTCTACGTGGTAGAGGTGGTGGGTTTGGGGGGTGGTCGAGGTGGTGGGTTGGGGGGGGGGGGGTGATAGAGGTGGTGGGTTTGAGGGGAGGGGTGGTCGAGGTGGTGGGTTTGGGGGGGTGATAGAGGTGGTGGGTTTGGGGGGGGGTGATAGGGGTGGTGGGTTTGGGGGGGGTGGTGGTAGAGGTGGTGGGTTTGGGGGGGGTGGTAGAGGTGGTGGGTTTGGGGGGGTGGGGGTGGTAGAGGTGGTGGGTTTGGGGGGGGAGGTGGTAGAGGTGGTGGGTTTGGGGGGGGGTCGGGGTGGTGGGTTTCGGGGGGGGGGTGATAGAGGTGGTGGGTTTGGGGGGGGTGATAGAGGTGGTGGGTTTGGGCTCAGAAATTCAAAATAACTTGGGCTCAGAACTCAATGCAAAGTGGTGAGCAGATCAATGGCTGGTTTAGTTTAATAAGAACATAAGAAATAGGAACAGGAGTAGGCCATACGGCCCCTCAAGCCTGCTCCGCCATTCAATAAGATCATGGCTGATCTGATCATGGACTCAGTTCCACCTCCCTGCCCGCTCCCCATAACCCCTTATCCCTTTATCGTTTAAGAAACTGTCTATTTCTGTCTTAAATTTATTCAATGTCCCAGCTTCCACATTTTTCTGAGGCAGCGAATTCCACAGATTTACAACCCTGAGAGAAGAAATTTCTCCTCATCTCTGTTTCAAATGGGTGGCCCCTTATTCTAAGATCATGCCCTCTAGTTCTAGTCTCCCCCATCAGTGGAAACATCCTCTCTGCATCCACCTTGTCAAGCTCCCTCATAATCTTATACGTTTTGATAAGATCACCTCTCATTGTTCTGAATTCCAAAGAGTAGAGGCCCAACCTACTCAACCTTTCCTCATAAGTCAACCCCCTCATCTCCAGAATCAACCTAGTGAACCTTCTCTGAACTGCCTCCAAAGCAAATATATCCTTTCATAAACATGGAAACCAAAACTGCACGCAGTAAATAAAAAAGGAATTCCTTTATGTTCATCAGATCACAAGATAATTATGTTAAAAATGGTCTTTAAGCACATTTTAATTCATCATCCAGAAACACCATGCAGTCCCCCACTGGCCTTCACAGTCCCCCAACTTCCATTGGCCTTCCTGATCACTTACTGTACCTGCACACTAACCTTTTGTGTTTCATGCACAAGTACCCCAAGGTCGCGCTGTACTGTAGCACTTTGCAATCTTTCTCCATTTAAATAATAACCTGCTCTTTGATTTTTTTTCTGCCAAAGTGCATGACCTCGCACTTTCCAACATTATACTCCATCTGCCAAATTGTGGACAAGTGCAAAGTATTACACGTAGGAAGGAAAAATAAGTGACATACACACTCCATGAATGGTGTTGAAATAGCAAAGGATAAAGCTGGGAGAGGCCAAGGAGTCTTAGTTGAGTTGATGGGAAATATTTTCATCCAATGTAGGGCAGTAATCAACCAAACTAATCGAAGTCTGAATACCAAGCTGGAATGGTAGAATACAAGTCAGAGGATGTTGCAATGAAACTGCACAGTGCTCTGGGCATCTTGAGTACTATGTCTAGTTGTGGTTTTTAAGACACAAGGAAGACATTGGAAGCCATGCGGAGAAAAGCCATGATGTTGAGCTCTATGTAAAAGGTCTGATTTATGAGGGAAATTGGGAGAAACTTGGGCTTTACAACCTGGAAAGCAGACATCGGCAACATCCATAAGAAGTATACAAGCTCTTTAAAAGTATAGAGAAGATATACCTGGAATACTACTTTAAATTAAATTGCAAGAATGGTACATGCGGACAAAGGTTCAAAAGACAAACTTTAAAAAGTGAAAATTAAAATGCATTTATATAGCGCTTTTCATGTCCTCAAGACATCCCAAAAGCATTTCATGTACCAAGCCAATGATTTACTTTTCAACTGTTGGCACTTTGGCTAAAGTGGCAGTCAATTAGTGCAAAGCAAGATCCCATAAAACAGCAATGAAACAAATCACTGATAATCTGTAGTGCTGGTTGACTGATAAACATTATCCAGGACACAAAGGGAGCTTCCCTGCTCTTGTGCCATGGGTTCTTTTAGGTCCAATAAATAGGTAGGCAAGGGCCCTGATTTAACATCTGAGCCAAAAGATTGTACTTCCTTATTACTACACTTCAGTATCAGTGTGGATTGCAATGGAGCTTGTACCCATGACCCTCTGACTCAGAAGAATAACAGTCATCCAGATAGAGCAGTAGAGGTGAAAACCTTGGAATATTTTAACAATTGAGAGCTGCAGTGGAGGACTGCATGGTGTTTCTGGATGAATTAAAATGTGCTTACAGACTATTTTTAAATAATTATCTTGTGATCTGATGAACAGAAAGGAATTCCTTTTTTATTTACTGATGCAGGCTTTTTCTTTGCATGCTGCAAATTGCCCAGAAACCATGTTGGTAACAGTGACCTACCGACTGGAACCTCTGATCCTGAAACATTGCAGTAATATTACACCCCTTCAGATCCATTGGTACAACACAACTGTTTTAACAAAGTATGATGACATAAGGCCAACCTTCATCAAGCCTGCCAAACAGTCGCTGAATCCCTCAACGGCTCCCTCAGCATCTACCTCAAACACAGAAATGGAAAATGTATCAAGTCCACGTAATTCTCCTGTCATGCCTCAATGAAACTATGGGAAATCAATAACCAGCATAGGGAAAGCAAGTATAATGGGTGAGGAATTAGAAATGTGTGTGTTTATTTTTGAACTGAATTAAATAACTGTGGAAAGGATGCAATGAAGCAAATCAGATTTATACTGTGGATCTTGTAAGGAATTTATTATTAGCATTTCATGTATTTGTATCATAAATTTATAGGGCATGTAGAACAGTTAAATGACTAAAATGCTGATGATTTTTTTTACATCCTGACTTTAAATTTTTTTTTAATTGTACTTTTATGAAAATTGGCTATATTAACCTGCTTGCCTGTTTGTTCCCTGGCACTGCTAAGACCACCATTTTAGAATGAGAAAACTAAGCAGCAAGCATATTGTTGCATTTGCTATTTTTTTAAAGTTAGCATTTCCCTAGGAGCACAGTAAGTAAATGCACCAATTGTGAGTTTTGGAACAGTACAGACCAAGATCTGAATTTTCTGTGTTGTGATATTAGGGCAGACACACATAATGGAGCAGCTCCATGTTGTGCCACATTCCCACCCATCGAAATTGTATTTGCAATTTTCTGCTGGAAGTTGTCAGAAGAACAAATTTAAATTAGAAGGCAATCAGACCTTAATGTCAGACATCCAATTTTGCAACTTGGATTGCTTGTTTGCATGTAACTTTAAATCTGCTCCTATAAAACATGCATCTAGCATTGGTGGCACACTAGTGTGGAAGTTGGTCAAAGAGTCTCTGCAAGTACAACAACAACTTGTATTTATATAGTGCCTTTAACATAGAAAAACCCAAGGCACTTCGCAGGAGTGTTATAAGACAACTAACATACAAGTATGTTTGAGTTTGTGTGTATGTATTGGCACATGCGGCGGAGCCTGGTCTCCAGTCATCTTGGATCCTCTTGCCACTGTACCAAGATCTTGCTCAGTCAAGCCCGTGTGGTAACTGGTGTGCAACGGCCACTCCACGTTAAAAAAATTCACCCACAAGCATTTAAAATGAGTTCATCAGTCACCTGAGTACTCATTGTTAGTGTGGAAGCAAGTCATCCTTGACTCCGAGGGACTGCCCATGATGATAATGATGACTGCTGCAGTCCTTGGTGACTCATCATACTTGATAGCCATCAAAGGCTGGCTGGGGGAGATGTTAGACCTCTAGATCATTTCTTTTTGTGGGAGGGAGGGGGATTGAGAGACAGAGAAAGTATTCTGAGTGATGGATGGTAGAAAAAATGCAAGGGGTATAGGAGAGAATAAAAGGGAAAATCAGAACAGTAATTAAACAGATTGGTGAGGGGATAAATTTAAAAAAGAGTAAGATTGCTAACAATTGGATTTCTGATTTGAGTGATAGATGTGTGAATTCACAAAGCACCCAAAACAAAAGTGAAGAGTTAGAAGCATTAAGAACTATCGAATGGTGTTATGCAGCAGAGATATGGCTTAGGTTTGAACATGACTGGAAACTTAATATTCCTGGTTATAACATTTATAGGAGAGCTCAAGAGAACAAAAAGGGGATCGGTTGCAGTAATAATGGATCTTTATCAGTTCTAGAATGCAAGCCTGTTCTAAGGGGTTGTGTTAAGATCAAATTCACATAGACTGAGTTAAGGAATGGGAAGGGAAGTGGCACAATTTTCAATGTTAATTACAGGCTATCAAACAATGAAGATGAGTCTGGGCAACAAGAGCAACAAGGCAATAATAGTGGATGATTGTAACTATTCCAAGATATACTAGGATAAAAGTAATTAGTGTTCAAAGTGGAGATCCCTTTTTAAGCATGCATTTAAGATCACTTCCTAGAAGATGTTTCTTGCCCTAAAACTAGGGCCAACAATGCTAATGAAAATCATAAGGAATATAGAAAGTGTAGTAAAGAGATGAAGAGAGAGATTCAAAGGGCTCAACAGGAATATAAAATAAGACAAGTGGATAATATAAAAGGATAATATAAAACATATGTCGGGTACAGTAGCATAGTAGTTATGTTACTGGACTAGTAAGCCAGAGGCCTGGACTAATGATCCAGATATGGGAGTTCAAAGCCCACCACAGTAGCTGGGGAATTATTAATAATGGGCAATAAATAATGACCTTGCCAGCGATGCCCACATCCCGTGAACAAATAAAAAAAAGTAGTAAGGGCTTTTATAAGCATATTAAAAGTAAAAACATCTAAAAAGAGGGCCAGGACTCTGAAGAAGAAAGGGCAAATCTAGTTGTGTAGGAAGAGGATATAACAAAGATTTACATTAAATAAATATTTTGTGCTGGGGTTTATAAATGATGATGGAAAGGTTTACTAAAGGAGAATATGGAACAATTTGTTCCCCAATTCTTCTTAGATATACAACTTATTCCAGGAGGCTGGAGAGTGGTTAATACAAACATCTTTGTTTAAGAGAGGGAGGGTAGAATAAATTGGGTAACTATAGACCAGTTAGTCTAACGTTAGTTGTGGGTAAACTTTTAGAATCCATGGGGCCAAAATTCCCGTTCTGTGCCTCACGTTAGTACCTCCGGAGGGCACTAACGGGGCGCGGTGCGCAGGTGTTTTTGCTTGGAGGTGGGGGGGCCACTACTGGCTCCTTCGAAATTGCGCGAAAGGTAACGGAGGCGCGATCGCAATAGCACCGCGCCCTTGCCGAGCACATGATCCCTTTTCGTCCCACGGCGGCCCCTTTCCCCTCCATGGCAGAAATTGGCTAGCGCTCCATGTGGCCACCACGGGCGATGCCCACGCCAGCCTCACGGGTTGTGAACTAGGCCAGTGACCTAGGCCAGTGACCCATCGTGGGGTGAACCTTAAAGGAGAGGTGCGCTGCGCCATGTTTGTTTTTTCCCGAATCACCGGTTGGGCCGTTCGGCGCTCCTTTCGCGAGGTCCAGGCCACAACCATGCAGCCCGGCACTCTGTCTCGGTGCCGAGCTGCAGTCATGGCACCCCTTAGCCCTGGTGGCCCAGTGGAGTTTAACGAAGGTTGGGGGGGGGGCATTGAAACACGTCAGCACTACACGGAGCGCTCCCGAATTTGCCCAAGTAACACCCCCAAACCTGCCACAAAGGGAAGTGGAACGGCGACATTGCGGTCCACTTCCCTAAATGGGGTGTAACCCAATTTCACCCCCCATATTTTGAGATCAAATTAATGAGAATTTAGAGATTCATGGAATATTTAAAGGCGGCCAACATGGATTTGTTATTGTGTTTGACAAATAGCTTCTTTTTTTTAAGTGACTGATTGTGATGATAGAGTCTCCTGTCAAATTGACAGATGAGTCTTGGTTGTTGTGGGTTCGCTGATGGGAGAAGAACTCAGTCCTAGACGCACATATACAGCCGTGCATATAGCATTGAAAGCTAGATGAGGCAGATAGATAAGTTGCCTTGTGTTCCAGGTGCTCGACAGCAAGATTTTGCAACCTCACATTCATTCAAAATGATCGAGCAGACATCATGCATTGTGGTCAGTCAGGGACTGTATCTTCTCAGGTGGCGGGGTTTATACTGCAAGATTTTGTTAAGTGACTTTTAATGCGTCTTGAAAGCATTTGATCTTCTGACCTCTGTTTTGATATGCGGATTGCAGCTCACAGTGGAAGACGGCGTGGCAATTCTATCAGACTTGAGAATGGCATGTTCAGGCCGTCACAACTGGACTTCCTTTTTGATTGTGGCCTCAATTCCAGTTAAATTGCAGCGCTCGAGGACATCAGTGTTAGGCACCCTGCCCGGCCACTTAACGACAATGGTGCATCACTGCATTCACAAGACAGGATCATGTTTTTACCGAGGAGATCATCAACAGAGCACACTGTCTATCAGATAATGAAGTGCCATGAATGCCATGTAGTGCTCAAAGCAATGTCTAGAGTAAGGAAAGAAAAGAGCGGGCTAGAAACTCATTATACCCCAGGAATAAGCAGTATCGAGAACATTTTGAGAATTAGCGTGGGGGTGCTAATGCTTTAGACTGCACGCAAAATTCATTTTCACTGCTCTAAAAAATGTTTGGAGTGCTTAATCAAGCCTTGAAGGCTTAGCTCAGTGGTGTTACACTCAAAGGGTTGACCATTATCAGGTGCAGTCTAATCTCAACTTATCATTGCCACAAGCTTTTCCCAGGGGGAAGGGGAGGTTCATTGATAATGCAGCAGCTCATGCGCAGCATTGCTTGCTGTGCAGCTGCCTCAGCAAGGAGAAGCACAACAAGGAGAAGGAGCCGGAGGACTGAAGCAGGTATGCTCATGGCAGATCCACCTCAGTCGAGTGGTCAGGGTGAGTGAAGGCTTCAACAAATGCTACATACCATCATCTGTACCACAAGCTTCACACACTGCCCAAAGCACCAGACCCCCAGCACTCGGCCACCAGCAATCCCTACCTAGCACCACTCACACCCACATCTCATGCCTTGCACACAATGACAGCCATTCAACTATGGCAGGCACAAAGGTCATTAGTTATTAGAATGAATGAGATAGTATGATATGTTTATGTATAAAGTTATTAATGGAGTTTGCAATATTTTGTGGTCTCTCTCATTTCATCTTTGCGCCCAGGAGGATGCTGTGATATGGCATGACACAAGGATGGCATGTAGGGATCTGAGATTTAAGTAATCCTGATGAGAGCTCTGATGTCCCTCTTCATCCCTCTGCGCATATGTTCCTGCATTTCTGGTTGCCTAGGCTCTTTCCTGGAGGGCAAGGTGGCATGCCAATACATGCCATTAATGTTGCCAAGTGTAGCAATTTGAATCTTTGAACAATAAATGTAGCTACTTTGCACTTGCCAGAACAATGCAAATAAAAAAAACCTTGAAATTACTCATGCAAACTCATCCACTAACTGAAACTGACAAGTGACCACAACTCTTTTAAAAGTTGACAAAATTAACAGTTAGATCAAGTGCCCCCCGATCTGGGGGACACTCCAAACATTTTACAAGGCCCTTTTTTTTTTGTATTTCTGTAGGTTTTTTTGTGTGTTTTTTTTTAAGCACTAAAACCATAATTTACAAGTGCGCCCTATAAAAGGGGAGGGGGACACTAAAACCCAGCAATTAAAACAAATTAAACTTTAAAACATATAAAATCAAATTAAAATTTGGTTGCCGGGGGTAACGATGTACTCCAGTCCCTCTGGCGCTCACCTCTTGCGGAAGGCCGCGAGCGTACCGGTGGGCACCGCGTGCTCCATCTCTAAGGACACCCTGGCCTGGACAAGTGACCACAACTCTTTTTAAAGGAGAAAAAATTAACAGTTAAATCGAGTGCCCCCCAATCTGGGGGACACGCCAAACATTTTTCAAATAACCTTTTTTTTTGTATTTTTTGGGCACTAAAATCATAATTTTTTACAAGTGCCCCCTATAAAAGGGGAGGGGGACACTAAAACCGGCAATTAAAACAAATTAAACTTTAAAACATATGAAGTCAAATTAAAATTTGGTTGCCGGGGGTGATAATGCACTCCAGTCCCTCCGGCGCCCACCTCTCGCGGAAGGCCGCGTGCTCCATCTCTAGGAATACCCTGGCCTGGACAAGTGACCACAACTCTTTTTGGGGAAACCAAAAATAAACATTAAATCAAGTGCACCCCGATCTGGGGGACACTCAAGACACTTTCCATCTGCCCTTTTTTTCGTTTTGTTTTTTGTTTGTTTTTTTTTTGTGTTTTTTTGCTTTTTTTTGGCAGTAAAACCATAAATTTTACAAGTGCCCCCTATAAAAAGGGAGGGGGACACTAGAACCCGGCAACTAAATTAAACTTTAAAACATATAAAATCAAATTAAAATGTGGTTGCCGGGGGTGATAATGCACTCCAGTCCCTCCAGCGCCCACCTCTCGCGGAAGGCCGCGAGCGTACCGGTGGACTCCATCTCTAGGGACACCCTGGCCCGGACAAGTGACCAACAGAAACTAACCTGCCCTGACAGCTGGGAGTGATTAATGCGGATGCCTATTAATAAGGGCATGCTTATTTGCACTACAAAATGCTCTGATTGGCTCGCTATGATCACATGACCTGATTGCTGATTTATCCTTCAAGAGAACCAGACACACTCGGATGTTTCTCTGGAATGTGTAATTAGAACAGCGCAGCCCAGCCCAGCCCAAGTCCTCAGTGACTTTGCAAAATGTAATTCGAGCCTTTCTGGCTGCTGACTCCAGACAGGATAGAGCACCCCCATCCTAGCCCAAGTTCCTGCCCCATCCCAACCAAAGTTCGTGACCTTACCACCCTCCCCCGCCACACCATAGATGGGACATTGCGTGTGGGTCACAGATTGTTAGCAGGTTTATTGGGTATGAAGTGAATAGGGACACACTCACCGAGTTTTCTGAGAAATCGGGTGTGGGTGTAAAGGGTGTGGGGTTGGAAGGTGATCCGTCTTCCCCGAGTTTCCTCTCTCCCCTTCTCCCCTCCCCCCCCCACAGTCTCTCTCTCTCCCTCTCTGTCTGTCCCCACTGCCCAGTCTCTCTCTCTCTCTCTACCCACTCCCCAGTCTCGCTCTCCACCCCCAGTCTCTTTTCTCCCCCCAGTCTCTCTCTCTCTCTCTCCCCCTCCAGTCTCTCTCTCTCTCTCTCTCCCCCTCCAGTCTCTCTCTCTCTCTCTCCCCCTCCAGTCTCTCTCTCTCTCTCTCTCTCTCCCTCCCCCTCCAGTCTCTCTCTCTCTCCCCCCCAGTCTCTCTCTCTCTCTCTCCCCCTCCAGTCTCTCTCTCTCTCTCTCTCTCCCCCTCCAGTCTCTCTCTCTCTCTCTCTCTCTCCCCCTCCAGTCTCTCTCTCTCTCTCTCCCCCTCCAGTCTCTCTCTCTCTCTCTCCCCCTCCAGTCTCTCTCTCTCCCCCTCCAGTCTCTCTCTCTCTCTCTCTCCCCCTCCAGTCTCTCTCTCTCTCTCTCTCCCCCTCCAGTCTCTCTCTCTCTCCCCCTCTAGTCTCTCTCTCCCCCTCTCCAGTCTCTCTCTCCCCCTCTCCAGTCTCGCTCTCCCCCTCTCCAGTCTCTCGCTCTCCCCCTCCAGTCTCTCGCTCTCCCCCTCCAGTCTCTCGCTCTCCCCCTCCAGTCTCTCGCTCTCCCCCTCCAGTCTCTCGCTCTCTCCCCCTCCAGTCTCTCTCTCTCTCTCCCCCTCCAGTCTCTCTCTCTCTCTCCCCCCCTCTCTTTCTCTCCACAGTCTCGCTCTCTCTCTCTCTCTTTCTCTCCAGTCTCTCGCCTCCCCTCCCCCAGTTTCTCTCTCCCCTCCCCCCAATCTCTTTCTCCCTCCCCCTCTCCCCAATGTCTTTCTCTCCCCCCGCCCCCCCAATCTTTTCTCCCCCGCAGAAGGCCGCAAAAATGTTTGTGTAGATAATCACACCGATATTCTAGGCAACAGTCCTGAAGATATTCCATAGCTATACACACGCAGCACAGCTCCTCACGATACATGCCCGACTTCCGGTGTCGGGTTCGAGGAGTTTGCGCATGCGCGGGAGCGGTGTCTAGGGGCAGTGGTGCGCATGTATAAGCGTCGGGGGCAGAGTCCAGGGTGCGCAGGCACAGAAGGATGCTCTAAAAATGAGTGCAAATAATCACTCTGTTTAAATAATATCCCTGGAGCTGGTGTCCTGCAGCTGTGCACCTAATCTCCCTGTCACTGTCTGGTTGAGGTGCAAAGGTAAGTGTCCATAATGAATTTGGCAGATCGGCGCCTAGTGAGCGTTGACGCTCACTGACATCATGATTTGCCTGGTGTTGAAGTCCCCAGCGGTACCTCGTACTGGTGGCGCAATGGGAGTCTGGATTTGCCGTGGGCCGCCAGATTCACCTCACCCCAGCACTACTGCATTAGTGCCCCGTCACTGCCCTCTGCAGGTGCTAACGAGAGGCGCTAACCAACTGAATTTCCCCCTCCCCCCCACCCCCTTGTCTCTCCTTGTTTGGTTGTGTATGTTACTGCTGTGAGGATTAAGTTTCTGGAAGTTTAAACAAATCATATTATCTAAATCAATTTCTCATCCAAGTGCATTTCCCAGCCCAAGGAGCTTCTACAGCAGCATATAGGAACTTAATTAGTGCATCAACAGAAAGTTCTTTAAGACGAGAGCTTGTTCCGTCATATGGTTCTATTCCCTAGTTGAATTATGTTTTCCTAAAGTTGAGTTTAGAAGTTAACTCGTATGTAATTTCCTCTTTTATGCTTAGATTTATGTTATTCACTTGCACAATGCAACTTTTATTAGGCACATGTGCCAAATCTAGTGACTTGTATAAAGACTTCTTATGATTATGATGTCAGCCTTCGCTAAGTGGTAGCATTCTTGCCTCCAAGTAAGAAAGTTGTGGGTTCAAGTCCCACTCCAGAGACTTGAGCACATACAGGACTGAGGGAGATGCTATCTTTCAGATATTTTAAAACAAGGTCCCATCTGCCCTCAGGTGGACATAAAAGATTCATAGCACTATTTGAAGACGACCTTATGAACTACTCCCTGTGTCCTGGCCGATACTTATCTCTCAACTAACATCACCCGGTCATTACCTCATTACAATTTGTGGGACCTTGTGCACAAAATGTGCTGTTGCGTTTCCTACATTGCCACAGTGACTACACTTCAAAAGTCCTTCATTGGCTGGAAAGCGCTATGAAACCTCCCGAGTTGATTAAAGGCGCTATATAAGTGAAAGTTATATAGCCCGTGGGCGAAGGTGCAGTGAATGAGGGTACGGGGCCCAGAAGAGGAGAGGGCCCAGGGGCAGCACGGGCCAGCCCACACTGCGATATGTGTGTGCACTAGGTCCGTGCAGCAGAGCAGGTCTCCAGTCGTCCTGGTCTACCCTTGCCACTGGATAAAGACCTAGCTCTGTCAAGCCCATGTGGTGGCAGATGTGCAACGGTCACACGTACAGGTATCTTCCACCCCCTCAATTGGAGTTCAGAACTGGAACATCGGGTCCTTCATTTTAACATCTGTGAACTCATGTGGAAGCAAGTCATCCTCGTTCGAGGGATTGCCTATGATGATGATGATAAGTGAAAGTTCTTTCTTTTTTATTTTCCCATTGTGGAAAGGTCCATTGGAAGCAAAGATTTGCGGTTTGGTTTCTCTTCCCAATTTTGTGGAAACAATTTACTGAGAGACTAAGTTATTTTACTTCATTTACTTTTAAAAGAATACTTACGTTCAATGAGTTTACTGCATATTTCCTGTCTTTGCTCCTGTTTACGGTTGTACCGAACAAATACACAGAGGGTTCTGGCTGAGGCTCTTTGGACTGGAAGGACATTCTAGATAATAATAATCGCAACCTGAATTTTAGTGTTATCACAATTAGCATTTCCTTCAAAAATGGTCATGTAACAATCTGTTGACATCAACGATGCTGCACATTGACATAAATTATATTTTTAAATTCGGTTTGCTACTCATGAAGTGAAAAGGTCCTCATGAATTAAAGAACATTAGCAAAGAATGCAACATGGAACTTTAACAGAATATCCCAATTAATGCTTATGCAAGTTTTAAATTAAATGCCAACAGGCAAGTCAATTAATAATGATCTACTCTTTAAGCAAAAAAAAAATCAGCACAACTGAACATTAAAAATGATCACATCAGAGATTACAATGATTCAGTGGTTAACCAATAATGTTTTGTAATGGTGGCCTGACATCTTTAGATATAAATAAAGCCGTTAAAATAGTGATTATAAATAAATATTGCAGACATAAATGGAAGAAATGGAAGGAAACAACAGAAATACATGTTGTTTTCACACTCCAGACAGAGAAGTAACTGTTAAGCAACAGAGCCTAGACTTGCACAACAGAAAAATGTGTGAATATAATTTGACATTTGATTTTAAACCAGATATTTTAAATATATATTGGGATATCAAAATGACATTTGCCTGCAAGAAAAAATGATACCATTTGTTAAAATATGGTTACAAATATGAAGTAACTCCTTAAATGCTATACTGAATTAGATCTTTATAAAATCCACAGAAAACAGGATAAAGATCTAAAATGAATACATAACACTTCAGAGATACTACTTTTTAAAATCAAAAGAGAGATTTAATTGCCAGAACGGGATAGAAGAATTATTATCTATTAGTTTCTTATAAATCAAGTTGAACGCTGTAACAAAATTTGGAGTATGCAGAAATTACTGCTATATATTTCAACCGGATAATTTCTAAAATTGTCTTTGCATTTGCTGTGTTTTTAAAAAGAAACAAAAAATAAATTGTACACTTCTTCGGAATTATCCTTAATGTGGAGTTACAAAGTAAAATGGAAAAATAATCCTCTTCAACTGGGAGCATTAGTATCTCGAGTGTCACATAACTTTTACATTGTTTCAAAATGAGTAGAAATTGCACTTGAGATTGATCTTACATTTGTCGTCATTATTCTAAACATTATGGGCAAAAACTTGTAGTATATCTGATCACTTGAAATGACTTGTGGCAGACAGGAAAACGTCAACAACAGCTTCTCATGTATTCTCCACTTTAAGGAGGTGGCAGCTCTCTGTTCAGCCACTGAGAGAGCTGGAATCAGATCAGGAACATGTACCTGGCAACAGAATTTCCAATTAAAATAAGGTCTTGCAAACTCCAGTTATCTTTCCACATATATATGTACATAAGGAGCCTCACAAAATACTTTACAAGGTCAAACTTATTAAGAGTGCACATTTAAAATTTCAGTAATTTGATGTTCAGACCTGGCCTAAAAAAAAAGTAAATTATTTCACATAGGGTGATGCAGTATTTAATACAAAAGTAAGATTGCAGTTATAATTCACATGAATTCTAGAGGTCTGCCTCAAGAATACAATAATTCTAGTCTATTACTTTGTTTATACAGTTTCTTACTAGAATTGTTTATACAGTAAGAAACTGTATAAACAAATTGTGATTGTACTGATGTATGTTTTCTAGTTAGGGGTTCTTATCCACATTGGTGTGGAGCATTTTGCTTTTGATGCAACAGTGGCTTAACTGTTAGTCCCTTAGAAGATGAGAAAGGGGATTTAATAATGGGAAATGTGGAAATGGCTGAGACCTTAAATAATTATTTTGCTTTGGTCTTCACAGTGGAAGACACAAAAACCATGCCAACAATTGCTGGTCACGGGAATGTGGGAAGGGAGGACCTTGAGACAATCACTATCACTAGGGGGGTAGTGCTGGACAGGCTAATGGGACTCAAGGTAGACAAGTCCCCTGGTCCTGATGAAATGCATTCCAGGGTATTAAGAGATGGCGGAAGTTATAGCAGATGCATTCATTATAATCTACCAAAATTCTCTGGACTCTGGGGAGGTGCCATCGGATTGGAAAGCAGCTAATGTAACACCTCTGTTTAAAATAGGGGGCAGACAAAAGGCAGGTAACTATAGGCCGGTTAGTTTAACATCTGTAGTGGGGAAAATGCTTGAAGCTATCATTAAGGAAGAAATAGCGGGACATCTAGATAGGAATAGTGCAATCAAGCAGACACAACATGGATTCATGAAGGGGAAATCATGTTTAACTAATTTACTGGAATTCTTTGAGGATATAACGAGCATGGTGGATAGAGGTATACCGATGGATGTGGTGTATTTAGATTTCCAAAAGGCATTCGATAAGGTGCCACACAAAAGGTTACTGCAGAGGATAAAGGTACGCGGAGTCAGAGGAAATGTATTAGCATGGATCGAGAATTGGCTGGCTAACAGAAAGCAGAGAGTCGGGATAAATGGGTCCTTTTCAGGTTGGAAATCAGTGGTTAGTGGTGTGCCACAGGGATCGGTGCTGGGACCACAACTGTTTACAATATACATAGATGACCTGGAAGAGGGGACAGAGTGTAGTGTAACAAAATTTGCAGATGACACAAAGATTAGTGGGAAAGCGGTTTGTGTAGAGGACACAGAGGCTGCAAAGAGATTTAGATAGGCTAAGCGAATGGGCTAAGGTTTGGCAGATGGAATGTCGGAAGGTTTGGCAATGTCGGAAAATGTGAGGTCATCCACCTTGGGGAAAAAAAACAGTAAAAGGGAATATTATTTGAATGGGGAGAAATTACAACATGCTGCAGTGCAGAGGGACCTGGGGTCTTTGTGCATGAATCCCAAAAAGTTAGTTTGCAGGTGCAGCAGGTAATCAGGAAGGCGAATGGAATGTTGGCCTTCATTGCGAGAGGGATGGAGTATAAAAGCAGGGAGGTCCTGCTGCAACTGTATAGGGTATTGGTGAGGCCGCACCTGGAGTACTGCATGCAGTTTTGCTCACCTTACTTAAGGAAGGATATACTAGCTTTGGAAGGGGTACAGAGACGATTCACTAGGCTGATTCCGGAGATGAGGTGGTTACCTTATGATGATAGATTGAGTAGACTGGGTCTTTACTCGTTGGGAGTTCAGAAGGATGAGGGCTGATCTTATAGAAACATTTAAAATAATGAAGGGGATAGACAGGATGGAGGCAGAGAGGTTGTTTCCATTGGTCAGGGAGAACTAGGGGGCACAGCCTCAAAATACGGGGGAGCCAATTTAAAACCGAGTTGAGAAGGAATTTCTTCTCCCAGAGGGTTGTGAATCTGTGGAATTCTCTGCCCAAGGAAACAGTTGAGGCTAGCTCATTGAATATATTCAAATCACAGATAGATTTTTAACCAATAAGGGAATTAAGGGTTATGGGGAGCGGGCGGGTAAGTGGAGCTGAGTCCACGGCCAGATCAGCGTGATCTTGTTGAATGGCGGAGCAGGCTCGAGGGGCTAGATGGCCTACTCCTGTTCCTAATTCTTATGTTCTTATTAATGTTGGGGAAGTCCAGAACCAGGGGTCACAATGTAAGGATAAGGGGTAAGCCATTTAGGACCGAGATAAGGAGAAACTTCTTCACCCAGAGAGTGGTGAACCTGTGGAATTCTCTACCACAGAAAGTTGTTGAGGCCAATTCACTAAATATATTCAAAAAGGAGTTAGATGTAGTCCTTACTACTAGGGGGATCAAGGGGCATGGCGAGAAAGCAGGAATGGAGTACTGAAGTTGCATGTTCAGCCATGAACTCATTGAATGGCGGTGCAGGCTCTAAGGGCCGAATGGCCTACTCCTGCACCTATTTACTATGTTTCTAACTGCACAGTGGTTATTCATTATGATGGCAGGAATTGGGTACAATTTATGAGACATCCTTAACTATTAGGGTTAAGTGATCAATCCATTTTCTGTTGGAATTCTTTTTGTTCAGTAAGTACAAATATAGATCATGAAACTGTTGCAAAAAAGTAATTATTTTCAGTTTTACCATCGTCTCCATTCATCTATAGTAAACATCAGCAGGGGACAAGTACAAAATTAGTCAATAATAAGTTTTCTGCATTAGAGAACGTCTCAGCCACTTTGCTACAAAATTGAAATTGAGATGAAAGAACAAATTTAAAATCATCATCATAGGCAGTCCTTCGAAATCGAGGAACACTTGCTTCCACTCTAAACGTGAGTTCTCAGGTGACTATACAGTCCAAATCGGTAATTACAGTCTCTGTCAAAGTTCGTTGAAGGAAAGGGTGGGTGGGGAGTCTGGTTTGCCGCACGCTCCTTCCGCTGCCTGCGCTTGTTTTCTGCATGCTCTCGGTGACGAAACTCTTGGTGTTTAGCGCCCTCCTGGATGCTCTTCCTCCACTTAGGGCGGTCTTGGGCCAGGGATTCCCAGGTACCAGTGGGGATGTTGCACTTCATCAAGGAGGCTTATAAGGTGTCCTTGAAACGTTTCCTCCACCTACCTGGGGTTTGCTTGCCGTGTAGGAATTCCGAATAGAGCGCTTGCTTTGGGAGTCTCGTGTCGGGCATGCGGAAGATGTGGCCCGCCCAATGGAGTTATAAGAACATAAGAATTAGGAACAGCAGTAGGCCATCTTGCCCCTCGAGCCTGCTCCGCCATTCAACAAGATCATGGCTGAGTTGGTCGGGTGTCATCAGTGCTTCAATGCTGGCCTGATCGAGAACACCGAGGGTTTGCAGGATTTTGCGGAGGCAGCGGTGGTGATATTTCTCCAGTGCTTTGAGGTGTCTACTGTATATGGTCCACGTCTCTGAGCCATACAAGGAGGGCAGATATCTTAAATCAATCATATGACTGATTACAAGGTACTGTTTTGCAGTAAAATACCGACTTATTTATTACTTAGTAAATAAAATACTAGATGCATGTTAGACAGTAATTCTGACATTATTGCATTAGTAATCTTTAGTTGTCCTTGTAAATAATCACCTCTAAAGAATCACCACGATGAGTAATCAGATGATTGCTTATCAAAGTTACTGTTGGTATTTTACATTAGTCACGGCAGAAAGAGATATTTTAGTGCTAAATGATATGAATTGCTGCACTTCTAAAATACCAGAATACACTATTGCTTACCTTACTCTCTGTTCCTACATGGTCTCCTCCTGTAATAATCAATCTTAGAATTTCTGGAAGGTGATCTAACAGTGCATCCAATACCTAGATATGACAAAACAATGAACCAAGCTCTTACACAGCATGACTACATCAGGAAGTGCACAAAAGTAAAATATGGCAAATTTATAAAGTAGATTGTTCTGCAATTACAGTGATCAGTGGTGACATAACACTGACAAAAAAACAGATTGCTCACTTTTAGGAGTAGTGATCATCATTGTTCAAAGGATGATTATACTGCATAATGAATGATTATACTGCATAATGATGATGGACAAGTGATACAAGTGTTAGAGTTTTAAATGAGCTGAAATTTATGGGGAATGGAAACCAGCCAGGAGACCATTTGAATATTCAGATCAGAAGGTGACAAAGCCATGCATGAGTGTTTCAGCAGAAGACGGATTTAGAGAGAGGCAAAGGCAAGCAATGTTAGAGGTGGAAGTAAATGTTCTTGGAGGATATGGGTTCAGAAGCTCAGCTCAGATAGGACACAAAGATTGAAAATAGTAGGGTTGAGAGGTGGTGGTGGAGAGGTAGAGCTGGGTGTGGAAGCTGAGCAATGTCTGTATTAGATGTCCCCAAGGTGCAGTACGTAGATGAAGAAGAGTAGGGGTCCAAGGATAGATGGAGACAACAGTGCAGGAATGGGAAGAGAACCATTGCTGGAGATGCTATGGCTGTGATCAGATAAGATTGTGTCAAAGGCTACAGAGAGGTTGGGGAGGATGATGAAGGATAATGCACCACAGTTTCTTTCTTTATTAGTTATACTTCATCTGTAATACAGTAGAGCCTACAAAAAGGAAGAACTCATCCAGCTAGGATTTAGGATAGAGATTAGCACAGATCAACTAAGAATATTCATCTTTCAGATAATTGGTGAAAGAATGCAGATTATCCAAGTAATTGCACTATCGATATATTGGTTTGGGTAGAACTAACTGAGCATCCCATGTTCCTTGAGAGTCTCATTTTGCTGAATAACAAGGTAGCGAAAAATGTCTGACTTGCTATCGTCTCTGTATAACATGGTGCCCAATAGTTTGGTCTTAGGGAACTTAAAAACACTGGGATAATAATCCAGTTGACATAGTAACGGAACAATTGTCTGGCATTCCATTGTAACATATGTTTCTACTGGGATCTGTGTGGGTTAGATCGGATGGCAGCACAATTTCTTGAGCAAATTAGAAATCAGGAGACCATGTACAAAGTCAAATACACTGCGTTTAGTTTGACTCCAGGGTATGCAGTTCACTGGCATGGCTAGAATCAAAAAGAGAGCGGTCTTCTCACAGGTTGACTTTGCGATTACGGTGGTGAATCTGGAGCAGGCTTCAAATTACACAATACAATTAAGGAAAATACATTATTGTGAAAGTTGGTAACCAGGAAAGATCCATTGCACTGAACACACATTTTAATCTATAAGATGGCATAGGTTGGTGACTGTAGTGGGGAGCAAATGAGTTTGTCCAATGAAGATAGAGCACAAATCAAAAATGGTGTTTGTAGCACTGGCAGAAGAAAACTGTAAATTAGCAGTGGAAAAAAACTGACAAACTTTGAAGGTTTTTATTCTAAAGCCAAAAAAAAAATGACAAAAATGGGAAAGGATTAAACAATTTATTATGTAAAACTGGTGATGTATTATTTACCTTACCTCTAATGATTCATCTTGTAAAAGCGCAACCAGGTCTTTGTGAACTATGTGAACACTGGAGCCTAGCAGCTTAATGACCTACAAGAATAAATTGCACAAAACTTTATACTCTAATAAGGAATGAAATGATCACTTGTAAAATATAATTGTTCTTATTGTTCTTCAAGGACGACAGTAAAAAATTTGTTCCAACATTTTTTAAAAGGTTTTCTAATACTTCAATTTATAACAAATACCCTGTACTAGGAATGAAGAATTGTTCCATAAAGTTTTAGTTTTCTCTGATTCCACTTCAAATATTAGAAAATTGCACAGATAAAAGTTGTGTAACAGAAAAGGCAAGTACAGGTACAATGTCTGAAATCCAGAATCCTTGGGACAGAGTTCGTGCCGGTTTTTGGGTTTTGCCAGATTTTGGACAAGAAAATCAATAGTCTGAAATCTGGAATCCTTGGGACCGAATCCGTGCTGGATTTCGGACCTCGCCGCCCACCGCTCCTCGCCGCTCACTGATTCCCACCGCCCGTCGATTCACGCAGCTCCTCCACTCGACGATATCCGCCGCCCACGGCCTCCCGGCACAGCGTTTTTTTAAACCAGTTTCCTCGTCCCTCGCTGCCTGATGTCACCTCAAAAATGTCCGGTTTTCAGAATTCCGGATTCGGGACATTGTACCTGTATTTTTAAAACCACAGGAACCTCACAGTACTTAGCATGTACATTTTGGCCTTGCCCCTCCCTGTTTCTGTAATCTTCAGCCCTATAACCCTCCATTCCTCCAACTCTGTCCTATTGTGCATCCTGAAATCCTTTCAACCCATCATTGCCTTCAGCAATCTAGTTCCTGAGCTCTGAAATTCTCTCCTTACATTTCTCCATCTCTCCACCTCTTCTCCCTTTTGTTTTTTTTCTCCTTTCCTTGAATGTGTTAACTTCTTACGGGCATCCAGTTCAACAAGTACTGATCACCCTCTGGCACCTTGCCCAAACAGCTAATGTTCATGTGATATCTCAATATTGGGAGTTGTAGGCTCAGCTGCGTACAGCATCACAAGTGAACTTGATCCTTAAATACACGCGCGCACACACACGTACACACATACTTTCAGCAGCAATCACTGGATAGATTATTGGGAACCTTGCCGATTTCCCACTCTCTAACCAAAGAATGATTAGCCAATTGTAGCACGCCTCTTGTACCCCTGCTGAGATAACACAGACCGGCAATCAAACCTTGGTCCTTTCCGGTCTGTGAGATTCAACTGTTCAATAGCTAAAATTACAGACTATCAAAGAGCCAACAGAGATAAATTCTATAGTTTGACAATATTTAAATGTGACAGAAGTAGTGTGGGACATTCACTTTACCCAATGTTTTTATAACTATTACTATGACTTTGTTTTGACGCAAACAAATAAACTTTGTGTGGCATTAACCTTGACAATGTGAACATAAGTATATATTAAAGAACCTTACACAAAATTAATCTTTGTTTCTATTCATTCACTGGGTGTGAGCGTCGCTGGTAAGGACAGCATTTATTGTCCATTCCTAATTGCCCTTGAGAAGGTGGTGGTGAACCACCTTCTTGAATCGCTGCAGTTCGTGTGGTGAAGGTACTTCCACAGTGCTGTTAGGTAGAAAGTTCCAGGATTTTGACCCAGCAATGATGAAGGAATGGCAAAATATTTCCCAGACAGGATGGCGTGTCACCTGAGTGAAACTTGGAGATGATGGCATTCTCATACACCTGCTGCCCTTGTCCTTCTAGGAGGGCGCTGAGCACCGAGTCTTGTCGCTGAAAGCATGCAGAATACAAGCGCAGGCAGCGGAAGGAGCGTGCGGCAAACCACACCCCCACCCACCCTTTCCTCCAATGACCGTCTGTCCCACCTGTGACAGAGACTGTAATTCCCGTACTGGACTGTTCAGTCACCTAAGGACTCACTTTTAGAGTGGAAGTAAGTCTTCCTCGATTTCGAGGGACTGCCTATGATGATGATGAAGTGATGAGGTGATAGAGGTCGCGGATGTGGGAGGTGCTGTCGAAGAAGCCTTGGCGAGTTGTTGCAATACATCTTGTAGATGGTAATTGCTGCAGCTACAGTGCACCGCTGGTGGAGGGAATGAATGTTTAAGGTGGTGGATGAGGTGCCAATCAAGTGGGCTGCTTTGTCCTGGATGGTGTCGAGCTTCTTGAGTGTTGTTGGAGCTGCACTCATCCAGGCAAGTGGAGAGTCCTCCATCATACTCCTGACTTGTGCCTTGTCGATGGCGGAAAGGCTTTGGGGAGTCAGTAGGTGAGACACTCACTGCTGTATACCTAGCCTCTGACCCGTTGTTGTTCCTACAGTATTTATGTGGCTGATCCAGTTAAATTTCTGGTCAATGGTGACCCAGGGATGTTGATGGTGGAGAATTCAGGGATGGTAATGCCGTTGAATGTCAAAAGGCAGTGGTTAGACTCTCACTTGTTGGAGATAGTCATTGGCTGACACTTGTGTGGCGCGAATGTTACTTGCTACTTATCAGCTCCAGCTTGAAGGTCATCCAGGTCTTGTTGCACATGGGCATGAACTGCTTCATTAACTGAGGAATTGCGAATGGAACTGAACACTGTGCAGTCATCTGCAAATATCACCACTTCTGACCTTATGGTGGAGGGAAAGTCATTGATGAAGCAGCTGAAGATGGCTGGACTTAGGACACTGCCCTGAGGTACTCCTGCAGCGACGTCCTGGGGCTGAGATGATTGGTCTTCAACAGCTACGAATATCTTCCTTTGTGCTAGGCATGACTCCAGCCAGTGGAGAGTTCTCCCCCTGATTCCCATTGACTTCAGTTTTACAAGGGCTTGAGGTCAAGGTCAAATGCTGCCTTGAGGTTAAGGTAAGTCACTCTCACCTCACCTCTGGAATTCAGCTCTTTTGTCCATGTTTGGACCAAGGCTGTAATGAGGTCTGGAGCCGAGTGGTCCTAGCTGAACCCAAACTGGGCATTGGTGAGCAGGTTATTGGTGGGTAAGTGCCACTTGATAGCACTGTTGATGACACCTTCCATCACTGGATTGGGTGGTAATTGGCCAGATTGGATCTGTCCTGCTTTTTTTCCACAATTCTCCACATTGTTGGGTAGATGCCAGTGTGTAGCTGTACTGGAACACTTTGGCTAGCAGCCGACTAATTCTGGAGCACTAGTCTTCAGCACGACAGCCGGAATGTTGTTGGGGCCCAAAGCCTTTGCCATATGCAGTGCGCTCAGCTGTTTTTTGGTATCACGTAGTAAATCGAATCGTCTGAAGATTGGCATCTGTGATGGTGGGGACCTCAGGAGGGCACTGGGCACACTGCCTCAACACGCAACAGGGGTATTTTTATCTTCTTGTTTTTCAGGGTTTTTCTTTTAGTTTCCTGAGATCGAGAATGAAAGTCACCTGAATTCGGTTAATAAATGAGCAAGATAACTGGTATTAAAAAGGGAACTCTCCTTGTGGGCCAAGTCCCAGTGTCCTCTCTCGAGCAAGCACACTAATTCAAGACTTGCTTGAGGATTAATCCCATCCTGAAACGGAGTAGCTGCTGTGGTTCACCTTGCTGCAACTATTACACACTGGTGAAAAAGAAACTCGTGTAGCCAATGAGGAGCCGAGTGATTACCTTGAAAGATGGCGGGATTTTCATGGAAAATGAGAGGCGACTCCAATAAATACAGTGCTATGGTACCATTCACATCTCCTGATATGGCCAGTTTACCCCTGCAGCCAATCCACAATAACAATACTAATTGTGTATCAGTCAGATTTGCTGCGTCTTTGGTGCCAGGTATATGTTACACTTATCTTGAGATTTCCAGAGGTGTCAAGCCACTCTGCTCCATGTCTCCAAGCAACAATATTTTTGATGCCTAAAGCTTTATAACTTTGAGACTGAATGCTTTATTTTTTCTTTTGATTCTGAACTGCTTACTGGCCTTGCAAGCTTCAAGAGATAACTATTCTGTAATTAGTGTTCCATTGTGTGTTGTAGGTTTAAGTGAATTAAGCATTACTTGAGTCTGTCCAACTTGAGAAAATAGTTTTGCATCAAGTATAAAAAAGTTTGAAATTATTCACAATACAAGCTGGAATGACGCTTGCCAAGAAGTTGGGGGTCACCAGTTTGAGCCATATCCAGATAAAATTAAGAGTTACAGTCATTTAGATAACAATAGGCAGAGCAGTAAAGCATACTGCTATAATTGACCAAAACAAAAACACAGAACTAAATTGGTGAGGTACACCCCTGGGTTTATTCTGTAACAGGAGATGTGACAACTTTTGATTACATTCCAACAATTGTATTCCATTTGTTGCTTTCCCCCCTCCTGAAGATCCTGGGGTATTTTTTTTTATGGGCACCAGTTGTAGGCAGCCCACGGGCCATTATTCATGTTTGTGACATGAGGATGAGTGTCAGCAGGCTATTCGAACATGGGCAGCATCATAGCTAAGCCTGATCCTATCCTTTCTCAACATTCACATATGAGCAGTTATAGAACCATAGTGATCATTTTCCCACTTCAGCATGAGTAATAAGTTTGATTTTGATTTTCCAGAAACCTTTTAGTGTCACTGCATAGGTCATCCTACTGTACCTCCATACTAAACTATGAAGCAACAGGCATGTATATGGAATTAGGTCGCAGATCAGCCATAATCTCATTGAATGGCGGAACAGGTTCGAGGGACTGAATGGCCTACTCCTGTTCCTATAACATTGTGAAGAGTCACTGGAAAGCACTTACTTCATGGAAGCCAGTGGCAACAGTACGTCGGACAAGAGTTTCAGGATCGTGACAGAGGGTTGAAAAAGTGGGATAAAGTTCAGAGCAGAAACATTTAGGATCCACAAAAAGTATCATTGCCTGTGTGGAAAAAAAACAAAATTAAGTCAAATAAAGATAAATGTAACCTTAAGTGACACATTTATGTGGGATAGAACACTTTAGTAAATGTACAACTCTTAAAGGCTGGAATGTTTTAGTCACAGTAATAAATTCAGGAATTCAGATATAGAAGAGAAGAGCAGGGGAGTTATCCCAGTCCCCTGGCCAATATTTATCCCTCAACCAACATCACTCAAACAGATTATCTGGCCATTATGACACTGCTGTGTGTGGGAGATTGCTGTTCACAAATTGGCTGCTACATTTCCTACATTACAACCGACTACACATCAAAAAGTACTTCATTGGCTGTAAAGCACTTTGGGACATCTGGTGATCGTGAAAGGCGCTATATAAATGCAAGTCTTTCTTTCTTCTTTCAGCTGACTTGGGTCCATACTGGAGTTCCCTCCCTAAACCCCTCTGCCAATCCACCTTCCTCCTCTCCTCGAAGATCCTCACAGTCCACATCTTCACCCTTTGATTTGGCATCCATTTTGTCTAATTACACCTTTGTGGGCACATTTTTCATTTTAAAGTGCTATATAAATGCAAGTTGTTGTTGTTGCATATAGGGAGTCAAGACCAAATGCAGTCTTCGTGTGGTTATTGTTATACAATATTTGATATTTAATTATTGTACATATCTTATGTCTTTCCTTCTTACGTTCCATCTACAAAACCTTAATCCAGTCATCAACTTTTTCCATTTATTAATTTCAATGTCCACATTTATAATGAAAACGGCCTATAAATTGTACCCAACGCTCCCTTAGTTTTGCATCTCTCAGCTCCTTAGCCTGTACGGTAGAGACGATTTTATGTTGTAACTCTACTTTGTTGCTTCCCAAATTGCCCTCAGTTTTGCTACTTAACTAGAAATAATACAAAATCAAAGCAATTTTTTTAAAATGACAATACATGACTTTAAAATAAGGATTGAATTACATCTTCACGCCTTGGTCCAATTGTCCCCTGATCTCTAATCCCACTTCAGCTGACAACTAAAATTGGTCTCGACTTCAAACATGCAAGACCAGGGGAGATCGACTAGTAATATATTAAAAGTTTGCATGCACTTCTGATCACATTTTCAATTATGAGTTCCAATGTCCATACTTATAATTAGAAATGGAATTTCCATTATAAATGTGGACTTAGGAATTCATAGTGGAAATGTTGGGCTCACTTTTGGCCAGGAGTTGCTCTGTTTTTTTGGGAGTAACTTGATTTTTCTGGCGTAACTTAAAAATCCTCATTTTCCCCAATCAATTTGCACCAGTGTAACTGAGTTAGTTACAATTTTTTCAGTTTCGTTTTTTTTCTCAAAAGGGAGTGTTACCAGCCACCTATGCCAGTTCTGCCCATTTAGGCAACTTTGGCCAGCTAATAGTTACTCCGTTTATACTTAGGCCACTTCAGAAAACCCTTGTGGAGAGTTAAAGAAATCGGCGCAGGTAAGTACATCGGAGGCCATTCGGCCTGGGATAGGGGCGATAAGCGGAGAGGACCTGCCTGCACCTAAATCACCAAGCCTTACAAACCACCAAACCTTGCAAACAAAGTGTAATAAGAATTCAGTAAGAAATAAAAAAATTGAAGTAAGTCCTACCTTCATCTTCAAACTCAGCCTAGGAAGGCAGCGGGCCAGCTGGTGCGGGAGGCCACTCGGCCAGGACTAGGGGCGGGCAGGAGAACTGATAGAAATCATCGGCAAGCAGAAGCACTATCAGTTTTCCTGCCCGCCCCTAGCCCTGGCCAAGTGGCCTCCCGGTGCGATCGATTTCTTAGAAATCGCACCGGGAGGCCACTCGGCCTGGGCTAGGGGCAGGAGCAATTCAACTAGCCGGCATCAGGTCTCACAGAGCGGCTGGGGGCAAGGAGCGATTCAACTGGCTGGCTGGGGGCGAGAAGCTACATGCACATGTGCAGACGTCCCGCTATAGTTTTCGGCACAGAATGCTGGCTCCACCCCCGACTCGACTGGCCATGCTGCGCGACTACAGGGAAGAGGCCGGACAGCGGCCAAAGTGGGAAGGAAAATTTTCGCCGCACTTCGGAACAGAGAAAAGCGGCACAATTCTGGTAAGTGCGCCGAAAACGGGCTGGGCCAAAATTGAGGCCGATGTGAGGAAGTGCAGATACTTAAAAAAAGACTTGCATTTATATAGCGCCTTTCATGACCACTGGATGGCTCAAAGCGCTTTACAGCCAATTAAGTACTTATGGAGTGTAGTCACTATTGTATTGTAGGAAACGCGGCAGCCTACTTGCGTACAGCAAACTCCCACAAACAGCAATGTGATAATGACCAGATAATCTGTTTTAGTGATGTTGATTGAGGGATAAATATTGGGCAGGACACCAGGGATAACTCCCCTGCTCTTCTTCGAAATAGTGCCATGGGATCTTTTACGTCCACCAGAGGGCAGACAGAGCCTCGGTTTAACATCTCATTCGAAAGACAGTGTAGCGTTCCCTCAGCGCTGCACTGGAGTATCAGCCTAGATTTATGTGCTCAAGTCCCTGGAGTGGGACTTGAACCCACAACTTTCTGACTCAGAGGCGACTGTGCTACCCACTGAGCCACAGCTGCACTGATGGGTCACTGCATTCTATTTCAAAATACATTGGAAACACCTATTATGGCATGTCTCTCTTCCCCTCCTTCTGCATCGAATTCCCTCACTGCCCCTCTTGCCTCTTCCATCCCTTCAACAACATCACTTTCTCTCCTCCGCTCACTTTTCCTAAGGGGGAGGTACAAAACAAGTAAGAGTACAAAAGCAAAATACTGTGGATGCTGGAAATCTGAAATAAAAACAGAAAGTGTTGGAAATACTCAGCAGGTCAGGCAGCGTTGGTGGGGAGAGAAAGAGAGTTAACATTTCAGGTTGATGAAAGGTAGATGGATAAGTTCTGCTAAGGGCCACATTTTTCCCATAAACTCCACCTGAAATCCTGCCTCCAGATGCTGGTGACAGCTTTCCCTACCATGCCACGCTAGCCACCACATCTGTGCCTAAAGGAAAGATGAAAAAGACAGAGACAGAAGAGGACGACAAGGAATTAAGAAAAAAAAATTTGGGTAGAAAAATGAGAAGAGATGATAAAGAAAGAGACAGAAGAGGAGAGAAAGAAACAGCAACACAGACAGTGGAGACAGGTAAGGGAGACCACAATGTCTACATACAAATGCATAATAGTTATAACACCGGAGTAGTTACTAAACAGACACGCTTATTTGTACTGCCAAAATGGCCACCCTGCTCCACCCTTTGTCTATGATTGGTCCCCTTGGAGGATAAGCCACACCCTGAAGCCTCACTGGAATGTGTAACTGGAACTGCCCATCCCAAGGTCTCACTGACTTTTCAAATTGTAACTCGATCCACTTTGTCTTCCTGAAGCGACAGACCTCCCCAGAAAACAGCTAGGGCCAGCTAAAGTGCCTTACCCCAGTGCAAGTGCATCCCTCTCCAGCCAAAGTCCCTTCTTACACCAGCGCAAGTGCATGACCTTACCCCCCGCCCTCCCCACCCCACCATAGATGCGTCATTGTGTATGGATTGTTAACAGGTTTATTGGGTATGAAGTGAATAGTGACAGTGTAGTGACTTCTGGATTTCCAACAATTTCCCTTGTCGGGGGTTGGAAGAAATTGATCCCTCTCTCCTCTCCGATCCCTTCCCCATCCCCACCCGTGTCTCTCCCCCCAGTCTCTCACTCTCTCTCTCTCTCTCTCTCCCCCAGACTCCCTCTCTCTCTCTTCCAGTTCCCTCTCGGCCCCCCACGCTTCTCTGCCCGCCGGCCCTCACGACCCTCCGTCGCCACTCTCAGTCACCTGCCGGCCTTCTTGGACCCCAGCCGCCGCTCTCGGCCGCCTGCCAAGATCAGGTCGGCAGTCTCGGGCCTCGGGTCCTGCTTCTGGGCACCACATGGAGCAAATAATTCGGGGCCGGGGGGGGGGGGGGGGGGGGGGAGGGGGGGGGGCGAGAGAAGCGGAGCTTGACAGATACCGCATGCGGGGGCTGAGGTTGACAAGACACCGCATGGGGGGCGGATCTTGACAGATGCATGTGCAAAAAAACACAGCACAGATAGTTACCTCGTTATTAAACTGCCTGTGCACTGTGACAGATTGAGTAGTACAGCATAAAACAAATCTACATTTTAAAATCTGTACTTACTGGCAAGTTGTAGGCACAATTCTGTCTGACAGACACATATTTTGCATCCACATCCGCTGCGTAGAACTGATTCATGTGCTCACTTTGACCATTTTCATGTTGTAGGCCTAATGTACTAAATTTCTTGTAGAAATCCAAAAACCACAAATGTTGTTCATCAGTTAAATTCCCTAAATGGGAAAGAAGATAATGATTAAATATAGTGGGGTAGAAATTCAACGCCGCCCGAAATGGGTCGCACCTATCGCTTCTGATGTGTTTTCATCGCTGCTGTGGATGAGGTGGCCTCCTGCACGAAATTCAACTCTTTGGCATTTTCTTTTTGAGCAAACTGGAAGTCGGTCATAATGGGGGCGCAAATGTGGCAGTGGGCACTCTAGAGGGGCGGAAGTGGAGGCGGGACAGAGTATCCGCCACCATCAGTCATCAGCCTGGCCCTGATGACGTCATGACACGTGTGCGGCAACACATCTCTCCCCTTCACTTAAAGGGGAGAGACGCTGTGAGCTCTGTGATTATTTTAGTTCGGTTCACTGGGCCACCAGGGAGGACTTCGGCCGGGCCAGTGGCCTGGCACCCAAGAGCGGGTGCCAGGCTGCCTGTTGGCGGCACGGCCGAATCTAGGGGGCATAATTGTCGGGCTGACAAAAAAAAATGGCGGCCGCAGCAGTGCGCCCTCCCCTTGAATAACCGCCGCACAGTCATGTCGCACACACTTTGAAGACAGTGAACCAACAGAAAAAGCTGTTGGGGACACCGCTCGGCGGCCCGAAGATTTTTGTTGTTAAATTTCGATGGAGGTGCCGGTGATTGGTGTCGTGCTCTTTGATGACGCACATAGGAGGGGTCAGCAGCAGTGGGGCGGAAGTGGGGACCATCAGAAAAATCAACTAGGTGAATTTCGCTGGTAACAGTCATTCGACCGCAAATCGGCGATCACTCGACTCCGCCGCTTGCTGACGGTAAAAGGCCTTTTCGGGAGGCTGAATTTCGGCCCCATTTTGTGATAGAGGCTGCTAATGGGATCTCCAAACCTGGTCCCAATATGTCCAGATTAGATTTAGCCTTCCTCCGTCCCACTATGTCTTATTATTCCAATGTTTTCCCATGACTGTCACTCTCTCCTCCCATATCCACACTCCCCTAATTTTCTATTTCCACAGTCTCATCCTGTCACACATTTTGCTCCCCCTCCAAAATGCATATATTTATGGGGTTTTTTTCAGCACTTGAACACACACCACCTCATGATTCCCCAAATCAATCTCTCCCTCTTCCCCATCCTCTAGGCTACTTCTGTTCCCAGTCTCTCCCTATTTCACACATACACTTCCCCCTAGTTTCTCTCTGTCACAAAGTATACAAGAGTAGGGATCATGGGTATCAAGTATATTGCATTCATTCTCCACTTGCACATAGGATATCACCATCTCTGGCCAACCTATCCCAACTCCACCTAATCCCCTCCCCACATTGTATGGCAGATTCAGACCTTTTCAAATGCTCTATCTACATAAGAACATGAGAAATAGGAACTGGAGTAGGCCATACGGCCCCTCGAGCCTGCTCTACCATTCAATAGGATCATGGCTGATCTGATCATGGACTCAGTTCCACTTCCCTGCCCGCTCCCCATAACCCCTTATCGTTTAAGAAACCATCTATTTCTGTCTTAAATTTATTCAATGTCCCAGCTTCCACAGCTCTCTGAGGCAGCGAATTCCATAGATTTACAACCCTACTCTCTGTCCATGTAAACCTCAATTGCTCCAGTTCCTCTGATTCACTCACAAGAATCATTATTGCGGAGGGCCTATCCTAGTATCCTTGATGTAAATTAATATAGTACATTTCCTTCACTGGCACAGAGGATCACCCTCCTGCAAATGTGAAGGCACTAGATAGTAAATATTTAAATAGAAAAAAGGTCCAAATAGAATCTGTTTCGATTGAGATGAGGCGGATTAGTAATATCGCTGGAGGTATATTATGGGCCACTGAGCAATGGAAACAAAATTGAGCGTGAAGTTCGCAGACCAATCAGACAATATTTGAATTATCCAAAAATAGACGTGGATAAGGAACTGGTTTGCAGTAAGAAAAGGAGATTTTTTTCAGTCAATATGTTGGTATTCCAACAGGAAGGAAGCATTACTTGACATAATTCTGGGTGATGAAGCGGAGCAAGTAAGTGACTTAAAAGTAGAAAACATTTGGGAAGTAATAACTGCAATATAATTAGGTCAATGCCAGAATAGAAAAAGAAAAAAGTCGAGCCCTTTACTCCAAGAATACAAATTATAATGGGATAAAAAGTGATATATTAAATGGAAGGAAATTAATTAACAGATACACATATCAAAAAAGAGAAATACTTAAAAGGGTTAAAATCAAGTATGTACTAATGAGGAAAAGAGGGAGTGAACTGAAGCCTGAGGTCCCATGTATGAATAGGGAAATTGGATCAAATTTGAAATTAAAAATAGAAGCACTTAGTACTTACAAGGAGGTAATGAAATATCTAGGACAATTACAAAAAATATAGGAAAGCTACAAAAAGGGAGATTAGAAAAGCTAAGATGGAGATTCAAAAGGCTAAAAGGAAGCATGACAGAAAATTAGCAAAAAACAAAGAGTCAATAAAGAAAGCTTTTCATAGTATGAGAATAGCCACGGTAGAGGTTGGGCAGAGTTGAAGGAAGCAAGCTTGCAGTGGAGATAGGGAATGGCAGAGATAATAAATAAGTACTTGCCTTGGTTTTCACAGAGGAGGGCGATATTGGGATTGTAGAACAGTCAGCACAGGATTTTTTTTTAAAGCCAAATGGTACAAAACAAATTATTCAAACTTAGGATCAATCAAATCACTCAACCCTGATGGTTTAAAACCAAGCAAATATAAGGAAGGATCAGTATAATATGAAAATTGTGCTAAAGATTTAGAAGTTGGCAAATGCAACTCCCTCTTTAAAAAGGAAGACCAAGTTAAGCCAGGAAATTAAAGGCAAGTTAGTCTGACTTCAGCTTTGATAAACTACTAGAGGCCAAAATTCACCCCCGCCGGAAACTGATCGCACCTATTGTTTTTGTAATGTTTTGGCCGCCGCAATGGATGCGGTGGCCCATCTTGCAAAATTTAGCTGCGTCGTTTTTTATTCGAGCAGGGGTTGATAATGGGGGCGCAAGTGGGGGCAGGAGCGGAGATACCGTCATAATGGGGGCGGAAATGGAGATACCGTCATAATGGGGTCGAAAGTGGAACCGGGATGGACTCTCCGCCGGTGTCAGTCATCAGCGCCGGGCTGGTGACATCATCGCGCTGGCGCATCAACGCGTCTCTCCCCTTCACTTAAAGCTTGCAGCTTTTCAAGTTAAGTCCACTGGGCCACCAGGGAGGGTTTTGGCTGGGCCAGCAGCCTGGCACCCAAGAAGGGGTGCCAGGCTGCCTGTTGGTGGCCCGGCCGAGCCTGGGGGGCATAATTCTCAGGCCGTCTAGCAGTTGGACGAAATAAGATGGCGGCTGCGGCAGTGCGCCCTCCCCTTTAATGGAGACTGCACCGCTATTTAACACAGTACACCAACAGAAAAAACTGTCGGGGCACCGAACGGCAGCCGGAAGATTTTCTCAGGTGAATTTTGCTTGCAGGGCGGGACATCAGTGGTGCGTGCTTTGATGATGCACTTAGGAGAGTTCGGCAGCAGCGGGGCGGAAGTGGGGGGTGCGGAGCGGATATGGTCACCGGCGGAAAAACCACGGGAGAATTTCGCGAGCGGTGGCTATTCGACTACAAATCGGCAGCCATTCAACACCGCCACGTTGCCGCCACTTTCCGGTGGTAACAGGCCTTATCGGGAGGCTGAATTTCGGTCCCTAGAGTCTATAACATAGGATGACATTCATCATCATAGGCATTCCCTTGCTTCCACTCTAAAAGTGAGTTCTTAGGTGACTGAACAGTCCAATACGGGAAATATAGTCCCTTTCACAGGTGGGACAGACAGTCGTTAAAGGAAAGAGGGGTGGGACATTATGACATTATGTCATAAGGTCATTATGGCAGGATGACATTACTGAGCACTTGGCAAATCTTAGGAGCAGGAGCAGCCCATTCGAGCCTGTTCTGCCATTCAATCAGATCATGGCTGATCTGTACCTCAACTCCATTTACCCATCTTTGTTCCATATCACTTGGTACCCTTGCCTAACAAAAGTCCATCTATCTCAGTCTTGAAACTATCAATAGACTCAGCATTCACAGCCTTTTTTGGGGGTAGGGGGAGAATTCCACATTTCCACTACCCTTTTGGTGAAAACGTGTTTACTGATTTCACTCCTGAATGACCTAGCTCCAATTTTAAAATGATGCCCTCTAGCTCTGGATTCTCCCACCAGAGGAAATAGTATCTCTGTATCTACCCTATTGAATCGCTTAATCATTTTAAATATCTTGATTAGATTACTCCCTTAACCTTCTAAACTCAAATGAATACAAACTGAGTTTATGCAGCATGTCCTCATAAAATAACCCTGTAAGCCCTGCTATCATTCTGGTAAATCAGTGCAGCCCTAGCAAAGAGATTTTGGAGTCCAAGTACACAAATCTTTTAAAGCAAGTAGCAGGTACAAAAAACAATCAAAAAGGCAAATGGAATGTTGGCCTTAATCTCAAGGGCGCTGGGTTACAAAGGGGAGAAAGTTATGCTTCAGTTATAAAGGGCCCAAGTTTCGGGCCGCGCCGACCTGGACGCCCGTTTTTCGCGCCACAAAGTGCGCCTAAAAAAAAAACTTACAGATTCTCCGGCTCCCTGCTGGTCCTCTAGAGTCGGGCGCGGCGCAGCACGAGCTGTGGGGGCCGGAGCTAGGTCCCTGCGCTGATAACAGTGCCGGGACCTCTGCACATGCTCTGCAGTAGCTCCAGGCGCCCAAAACTGTGTGGGAGGGGCCCGAAGCACGCAGTCCCTAGCCCTGGCCGAATGGCCTCACTGGGGCTGCGTGCATAAGGCTGCCTCCCACGCCCAGCTCCTGCCCGACCCGACTCCCGCGCCCCCCCCCCCCCCCGCCGCCCCTGGACCCAGACCCGACCCCGACACCGACCCGACTCCCGCACCCCCCCACCCCCGGACCCGACCCGACCCCCCGGACTGGACCCGACCCACGCTCCCCCCCCCCTCCCACTGACCCAAACCGACCCGCGCTCCCTCCCTCCTCCCCCCCCGATCCGACCTCCCTCCGCCCCCCCGACCCGACCCACGCTCCCCCCCCCTCCCACCGACCCAAACCGACCCGCGCTCCCTCCCTCCTCCCCCCCCGATCCGACCTCCCTCCGCCCCCCCGACCCGACCCACGCTCCCTCCTTCCTCCGCCCCCCCGACCCGACCCGCGCTCCCCCCGACCCGACCCGCGCTCCCGACCCGACCCAACGCCACCTACCTGTAAATCTGGTGCTGGGGACGGGCCCTGCCCGAAGTCTTGGGCCCGGCCCGTTCAGCCTCCGTCCCCCTTCCCCCCGCTTCTCCTTTCCCCCCCTTCTCCTTTCCCCCCCCCCCGCCTTCTCCTTTCCTTCCCCCCCTTCTCTTTCCCCTTCTCCTCGCCCCCCCCCCCCTTCTCCCCCATCCCTTCCTCCCCCCTCTCTCCCTCTACTCCCCTCGCTGTCAGAAACAAACTGACAGACAGAGAGTGAGAGACACACACAGACAGACAGAGAGATAGAGACACTGACAGAGACACACTGATGGGGGGGGGTGGGGAGGGGGGCATCCCAGCACGCTGTTGGAGGGCTCCCGGTGCTGCAGTCGGTAAGTAGAAAATGTTTTATTTATTGATTTAAAAAAAACATTATTTCTTATTAATTTTTATTGATTGATTTATTGGTTAATTTATTGATGTTTTTATCATTTATTATTGATGATGGCTCTTTATTTGTAAAACTGAAGTGTTTAATGTTTGTAAACTTCCCTTTAAACCCCCCCCCCCCTCCCACCCCCATTCCCTACGCCTGATTTGTAACCCAAGCCTGATTTTCTGAAGTGTAGACAAGGTTTTTTTCGAGCGTACAAAAATCTTCACTTACTCCATTCTAAGTTAGTTTGGAGTAAGTTTTCACTGCCGAAACTTTGAAAACAGGCGTAAGTGGCCGGACACGCCCCCTTTTGAAAAAAAAATTCTGTTCCAAAGTGAAATTGTTCCAACTGACTAGAACTAGAGCAAACTAAATGCCGAGAATTTGAATTTCTAAGATACTCCGTTCTACACCAGTTACTCCAAAAAATCAGGAGCAACTGAGGCTGAAAGTTGGGCCCATAGAGCCTTAGTCAAACCCCATCTGGAGTGCTGCATTCAATTTTGAGAACTGCAGCAAAGGAAGACTACATTGGCCTTGGCGGGCGTGCAGTGCAGATTCACCAGAATGATACTGGGACTTAGAGAGTTAAATTATGAGAACAGGTTGCATAAACTTGGCTATTTTCCTATGTACCCTTCTAAGGCCAATATATCTTTCCCGAGGCTGTTACGCAGGAACATAGAAATGTACAAATCTGGAAAATGTGTTGTAGTTCCTTCAGTGTTAGAGTATACGTGAACAAGGACAACAGGAAACAGCCGAGCAAGTCTTTAAAAATTAGGACGTAACATAGAAACATAGAAAATAGGTGCAGGAGTAGGCCATTCGGCCTTGCGTGCCTGCACCACCATTCAATAGGATTATGGCTGATCATTCACCTCAGTACCCCTTTTCTGCTTTCTCTCCATACCCCTTGATCCCTTTAGCCGTAAGGGCCATATCTAACTCCCTCTTGAATATATCCAATGAACTGGCATCAACAACTCTCTGCGGTAGAGAATTCCACAGGTTAACAACTCTCTGAGTGAAGAAGTTTCTCCTCATCTCAGTCCTAAATGGCTTAGCCCTTATCCTTAGACTGTATCCCCTGGTACTGGACTTCCCAACATCGGGAACATTCTTCCCGCATCTAACCTATCCAGTTCCGTCAGAATTTTTATATGTTTCTATCAGATTCCTGCTCATCCTTCTAAACTCCAGTGAATACAGGCCCAGTCGATCCAGTCTCTCCTCATATGTCAGTCCTGCCATCCTGGGAATCAGTCTGGTGAACCTTCATTGCATTCCCTCAATAGCAAGAACATCCTTCCTCAGATTAGGAGACCAAAACTGAACACAATATTCCAGGTGAGGCCTGACCAAGGCCCTGTACAACTGCAGTAAGACCTCCCTGCTCCTATACTCAAATCCCCTAGCTATGAAGGCCAACATACCATTTGCCGCCTTCACCGCCTGCTGTACCTGCATGCCAACTTTCAATGACTGATGTACCATGACACCCAGGTCTTGTTGCACCTCCCCTTTTCCTAATCTGCCGCCATTCAGATAATATTCTGCCTTTGTGTTTTTGCCCCCAAAGTGGATAACCTCACATTTATCTGCCATGCATTTGCCCACTCACCTAACCTGTCCAAGTCACCCTGCAGCCTCTTAGCGTCCTCGTCACAGCTCCCACCGCCACACAGCTTAGTGTCATCTGCAAACTTGGAGATATTACACTCAATTCCTTCATCTAAATCATTAATGTATATTGTAAAGAGCTGGGGTCCCAGCACTGAGCCTTGCGGCATCCCACTAGTCACTACCTGCCATTCTGAAAAGGACCCGTTTATCCCGATTCTCTGCTTCCTGTCTGCCAACCAGTTCTCTATCTACGTCAGTACATTACCCCCAATACCATGTGCTTTAATTTTGCGCACCAATCTCTTGTGTGGGACCTTGTCAAAAACCTTTTGAAAGTCCAAATACACCACATCCACTGGTTCTCCCTTGTCCACTCTACTAGTTACATCCTCAAAAAATTCTCAAAGATTTGTCAAGCATGATTTCCCTTTCATAAATCCATGCTGACTTGGGCCGATCCTGTCACTGCTTTCCAAATGCGCAGCTATTTCATCTTTAATAATTGATTCCAACATTTCCCCCACTACTGATGTCAGGCTAACCGGTCTATAATTACCCGTTTTCTCTCTCCCTCCTTTTTTAAAAAGTGGTGTTACATTAGCTACCCTCCAGTCCATAGGAACTGATCCAGAGTCGATAGACTGTTGGAAAATGATTACCAATGCATCCACTATTTCTGTGGCCACTTCCTTAAGTACTCTGGGATGCAGGCTATCAGGCCCCGGGGATTTATCGGCCTTCAATCCCATCAACTTCCCTAACACAATTTCCCGCCTAATAAGGATTTCCTTCAGTTCCTCCTTCAAAGGCATATAGGGAGAAATGGAGAGGAGAATGCAAAAGCCCTACATTTAGCTATGTATAATATCTTAAAAGTACTGTTTGAGCTCAAAATTAAAAAATGAAAAAAAAAAGTATCACATTTACCTGAGAGACCATGACAGAGCTTTCCCAGTTGGTGTGACAATGGTGCAAGGATAGTCTCATCTGCTTTGAATGATTTCTCACAGAACATCATTACCAAGGGAAATATAATTTGCGTACGATCATCTGACAAGACAATTAGAGATTAATGTATTACTGAGATAACAAAAGAACAAATGGAAAATAAGTACTCCTATACAACAACTGCACCAACCTCAAAAAAGTTAATTGATCATATAGATGTTAAAGGATAAATTAATGCTTTAAACCTCCAAATTGAATTGTTTTGCTATAGTGTTAATGATGTACTTTTAAAGAATAAAAAAGTCAGTTATTCTATTTTATGATGACGCTGTCAAAGTATCATTATACAGCTTGCTTGCACATTACGCAATGCCATCCTTTTCTTGATTACTCCTCTCTGAAATGCTTTGGGGACTTTTCCTACATTAAAGGTGCTATATAAATGCAAGTTGTTGTTGTTGATGTACAAAATATTGGAAGGCATCAATGCTCTGTGGTGTAAACTGATAAATGGAGTCTCATGCAGAAATCTATCACTTTTGCAATTATGGGTATATGCCATGAAGGGTTGTTACAGAAAAAGGTCAAAAGTAGTCAGTGTTCATTGTGTGCTTATGTTATCCAAAATTCATGCTAATTCAAATATCAAACCTATCAGGGAATCTGTGTGCAAATATCTCCTGACTGAGGTCAATATTAGATAGAAGTAGGCTCAATTAAGTTTAGTTATCTTCAGTCCTGTCAATACAAGTACAATCCCAAACGCAGCACTATCTAGCACTAATTTTAGTTCATGTTGATGATTCTTACTGGCTTTGTTAATGGATATAGTCCTTTTGCATTCTTTGAATGTGCTTATCCTTCATAAAACTTAGAATAGGTAATTTTTCCACTCTGTCTCAGGAGTTCTATAGTCTCAGAGATAATGTCAAATTTGTACGATCTTCCCTACTCCAAATTGTTTAAAAGTTTATTGACTTTCCATTCACAGTGGAGTAGAACCCAGAATGGCATACTAAATTAACTAGTGTTGCAAATAAGAGCTAGAATGTCTAATAACATATTGCTGTAAAGTGATTCAGTCACCATAAATTCAGCATTGCAATTTGGTGCTGTTTGCCTTTGAAGTCAAATATTTTCTGAATGTCAAGCATGTACCCACTACTGAAGGTAGAAGACATTCATTGCTTCTGAAAGTTAACACCTTCTACACTTCTGTTGCTCTCATCAGTGGATGGTCCTAAGAGGAAGCATCATTTAACTATCATTCTAGGACAACGGATCTGACTTGCGAGGAATAGTGAGAGGTCAACAGATGTCAAGCTCTAATAAGTCCAAGACTGGGATCTTAAGGAGTGCAGCCAACATTGTTTTGCTTATCTGAGGAATCTTCAGGAACCAAAATTACAAAGAGAACATCTAATGCATCACTCCCTTCCTGAGGAATACAAAATTGAAGACCATTTTCAGGCTAATATTCTGCAACACGGTCAGCAAAGACGACAATAAAGAATTATGTTCTGTTTGTTGATGCTCGTTAAAATCACAGGAATGTTACAATTCTAAGGATGAATTAACTAGCTGAAAATTGTATTCTAAAAAACTAGGGAAACATTTTCATTTCGGATTGGAGTTGAATAACTCTGAGAGGGGTGATTCATCATCAAAGTATAGGGCAATAAAGAGATTGTTAAATTGACCATGGTTAGGGCTTTTGCTGACTTGACCCAACATACGTTCGAATCGAGGGACAGTATGGAAAATGAAAGACATGTTAAGAATTTCAGGTTCAAAGGAAGCAGATATTGGGGTTCTCTGAGAAGAAACTACAGCATCTACGAATGTTGATATCAAGTCAAAAGAGGTTGTCCTATTAATGGCCAACTCTCTGTAAAGTACTTGCAATTTTGGTACGTTGGTCTTATGTTTATGCTAAAACATCTGATGCTGAGGATTGTGATTATTTTGGAATAAACTATTCCAGTTAAACTTACTGCCAGCCTGAACTTGGCCTTTTCAGATGCTTAAAAAAAAAATCAAAATCTAAGGAGCAAAGCTTCTGTTGGTTTAAACTAAAAAATGTCAAAAATACAAGCTTTAGGTTTACTCGCCTCATATGATCTGCTCTCTGGCTTCATATAGTAGTGACATGACTACTTTCAAACTATCGTGCAAGAACACCCTTAAATTGAACAAAAACAATGATTTTGAACTCAGGATGCTTTTTATATTTAACAATATGAGGATTTTTTTTCTTCCTACTACATGTTAGTTTTCAGTTCTGAATCACCTGGACTGAAGCAAGCATATTCTCCATTTGTAAAAGTATGAGTTCATGCATGCAAATTTGTCTGGATTGAAAGCTCTTTTGAGATACTAAATGACCCAAATTAAACAAATGTCTCTAAACTCCGAGTTGGTCAAGACCATATCAATTCTGAGACCCCAAAGCAACCAAGATTTCTGAGGCTCACGATACTAAACAAGCACACAAGTGAGTTATCTCCCTTGTCCAACCACTCCTGAGTTGTCAACTCAGACCCCTGCCAAGTGTTTTTCCCCCTATTTACTTCGCCCAGTGTGTGAACCTATTGCAAGTGATCTCTCTCGCACACACACATATACACACTTCTTTGACTGAATCACAATCCATTAGGACATCGAGTCCACTCATTAGGTGGCAAACATGTTGGGAACCAAATGAACATTCGTTTGTACTATACATAAACTTGGGCATCACAATATAAAAGGCAAAATAAGTTAGTACAAAAGCAAAATACTGCGGATGATGGGAATCTGAAATAAAAACAGAAAATGCTGGAAATACTCAGCAGGTCAGGTAGCATCTGTGGAGAGAGAAACAGAGTTAACGTTTCAGGTCGATGACCTTTCATCAGATGACCCTGAAACGTTAACTCTGTTTCTCTCTCCACAGATGTTGTCTGACTTGCTGAGTATTTCCAGTATGTTCTGTAAAATAAGTTAACAGTTCATTATAAAGCGGAGCATTTTTAATCATGCAGTTTCAGGTCTGACCAGGATGCTGATTCTGCAATTTGTTTTGCCATGTTGTTTACTTTGTCACAGTTACCTTGGGAAGGTGCATTTTTAATGGTTTCTTTAGTTACATGTATATTGGTAATTTTAGAATGTATAAAATTGTGCAAGTGGAATAGCACGTAATATTGGTGGACCTCATAACATTCATTTGAACAATATTTTTAAACAGAAAATTGCCTCACATCTTATAATCAAATAAGATAATAAAGCAATTCCATAAAATTGTATCCAATGGGCAATCTCATAAGGCTGTATTTTAGAACCCGTAGTATAATTTGAAATTTCACTTGAAATCTATCAATATTAGGTCAAAATGTTCCTTGTATTACCTCCAAAATCCAACATTTAGAATTTACTACGTACCTGAATTCACTTCAAACACACGTCATTGCCTCTACATTAACTTACCACTGTCAAACATCACAAGCAGATTAACAATGGTGTCAAATGCAGCAATGCGTACACTGCTCCCTTCATCCCGAGCCAACTCCACTAACTCAGGAAGTATTGCATTTTTTGTCTGCTCAACCCTGTATAATGAAAATAAAGACAATTTGTATGAAAATATCAAAGAAAAAGCTCACTGATGTAGAATGCCAAACCTACATATTTGATTAATAGTCTTCTGACAATTCCTATCAAAGTAACCTGAATGTAACTCATAGTAATTACCTGGAGATTAATAATTTTAAATAGGGAAATCAGGGTGGAATAAAACCTAAAGCATAAGCCCAAGAAAGTTTATAGAGTATCAAGCATGGATGACAGCTAAATCTTACTCTAAATCCAAAATGCCCAGAGAATTAGTCCCACATTTTAGGAAGGGGTATGCAACCTTATGTTAGTGATGTGTGTATTTAATTGTGAGTTATCTAAGATTACAGAATATTCCAAGAAGCCCCTGTAAGAATCAGAATTTTAAAATGTTCCTGTTTCCTTAATTGTGTAACCTTCAAAGCAAAATTTAAACCAGAAGTCAAAATTAACCCAATCACCCCTAACATTACATTTGAATGACATCAAGATTGGATTATTGTAATTCCAGCAATATATTACATTGCAGCTGAAGAATTAATTTAATTATAATTTAGTCTATACATTGTATGGATTTATAAAAAAATGTCATTAGCACTGTAAAATAAACCCATAACAATAAAGTCAAAATTAGTAGGCATTGTTTTTTTTATACAAAACTGAAAATGCAACCCACAAACATAAATCATGATTCATATCTAAATATTAAAGAAACTATACATTTAAAAAAAGTACACCACACAACTTTTTAAAAATTCTTATATTATGTAATCTGAAGAAGAAAAGGCTGTCCACATTAAATGCAATAGTGCACACACCAAATTTCACCTTGATCTGTTCTACTTTGTGAAGAGTCGAGACATAACGGCCCTGCTTTATATAACCGTAATGCTATGTTCATGACTATCTCCTCCTTCTGATATTTTCCGTCATGTAACCTGGCCTAGAGTTCATTAAATCTCAGAATCATAGGAGTTTACAAAACGGAAGGAGGCCAGTTAAGCCCATTATGTATGCGCCAGCCGACAAAAAGCTATCCAGTTTAATCCCACTTTCCAGCTCTTGGTCCGTAGCCCTGCAGGTTACGGCAATTCAAGTGCACATCCAAGTACTTTTCAAATGTGGAGAGAGAGGGTTTCTGCCTCTACCACCCTTTCAGCCAATGAGTTCCAGAACCCTGCCAAACTCTGGGTGAAAATATTTCCCCTCAAATCCCCTCTAAACGTCCTACCAATTACTTTAAATCTATGCCACCTGGTTGTTGATACCTCTGCTAAGGAAAATAGGTCCTTCATATCCACTCTATCTAGGCCCCTCATAATTTTATAAACCTCAATAAGGTTTTCCCTCAGCCTCCTCTATTCCAAAGAAAACAAATCCAGCCTGTCCAATCATTCCTCATAGCTAAAATTCTCCAGTTCAGGCAATAACCTTGTAAATCTCCTCTGTACTCTCTCTAGTGCAATCACATCTTTCCTGTAATGTGGTGACTTTAGCTGTGGCCTAACTAATATTTTATACAGTTCAAAGCATAACCCCCTTGCTCTTATATTCTATGCCTCGGCTAATAAAGGCAAGTATTTCATATGTCTTCTTAACCACCTAATCTACCTGGCCTGTTACCTTCAGAGATCTGTGGACCTGCACTCCAAGGTCCCTTTGTTCCTTTACACTTCTCAGTGTCCTACCATTTAATGTATATTCCCTTGCCTTGTTAGCTCTCCCCAAATGCAATTCCTCACATTTCACAGGATTGAATTCCATTTGCCACTGTTCTGCCCACATGACCAGTACACATTGATATCTTCCTTCAGTTTACAGCTTTCTTCTTCATCATCAACCACACAGCCAACTTTTGTATCATCTGCAAACTTCTTAATCATACCCCCTACAGTTATGTCAAAATCACTGATATGTACAGAACCACAAAAAGCAAGGGACCTTGTACTGAACACTGCAGAACCACGCTGAAAACAGTCTTCCAGTCACAAAAACACGCATCAACCATTACTCTTTGCTTCCTGCCTCTGAGCCAATTTTGGATCCAATTTGCCACTTTGCCCTGGATCCCATGCGCTTTTACTTTCATGACCAGTCTGATACGTGGGACTTTATCAAAAGTCTTGCTAAAATCCATAACACTACATCAAATGCACTACCTTCATCGACTCTTCTGGTTAACTCCTCAAAATATTCAATCAAGTTAGTCAGACACAACCTTCCCTTAACAAATCCATTTTGACTGTCCTTGACTAATCTGTGTCTTTCCAAATGAAGATTTATCCTGTTCCTCAGAATTTTCATCAATAATTTCCCATCACCGAGGTTAGGCTAACTGGCCTGTAATTATTCAGTCTATTCCATTCTCCCTTTTTAAAAAAGGATATAACGTTAGCAGTCCTCCAGTACCACGCCCGTAGCCAGAGAGCATTTGAAAATGATGGTAAGAGCCTCTGCTATTTCCTCTTTTGTTTCTCTTAATAGCCTGGGATACATTTCTTCCGGGCCTGGGGAGTTATCCACTTTCAAAGCTGCTAAACCCCTTAATACTTCCTCTCTCGCTATGTTTATTTGATCTAATATTTCACACTCCTCCTCCCTGATTGCAATGTCTGCATCGCCCCTCTCTTTTGTAAAAACAGACGCAAAGTATTCATTAAGAACTATACCCACGACTTTCGTCTCTTAATGTATTTATAAAACATCTTGGGTTTTTCTTAATTTTACTTGCCAAGATTTTTTTCATACTCTCTCTTTGCTTTCCTAATTTCCTTTTTAATTCCACCCCTGCACTTCCTATACCCCTCTAGGCCTTTGCAATATTGAGCCCTCGGTATCTGTCATAAGCCTCCCTTTTTTTTCTTTATCCTACCCTGTATGCCCCATGACATCCAGGTGGTTCTAGATTTGTTAGTCTCACCCTTTTTCTTGCTCTGTACCCTCAGGATCTCCTCCTTGAATGCCTCCCACTGCTCTGACACTGATTTACCTTTAAGTAGCTGTTTCCAGTCCACTTTAGCCAAATCATATCTCAGCTTAGTCAATTGGCTTTTCCCGAATTGAGAACTTATATTCCTGGTCTATCTTTCCCCTTTTCTAAAACCACCCTAAATCTAACTCAATTATGGTCACTAGCACCTAAATGCTCTCCCATTGATACCCCTTCCACCTGCCCAACTTTGTTCCCTAAAACTAAGTCCAGAACCGCCCCTCCCTTGTTGGGCTTGCTACATACTGGCTAAAAAAGTTCTCCTGAATGCATTTTAGGAATTCTACCCCCTCTATACCTTTCACACTAATTCTACCCCAGTTGTCTAGTCTGAACAATTATTTGCTCAGTTAAGTTCCTTCTTGCTCAAATAATTGCAGTATTTATGCTTTTAACTAGAGTATAGCATTGTTATTTCATTTAAAGAAAGATCTATACATAAGTTTGAAATGTAAGTTACTATAGTTACCCAATTCCTTGTGCTATGTATTCCAGCTGACGACACATACAAGAGCGAACTTCATATTCTACATCCTGGCAAAGTGATTTCACTAGAGGCAGAATATCTCGTTTTATTCTGCAGAGACAATACAGCTCTTTATTTACATTTTTGCCTATTTCCTAATATATTTAAAATACACACACATAACTGCAGTATGCTCCTGCCTTACAACACATTAAGGAATTGAGAAAACATTGGCAAATAGGTGATTGGACCTGGAGCAACTCATCAATATTGTCCCAATCCCAAGATACATTATTGCCTTGCAACATATTCCAATTTGGTAACGCGTGGTGCGTGGTGGCGGGTGTGGGTGCGTTGCGGGTGTGGGGGCGTTGGTGTAGTGTGGGGTGGGTGGAGTGTGCTGTGGAGTGAGGTGTGCTGTGGGGGGATGGTGTATATGTGATGGGATGGGAGGGATGGTGTGTGTGTGATGTGCGTGCGTGTTTATTTGCTGGCTAAGCTGTCATAACAGACAACAGATGGCCAAGTCCTGTGATCAATTCACTTAATTTAACAAGCAGCAGTTTACAAGCAGTGATATTGGGGTTTATCTTACTGCGGAGGAGACAGTCTTTAGTCAATGGAATGGATCACACCAGGGCTACAAGGATACACATGATTTGAGAAAAGAAAAGGCTATGACAGTCCATATAATCATGCTTGTTAACATTTTACAACAAAAAATTGTATTGATAGAGTGCCTTTAACATAGAACACTTTACAAAAGGAGAAAAAATAACTGAAAGGAATAAATAAATTGGCATCAAGCCATGACAGGAGAGTTGAAAGCTGGCCAAAAGCTTGGCTGAAAAGATGGATTTTGAGAGGTGGAAAGGTTTACAGAAGGTACCCCACTAATTAAGACCAAGGTGGCTAAAAGTTCTCCCATTAACAGTTGGGCAAAGGGAGAGGGAAGAGTACAAAGACCAAAGTTGGAGGACCAAAGGCTGGGGATGGAATATAAGGATGGAGGAGATTATAAAGATAGGTTGAGCGAGCCTGTGGAGACATTAAATGCAAGGTTTTGGGAGACAGGACAATGTAGGTCAGCAAGAATTGGGGAGGGTGGTTTTATCTGGAGCGGAGGATGAGAGCCCAGCAAAGCTGAACTTGGAGAATTCTAGATGTGATAAAAATGTGACTAAGGATTTCAGCAACAGTGGAGATAACAATGTAATGGAGGTGCAGGTAAGCTGTCTCGGTGATGAATAGGATTTGAAAGCTGTGAAGCTTAGCTCTGATTGAAAAGGATACCAAGATTTTGTATGGCTTGAGCAAGTTGCTGGGATGGAGGATGGAATCAGTAGCAAGGCTGCAGAGTCCATGACAGAGAGCCTGAAACAATGGTTTTGGTCTTTCTGATGTGCAGGGAGAGGACATTTTGACTCTACAATTTTATGTTGAACAGGCAGTCTGACAAAACAGGGGTGTTCAGAGGGAATAGTTGAGAAGGAGAACTGGGTGTCATCAGCACACATATTTTATATAGCAACAGTTCTTGGTCTCAAACTTGCAACCATGTAATAAGTGAAACAAGCACCACCACCTCTGCATGTTATGCAGTCAACCCGATTGCTATTTTTAAAAACAATGACATTCCCATCTTTATAATGTCTTGTTACTTTTAATGTTACAAACAGATACAAGTAAAACTCTCCATTTGTTGAAAGTTTTTTTCAGAAATTATTTTAAAACAAACTTTACTTTAGAATGTATCGTCTGCAGCAAGACAGCTGAATAAAATAATCAGCAACAATTCTTCACAAAAATAGAAATCATAAAGATTAGAAATAGAATACCACCAAGTAATATTTCCATACATTCTTGAAATCTACCAAAAATTTATAGAAAATAATTAGAGATCATATGATTAAAAATCATGTCAAAGCTGCAAAATATAGTAGAGTAAATAACTGCAATATAAACAAACGAAAGCAGAAGTGGCATATATCCATACAGCCCAGAGAAAATATAAAAATCTTGACTCAGTCAAAAAAAGATGAATGCAATCCTCAAAGGTTCAGTGAAATTACCGATGGTCAAAAAGTAATGAATGAGCCTACATGGCGGTTTTCTCATGAAAATGCTTCAGATAAAACTTCAGCAGCTTAACTGTCATCTGAACCCCCAAATGAAATGTTTGCACTTGGAAATAACTTTTTATATAAAGGTTAGATGTTGGGTAAATTATGGGAATAGGTTAATCTAGTTTTGGATCCATATTTTAAATTATTCTAGTAATCATGCTGGACACTGACAGCCTGTGTACTCTCAGTCATTGTGTGATACACTCACATTTAATAATTAATGAGACACTCCAGATTAGAAGTCATTTTCCTCTACATATCAATGGTTCCACAAAAGACGTTAATGGTATGTTAATTAGCTCCTCATAAACTAAGCAGAAGAGATAGCTATTTATGAAAGCGATTCAAGATTACAGGGATGAAATATTACATAGAGCACTAAATTTAGATCTGTTTGGATAGGTCACTTGTGAATTGAAATGAGCCAGTGTACAATACTGCAGATTGGAATGATCAATTCACAATGATCAATTATTCAGAGGTGAGAAGGAAATTTTAATTTTCTCTTAGAAAATACATTTGTGGTTATTCACTTGTTTTAGGAAATTAACTAAACTGACAAGAATCATGGTTTGCTGAAAGGAACAGATTCAAAGACCCAAATATTTTTCTGCTCCATATATGATGTTCTTATGTAATCACTGCAAGTTTATAGAATGAGAACAAAAGAAAATTAAGTGGTCAATTATACTGTAGATGATTAATATAGTGATTCATAATTGCTAAGCAATAAACATCAGACTTAGTGTACTCATGCAAGAATACAATATGGACACAAGCTGTATGAGAATAGCAACTATAATTGTTGTTTCTGCCAACATGCTGAAATGTTGTTTAGTACTTCTTGTACATCAGAGTAGTCATACAAGAAGGTATGTCAGATATCAGCATATAGTAGTATATTATGTTGCATACATATCAGATCTTTGTGCTTAGCAGGGAAGCATCAACAAAAACATTTCTTTCACTTACATATGAGATTCAAATTTCCTGGCAACTTTACCCAGAATCTTGCAGCTAGCTAAACGTGACTGGATTGTCTGTGATAATTGAGCTTTTGAAACCAGTGGAGACAAAATCTAAACAAAAGCAAAAAAGGTTACTATGGGAATTTAGTTCCTAACTAAGTTACTGCAGCTAGATTTAATACAGTTTCCAATTTAGTATATTTTACAATGATATGTATAGCTAAGTCTACAGTCAAGGCCTTTGAAATTCTACAATTACAGGAAACATTATGGAATTATAGGTCCTTTGCAGAATCATGCAATTCCTCCCTACACTCCTGAATTTGAGAAATTGCATTAAGGAGATCAAAATGGAGGTGATTCTTACTCATGCTTTTTAGCAAGCCTAAAACCCCTCTAAATAAATATTCCTTAAAATGATTTCACAAGGAGCATGAGTGAGAAATGTTAATTATTACAGATGAAAGATGGCATTGAAAAGTTAAACGACTTGTCATTATTCCAAATCAGTTCCCTAAAAATCAAATCTGACAAAGAAATTTGACCAAAATTGGCACAATGTTTTTCTTGTGCTGTGGCATGATAATGAATTAAAATTGTACCAAAGTATTCACTAAGTCTTTCCAAATGGAATACTAATGAATAATTCTTCATTAGCCTTTTGACACATGAATATTTTAGTCAAAGATTGAATAGTCTGCTAGACTAATTAAAATATGAACCATCATTCCTCGTTCCACTCAAGTGAGTATATAATACATCAGAATCTGTTTTAAAAGAACTAAAAATACTCAACATTTTTTTCATGCTCAACCATTTTATGTATTTCTATGTTCAGCCATTGTATTCATTTTTATTAGTTGAAAATTCTAGGGCATGTATTATGAATATCCCACCGAGACTGCTATTTGGTCTGAATTTTTAGTTACAAATGTTGATTCCGATTAAAGTTAAATCCCAACTGTCAACCATTTTATTCCCTAGCTGTTATAATTATAATGTTCAAATAGATATGTTGCCCCCATTTCCTCAACAGGTAATGATGTTCATTGGCTGAATCTCAGCCAGCCATTCTCTGATTTATCAATTCAAACTAGGTCATCACCCTGTGAGTAGTTTAAATGAAAATGAGTGCGATCCATGATTGAAAAAATTAGAAATGCAAACTTAAGATTCTTAATTTATAAGATATGCTTTTTTAATAGTGAATCCATCTAACAGGCATCAATATTTTTTTTTAAAGGTTCAATTTGCTTCACTGAAAACCTTTATTTTATTTATTCATTCGTGGGATGTGGGTGTCGCTGGCAAGGCCAGCATTTATTGCCCATCCCTAATTGCCCTTGAGAAGGTGGTGGTGAGCTGCCTTCTTGAGCAGCTGTTCTTTGTAGCGGTTTGGTACAACTGAGTGGCTTGTTAGGCCATTTCAGAGGGCAGTTAAGAGTCAATCACATTGTTGTGGTTCTGGAATCACATATAGGCTCAGACCAAGTAAGGACGGCAGATTTCCTTCCCTAAAGGACATTAGTGAACCAGATGGGTTTTTACGACAATCCGGTAGTTTCATGGTCACCATTACTGACACTAGCTTTTAAAAAAAATTCCAGATTTATTTAATTAATTGAATTTAAATTCCCCAGGTTGAATTTGAACTTGTGTCTCCAGATCATTAGTACAGGCCTCTGGATTACAAGTCCAGTAACATAACCACAATGCTATCGTTCTATTTGAAACAGAAAATTAGTTCAATTTTCAGCAATTCATAGTATAATATTAGTTGCATAATTTCCTGTATATGTGTAACAGAAAAATGTCTAAAATATAAACTGCTTCATACAATTTTAACTGAATAGTTAACTTGCTCTTGTCTGGGGATTGTTGAAATAACCAAAATATTGCAATATAATACACAGAATTAATTAAATGCAAACTTGGTAAAATTTCATTTTTTTTTAAAAAAAGTGTATTCACTAACAGGAATACTGCCAATAGATACAATTTTTTTTAGTACATTGGGCTGGATTTTCTGCTGCTGTCCGCCTCTGTTTTCGCCCCAGAGGGGCGGCAATAAGCTCTTCTGCGCGAGCGGCCAGCTTCCAGCTGGGGTTTTCAGGGCCGGTTTCAGTGGGACGCGGAGTATTACCGCCTGGAAGAGGCGAGCCGGTGGGCAACACCCCTGGTTGCGACACCGGCTCAATTTTTGACTCCCGCCCGACCCGTAGCGCCCCAGAGCACGCCCCGGTGGGAAAGCCTGTGAAAGCAGGCGTTCCAAGCTGCAGTGAGGCAGGTAATGCCGACCTTAGGTAAGTGTAATTGTTTTTTCTTTTTTGCGATTTATGTTGTGATGGTGCGGGCTATGTATTGGGAATGTTTTTGGTGGGGGTTTTTTTCAGGTTTTTCTTTCTCTCCAGACCTCAGAGTGCTCCCAGACCAGCTCTTTAGCTCAGGATCTTCAAATGCTTAGCCGACCTTGGGCCCTAAGAGAGGTGTGCAACACCTCCCTTACCGCTCCGACCCACACTCAGGGCCCAACTGACCAATTTTGCTGACTGAGGCGCAAACTTTTTCCAGGACCGTCCTGTCGTCATTAACGCCCCTAAATCCTAAAAGCCGAAAATCCAGTCCAATGTGCACAGTAATAGTTTAAAATTTGCAATTATATTTACTAAACAAGGCGACTCACTAAACACACTATCTTGCTTGGTGGTAGAGAAACTTTGAGAGACAATAATCCGGGACAAAATTAATTGGCATTTGGAAATGTGTGGGCTGATAAATGTAAATCAGCACGGATTTGTTAAAGGCAAATCATGTTTGACTAATGTGATTAAGTTTTCAGAGGAAGGAATGAAGAAAGTAGATGAGGGTAGGTTGGTTGATGTGTTTATGAACTTTCAAAAGGAATTTGACAATACCACATAATAGACTTGCTTGCAAAATTAAAGCTCATGGGATTAAAAGGACAGTGGCAGCGTGGATACTAAAAAGGCTAAGGGACAGAAAGCAGAGTTGTGATGAATGGTTGTTTTTCATGCTAGAGGGAAGTATACAGTGGTGTTCCCCAGGGATTAGGACCACTGTTCTTTTTGATATATATTAATGACCTCGATTTGGGTATACAGAGTATAATTTCAAAGTTTGCAGATGATACAAAACTCAGAAATATAGTAAACAATGAGGAGGATAGTAACAGACTTCAGGAGGACGTGGACAGATTGGTGAAATGGGCAGGTACATGGTCGATTAAATTTAATGCAGAGAAGTGTGAAGTGATGCATTTTGGTAGGAAGAATGAGGAGAGGCAATATGAACTAAATTGTGTCATTTTAAAGGGAGTGCAGGAACAGAGAGACCTGGGGGTGTACATACACAAATCTTCGAAGGGGGCAGGACAAGTTGAGAAGGCTGTTAAAAGAACATATGAGATCCTTGGCTTTATTAATACAGGAATAAAGTACAAAAGCAAGGAAGTTAGCTAAACCTTTATAAAACATGGTTAGGCATCAGCTGGAGTATTGTGTTCAATTCTGGGCACCACACTTTAGAAAACATGATGAGGCCTTGGAGAGGGTGCAAAGAGGTTTACTCGAATGGTACCAGGGATAAGGGACTTCAGTTATGCGAAGCGACTGGAGAAGCTGGGTTTGTTCTCCTTGGAGCAAACAATTTTAAAAGATTTGATAGAGGTATAGTAAATGAGAAGAAACTATTACCAGTGGCACAAGTTTGGTAACCAGAGGACACAGATTTGTGATTGGACAAAGAACCAGAGGTGACGTGAGGTGACAGAGAGTTGCTGTGATCTGGAATGCATTGCCTGAAAGGGTAGTGGAAGCAGATTCAATAGAAAAATTCAAAGGGGAATTGGATAAATACTCATAGGAAAAAAAAATACAGGGCTATAGGGAAAGTGTAGGGTAGTGAGATTAATTGGATAGCTCTACCAAAGAGCCAGCACAGGCATAATAGGCTAAATGGCCTCCTTCTGTGCTGTATCATTTGATGATTGTATGAAACATTTTTGCTTTAACTAGAACAGGCAGAAGAGCATTGATGTGTTGCATAAGTGATCAATGATGCGCTTCAGTATCATTATGGGCTTTCTGCTGAGTGTCTACAAACAAATAAAAACACACACAATTTTTCATGAAAATGTACCACTTTAATTATATATTTTCATAAAGACACAAGTGCATATATAGAATCAATAAACACTTTGCATACATACATGGTTAGAATTTTTTTATCTTATATTACCTCTTGTCTGATGGTTTCCTTTGGTAAAGCATTGATTACAGTCAGGAGGGTCTCCAACCATGCATTGCTGACCACTAGCCAAAAAAAGAAACATCATAAACTGTGACAAACTAAGTTACAAAGTTAGCTCTGCTGTTTAATACTACAAACTAATATAAGAGCCACTCTTGGCACATGCATAAAAAGTATTGACTTTTTACATCCTGAAACTAAATAAACTGACAGTAAGGAAACAAGAGAATCATATTTATGGTGATTTTTGAAACAACTGCACTAATCTGGCAGAGTCCTTTTATTACTTGGCTCAATATTTTAGCCTAATAAAGGTTAATATGCAGGATACAGCACTTATTATTATTACCAGGAAAAAGTCGTGATAAGCTTAAGAATGTAGCTTTGGAGCAATTGTCTTAAATACGATTAGTAAATGCATTTCTGCAAACTACAATGACAGATTGTTTTTGGAAAGCCTGATTCTTACACCCTTGTAGAAATGAATATTTTGAAACAGTTGTTGGGAAAGGAAAAGGTGTTTCAGATACAAGTACATAAGGAGGTAGGGTAGTAGGGAGGGAAAAACAGATAGTTGCAAAAATGTTGTATTAAGTTTTAAACCTGTGATGCAACAGTTTTAACTTCAGAGATATTATCCAAAAATAATGAAAGAAAAATCATATCTAGGCTTGGATAATTGTTTTCATAGTTTAGTTTAGTTTACATGTGGCTAGCTAATGTGAATTGGCCTAAAGAAAATAAGAAAACACACAATGAGGAAAAAGCCACTTGGTATACCAGCCAGCTCTTTACACAGATGTTCAATCTACTCTGCCGTGGATTCTATCCACTTATCTAATCGCCTGAGGGAATATTCACCAATAATATTTCCGATTCCCATAGTCAAGTCCAACTTTAGAATATATGTCCATTCACCATCTGTTATGCCTTGATGGCCTCTATAGACAAAGTCACTCTGACCCCCACAAACACTAGCCATTGTGGAGTATTTGTTTACCTCAATTTCTAACTATATCTAGAAATCACTGATCTTTCCCATCAGATATTAAGCAAAAATTATTTGAATTATTATAACTTTCAACTCAGATTTTAACTGGATAAACCTTTGTCTATCCACCTTCCTCTCCTCCTTTAAGACTGTCCACAAAACCCACATCTTTGACCAAGTTTTTAGTCATCTTCCTAATATCTACTTCTTTGGCTTAGCATCCATTTTTCCCTGATTGCACTACTGAAGTGCCTTGGGACTTTCTCTGCACAATATAAATGCAAGCTGTTGTTGAATGAATGTATATATATATATTTGTCTAAATCCACAACTGAATGTTACATCAAACCATAGTGCTGCATTAGATATTAATGTTTCAAACATCAACACAAAAAAAAATCATAAATTCCAGTTCACAAACATTTGCTATTCTACTAATGTGCTTTATCACAATTTTTCTGGAACTAGTCATTTGCAAAGATATAGCAGAACTGATTTTTAGTCAGCATTTTTAGAATAAAAGCCATATAATTGAACTTAAGTTATACTATAAATGTGCAATGCTGAAGAATATAACTCAGCATTTTTTCTTAATAATTAAACTGCAATGAACTGACCTGTGTCTCTGTGATCCAGGTTCACCAATATGATTGGGAGAAAGGAGTGGATATAAGCTGCAATGGAAACTAACTCTTCTTGTAAGATGGTAAGAAATGAAACTGCAGCAGCTAACTGCATCTCCAACCCCGCAACATGCAGTACCTCCTACAATAAAGAAGTCTTCATGAGAACCGATTGTTTATTAGCTTGCTGGAAAATAGCTTGCTTTTCACATTATTTTCCAGAGAGTATCAATACATATTAAAATAAGTAGCATAGCATGATGTCTTGTCATTTTATTCAAACTCAAGGGAACAGTATTACTTTGGTGTTGGTGGTTATATATAATATATTTTTGAACACTATTTTTGAACTCTATAACATTTTACAGCACATATTTCCTTTCTAATAAAACTTAGTTTAATGTCAAAAATAACTACTGCAACTATCCAACATCATTTTTAAATGCACGTATGATGTAATCTACACATTTTACATTTAATAAAAGCATTGTTAGACATTAAAGAAGATATTTGAAAATGCAACCATTGTAGAATGACCTAGTTAAGTCATGTGCATGATTATTCTAGGAGTTCGATCAAGCTACTACTGTAACTGCAGGTGGAACACCACAGAAGTGATGTCTCACCTGTAGGAAAACTGAAACTTTTCCTTCTTAGTTGCACAAAGTAGCATTCATTTTAGGATCCTACTTAAGTACATTAAATTCCTGGTAAGCAAATTAAAATTCAAGTATGATAATGAATATTAAAAATAAGAAAACTATTTGGAGTACCATGAATACAGCATCAGTAATAGATAAATAATTTCTCATAACTGTATTTTTATTCTTTTGTCTATATTTTTGAAAGTTTGCAAATGTTGGATTTTTATCTGTCGTCCTTTTAACAGACTATACTTTGAATGCTGTTTTGAAGTACTAACCCAGCATTACAAAGTATACATTTTGCAGGTGATAACAGTACATGCTATATGGGCATTGGACTTTTACAAAGTGCATTAAAACCTTTTTATAATTATGGGTGAATTAAAAGATCTAAATTTATATTATTTGTTTATTTATGATGCTTCAAGCACCAGAAGTTGCATATAACCCACCTAATTTCAAAAGAGTAATTGTGTATTAATTTATTTCAATGTGAGGATATAGTTGATAGGAATTCAGTCTGTACTGTGCATGAGAGCTTATGTGCCCATAATTATACTACAGAAGATAGAAAATTATGAAATATCATGCCACATTTATTTCTTTAAAAGTAATGTTCTTGTAGTCGGATATATATTTTAAAAGGATAAATTTGCAGAGCAATGGGGAAAGAGCAGGGGAGTGGGACTAATTGGTTAGCTCTTTCAAAGAGCTGGTACAGGCCCAGTAGGCTGAATGGTCTCCTTCTGTGCTGCTGTATGATTTTAGTCATGATGCAGTTCCTAATGCCAGATACAGTACACAACCAAATAGAAACCGACTGCTTATCAAAGTTACTGCTCACCCACAAAGGTAATTAGTGTCAATCAAGTTTATAATATGACATTTTTAATGAATGGGTTTGTTAGCAGTACAATATTGTGGATTCTAAAACAAATCAGTTATAACTTAACTGAGCCACAACTGATCAAAGTTATTGAGAACTACTAGAAAATGCATGACCTCGCCTTCATAAAAGGGAAGCCTCCACCACAGCTCTGTATGAGCTGGCTTGAAGGGTTCCCATGGCTGACAAATATTCTGGTACACACATCCAAGAGAAATCCCTTAGTATCTTTTAGCACTGTTCACTTTCTAACTGGAAGCAACTGATGTTTCAGCAGAAAATCTAACAAGTGCTTGGGCAGATAGTCACTGGCACTAGCAGGTACCAAGCACTATTTATCATGAATATCAACAAATACCAAAGACATCTTGTTTTTTTTTTTGGTTGGTACTGACAAGTACTGAGGGATACTCCATTAGTCCCAACTAGTAAGCAAAGGATCAAAAGCTCAAGAATAAGTGTCACCAAATGGCTTCAATAAGCACAAATGATGCACAAGATTTATTACTAGTCAGCGCCAAGCATACTCTATCACTATTATAAGTTAGTGCTGTCTGAGGCTTTATTCCAACACGACTGCAGCTTAATGGCTATGGTGAGATTTGAATTGCCAATTGCATTAAGGTTCCACATCTGCAACAGTCACTGAGCGCCCTAATATTATAGTACAGGTACATCTCAATGGGTATTATTGAAACCGGAAAACCCTCTCTTTTAAAAGTGAAGATGATATTAAAAAAAAGTTCTTATTTTGAAACACAGGAGAGAGGAGAGAGGAACAATTATAATTTAGGATCATAAGTCAGCCTTCCTGATTAAAAGTACCAATGAGCTAAACAGTAAGGGAAGGGAATGGAATTGCATGGATTTTTGAGATGCCAACATATAGGGTGCCAATTGGTGCTTTGGCGGTTAACTATCTAAAAAATATCTACAGGCATAATAGGCGCTGCATAGAATTCGGTGACCTCCCAATGATTTTAATATACAATATAGATGAGTAATGTTTTCTGAAATTGTTTAGTGGTGGGGGTCAGACAGGCAAAGTTCCTACCAGCACATTAGTTGATTTCACATGGCCTTGCAAGATACATTATACTGGGTACTGGGCCATTTTCATGACATATTATTTTCAATTATCCAATAATTGACACCTTACGGATCAGTAACAACTTACTCTAATTTTTGGCACAACTCTTCGAATTGTCTCTGAAGTATTCTGTCGCATCAGGTTTGGTAGATTAACAACAACACTGGTTCGCTGCACATCTTGGCCAGAACTGCAAACAAAACAATTGCATTTACTTCTACAAACTGAACATCAGGCAGATAACGCAAACACTGGTTTTGTGTGCGTGTTTACGCACACCCGTGTGTATGTGAGAGAGAAAAAAAGTTAGTTCAAACAAAAACAGACATCTTGTAGCATTGCACACTCTTGATTTCTATAGGTATAAAAAGGAAAGGAGTGGCTAAAGTAAATGTTGGTCCCTTAGAGGACGAGACCGGGGAATTAGTAATGGGGAACATGGAGATAGCAGAACCTCTGAACAAATATTTTGTATCAGTCTTTACGGTAGAGGACACAAGCAATATCCCAACAGTGGATAGTCATGGGCTATAGGAGGGGAGGAATGTAACACAATCACAATCACAAAGGTGGTGGTACTCAGTAAGATAATGGGACTAAAGGTGGATAAATCCCCTGGACCTGATGGCTTGCATCCTAGGGTCTTAAGAGAAGTAACGGCAGGGATAGTGGATGCATTGGTTGTAATTTACCAACATTCCTTGGATTCTGGGGAGGTCCCAGCAGATTGGAAAACTGCAAATGTAACACCCCTATTTAAAAAAGAAACCAGACAAAAAGCAGGAAGCTATAGAGCAGTTAGCCTAACATCTGTGGTTGGGAAAATGTTGGAGTCTATTATTAAAGAAGCAGTAGCAGGACATTTGGAAAAACATAATTCAGTCAGGCAGAGTCAGCATGGATTTATGAAAAGGAAGTCATGTTTGACAAATTTGCTGGAATTCTTTGAGGATGCAACAAACAGGATGGATAAAGGGGAACCAGTGGATGTGGTGTATTTAGACTTCCAAAAGGCATTTGACAAGGTGCCACATAAATGGTTACTGCACAAGATAAAAGTTCACGGGGTTGGGGGTAATATATTAGCATGGATAGAGGATTGGCTAACGAACAGAAAACAGAGAGTCGGGATAAATGGTTAATTCTCGGGTTTGCAATCAGTAACTAGTGGGGTGCTGCAAGGATCAGTGCTGGGACCCCAACTATTTAAAATCTATATTAATGACTTGGAAGAAGGGACCGAGTGTAACGTAGCCAAGTTTGCTGATGATACAAAGATGGGAGGAAAAGCAATGTGTGAGGACACAAAAAATCTACAAAAGGACATAGACAGGCTAATGAGTGGGAAAAAATTTGGCAGATGGAGTATAATGTTGAAAATTGTGAGTTCATGCACTTTGGCAGAAAAAACTCAAAGAGCAAGTTAATGGCCCTGAAATTCCAATGCCCCAGATTCATCCGAAGTTTCTTCGGACCCGGGAAGGCATCGAAAATGCTGGTATTCAGCATGCAATGCACATGTGCTGAAAACCGGCTTTTCCGATCTGTCAAGTTTCTGGCTTGACAGATCCAACACATATCGGGAGCTAGGACACTTGCAGGGCAACATTTCCGATATTTACGAATATCTTGCCCAGCAAATATCCTTTCAAATCTTGCGCGGAAAATGCAGGAGTATAGCCTACTTTTACAGGCGCAAGTGTTTAAAAATACACAAAAACATTTTAAAATAATGTTATAAAGTTATTGTTAAAAACCCTCCCCACTACGGTAAGTTTATTTTAAGGCTTAATTTTAAAAAAACTTTTTAAAAGTCGGGAAAATCTTTTTTTTTATAATATCTTTAATTTAAATGAATGTTAAATATGTAGTTTATTTTCTATTTTTTTTTTATTGTGTTTTGGGTGTTTGTGGTGGGGGGGAGGTGAGAGGTCTCATTCATAGTAATAGGCGTTCCGGACTTACGGAACTCCTATTACTATGAATGAGAATCTATACTACACCTGATTGGCTGCTGTCACCAGATCCCGGCCTGCGCACGTCCCCATGTACACGCGCTGCGATGCGCAGTCACGAGAGGCCTCAGGCTTGGAAATTCCAATGGGCACAGCAGCAACAGGTAAGTGCACATCTTTTTTCTCTTTTTCTAACCTTTGCCCGCGGGAAGAGCTCTACCGGAATTTCAGGGCCATTATTTAAATGGAGAAAAATTGCAAAGTTCTGCAGTACAGCGGGACCTGGGGGTACTTGTACATGAAACATAAAAGGTTAGTGTGCAGGTAAAGCAAGTGATCAGGAAGGCCAATGGAATCTTGGCCTTTATTACAAAGGGGATGGAGTATAAAAGCAAAGAAGTCTTGCTACAGTTATACAGAGTATTGGTGAGGCCACACCTGGAATACTGCGTACAGTTTTGGTTTCCATATTTAAGAAAGGATATACTTGCTTTGGAGGCAGTTCAGAGAAGGTTCACTACGTTGATTCCAGAGATGAGGGGGTTGACTTATGAGGAATGGTTGAGCAGGTTGGACCTCTACTCATTGGAATTCAGAAGAATGAAAGCTGATCTTATTGAAACGTATAAGATTATGAGGGAACTTGACAAGGTGGATGCCGAGAGGATGTTTCCACTGATGGGGGAGACTAGAACTAGAGGGTATAACCTTAGAATAAGGGGCGCTCATTTAAAACTGAGATGAGGAGGAATTTCTTCTCTTAGAGGGTTGTAAATCTGTGGAATTCACTCCCTCAGAGTGCTGTGGAAGCTGGGACATTGAATAGATTTAAGACAGAGATAGACAGTTTCTTAACTGATAAGAGAATAAGGGGTTATGGGGAGCGGGCAGGGAAGAGGACCCAAGTCCATGATCGTATTGAATGGTGGAGTAGGCTTGAGGGGCCGTATGGCCTACTCATGCTCCTATTTCTTATGTTTTTATGTTCTTATGATTGATGAATAAATCAAATAGTAGGTAGTAGTTCAGTTTAACTTTGTACAAGTACCGTACTTCAACGTGCATTTCTAAAACTATGAAGTAATTTGTCAGTACATTTTGTCATTGTGTATGAACTAGAGATGTGATTTTAATGCGACTGTTACACATTCAATCGCCTAAAAGATGTTAATTCACGTTTATATTTAATTAACGGCTAAAGTAAAATGCAGGTATCCTTAAATTGAGAAGGATCAGAGTAAATTGCCACTTGATGTTCTTGATTGAAACTCCACTAGTGAAATAAAGAGCAATTGTCACTGAACTACAAAACAATAATCTACTGAAGGGGATCATAAGCCACTAAAACAAAGTACTCTGGCATTAGATTAGTTTTGTACAATTTGCGGCCAGAGGCTTCCAGTGGGCTGATGCTTCCAACCAGCAAAAAATCTACAAACTTACCTGATGGTCCGGGGGCTGCTGGGCCTCTACGCATAAGCCTGTGTAGAGGCCCACATATCCCAGGAGCGTATTAGGTTCGCAAGCTACCCTGGGATCACGTGGGCCAGCCCAACCAATGAAAGAAGGGGATCCTCATAAGCATGAATAGGAATACACCCAAAAATACCTGTACACTTCAAATAAATTTTAAAAACACTACATATTTAAAATGGCATATAATTAAATATTTAAAATGTTAAAAGTTTGAAAAATAAATTTACATATTTTAAAGGGGCTATAAAGAAACTTACCTTATTTCACAGGTTTTTAAATGTGTAAATTAAAGCAAAGAAATATTTTTCTGTTCTTTAAAAGTCTTACGCTGGTAAAAGCAGGCCGTACCAGGCGTAAAAATTTCACAGGCATTTGCTGGGCATATGTCCACCCACGGAGACCCTTTTCCCGGGATTGCGTGCGATCTGTCAAGAAGATTCTTGACAGATCGCAAGTTCCGGGTTTTAGTGCATGCGCTCCGAATGCCTAAATCCGGAACTTGCACGGCCCGATGGGTGCATGTGCACCTCATACGCACCTGTAGAGGCCGCAAATTACAATAACAACTTGTAATTATATAGCGCCTTTAACGTAGTGAAACATCCCAAGGTGCTTCACAGGAATATTATGCAATAAAAATTTAACACCGAGCTGCACAAGTAGAAATTAGCGCAGGTGAAGAGGTATATTTTACTGAGCATCTTGAAGGAGGAAAGAGAGGTAGAGAGACGGAGAGCTTTAGGCAGGGAGTTCCAGAGCTTGGGGCCGAGGCAACAGAAGGCACGCCCACCAATGGTTGAGCGATTATAATCAGAGATGCTCAGGAGGGCATAATTCGAGGAGCACAGATATCTCGGGGGATTGTGGGGCTAGAGGAAATTACAGAGATAAGGAGGGGCGAGGCCATGGAGGGATTTGAAAATAAGGATGAGAATTTTGAAATCGAGGCATTGTTTAACCGGAAGCCAATGTAGGTCAGCAAGCACAGGGGTGATGGGTGAACGGGACTTGGTGCGAGTTAGGACAAGGGCAGCCGAGTTTTGGATCACTTCTAGTTTACGTAGGATCGAATGTGGGAGGCCAGCCAGGAGTGCGTCAGAATAGTCAAGCCTAGGGGTAACAAAGGCATGGATGAGATCTTCAGCAACGGATGAGCTGAGGCAAGGGCAGAGACGAGCGATGTTATGGAGGTGAAAATAGGTGGTCTTAGTTATGCTGCGGGTATGTGCTCGAAAGCTCATTTCAGGGTCAAATATGACACCAAGGTTGAGAAAAGTCTGATTAGGCGCTATTAAAAGCAGCTATTTGGATGTTGCAAATGTCTTCATTGAAGTCGTGCTGTATGTCATTAAACCTGCCAGGATCTACTTAAAAATTATTTGTTTTAAAGAGATTTCTACATCTAAAACAAAGGCCCTGAATTTGCAGTCGGAGGCGTACCTCTGGATTATGCCTCCGACCCGAAAAAAAATCCGAAAATATCTGTGACTCCGGAGCTTCAGAGTCTTCGGTTCCTGGGTCTCCAGGCATTCGCCTGTGCAAAGGCCCACGGATCCCAGGGACACAGACGGTTCGAAAACGTCTCTGAGATCACATGGGTCAGGCCAACCAATTAGAAAGGGGGATTCCTCATAAGCTTATGGGCATTCCATTTACGAACGGAATTCCCATAAGCTTATGAGAAATCCCCAAATAAAACACAATTCTAATAAAAATACATTTTCCATGTTCAAAATTCATTAAAAGTTCCTTTGATTAAGCATTTAAAATAAAAAGGTAAACATTTTATTCCGGCCCAAAAATATGAACTAATTTTAAATGTTTATTTATGTTTTAATAATTTTTAAAATGTAAATTTAACATTTATTTTAACCCTTACGCTGGTAAAAGCAGGCCTTATGCAACTACAACTCCTAAACATCTGAATGAAACTGGGAATACATGTGCTGGTGGCTGTATTCACTATTGAACCGCTTAAAAGAAAAACTACCTGTTAAGCAACACATCATTGAGCTACTGACAGCTTTAATAATGCATAATCTCATTAATTGTGTTGACACTTCAATGAGTTTCAGCACCCAATCCTTGGTATTAATTGTTTTATACACTATTTTCTCCTGTGGCAACCAGAGTTAGTCAGTGATTAAAATGAAATATTCTGAACATAGGCTTAATTTTCTAGACTACAATCTGAACATCTGAGTTTCTGCTTGTTGGTCTCAGAATACAGAATTTATATTCCTGTCGAAATGACATACTTTCCAACATTTGCCTAGTCAAACTTTTAGTGAGTAAGTTGAGCCAGTAGCCAACTGCTGGAGGGATAGGCAAGATAAAAGGGTCCCAGCAATTCATATGAGCTTTAAATGCAGGAAAAGAAAAAAAACATAGAATTCTGCTTTCTCGATGCACATATGATACTACGTTATGCCAGACATCAGGATTATCATTAAGTCCATACACTCGGATGGACAACTCAAACAAAGGAGGGTGGTTTGAGTAAGGCAGAAAACCAGAATTTCACAAAAGACCATCAGATCATAATAAGGCAAAACTGCTGGTTTCAAAGTGTTTCTGAGCTCCCGTAGTCGAGTCCCCAGGATCAATTTATTTCAATGCCATAGTTGTGGTTTCAATCTACTTAAGAAATGCAGCAATTATACACTCACACATAGTTGGAATCACCTTGTATTTCCCTTCCTGCACTGCATAAAAGCAGCCGTGATAGACTGATACAAGGAAAGCAATAAACAAATAAAATAGGCTTCCACCATCAGAGCTTCACCCACCTCAGTTATAACCCCTATGGCACCATGGAATGGTGACTGGCTTCCTAGCCAATACTTGTGTGTCTCCTTCTGAAGTACAATTCTATCGGCAGCCTTCCAGTATTTCATCTAAGTGGCCATTCTTCATATGCGAGCCGGAATAGTTGTCAGACTATGTGTGGTAGCTGAGCCTGATACTGTCCCCAAACAATGTTCATACATGTTCATACATTTCCAGCAGGGATCACCGGATAAAAATCATTAACACAAACTTTGGCCGATTTTAATCCTCCTAGTCCAGGGACACCAAGGCTACTTGCAGCATTTCATTATTGCCACAGCAACACAGACAAAGAACTCTCGGATTTGTATGGCTCAGTACCACACTAACTGGACATTCACCCACTGAACTGTCAAAGGAATTCAAAGATAACCTGCTGTGGTATTTCTACAAAGGAATTCAAAAGCGGTTGCTCAGAGTTAAGTGTTAAAATGATTTTATACTAGTCCAGAATTTTCTGGGAACAAACAACAACAACGTCATATACAGACATCAGGTTTCCCTTCCCGCTAGAACTTTCTCGTGATTGACAGGGAGCATCCCAGCAACATGTTCAGTATAAAGTGGGGATCAAGACTTCAGAACAGCCAGACAACTGATATAGTCATGGGACCACGGGATATCATGCTATAAACTGGGTAAATTGTTGAGTGCACCAAAAAAAAATAAAATGACTGGTCACTGCTGTGTACTTCTGAGCAAACCTAAAGTCTGCATCAACATAAATGTGACATCTGCAACTGTATGGAAATTGTCCTCAAAGGGGAGTCCTTAGCAGTAAAAGCTATATTAGGATATTGATTGAACTTTTGTGGACAATATACTTTGGACCTCAATGTGTACTTTCAAATTCCTCTTAAATTGGTCCTGAACGAAGAATATGATGCATACGGTCTTGTGAAATTTCCTACATTGAGCAACATTGGGTGAATTAAAGCCATTACCTTCAGCTCCTGCAACAAACTTCATACCCTCGCCACTGAATTCATCCTCTTCCCTGTAATCATAGAATCATAGAATCGTAGAACGATTTACAACACAGAAGGCGGCCATTTGGTCCATCGTGTCCATGCCGGTTGAAAAAGAGTACCCAGCCTAATCCCACTTTCCAGCACTGAGTCCGTAGCCCTGTAGGTCACGGCTCATTAAGTGCACATCCAAGTACTTTCTAAATGTGATGAGGTTTTCTACCTCTACCACCCTTTCAGGCAGTAAGTTCCAGACCCCCACCACTCTCTGGGTGTAAAATAATTTACTCATCGCCCCGAAAATCCTTCTTCCAACTACTTAAAATCGATGCCGCCTGATTATTGACCCCACTGCTATGGGAAATAGGTCCTTCCGATCCACTCTATCTCGGCCGCTCATAATTTTATACACCCCAATTAAATCTCCTCTCAGTCTCCTCTGTTCCAAAAAAGACCAACCCCAGTCTATCCAACCTTTCCTCATAGCTAAAATTTTCCAGTCCTGGCAACATCCTCGTAAATCTCCTCTATGCCCTCTCCAGTGCAATCACATCTTTCCTCTAATGTGGTGACGCAGTACTCAAGCTGTGGACTAACTAGTGTTGTAGACATAAGAACATAAGAAGTAGGAGCAGGAGAGGCCATAAGGCCCCTCGAGCTGCTCCGCCAGTCAATAAGATCATGGCTGATCTGATCATGGACACAGCTCCACTTCCCAACCTGCTCCCCATAACCCCTTATCCCCTTATCATTTAAGAAACTGTCTATTTCTGTCTTAAATTTATTTAATGTCCAAGCTTCCATAGTTCTCTGAGGCAGCGAATTCCACAGATTCACAACCATCAGAGAAGAAATTTATTCTCAACGCAGTTCTAAATGGGCGGCCCCTTATTCTAAGATCATGCCCTCTAGTTCTAGTTTCCCCCACCAGTGGAAACATCCTCTCTGCATCCAACTTATCAAGCCCCCTCATAGTCTTATACGTTTCTATAAAATCACCTCTCATTCTTCTGAATTCCAATAAGTAGAGGCCCAACCTGCTCAACCTTTCCACATAAGTCAACCCACTCAGCCCCAGGATCAACCGAGTGAACCTTCAATGAACTGCCTCCACTGCAAGTATATCCTTTCGGAAATATGGAAACCAAAACTGCACGCAGTATTCCAGGTGTGGCCTCACCAATACCCTGTACAGCAGTAACAAGACTTCCCCGCTTTTATACTCCATCCCCTAGCTTTGAAGGCCAACATACCATTTGCCTTCTTCGCCGCCTGCTGTACCTACATGCCAACTTTCAATGACTGATGAACCATGACACCCAGGTCTCGTTGCACCTCCCCTTTTCCTAATCTGCCATCATCCAGATAATATTCTTCCTTCGTGTTTTTGCCCCCAAAGTGGATAACCTCACATTTATCCACATTATGCTGCATCTTGCCCATTCACCTAACCTGTCCAAGTCACGCTGCAGCCTCTAAGCGTCCTCCTCACAGCTCACACCACCACCCAGCTTAGAGTCATCTGCAAACTTGGAGATATTACACTCAATTCCTTCATCTAAATCATTAATGTATATTGTAAAGAGCTGGGGTCCCAGCACTGAGCCCTGCGGCACCCCACTAGTCACTGCCTGCCATTCTGAAAAGAACCCGTTTATCCCGACTCTTTGCTTCCTGTCTGCCAACCAATTCTCTATCCACATCAGTACATTACCTCCAATACATGTGTTTTAATTTTGCACACCAATCTCATGTGGGACTTTGTCAAAAGCCTTTTGAAAGTCCAAATACACCACATCCACTGGTTCTCCTTTGTCCACTCTACTAGTTACATCCTCAAAAAATTCTAGATGATTTGTCAAGCATGATTTCCCTTTCATAAATCTATGCTGACTTGGACCGATCCCGTCACTGCTTTCCAAATGCGCTGTTATTTCATCTTTAATAACTGATTCCAAAATTTTCCCCACTACTGATGTCAGGCTAACCGGTCTATAATTACCCGTTTTCCCTCTCCCTCCTTTCTTAAAAAATGGTGTTACATTAGCTACTCTCCAGTCCATAGGAACCGATCCAGAGTCGATAGACTGTTGGAAAATGATCACCAATGCATCCACTATTTCTAGGGCTACTTCCTTAAGTCCTCTGGGATGCAGACTATCAGGCTCCGGGGATTTATCGACCTTCAATTTATCAATTTCCCTAACACAATTTCCCGCCTAATAAGGATTTCCTTCAGTTCCTCCTTCTCACTAGACCCTCGGTTCCCTAGTATTTCCGGAAGGTTATTTGTGTCTTCCTTCGTGAAGTCAGAACCAAAGTATTTGTTTAACTGGTCCGTCATTTCTTTGTTCCCCATTATAAATTCACCTGAATCTGACTGCAAGGGATCTACGTTTATTTTCACTTATCTTCCTCTCATACTCTATTTTCCCCCTCCTAATTAGACCCTTTGTCCTCCTCTGCTGTATCACAAAATTCTCCCAGTCCTCAGGTTTCTGCTTTTTAAATACCTCTTCCTTGGATTTAACACTATACTTAATTTCTCTTGTTAGCCACGGTTGAGCCAACTTCCCCGTTTTATTTTTACTCCAGACAGGGATGTACAATTGTTGAAGTTCATTCATGTGATCTTTAAATGTTTGCCATTGCCTATCCACCGTCAACCCTTTAAGTATTACTCGCCATTCTATTCTAGCCAATTCACGTCTCATAGCATCGAAGTTACCTTTCCTTAAGTTCAGGACCCTAGTCTCTGAATTAACTGTGTCACTCTCTATCTTAATAAAGAATTCTATCATATTATGGTCACTCTTCCCCAAGGGCCTCACACAACAAGATTGCTAATTAGTCCTTTCTCATTACACATCACCTAGTCTAGGATGGCCAGCCCTCCAGTTGGTTCTTCGACATATTGGTCTAGAAAACCATCCCCAATATACTCCAGGGAAATCTTCCGCCACTGCATTGCTGCCAGTTAGCCCAATCAATATGTAGATTAAAGTCGCCCATGATAACTGCTATACCTTTATTGCACGCATCCATAATTTCTTGTTTGATGCTGTAACCAACCTCACTACTACTGTTTGGTGGTCTGTACAAAACTCCCAGTAGCATTTTCTGCCCTTTGGTATTCCGTAGCTCCACCCATACAGATTCCACATCATCCAAGCTAATGTCCTTTCTTACTATTGCATTAATTTCCTCTTTAACCAGCAACGCCACCCGACCTCCTTTTCCTTTCTGTCTATCCTTCCTAAATGTTGAATACCCCTGGATGTTGAGTTCCCAGCCTTGGTCACCCTGGGGCCATGTCTCAGTGATGCCAATTATATCATATCCGTTAACAGTTATCTGCGCAGTTAATTCGTCCACCTTATTCTGAATACTCCTTGCATTGAGGCACAAAGCCTTCAGGCTTGTCTTTTTAACACCCTTTGCCCCTTTAGAATTTTTCTGTAATCTGGCCCTTTTTGCTTTTTGCCTTGGGTTTCTCTGCCCTCCACTTTTACTTTTCTTCTTTCTATCTTTTGCTTCTGTCCCCATTCTACTTCCCTCTGTCTCCCTGCATAGGTTCCCATCCCCCTGCCATATTAGTTTAACTCCTCCCCAACAGCACTAGCAAACACTCCCACTAGGACATTGGTTCCAGTCCTGCCCAAGTGCAGACCATCCGGTTTGTACTGGTCCCACCTCCCACAGAACCTGTTCCAATGTCCCAGGAATTTGAATCCCTCCCCTCTGCACCACTCCTCAAGCCACATATTCATCTGAGCTATCCTGCGATTCCTACTCTGACTAGCACGTGGCATTGGTAGCAATCCTGATTAATACCTTTGAAGTCCTACTTTTTAATTTATCTCCTAGCTCCCTAAATTCAGCCTGTAGGACCTCATCCCTATATCGTTTTTTACCTAGATCGTTGGTACCTATATGCACCATGACAACTGGCTGTTTACCCTCCCTCTTCAAAATATCCTGCACCCGCTCCTATACATCCTTGACCCTTGCACCAGGGAGGCAAGATACCATCCTGGAGTCTCAGTTGCGGCCGCAGAAAAGTCTATCTATTCTCCTTACAATAGAATCCCCCACCACTATAGCTCTCCCACTCTTTTTCCTGCCCTCCTGTGCAGCAGAGCCACCCACTGTGCCATGAACTTGGCTGCTGCTGCTCTCCCCTGATGAGTCATTCCTCTCAACAATAGCCAAAGCGGTGTATCTGTTTTGTAGAGGGATGACCAGAGGGGACCCCTGCACTACCTTCCTTCCACTGCTCTTCCTGTTGGTTATCCATCCCCTATCTTGCTGTGTATCCTTTACGTGCGATGTGACCAACTCACTAAACGTGCTATTCACGACATCTTCAGCATCGCGGATCCTCCAGAGTAAATCCACCCGCAGCTCCAGTGCCGCAATGTGCTCTGTCAGATGCTGCAGGCGGATACACTTCCCGCAAATGTAGTTGTCAGGGACACCGGAAGCATCCCTGACTTCCCATATAGTACAGGAGGAGCATAACACGTGTCCGAACTCTCCTGCCATGACTTAACCCTTAGATAAACTTAATCTGGCAACAACAATGCTAAAAAGTTACTTACTGATAAAGAAAAGAAAAAGAAAAAGAAAAACTACTCACCAATCACTAGCCAATCACTTACCCCCTTGGCTGTTACGTCACCTTTCGATTTCTTTCTACTTCTTTTTTGCTTTCTCACCCTGCTTCAGCTGCACCGGCTGGCCTTTTGTAGACTTCCCGACGAATTCCCAACTCTGCCGCTCCGCCTCCTCCTCGGCGTTGCTCCCCGGACTCCCTGCTGTGAACCATTTATCCCGACTCTCTGTTTTGTTTGTCAGCCAATCTTCTATCCATGCTAATATATTACCCCCAACCCCGTGAACTTTTATCTTATGCAGTAATCTTTTGTGTGGCACCTTGTCAAATGCCTTCTAGAAGTCCAAATACACCACATCCACTGGTTCCCCTTTATCCACCCTGGTCGTTGCATCCTCAAAGAATTCCAGCAAATTTGTCAAACAAGACTTCCCCTTCATAAATCCATGCTGACTTTGCCTGACCAAATTTTGCTTTTCCAAATGTCCTGTTACTGCTTCTTTAATAATGGCCTCCAACATTTTCCCAACCACAGATGTTAGGCTAACTGGTCTACAGTTCTAGTATAACTTCGCTGCTCTTACATTCCATGCCTCGGCTAATAAAGGAAAGTATTTTGTCTGCTTTTTTAACCACCTTATCAACCTGTCCTGCTACCTTTAAGGATCTGTAGACATAAACTCCAAGGACCCTCTGTTCCTCCATACCTCTCAGTATCCTACCATGTACTGTGTATTCCCCTGCCTTATTGCACCTCCCCAAATGCATTACCTCACACTTTTCTGGATTGAATTCCATTTTCCACTTTCTGCCCAACTGACCAGTCCATTGATATCTTGCTGAAGTCTAAAGCTTTCCCCCTCACTGTCAACCACACAGCCAATTTTTGTATCATCTGCAAATTTATTTATCATGCCCCCTACATTTAAGTGTAAATCATTAACATATACTACAAAAAGTAAGGGACCGAGCACGGAGCCCTGTGGAACCCCACTGGAAACAGCCTTCCAGTCACAAAAATACTCGTCAACCATTACCCTTTGCTTCCTGCCACTGAGACAATTTTGGATCCAATTTACCACTCTCCCTTGGATCCCATGGGCTTTTACTTTTTTGATCAGCCTGCCATGTGAGACCTTGTCAAAAGCCTTGCTTAAAATCAATATAGACTACATTAAACGCACTGTCCTCATAGCAGAACTATGGGGAAAGAGCAGGGGAGTGGGACTAAGTGTACTCTTTCAAAGAGATGGAATAGGCACGAATAGGCATACTGTATCATTCTTTGATTCTATGTTGACTGCTACTGCAAAATAATGCTAAAAAAAGCCATGCAAATCTTTTAAGGTGTGTTGGGAGACTACTAAATTTGCTCGCAGGATACGGGAAATGCTGAAATCTTACTCAAGTTGTGCAGGAGCCGAAATCTTGATCAGTTTAAATATGAAGTGTACCTGTAAAGTGTACTGTAATGCTCAACTGTTTCTTTAAAAAAAAAGTGACAAGGTAGACCCGGGTAACTATAGGCCCATTAGTTTGACATCAGTAATAGGAAAGATGCTTGAAGGAATCATTAAGGATGTAATGTATGATTGCTTGGATAGACAGGGACATATTAGAGACACCCAACATGGCTTCATATAAAAGCCATATCTTACAAATCTAAACTATATTTTTTGAAAAAGTTAACAAGATGGTGGATGAGGGAAGACAAATAGATATTGTCTATTTAGACTTCCAAAAAGCTTTTGATAAGGCACCACACAAGAGGCGTCTCTACAAGATTGAAGTCTGTAGTATTAGTGGTAATATATTGAGCTGGATTGAGAACTGGCTGGCAGGATGTAGGCATAATTAGTTGTAGATAGATGTGGATCTGTTTGGAGACAGGTCACTAGTGGTGTCCCGCAGGGATCGGTGTTGGGACTGTTGACTATTTTTATTAATGATCTGGATGTAGGTGTTGGGGACACGATCTGTAAGTTTGCAGATACCAAAATCTGTGCGAGTGTTAGGACTGTAGACGATGTTCAACTGCTTCAGGCAGAGCTTAATGTGTTGGGAGATTGGGCTCATGATTGGAAAATTATGTTTAACTTGGCTAAGTATAATGTTATGCATGTGGGCAGGGCAAATGCTCAACATTCAGGGAAAAGCATTAAAGAAGGTAGAAAATGAAATAGATCATACATCTTTAAAAGGTACATGAGAAGGGCTGTGAAATAATAGCTGGAGCAAATAGGGTGTTGGGCTGTATCCATAGGACAATTGATTACAAGACGGGGCATACTATTTTGTCCTTGTACTTGGAAAACTGTATCCAATTTTGGTCTCCTTACATGGTGGGTGATTTTGAGGTTTTGGAAAGGGTGCAGAGGAGGGCCACTACATGAATTCCCAATATAAAACATCTTAAAGATTTGGGACACCAGCATTTGGAGAAAGTGTAGATTTAGGGGTGATCTGATTGATGTTTATAAGATGATGAAGGGAATAGACGGTGTTGTCAGTTCATTCAAAATTAAATAGGTTAGGAGGGACCATGGCTTCGGGAGTCGGGAGGCGGAGCGGCAGTTCATGAGGCCTACAAGAGGCCAGCGGGACGTCGTGGAGCCCAGCTTGTGCAGCTGGAGCATGGAGGCAAAAAGTAGAAAGAAATCGAAAGGTGATGTCACAGCCAAGGGGGTAAGTGATTGGTAAGTAGTTTTTCTTTTTCTTTTTTAGTAAGGAACCTTTAGTATTGTTGCTGCCAATTTAAGTTTATCCAAGGGTTAAGAAGTCATGGCAGGACAGCTCGGACACGTGTAATGCTCCTCCTGTACAATGTGGGAAGTCAGGGACGCTTCCGGTGTCCCTGACGACGACGTGTGCGGGAAGTGCATCCGTCTGCAGCTCCTAACGGACCGCACTGCAGCACAGGAGCTGCGGGTGGATGAACGCTGGAGCATCCACGATGCTGAGAATGACGTGAATAGCACGTTTACTGAGTTGGTCTTACCGCAGGAACAAGGTGCACAGCCAGATAGGGAATGGATGACCAACAGGAAGAGCAGTGCAGCGGCTCCCTGTGGTCATCCCCCTGCAAAACAGATACACCGCTTTGGGTACTATAGAGGGGGATGACTCATGAGGGGAGCGCAGCAGCAGCTAAGTTCATGGCATGGTGGGTGGCTCTGCTGCATAGGAGGGAGAGGGAGAGCTATAGTGATAGGGGATTCAATTGTAAGGGGAATAGACAGATGTTTCTGCAGCTGCAACAGAGACTCCAGGATGGTATGTTGCCTCCCTGATGCAAGGGTCAAGGATGCTTCAGAGCGGGTGCAGGGCATTCTGAAAAGGGAGGGTGAACAGCCAGTTGTCGTGGTGCATATAGGGACCAACAATCTAGCTAAAAAACAAGATGAGGCCCTACAAGATGAATTTTGGGAGCTAGGAGCTAAATTAAAAAGTTGGACCTCAAAAGTAGTAATCTCAGGATTGCTACCAGTGCCGCGTGCTAGTCAGAGTAGGAATCGCAGGATAGCTCAGATGAATACGTGGCTTGAGGAGTGGTGCACAAGGGAGGAATTCAAATTCCTGGGACATTGGAACCAGTTCTGGGGGAGGTGGGACCAGTACAAACCGGACGGTCTGCACCTGGGCAGGGACGGAACCTATGTCCTCGGGGGAGTGTTTGCTAGTGCTGTTGGGGAGGAGTTAAACTAATATGGCAGGGGGATGGGAACCTATGCAGGGAGACAGAGGGAAGTAGAATGGGGGCAGAAGCAAATGATAGAAAGAAGAAAAGTAGAAGAGCAGGGCAGAGAAACCTAAGGCAAAAAGCAAAAAAGGCCACATTACACCAAAATTCTAAAGGGGCAAAGTGTATTAGAAAGACAAGCTTGAAGGCACTGTGCCTCAATGCGAGGAGTATTCGGAAAAAGTGGACGAATTAACTGCGCAGATTGCAGTTAACGAGTATGATGTAATTGACATCATGGAGACAAGGCTCCAGGATGACCAAGGCTGGGAACTCAACATTCAGGGGTATTCAACATTTAGAAAGGATAGACAGAAAGGAAAATGAGGCGGGCTGGCATTGCTGATTAAAGAGGAAATTAATGCAATAGTAAGAAAGGACATTAGCTTGGATGATGTGGAATTGGTATGGGTGGAGCGACGGAATACCAAGGGGCAGAAAACACTAGTCGGAGTTGTGTACAGATCACCAAACAGTAGTAGTAAGGTCGGGGACAGCATCATACAAGAAATTAGGGATGCATGCAATAAAGGTATAGCAGTTATCGTGGGTGACTTTAATCTACATGTTAAACATAGAAACATAGAAAATAGGTGCAGGAGCAGGCCATTCAGCCCTTCTAGCCTGCACCGCCATTCAATGAGTTCATGGCTGAACATGAAACTTCAGTACCCGCTTCCTGCTTTCTCGCCATACCCCTTGATCCCCCGAGTAGTAAGGACTTCATCTAACTCTCTTTTGAATATATTTAGTGAATTGGCCCCAACCACTTTCTGTGGCAGAGAATTCCACAGGTTCACCACTCTCTGGGTGAAGAAGTCTCTCCTCATCTCGGTCCTAAATGGCTTACCCCTTATCCTTAGACTGTGACCCCTGGTTCTGGACTTCCCCAACATTGGGAACATTCTTCCTGCATCTAACCTGTCTAAACCCGTCAGAATTTTAAACGTTTCTATGAGGTCCCCTCTCATTCTTCTGAACTCCAGTGAATACAAGCCCAGTTGATCCAGTCTTTCTTGATAGGTCAGTCCCACCATCCCGGAAATCAATCTGGTGAATCTTCGCTGCACTCCCTCAATAGCAAGAATGTCCTTCCTCAAGTTAGGAGACCAAAATTGTATACAATACTCCAGGTGTGGCCTCACCAAGGCCCTGTACAACTGTAGTAACACCTCCCTGCCCCTGTACTCAAATCCCCTCGCTATGAAGGCCAACATGCCATTTGCTTTCTTAACCGCCTGCTGCACCTGCATGCCAACCTTCAATGACTGATGTACCATGACACCCAGGTCTCGTTGCACCTCCCCTTTTCCTAATCTGTCACCATTCAGATAATAGTCTGTCTCTCTGTTTTTACCACCAAAGTGGATAACCTCACATTTATCCACATTATACTTCATCTGCCATGCATTTGCCCACTAACCTAACCTATCCAAGTCACTCTGCAGCCTCATAGCATCCTCCTCGCAGCTCACACTGCCACCCAACTTAGTGTCATCCGCAAATTTGGAGATACTACATTTAATCCCCTCGTCTAAATCATTAATGTACAATGTAAACAGCTGGGGCCCCAGCACAGAACCTTGCGGTACCCCACTAGTCACTGCCTGCCATTCTGAAAAGTACCCATTTACTCCTACTCTTTGCTTCCTGTCTGACAACCAGTTCTCAATCCACGTCAGCACACTACCCCCAATCCCATGTGCTTTAACTTTGCACATTAATCTCTTGTGTGGGACCTTGTCGAAAGCCTTCTGAAAGTCCAAATATACCACATCAACTGGTTCTCCTTTGTCCACTTTACTGGAAACATCCTCAAAAAATTCCAGAAGATTTGTCAAGCATGATTTCCCCTTCATAAATCCATGCTGACTTGGACCTATCATGTCACCATTTTCCAAATGCGCTGCTATGACATCCTTAATAATTGATTCCATCATTTTACCCACTACTGAGGTCAGGCTGACCGGTCTATAATTCCCTGTTTTCTCTCTCCCTCCTTTTTTAAAAAGTGGGGTTACATTGGCTACCCTCCACACCATAGGAACTGATCCAGAGTCAATGGAATGTTGGAAAATGACTGTCAATGCATCCGCTATTTCCAAGGCCACCTCCTTAAGTACTCTGGGATGCAGTCCATCAGGCCCTGGGGATTTATCGGCCTTCAATCTCATCAATTTCCCCAACACAATTTCCCAACTAATAAAGATTTCCCTCAGTTCCTCCTCCCTACTAGACCCTCTGACCCCTTTTATATCCGGAAGGTTGTTTGTGTCCTCCTTAGTGAATACTGAACCAAAGTACTTGTTCAATTGGTCTGCCATTTCTTTGTTCCCCGTTATGACTTCCCCTGATTCTGACTGCAGGGGACCTACGTTTGTCTTTACTAACCTTTTTCTCTTTACATATCTATAGAAACTTTTGCAATCCGCCTTAATGTTCCCTGCAAGCTTCTTCTCGTACTCCATTTTCCCTGCCCTAATCAAACCCTTTGTCCTCCTCTGCTGAGTTCTAAATTTCTTCCAGTCCCCAGGTTCGCTGCTATTTCTGGCCAATTTGCATGCCACTTCCTTGGCTTTAATGCTATCCCTGATTTCGCTAGATAGCCACGGTTGAGCCACCTTCCCTTTTTTATTTTTACGCCAGACAGGAATGTACAATTGTTGTAATTCATCCATGCGGTCTCTAAATGTCTGCCATGGCCCATCCACAGTCAACCCCTTAAGTATCATTCGCCAATCTATCCTAGCCAATTCATGCCTCATACCTTCAAAGTTACCCTTCTTTAAGTTCTGGACCATGGTCTCTGAATTAACTGTATCATTCTCCATCCTAATGCAGAATTCCACCATATTATGGTCACTCTTCCCCAAGGGGCCTCGCACAATGAGATTGATAATTAGTCCTCTCTCATTACACAACACCCAGTCTAAGATGGCCTCCCCCCTAGTTGGTTCCTCGACATATTGGTCTAGAAAACCATCCCTTATGCACTCCAGGAAATCCTCCTCCACCGTATTGCTTCCAGTTTGGCTAGCCCAATCTATGTGCATATTAAAGTCACCCATTATAACTGCTGCACCTTTATTGCATGCACCCCTAATTTCCTGTTTGATGCCCTCCCCAACATCACTACTACTGTTTGGATGTCTGTACACAACTCCCACTAATGTTTTTTGCCCTTTGGTGTTCTGCAGCTCTACCCATATAGATTCCACATCATCCAAGCTAATGTCTTTCCTAACTATTGCATTAATCTCCTCTTTAACCAGCAATGCTACCCCACCTCCTTTTCCTTTTATTCTATCCTTCCTGAATGTTGAATACCCCTGGATGTTGAGTTCCCAGCCCTGATCATCCTGGAGCCACGTCTCCGTAATCCCAATCACATCATATTTGTTAACATCTATTTGCACAGTTAATTCATCCACCTTATTGCGGATACTCCTTGCATTAAGACACAAAGCCTTCAGGCTTGTTTTTTTAACACCCTTTGTTCTTTTAGAATTCTGCCGCACAGTGGCCCTTCCTGTTCCCCGCCCCGGGCCTCTCCGCCCCCCGCCCCCCACCCCCCCCCCCATCTCCCCTCCGTCTCCTGTCAATGTTGATTGGGCTAACCAAACTGGTAGCAATGCGGTGAGGAGGATTCCCTGGAGTGTATTAGGGATGGTTTTCTAGACCAATATGTCGAAGAACCAACCAGGGAGCTGGCCATCCTAGACTGGGTGATGTGTAATGAGAAAGGACTAATTAGCAATCTTGTTGTGCGAGGCCCCTTGGGGAAGAGTGACCATAACATGCTAGAATTCTTTATTAAGATGGAGAGTGACACAGTTAATTCAGAGACTCGGGTCCTAAACTTAAGGAAAGGTAACTTCGATGGTTTGAGGTGTGAATTGGCTAGAATAGACTGGCAAATTATACTTAAAGGGTTGACGGTGAATAGGCAATGCCAAACATTTCAAGATCACATGGATAAACTTCAACAATTGTACATCCCTGTCTGGAATAAAAATAAAACGGGGAAGGTGGCTCAACCGTGGCTAACAAGGGAAATTAAGGATAGTGTTAAATCCAAGGAAGAGGCATATAAATTGGCCAGAAAAAGCAACAAACCCGAGGACTGGGAGAAATTTAGAATTCAGCAGAGGAAGACAAAGGGTTCAATTAAGAGGGGGAAAATAGAGTACGAGAAGATGCTTGCCGGGAACATAAAAACTGACTGCAAAAGTTTCTATAGATATGTGAACTGAAAATGATTAATGAAGACAAACGTAGGTCCCTTGCAGTTGGATTCAGGTGAATTTGTAATGGGGAACAAAGAAATGGCAGACCAACTGAACAAATACTTTGGTTCTGTCTTCAGGAAGGAAGACACAAATAACCTTACCAAGTACGAGCGACCGAGGGCCTAGTAAGAAGGAGGAACTGAAGGATATCCTTATTAGGCGGGAAATTGTGTTAGGGAAATTGATGGGATTGAAGGCCGATAATTCTCCGGGGCCTGATAGTCTGCATCCCAGAGTATTTAAGGAAGTGGCCCTAGAAATATTTAATGAATTGGTGATCATTTTCCAACAGTCTATCGACTCTGGATCAGTTCCTATGGACTAGAGGGTAGGTAATGTAACACCTCTTTTTAAAAAGGGAGGGAGAGAGAAAGCGGGTAATTATAGACCGGTTAGCCTGACATCAGTAGTGGGGAAAATGTTGGAATCAATTATTAAGGATGAAATAGCTGCGCATTTGGAAAGCAGTGACAGGATCGGTCCAAATCAGCATGGATTTATGAAGGGGAAATCATGCTTGACAAATCTTCTGGAATTTTTTGATGATGTAACTAGTAGAGTGGACAAGGGAGAACCAGTGGATGTGGTGTATTTGGACTTTCAAAAGGCTTTTGACAAGGTTCCACACAAGAGATTGGTGTGTAAGATTAAAGCACATGGTATTGGGGGTAAGATACTGACGTGGATAGAGAACTGGTTGGAAGCAAAGAGTCGGGATAAACGAGTCCTTTTCAGAATGGCAGGCAGTGACTAATGGAGTGCCACAGGGCTCAGTGCTGGGACCCTAGCTCTTTACAATATACAGCAATGATTTGGATGAAAGAATTGAGTGTAATATCGCCAAGTTTGCAGATGACACTAAACTGGGTGGCGGTGTGAGCTGTGAGGGCTCGCTAGGAGGCTGCAGGGTGACTTGGACAGGTTCGGTGAGTGGGTAAATGCATGGCAGATGCAGTATAAAGTGGATAAATGTGAGGTTATCCACTTTGGGGGCAAAAACGTGAAGACAGATTATTATCTGAATAGCGGCAGGCTAGGAAAAGGGGAGGTGCAACGAGACCTGGGTGTCATGGTACATCAGTCATTAAAAGTTGGCATGCAGGTACAGCAGGCGGTGAAGGAGGCAAATGGTATGTTGGCCTTCACAGCTAGGGGATGAGAGTATAGGAGCAGGAAGGTCTTACTGCAGTTGTACAGGGCCTTGGGGAGGCCTCACCTGGAGTATTGTGTTCAGTTTTGGTCTCCTAATCTGAGGAAGGACATTCTTGCTATTGAGGGAGTGCAGCGAAGGTTCACCAGACTGATTCCAGAGATGGCTGGACTGACATATATGAGGAGAGACTGGATCAACTGGGCCTTTATTCACTGGAGTTTAGAAGAATGAGAGGGGATCTCATAGAAACATATAAGATTCTGATGGGACAGGACAGGTTAGATGCGGGAAGAATGTTCCCGATGTTGGGGAAGTCCAGAACCAGGGGACACAGTCTTAGGATAAGGGGTAGGCCATTTAGGACTGAGATGAGGAGAAACTTCTTCACTCAGTTGTTAACCTGTGGAATTCCCTGCTGCAGAGAGTTGTTGATGCCAGTTCATTGGATATATTCAAGAGGGAGTTAGATACGGCCCTTATGGCTAAGGGGATCAAGGGGTATGGAGAGAAAGCAGGAAAGGGGTACTGAGGGAATGATCAGCCATGATCTTATTGAATGGTGGTGCAGGGCCGAATGGCCTACTCCTGCAGCTATTTTCTATGTTTCTATGTCACAATTTTGAGTTATATAATGCCAGATCTAGGTTAGGTGTCAGGAGATGGTTCTTTTCCCAGAGAATAACTGACCTCAGGAACAGGCAGTGGATGCAGATTTGATGAAATCCTTCAAGCGAGAGATGGACCTGTTTCTGTTGAGGCGGACATCAGCTCTTACAAAAGGTAGGTGCTTCAGGAAATTCATTGCCGGAGTGATCTCCTGGATTGTCTAGATGGGTCGAAGAGAAATTTCCCATATTCTTTTCCTCCAAATGGTCCTGGGTTTTTATCTGGTTTGTTGCCTCTCCCAGGAGAACACATGGTTTTGGGTGGGTTGGAGAATGTATAACGGCATTCACATAGAAAATAGGTGCAGGAGTAGGCCATTCGGCCCTTCGAGCATGCACCACCATTCAATAAGATCATGGCTGATCATTCCCTCAGTACCCCTTTCCTGTTTTCTCTCCATACTCCTTGATCCCTTTAACCGTAAGGACCATTTCTAACTCCCTCTTGAATATATCCAATGAACTGTCATCAACAACTCTCTGCGGTAGGGAATTCCACAGGTTAACAGCTCTCTGAGTGAAGAAGGTTCTCCTCATCTCAGTCCTAAATGGCCTACCCCTCCTCCTAAGACTGCATCCCCTGGTTCTGGACTTCCCCAAAATCGGGAACATTCTTCCCGCTTCTAACCTGTCCAGTCCCGTCAGAATCTTATATGTTTCTATGAGATCCCCTCTCATCCTTCTAAACTCCAGTGCATATAGAAACATAGAAACATAGAAAATAGGTGCAGGCGTAGGCCATTCGGCCCTTCGAGCCTGCACCGCCATTCAATGAGTTCATGGCTGAACATGCAACCTCAGTTCCGCATTCATGCTTCTCGCCATACCCCTTGATCCCCCTAGTAGTAAGGACTATATCTAACTCCTTTTTGAATATATTTAGTGAATTGGCCTCAACAACTTTCTGTGGTAGAGAATTCCACAGGTTCACCACTCTCTGGGTGAAGAAGTTTCTCCTCATCTCAGTCCTAAATGGCTTACCCCTTATCCTTAGACTGTGACCCCTGGTTCTGGACTTCCCCAACATTGGGAACATTCTTCCTGCATCTAACCTGTCTAAACCCATCAGAATTTTAAACGTTTCTATGAGATCCCCTCTCATTCTTCTGAACTCCAGTGAATACAAGCCCAGTTGATCCAGTCTTTTTTGATATGTCAGTCCCGCCATCCCAGGAATCAGTCTGGTGAACCTTCGCTGCACTCCCTCAATAGCAAGAACATCCTTCCTCAAGTTAGGAGACCAAAACTGTACACAATACTCCAGGTGTGGCCTCACCAAGGCCCTGTACAACTGTAGCAATACCTCCCTGCCCCTGTACTCAAATCCCCTAGCTATGAAGACCAACATACCATTTTGCTTTCTTTACCGCCTGCTGTACCTGCATGCCAACTTTCAATGACTGATGTACCATGACACCTGGGTCTCGTTGCACTTCCCCTTTTCCTAGCCTGCCGCTATTCAGATAATAATCTGTCTTCGCGTTTTTGCCCCCAAAGTGGATAACCTCACATTTATCCACATTATACTGCATCTGCCACGTGTTTGCCCACTCACCTAACCTATTCAAGTCACCCTGCAGCCTCATAGCATCCTCCTCACAGCTCACACCGCCACCCAGTTTAGTATCATCTGCAAACTTGGAGATATTACACTCTATTCCTTCATCTAAATCATTAATATATATTGTAAAGAGCTGGGGTCCCAGCACTGAGCTCTGCGGCACTCCACTAATCACTGCCTGCCATTCTGAAAAGGACCCGTTTATCCCGACTCTCTGCTTCCTGTCTGCCAACCTGGTTAGTTGTCTATCCAGGTCAGTACATTACCCCCAATACCATGTGCTTTGGTTTTGCACACCAATCTCTTGTGTGCGATCTTGTCAAAAGTCTTTTGAAAGTCCAAATACACCACATCCACTGGTTCTCCCTTGTCCACTCTACTAGTTACATCTTCAAAAAATTCCAGAAGATTTGTCAAGCATGATTTCCCTTTCATAAATCCATGCTGACTTGGACCGATCCTGTATAACTGGGTAAATCAGACAGCAACCTCTGGCGTCCGCAGATGCGCAGTTAAATGCAAAAATACGGACTTGATGTCAGAGATACCCCGCTAAACCACAGGGTGTTCTGTTGTCGTCAAGAACACAAGAAATAAGAGCATGAATAGGCCATTCAGCCCCTCGAGCCTGCTCCACCATTCAATAAGATCATGGCTGATCTTCTACCTCAACTCCATTTTTTTGCACTATCCCCATATCCCTCAATTCCCTTAATATCTAAAAAACCTATCGATTTCTGTCTTGAATATACTCCACAGCTCTCTAAGGTAGAGAATTCCAAAGATTCACTACCCTCTGTGAAGATCTTGCTCCTTATCTCAGTCCAAAATGGTCGACCCCCTATTCTGAGACTGTGACCCCTGGTTCTAGACTCCTCAGCCAGGGGAAACATCATTCCTGCATTTAGCCTGTCGATCAATCCCTGTAATAATTTTGTATGTTTCAATGAGATCAACTCTCATTCTTCTAAACTCTAGAGAATATTGGCCAAGTCTACTCAATCTCTCCTCATAGGACAATCATCCCATCCAAGGAATCAGTCTAGTGATCCTTCATTGCACTCCCTCTATGGCAAGTATAGGAGACCAAAACTCTACACAATACTCCAGGTGTGGTTTCACCAGGGCCCTATATAAATGCAGTAAGACATCTTTACTCTTATATTCAAATCCTCTTGTAATAAAGACCAACATACCTTTTGCTTTCTTAATTGCTTGCTGTACCTGCATGTTAACTTTCAGTGATTTGTGTACAAGGACACCCAGGTCCCTCTGAACTCCAACATTTCCCGATCTCTCACCATTTAAAAAAATCAGTGTAACTATCTGTCAAGCCCAGCCATCTCCAATGCCCATACTGCATTTTTTTTTCCAGAGACGTGCGGGGGGCAGGGGGGGAAGGGAAGCGTGCGAGGCGGGGGAGGGAGGGAAGAGTGCGCGAGTGGGGGAGGGAGGGAAGTGCACGAGGGGGGGGGGAGGGAGGGAAGAGTGTGAGGGGGGAGGGAAGAGTGCAACAGTGTGAGCGGGAGGGGGGGAAAAGAGTGCGAAGGGGTGAAAAGAGTGCGGGGGGGGTGGGGGGGGAGTGCGAGAGGGGTGGAAAGAGAGACACGGGTGGGGGTGGGGGGATCGGAGGTGAGAGAGAAGGAACTCAGGGAAGACGGATCACGTTCTTCCAGTCCATACAAGGGACATCGTTGGAGTGGATGATATCCAGAAGTCACGACATTGTCACTATTCACTTCATACCAATAAAACTGTTAACAATCTATACACAATGCCTGCCCCATCTATGGGGGGGGGGGGGAGGATGCATTTGCGCTGGGGTAAGGCACTTCGGCTGGGGGAGGCCTGCACTTGGACTGGGGTAAGGCACTTCGGCTGGCCCTAACTGTTTTCTGGGGAGCTCTGTCATCTGTCACTTCAGGAAGTCAAAGTGGATCGAGTTACAATTTGCGAGGTCAGTGAGACCTCGGGATGGGCAGTTCCAGTTACACATTCCAGTGAGGCGTCACGGTGTGGCTTATCCTCCAAGGGGACCAATCATAGACAAAGGGTGGAGCATCATGGCCATTTTGTAGTACAAATAAACACATCCTTAAAATATTTTCTATTTTTCTTACCAAACTGGATAACCTCACATTACTCCACCTTATATTCCATTTGCCATGTTCTTGCCCATTCACTTAGCCTGTCTATATCCCCTTGAAGCCTCCTTGCATCCTTCTCATAACTTACATTCCCAACTAGAATTTGTATCATCAGCAAACTTGGATATAGTACATTTGGTCCCCTCATCCAAATCATGAATATAGATTGTGAATCGCTAAGCACTGATCCTTGCAATCGTCATCATAGGCAGTCCCTCGGAATCGAGGAAGACTTGCTTCCATTCCTGAAATTAGTTCTTTGATAGCGGAACAGTCCAATACGAGAGCCACAGACTCTGTCACAGGTGGGACAGACAGTCTTTGAGGGAAGGGGTGGGTAGGACTGGTTTACCGCACACGCCTTCCGCTGCCTGTGCTTGACCTCTGCACGCTCTCAACGTTGAGACTCAAAGTGCTCAGCGCCCTCCCGATGCACTTTCTCCACTTAGGGCGATCTTTGGCCAGGGACTCCCAGATGTCAGTGGTGATGTCGCACTTTATCAAGGAGGCTTTGAGGGTGTCCTTGTAATGTTTCCGCTGCCCACCTTTGGCTCATTTGCCGTGAAGGAGCTCTGCATAGAGCACTTGCTTTGGGAGTCTCGTGTCTGGCATGCGAACTGTGTGGCCTGTCCAGCGGAGCTGATCGAGTGTGGTCAGCGCTTCAACGCTGGGGATGTTAGCCTGGACGAGGACACAGATGTTGGTACGCTTGTCCTCCCAGGGGATTTGCAGGATCTTGCGGAGACATCGTTGGTGATATATCTCCAGCAACTTGAGATGTCTTCTGTACATCGTCCATGCCTCTGAGCCATACAGGAGGGCGGGTATTACGACAGCCCTGTAGACCATGAGCTTGGCGGTAGATTTGAGGGCCTGGTCTTCAAACACTATTTTCCTCAGGCGGCCGATGGCTGCACTGGAGCACTGGAGGCGGTGTTGAATCTCCGCATCAATGTCTGCTTTTGTTGACAAGAGGCTCCCGAGGTATGAGAAATGGTCCCAATCCTTGCGGTACCCCGCTACTTATAGTCTGCCAACCCAAAAATAACCCCCAAAATTCTTACTCTGTTTTCTGTCTGTTAACCAATCCTCAATCCATGATAGTACATTACCCCCAATCACATGAGCCCTAATTTTGTTTGATAACCTCTTGTGTGACACCTTATCAAATGCCTTCTGAAAATCCAAATACACCACATCTACTAGTTCCCCCTTATCTATTCTGCTAGTTACAATCTCAAAAAACTCTTAATAGATTTGTCAAACATGATTTCTTTTTCGAAATCCGTGTTGACTCTATCCAATCCTATTATTATTTTCTAAGCGCCTTGTTGCTACGTCCTTCATAACAGATTCTAACATTTTCCCTACTATTGATGTCAGGCTAACTGGTCTGTAGTTCCGAGTTTTCTCTCTCCCTCCTTTCTTAAATAGTGGGGTTACATTTGCTACTTTCCAATCCACGGGAATCGTTCTAGAATCTATGGAATTTTAGGAAATGATAACCAATGCATCCACTATTTCTACAGCCATCTCTTTCAAAACCCTAGGATGTAGGCCATCAGGTCCAGAAGATTTATCGGCTTTCAGTCCCATTAATTTCTCCAGTACTTTTTTTTACTAATACTAATTTCTTTCAGTTCCTCATTCTCGCTAGACCCTTGGGTCTCCACTATTTTCGGGAGGTTTTTTGCGTCTTCTTCCGTGAAGACAGACACAAAGTATTTGTTTAATTTCTCAGCTATTTCTTTAGACCCATTATAATTTTTCCTCTCTCAGCCTCTAAGAAACACACATTTACTTTTGCTAATATTTTCCTTTCTACATACCTATAGAATCTTTTAGAGTCTATTTTTATATCTCTCGCTAGTTCACTCTCATATTCTATTTTCCCTTTATCAATTTCTTGGTCCTCCTTTGCTAATTTCTAAAATCCTCAGACTTACTGCTCTTTTTGGCAACATTATAAGTGATTTCCTTTGATCTAATACTATCTTTAACTTCCCTCGTTAGCTACGGTTGGACCATTTTTCCTGAGAGATTTTTGTGCCTTAAAAGATTGTATATTTGCAGAAAATCATGTATTAACTCTTTAAATGCTAGCCATTGCTGTTCTACCATCATACCTTTTAATGTAATTTCCCAATCTATCTTAGCCAACTTGCCCCTCATACCTACATAGTTTGCTTTGTTTAGATTTAAGACACCTAGGGGTCAATTTTCCACATGGCCAACTTTTGGCACAGGTACGTCCGATCTTTTAGTGGCTGACTGCGCCAAAAAAAAGTTGCAAGTTTCTCAGGAATAAACTTTCATTTTGGAGCAGTGCAGATTGTCCTTAAACTGTGTGCGTGGAGCTTAAGGTCTGTGATGAAAAATTGAGGTTGCCAGGGTAACGAGGGACACACTGAAGGGCTGAGGCTGCAAAGTGAAACACAGATGCAGCAAGACAGATGCAGGTACATATTACCATTGCCAAGATCTCTTCATTTCTGTTTATTGGAAGATTGTAGTGACAAACGATCATACTCTGCAATATTTATTCCTTTAATTTTAGATGAAGCAGGCATAATAAAATGAAATTCATTCCACACACAATCGCACATTAGATTACCGTTTTTTTTGTCGCGCCCCAGTGCCGCTGCTATCCTGGACCGAAAGGCCCCCCACCCCTGATGCCATTGCTATCCTGGACCGAAAGGCCCCTCACCCTGGTGCCATTGCTATTCCGGACCGAAAGGCCCCCCACCCCTGATGCCATTGCTATCCCGGACCGAAAAGCCCCCCACCCCTGATGCCATTGCTATCCCGGACCGAAAGGCCCCCCACCCCTGATGCCATTGCTATCCCGGACCGAAAGGCCCCCCACCCCTGGTGTCGCTGCTATCCCGGGCCGAATGGCCCCTACTCCCCCCCACCCCCCCCCCCGTGCTACTGCTATCCCGGGCTGGAAATATACTCTCTCTCAGCTTTCAACCTTACTGGAGTTTATAGAGCATGTATCAAAAACTATGACAGATGTGTAATCAGTACAGTCTGTCATCCATCACTCACACACACACATACACATCTCCAGCTTGCTTTTTTTAAAAAAAAAAACAGCCTCTGTTCAAAAGTGTATGAAAAGTAAACTAAAAAATACCTTGTGTATAATTCTGTCTTAATTTATTGGTTCTACAGGCATGATGCAACAAACGGAAGAGAGACCATCATGTACAGTGATATCTGTATGCATATTTTGAATCGATTAATACTCAGCCTTTATTTGGAATATTGTGATCAAATATAGCATACTAACAGCCAGATTAAATGGACAAGAATCCATTCCTCTTCAAAATATGATATCAATTTTGTTCATTATATGCAATACCTGTACAGATATTGCAGTACAGCAAAAGTGCATCTCTTCAGTTAACTCTTGAGGCAGGTGAATCAATGTATAAGAACAATTGGCAAATTTTGATTCACCAAGTGATATTGAATCAAGAAGGAAGAATGATAACTGCCAGTTGGAAAATGATCTAGTCTTGCATCCTTCACTATTTAACCTAGAACAGATGCCATCCATGAAAGTCTTATGCCAAGGAAAGTCATTGATGTGTAATAGACAATATCAGAGTAGATATGTACTCTGGAGATTAACTCAATTTTGGCGGGGGAGGGGGGGGAGCAGGAAGAAACATCACAGAACTTTTCTCAGGATATTAAATTAATTGGAGAAATTATAATTTGTAATAAATGGTTTGGACTAACATTATTAAACTTCGATCTAATAAGCAGAACCCTCCGCCGCCCCCCCCCCCCCACCCCGCCAGCCGGTGCCGCTTCTATCCCGGGCCAAAAGGCCCCTGCCCCATCCCAGGTGTCTGTGCCACTGCTATCCCAGGCTGAAAGGTCCCCGCCCACGGTGCCGTGTCTTCTTCCCACCCTCCAAAACCTCAGCTCCACTAAAACAATGATGTCTTCTCTGCGCCGATTTTCTTAAGTGCAGGTAAGGTTTTTCAGAACGGTGCACTGCGCTGCTTTTGAAAAATCCTAGTTGGCCAAACTCGCTTAAATGGCCAGAAATGGCGCTGCCGATAGCCGGCACCCCCAGTGACGTCAAAAAATCAGGAACTAAAAAAATTGGCTGTAATTAGTTTAGAATGGCGCAGAAACCTTGGCGAAACTTGCAGATTTAGGTCTGCTCAAAAAAAAACAGTATAGGGCAAAAAAATGGTGCAGAATGGTGGCGAAAATAGTGCCCCTAGTTTTATATTTAACTAAATCACTTTCAAACTTAATATAAAATTCTATTAGTCCTCCCCAATCGACCCGACACTGAAATTAATGCAACAGTAGCAACTTGGGATACTTACCCACTAGTGCTGCACTAAAAACAGCTGAGAAAGTTAGAGTTGGTCCATTCAAGAGAGAGTTTTTAAACAGTGTGATAAATGATCATTACTGCTGAACAATCTCTCTGGACCTGAAAAATTAATTTTACAAGTGTGGAATCACATTCCCTTTAGAAAATTACTGTTGGTGTTTTTGTTTAAATTACATGGATTTTTTTCTACTTTTTCCGTCTCTTTTACCTTTTCTCCTTAATCCCATCTGTATTTCCCAATTATTACTTTGTTTTCTGTACATCATTTAAATCTAGTTTATACTTAATGCTTTATACTTCCCGATTTAAACTCAGTGCATCTTAGTGAGGATTCTTCAATCTCATTGGTTGAAGAGCATCACTGTTTCTTGGTCGGCTCACAGACGTCACAGATACCTTGTAGAGGGTGCCTCGTTGGAAAAGACATCGCATTAGAGCAAGTCTGCGCTCTAAATCCCACAAAACCTCTAGTCACTGACCACGAAATCCTGACCATTGTGTGGGACAGGCTGGATAGAATACAGGGTCTGCACCAACATTTGCTCTGCTGTCTACCGGTCCTGCGCAGTCCGGGACTGGCTTTTGCAGTTTTAAATTTCACGCATGTGCGAAACTGTGAATGGACCGTGCACCCAAAAACAATCAGGGCGAACATTGGTCTTTACCCATCAGTCATTGTTCATATGTTCATAAGAGGTGCAAAGAAAATTACTCCACATCAATACCATTGCATACAATAAAAGCAATACAAAACATTTTCAAGAAATCTGAATATAACATGTTTATTAAAATATGTCTGTGACAGATCAGAGATCTGTCTTCTTTCATGTCATGAGGCACTCCACATTTTAAATATTATTTTATTAAAAATCTATAGCTCATCACTCAAAGCGGCTTTTGCAAACTTCACTGCAGCGAAATCAAGTTCGTAAAGAATTCCTCCAAAAGTGAAGGATATCCATAATACTGGCTGATCTGAAAATGGCTCGCCCCTCTTTAGGTGGATTGTTCAACAAGAGAGAACCCTGTAGCTCGCCCAGATGATAAAAATAGAATGAATCATCAGAATCAGAGTTTATTCTTTATACTATATTACAAGGCTTTTGAAGAGCCCAATGGTGATTGTTTGTCCCAAAATAGGTCCTATATACCCAGCATGCAGCTCAGTTTTGTCCCGAAGACAATGAATAGCCCGAGGCCACAACTGAAGCAGCCTTCTTGATATTGTGAAACCCAATGTAATTGATGAAACTGTCACTGTAGAATTGTTTTACAGTGAGTCAGCTTCAATTATTCGTGAGTTATAGCTGTCTAGCTTTTTGGTCACAGATTTTTGACAATTGTGAAAATACCTCGAGTCCAGAACTCAAGGCAAGGAGCAGTGTAACTGTTGTTCATCAGGTAGTTGAACAAGGGTCTAGTGAAAACAGTCCATGCACTTGTTTTTGATTTGGTTTCATTTTACTTAATACAGTATATAGAAATCTGACTTGTAGTTTGTTGTCATAAATGTACAGTCTGTCAAAGAGTTATCAAATCCCCCCCCCCGCCCACTATCTCCAACCTCCTCCAGCCCTACAACCCTCCGAGAACTATGCACTCCTCCAATTCTGGCTTCTTGCACATCTCCAATTTTAATCACTCCACCTCTGGAGGCCATGTCTTCAGCTGCCTAGGCCCTTCGCTCTGGAATTCCCTTCCTAAACCTCTCCACCTTTCTACCTCTCTCTTCTCTTCTAAGATGCTCCTTAAATCCTACCCTTTTGTCCATCATCAGTCCTAATATCTCCTTATGTGGCTCGGTGTCAAATTTTGTTTGATAACGCTCCAGTGAAGCGTCTTGGGACGTTTTATAACATTAAAGGCGCTATATAAATGCAAGTTGTTATTATTTACCAGTCAATGGAAGGAATCAGAAGCTTCTGGTGGTATTTGTTTTATTTCCATTGTACATATCAACACCAAGAGGGATTATTTTCATTCAGGACTTGCTACATCTCAGGTTACCTTGTGCATAACATAACTTGGCTTGCCTGGGAATGCAGAGCTTTTGCACGTAGCACGAGAGGGCATCTGAATCTTAACACTCATATACATTACATTTTAAAAGGTAAAATAATATAATTCTTATTGATTTGCATCAGACTATTCAAATGTAATTCTGGAATTTGAGAAATTTTGCACAATAAAAGCAGTGGACAGAACAGTAATTATGTAATGTTTCCTTTACATTATTATGATATTGAGCATTTAGATTAAGCCAATTGGAGTTAGGTCAGAAGACTAGAATGCTCAGTGTTAATATTGTACAAACGACAATAATAAAATATCAGCGCTCCCAGGCAGACTTCTGTTTAGCTGCAAAATTACTGTTGCAACAATGTTCTAATTTGGCAATTACCGGTAGTTGGAGCATTCAAACAGCTATTTCAGTTAACCATAGAAACATAGAAAATAGGTGCAGAAGTAGGCCATTCAGCCTTTCGAGCCTGCACCGCCATTCAATGAGTTCATGGCTGAACATGCAACTTCAGTACCCCATTCCTGCTTTCTCGCCATACCCCTTGATCCCCCTAGTAGTAAGGACTATATCTAACTCCTTTTTGAATATATTTAGTGAATTGGCCTCAACAACTTTCTGTGGTAGAGAATTCCACAGGTTCACCACTCTCTGGGTGAAGAAGTTTCTCCTCATCTCGATCCTAAATGGCTTACCCCTTATCCTTAGATTGTGATCCCTGGTTCTGGTCTTCCCCAACATCAGGAACATTCTTCCTGCATCTAACCTGTCTAAACCCGTCAGAATTTTAAACGTTTCTGTGAGATCCCCTCTCATTCTTCTGAACTCCAATGAATACAAGCCCAGTTGATCCAGTCTTTCTTGATATGTCAGTCCCGCCATCCCAGGAATCAGTCTGGTGAACCTTCGCTGCACTCCCTCAATAGCAAGAATGTTCTTCCTCAAGTTAGGAGACCAAAACTGTACACAATACTCCAGGTGTGGCCTCACCAAGGCCCTGTACAACTGTAGTAATACCTCCCTGCCCCTGTAAATATATTTTTTTAATATAAAAGTAGTTTATTGCAGCTGTTAGCTCTGAGAGTTTGCAATTGTAGCAACAGTAGAACTCTAGGCCAGAGATAAAACTAGAAAACTAGAAAAGCAAGAAAAAGACAAATTTCCTTTTGTCAGAACTCAGAAATCCTCTGTTTACACGTATCCGTCAAACAGCATTGGGTCTAGGGTGTCTCATAGCAACACCATTAACAGCTCAGGCAGCTTGGCCATGGTGACCCTACCATTTATCACTTTAATGGTTTGTCAAATCTTATGTACAAATCCTTTAACAGTGCACTGGATTTAATCTATAATAATATCGAGCACCCGTAGAAAATTAACAATTCAGGATATATGAATTACAAACTAGATAAACAAAAGGAACAGAGTTTGAGGGTGATTAAAATAAACCAAATTAAACACACGACTATTGCTTTATCAATGAAAGCTAAAGTGTCCTGAAAATAACAGAACAACTGATTTTCACCTATTATTCAGTTTCTTTTAAATAGTAATGGCTGTTTTTCCCACTCTCGTAGTTACTTCTGGAGGTCCCCATAGGATCTACCTTCACCACATTCTCTCCCTCCTCTGCACTCTGCCACTGTTGGCATCATCCAAAGATATAAGGTCAAGTTCCACATGTAAACTGATGACACTTAAGCTCTACCTCTCCACGACCTATCCTTTCACTGCTTGTATTGTCAATGTAGGATGTACTGCAATTTCCTCCAGTTAAATATAGGGAAGACCAAATCCATAGACTTTGGCTCCTATCACAAATACTGCACCGTCGCACTGACTCCATCCCCCTCCTCGGTCACGGTTTCAGGTTGAGCCAGACTGGTTGCCCCACCAAGGTGGGCATAGTACACAAGGCGTGGTCTGACCAGGGCATAGTACAGTTTGATCATTACTTCCTCTGACTTGTATTCTACTATTCTGGTTATGTGATTCAACACCTTTATTGGACTTCTGAATGGTGCTCTGCATTGGCTGGACATGTTGAGTATCAAGTCTATTCAGACTCCAAGTTCTCTTTCAATTTCACCCATAGCTATTCACAATATGTTGCCCATTTTACCTTCCAACAAGCAACACTTTACACATGCCTACATTAACTTTCATGTCATTGTTTGGCCCACTCAAATTTTGTTTTGCTCATTCTGTACTTTCTGGACTACCTCCTGTAATTCCATTATCCCTCCTAGTTACATAGGGGCCAAGTTTCGGCCTGAGTTGCTCCTGTTTTTTTGGAGTAACTGGTTTAGAATGGAGTATCTTAGAAATTCGAATTCTCGGCATTTAGTTTGCTCCAGTTCTAGTCAGTTAGAATAGTTTCACTTTGGAACAGAAGTTCTTTTCAAAAGGGGGCATGTCCAGCCACTTACGCCTGTTTTCAAAGTTTAGGCAGTGAAAACTTACTCCAAACTAACTTAGAATGGAGTAAGTGAAGATTTTTGTTCGTTCGAAAAAACCTTGTCTACACTTTAGAAAATCAGGCGTAGGTTACAAATTAGGCATAGGGAATGGGGTGGGGGGGGGTTTAAAGGGAAGTTTACAAACATTAAACACTTAAGTTTTACAAATAAAGAGCCATCATCAATAATAAATGATAAATACATCAATAAATCAACCAATAAATCAATCAAAAAAAATTAATAAAAAATAAAAAAAAAAGTTAAAATCAATAAAACAAAACATTTGCTACTTACCGACTGCAGCACCGGGAATCCTCCAACAGCGTGCTGGGACGGCCCCCCCAGTGTGTCTCTATCTCTCTGTCTGTGTGTGTGTTTTTGACAGCGAGGGGAGGGGGAGAGGGGGGGGCGGGGGAGAGAAGGGGGGGCGGGGGAGAGAAGGGGGGGCGGGGGAGAGAAGGGGGGCGGGGGAGAGAAGGGGGGGCGGGGGAGAGAAGGGGGGGCGGGGGAGAGAAGGGGGGGCGGGGGAGAGAAGGGGGGGCGGGGGAGAGAAGGGGGGGCGGGGGAGAGAAGGGGGGCGGGGGAGAGAAGGGGGGGCGGGGGAGAGAAGGGGGGCGGGGGAGAGAAGGGGGGGCGGGGGAGAGAAGGGGGGGCGGGGGAGAGAAGGGGGGGCGGGGGAGAGAAGGGGGGGCGGGGGAGAGAAGGGGGGGCGGGGGAGAGAAGGGGGGGCGGGGGAGAGAAGGGGGGGCGGGGGAGAGAAGGGGGGGCGGGGGAGAGAAGGGGGGGCGGGGGAGAGAAGGGGGGGCGGGGGAGAGAAGGGGGGCGGGGGAGAGAAGGGGGGGCGGGGGAGAGAAGGGGGGGCGGGGGAGAGAAGGGGGGGCGGGGGAGAGAAGGGGGGGCGGGGGAGAGAAGGGGGGGCGGGGGAGAGAAGGGGGGGCGGGGGAGAGAAGGGGGGGCGGGGGAGAGAAGGGGGGGCGGGGGAGAGAAGGGGGGGCGGGGGAGAGAAGGGGGGACGGGGGGAGAGAAGGGGTGGTGGGGGAGAGAAGGGTGTGGGGGAGAGAAGGGTGTGGGGGAGAGAAGGAGAAGGGGGGAGGAGGAGATGGGGGGGAGGAGGAGGAGGAGAGGGGGGAGGAGGAGGAGGAGGAGAGGGGGAGGAAGAGGAGGAGGAGAGGAGGAGCGAGGCGAAAGGGGGTGAGAGAGGGGGAGAAGGGGGGAGAGAGAGGGGGAGAAGGGGAAGAAGGGAGAGAGGGGGAGAAGGGGAAGAAGGGAGAGAGGAGGGAGGGAGGGAAGGAGAGAGGAGGGAGGGAGGGAAGGAGGAGGGAGGGAGGGAAGGAGAGAGGAGGGAGGGAAGGAGAGAGGAGGGAGGGAAGGAGAGAGGAGGGAGGGAAGGAGAGAGGAGGGAGGGAAGGAGAGAGGAGGGAGGGAGGGAAGGAGAGAGGAGGGAGGGAAGGAAGGAGAGAGGAGGGAGGGAGGGAAGGAGAGAGGAGGGAGGGAGGGAAGGAGAGAGGAGGGAGGGAGGGAAGGAGAGAGGAGGGAGGGAGGGAAGGAGAGAGGAGGGAGGGAGGGAAGGAGAGAGGAGGGAGGGAGGGAAGGAGTGAGGAGAGAGGGAGCGAAGGAGAGAGGAGGGAGGGAGGGAAGGAGAGAGAAGGGAGCGAGGGAAGGAGAGAGGAGGGAGCGAGGGAAGGAGAGAGGAGGGAGCGAGGGAAGGAGAGAGGAAGGAGGGAGGGAAGGAGAGGAGGGAGGGAGGGAGGGAAGGAGAGGAGGGAGGGAGGGAGGGAAGGAGAGAGGAGGGAGGGAGAGAGGAAGGAGGGAGAGAGGAGGGAGGGAGAGAGGAAGGAGGGAGAGAGGAGGGAGGGAGGGAGGAGGGGGAGAAGGGAGAGAAGGAGGCTGAACGGCCGGGCCCAAGACTTCGGGCTGGATTTACAGGTAGGTGGCGTCGGGTCTCGGGGGGCAAGGGGAGAGTCGCGGAGGTCGGAAGGGGGGGGGGGGGGGGGGGGGGAGAGTCGTGGAAGTCCGGGGGGGGGCAGAGGTCGAGTCGCCAGTGGGGGGTGGTGCAGGGGTCGGGTTGGGTGGGAGGAGCCTTATCCACGCAGCCCCAGTGAGGCCAGGGCTAGGGGCTGCGTGGTTCGGACCCCTCCCAGAGTTTTGGGCGCCTGGAGCTACTGCACATGCGTGCCCACTGTAACACGCATGTGCAGAGGTCGCGGCACTGTTTTCAGCGCAGGGACCTGGCTCCGCCCCCTACAGCCCGTGCTGCGCCGCGTCCAGCTCCAGAGGACCTGCAGGGAGCCGGAGAATAGGTAAGTTTTTTTGAGGCGCACTTTGTGGCGCGAAAAACGGGCGTCCATGTCCGGGCTACGCTGTTTTAGGCACGGCCCGAAACTTGGGCCCATAGAAAGATAGAAAATAGGTGCAGGAGTAGGCCATTCGGCCCTTCGAGCCTGCACCACCATTCAATAAGATCACGGCTGATCATTCACTCAGTATTCCTTTCCTGCTTTCTCTCCATACTCCTTGATCCCTTTAGCCGTAAGGGCCATATCTAACACCCTCTTGAATATATCCAATGAACTGGCATCAACAGCTCTCTGCGGTAGAGAATTCCACAGGTTAATAACTCTCTGAGTGAAGAAGTTTCTCCTCATTTCAGTCCTAAATGGCTTACTCCTTAGCCTTAGACGGTATCCCCTGGTTCTGCACTTCCCCAAAATCGGGAACATTCTTCATTCATCTAACCTATCCAGTCCCGTCAGAATTTTAAACGTTTCTATGAGATCCCCTCTCATCCTTCTAAACTCCAGTGAATGCAGGCCCAGTTGATCCAGTCTCTCCTCATATGTCAGTCCTGTCATCGCAGGAATCAGTCTGGTGAACCTTCGCTGCACTCCCTCATAGAAACATAGAAAATAGGTGCAGGAGTAGGCCATTCGGCCCTTCTAGCCTGCACCGCCATTCAATGAGTTCATGGCTGAACATGCAACTTCAGTACCCCCTTCCTGCTTTCTCGCCATACCCCTTGATCCCCCTAGTAGTAAGGACTTCATCTAACTCCCTTTTGAATATATTTAGTGACTTGGCCTCAACAACTTTCTGTGGTAGAGAATTCCACAGGTTCACCACTCTCTGGGTGAAGAAGTCTCTCCTCATCTCGGTCCTAAATGGCTTACCCCTTATCCTTAGACTGTGACCCCTGGTTCTGGACTTCCCCAACATTGGGAACATTCTTCCGGCAATAGCAAGAACATCCTTTCTCAGATTAGGAGACCAAAACTGAACACAATATTCCAGGTGAGGACTCACCAAGGCCTTGTGCAACTGCAGTGAGACCTCCCTGCTCCTATACTCAAAACCCCTAGCTATGAAGGCCAACATACCATTTGCCGCCTTCACCGCCTGCTGTACCTGTATGCCAACTTTCAATGACTGATGCACCATGACACCCAGGTCTCGTTGCACCTCCCCTTTTCCTAATCTGCCGCCATTCAGATAATATTCTGCCTTCCTGTTTTTGCCAACAAAGTGGATAACCTCAGATTTATCCACATTATACTGCATCTGCCATGCATTTTGTCCACTCACCTAATCTGTCCAAGTCACCCTGCAGCCTCTTAGTATCCTCCTCACAGCTCACACCACCACCCAGCTTAGTGTCATCTGCAAACTTGGAGATATTACACTCAATTCCTTCATCTACATCATTAATGTATATTGTAAATAGCTGGGGTCCCAGCACTGAGCCCTGCGGCACCCCATTAGTCACTGCCTGCCATTCTGAAAAGGACCCATTTATCCCAACTCTCTGCTTCCTGTCTGCCAAACAGTTCTCTATCCACATCAGTACATTACCCCCAATACTATGTGCTTTAATTTTACACACCAATCTCTTGTGTTGGGCCTTGTCAAAAGCCTTTTGAAAGTCCAAATACACCACATCCACGGTTCTCCCTTGTCCATTCTACTAGTTACATCCTCCAAAAATTCTAGAAGATTTGTCAAGCATGATTTCCTTTTCATAAATCCATGCTGACTTGGACCAATCCTGTCACTGCTTTCCAAATGTGCTGCTATTTCATCTTTAATAATTGATTCCAACATTTTCCCCACTACTGATGTCAGGCTAACTGGTCTATAATTACTCGTTTTCTCTCTCCTTCCTTTTTTAAAAAGTGGTGTTACATTAGCTACCCTCCAGTCCATAGGAACTGATCCAGAGTCGATAGACTGTTGGAAAATGATCACCATTGCATTCACTTTTTCTATGGTCACTTCCTTAAGTACTCTGGGATGCCGACTATCAGGCCCCAAGGATTTATCGGCCTTCAATCCTATCAATTTCCCGCCGAATAAGGATATCCTTCAATTCCTCCTTCTCACTCGACCCTCGGTCCCCTAGTATTTCCGGAAGTTTATTTGTGTCTTCCTTCGTGAAGACAGAACCAAAGTATTTGTTCAACTGGTCTGCCATTTCTTTGTTCCCCATTATAAATTCACCTGAATCTGACTGCAAGGAACCTACGTTTGTCTTCACTAATCTTTTTCTCTCCACATATCTATAAAAGCTTTTGCAGTCAGTTTTTATGTTCCCAGCAAGCTTCCTCTCATACTCTATTTTCGCCCTCCTAATTAAACCCTTTGTCCTCTTCTGCTGAATTCTAAATTTCTACAAGTCCTCAAGTTTGCTGCTTTTTCTGGCCAATTTATAAGCCTCTTCCTTGGATTTAACTCTGTCTTTAATTTCTCTTGTTAGCCACAGTTGAGCCACCTTCGCCGTTTTATTTTTACTCCAGACAGGGATGTACAATTGTTGAAGTTCATCCATGTGATCTTTAAATGTTTGCCATTGCCTATCCACCGTCAACCCTTTAAGTATCATTTGCCAGTCTATTCGAGCCAATTCATGTCTCATACCATCGAAGTTACCTTTTCTTAAGTTCAGGACTCTAGTCTCTGAATTAACTGTCACTCTCCATCTTAATAAAGAATTCTACCATATTATGGTCACTCTTCCCCAAGGGGCCTCGCACAACAAGATTGCTAATTAGTCCTTTCTCACTCCAGGAAATCCTCCTCCACCATATTGCTACCAGTTTGGTTAGCCCAATCTGTATGTAGATTAAAGTCGCTCATGATAACTGCTGTACCTTTATTGCACACATCCCTCATTTCTTATTTAACGCTGTCCCCAACCTCACTACTACTGTTTGGTGGTATGTACACAACTCCCACTAGCATTTTCTGCCCTTTGGTATTCCGTAGCTCCATCTATACCGATTCCATATCACCCAAGCTTCTATTGCATTAATTTCCTCTTTAACCAGCAACGCTACCCCACCTCCTTTTCCTTTCTGTCTATCCTTCCTAAATGTTGAATACCCCTGGATGTTGAGTTCTCAACCTTGGTCACCCTGGAGCCACGTCTCCGTGATGCTAATTACATCATATCCGTTAACAGCTATGTGCGCAGTTAATTTGTCCACCTTATTCTGAATACTCCTCGCATTGACACACAGAGCCTTCAGGCTTGTCTTTTGAACACACTTTTCCCCTTTAGAATTTTTCTGTAATGTGGCCCTTTTTGCCTTGGGTTTCTCTGCCCTCCACTTTTACTTTTCTTCTTTCTATCTTTTGCTTCTGCCCCCATTCTACTTCCCTCTGTCTCCCTGCATAGGTTCCCATCCCCCTGCCATATTAGTTTAACTCCTTCCCAACAGCACTAGCAAACACTCCCACTAGGACATTGGTTCCGGTCCTGCCCGGGTGTAGACCATCCGGTTTGTACTGGTCCCACCTCCCCCAGAACCGGTTCCAATGTCCAGGAATTTGAATCCCTCCCTTCTGCACCACTCCTCAAGCCACGTATTCATCTGAGCTATCCTGCAATTCCTACTCTGACTAGCACGTGGCACTGGTAGCAATCCTGAGATTACTAACTTTCAGATCCTACTTTTTAATTTAACTCCTAGCTCCCTAAATTCAGCTTGAAGGACCTCATCCCATTTTTTATCTATATCGTTGGTACCTATATGCGCCACGACAACTGGCTGTTCTCACCCTCCCCATCCAAAATGTCCTGCAGCCGTCCGAGACATCCTTGACCCTTACACCAGGGAGACAACATACCATCCTGGAGTCTCGATTGCGGCCGCAGAAACATCTATCTATTACCCTTAGAATAAAATCCCTACCACTAACTCTCCTACTCTTTTTCCTGCCCTCCTATGCAGCAGAGCCACCCACGGTGCCATGAACTTGGCTGCTGCTGCCCTCCCCTGATGAGTCATCCCCCGCAACAGTACCCAAAACGGTGTATCTGTTTCGGAGGGGGATGACCGTAGGTTTGGTATCTTCTGCAAATATAAATAATTTACATTTAGTTTCAAACTCCACTAAACCCTGGGTACACTCCTCGAATCAGTACACATTCTTTCTATCCTTCTGCTAGTTTATTAGCTATACCTAGATTTTGCCCTTAATCCCCACACCTTTTGAGCTTAATTATTATTCCTATGTGGAATCTTATCAAATGCCTTTTGAAATTCTAAATATACAATGTCGTAGGGTTCACCACCTTAGTAGTCAAAATCTTTGCAGCAGCTTTAGTGTTGTGTAACAATTCTTTTTTCTTCCAGTTCACAGCAAAGACGATAATGCTCATCATTTTTCTGCTTTTGAATTAGATTGTTAGTCCAATTCAAAAATGGAACTCAACAGAAACCACATTGGTGAGATTGACAGATTGCAAACTATGGAAGATCAGAGGTAGATTGTACACCTTTCCTTCCAAACTTTTAAGTTTGCTTACTTGAGAATTTCTACAGGTATATAAAGAGGAAAAGAGTGACTAAAGTAAATGTTGGTCCCTTAGAGGATGACACTGGGGAATTAATAATGGAGAACAGGGAAATGGCAGAGACTTTATAGTTCTTAGTGGTAAAAAATGCTAAAAATATCGCACTAATGAATAATCAAGGGGCTAGTGGGAGGGAGGAACTTAAAACAATCACTGTCACTAAAGAAGTACTTGGTAAAATAATAGGACTCAAGGCGGACAACTCCCCTGGACCTGATGGCTTATATCCTAGGGTCTTAAAAGAAGTGGTTGTAGAGATAGTGGATGCATTGGTTGTAATGTACCAAAATTTCCTTGATTTTGGGGAGGTCCCAGCAGATTGCAAAGCCGCAAATATAACACCCCTATTTTAAAAAGGAGGCAGACAGAAAGCAGGAAACTACAGACCAGTTAGCCTAACATCTGTCGTCGGGAAAATGCTGGAATCCATTATCAAGGAAGCAATAGCATACATTTGGAAAAGCATAATTTAGTCAAGCAGAGTCAGCATGGTTTTATGAAAGGGAAATCAGGTTGACGAATTTGCTGGAGTTCTTTGAGGATGTGACGAGCAGGGTGGATAAAGGGGATCCAGTCGATGTTGCGTATTTGGATTTCCAGAAAGCATTCGATAAGGTGTCACATAAAAGGCTACTGCACAAGATAGGAGCTCACGGGATTGGGGGTAATATTATAGGGTGGATAGAGGATTGGCTAACTAACAGAAAACAGAGAGTCGGGATAAATGGATAATTTTGAAGTTGGCAAACTGTAACTAGTAGGGTGCCACAGGGATCAGTGCTGGGGCCTCAACTATTTACAATCTATAATAATGACTTGGATGAAGGGACCGACTGGAATGTAACCAAATTTGCTGAGGATACAAAGATAGGTGAGAAAGCAAGTTGTGAGGAGGACACAAATAATCTGCAAAGGGATAGAGATAGGCTAAGTGAGTGGGCAAAATTTTGGCAGATGGAGTATAATGTGGGAAAATGTGAGGTTATCCACTTTGGTAGGAAAATTAAAAAAGCAAATTATTATATAAATGGAGAGAGATTACAATATGCTGCAGTACAGAGGGATTGGGGGGGTCCTTGTACATGAAGCTCAAAAAGTTAGCATGGAGGTACAGCAAGTAATTAGGAAGGCTAATGCAAAGTTGGTCTTTATTGCAAGGGGAATGGAGTATAAAAGTAAGGAAGTCCTGCTACAACAGTACAGGGTGTTGGTATTGGTCTCCTTATTTACTTGCATCGGAGGCAGTCCAGAGAAGGTTCACGAGGTTGATCCCCAAGATGAAGGGGTTGTCATATGAAGAAGAAAGGTTGAGCAGGTTGGAGTTTAGAAGACTGAGAGGTGATCTTATTGAAACATAAGATTCTGAGGAGGCTTCACAGGGTAGATGCAGAGAGGATGTTTCCTCTCGTGGGGGAATCTAGAACTAGCGGACGGCATAGCCTCAGAATAAGGGGTCGCCCATTTAAAACGGAATTGAGGAAACATAGAAAATAGATGCAGGAGTAGGCCATTCGGCCCTTCAAGCCTGCACCACCATTCAATATGATCATGGCTGATTATTCACCTCAGTATCCCTTTCCCGTTTTCTCTCCATACCCCATGATCCCTTTAGCCATAAGGGCCACATCTAACTCCCTCTTGAATATATCCAATCAACTGGCATCAACGACTCTCTGCGGCAGGGAATTCCACAGGTTAACAACTCTCTGAACGAAGAAGTTTCTCCTCATCTCAGTCCTAAATGACCTACCCCTTATCCCAAGACTGTGTCCCCTGGTTCTGGACTTCCCCAACATCGGGAACATTCTTCCCGCATCTAACCTGTCCTGTCCCATCAGAATCTTATACGTTTTTATGAGATCCCCTCTCATCCTTCTAAACTCCAAAGTATAAAGGCCCAGTTGATCCAGTCTCTCCTCATATATGTCAGTCCAGCCATCCCTGGAATCAGTCTGGTGAACCTTCGCTGCACTCCCTCAATAGCAAGAACGTCCTTCCTCAGATAAGAAGACCAAAACTGAACACAATATTCCAGGTGAGGCCTCACCAAGGCCCTGTACAATTGCAGTAAGAGCTCTCTGCTCCTATACTTAAATCCCCTAGCTATGAAGGCCAACATGCCATTTGCCTTCTTCACCGCCTGCTGTACCTGCATGCCAACCTTCAATGACTGATGAACCATGACACCCAGGTCTCGTTGCACCTCCCCTTTTCCTAATCTGCCGCCATTCAGATAATATTCTGTCTTCGTGTTTTTGCCACCAAAGTGGATAACCTCACATTTATCCACATTATACTGCATCTGCCATGCATTTGCCCACTCTCCTAACCTGTCCAAATCATCCTGTAGCCTCTTAGCATCCTCCTCACAGTTCACACTGCCACCCAGCTTAGTGTCATCCGCAAACTTGGAGATATTACCCTCAATTCCTTCATTCAAATCATTAATGTATATTGTGAAGAGCTGGGGTCCCAGCACTGAGCCTTGCGGTACTCCACTAGTTACTGCCTCCCATTCCGAAAAGGACCCGTTTATCCCGACTCTCTGCTTCCTGCCTACCAACCAATTCTCTATCCATGCCAGTACATTACCCCCAATACCAAGTGCCCTGATCTTGTATATCAATCTCTTATGTGGTACTTTGTCAAAGGCCTTTTGAAAGTCCAAATGCACCACATCCACTGGTTCTCCCTTGTCCACTCTACTAGTTACATCCTCAAAAAATTCCAGAAGATTGGTCAAGCATGATTTCCCTTTCATAAATCCATGCTGACTTGGACCTATCCTGTCACCGCTTTCCAAATGCGTTGATATTCCATCCTAATAATAGATTCCAACATTTTCCCCACTACTGATGTCACGCTAACCGGTCTATAATTACCCGTTTTCTCTCTCCCTCCTTTTTTAAAAAGTGGTGTTACATTAGCTACCCTCCATCCATAGGAACTGATCCAAAGTCGATAGACTGTTGGAAAATGATTACCAATGCATCCACTATTTCTAGGGCCACCTCCTTAAGTACTCTGGGATGCAGACAATCAGGCCCTGGGGATTTATCGGCCTTCAATCCCATTAATTTCCCCACCACAATTTCCCGCCTAATAAGGATATTCTTCAGTTCCTCCTTCTCACTAGACCCTCGGTCCCCGAGTATATCCGGAAGGTCATTTGTGTCTTCCTTCGTGAAGACAGAACTAAAGTATTTGTTCAATTGGTGTGCCATTTCTTTGTTCCCCATTATTAATTCACCTGAGTCCGACTGCAAGGGACCTACGTTTGTTTTCACCAATCTTTTTCTCTTCACATATCTATAGAAGCGTCAGTTTTTATGTTCCAGGCAAGCTTCCTCTCATACTCTATTTTCCCCCTCCTTTGTCCTCCTCTGCTGAATCCTAAATTTCTCCCAGTCCTCAGGTTTGCTACTTTTTCTGGCCAAAACTAGTATTAAAACACTTTACCTAAACGCACGCAGCATTCGAAACAAAGTAAATGAGTTGAAGGCACAAATCATTACAAATGGGCATGATTTGGTGGCCATTACAGAAACGTGGTTTCAGGGTGGCCAAGACTGGGAATTAAACATACAGGGGTATCTGACAAGTCGGAAAGATAGACAAGAGGGGAAAAGAGGTGGGGTAGCTCTGTTAATAAAGGATGATATCAGGGCAGTTGTGAGAGACGATAATGGCTCTAATGAACAAAATGTTGAATCATTGTGGGTGGAGATTAGAGATAGCAAGGGAAAAAAGTCACTGGTGGGCGTAGTTTATAGGCCCCCAAATAATAACTTCATGGTGGGGCGGACAATAATCAAGGGAATAATGGAGGCATGTGAAAAAGGAACGGCAGTAATCATGTGGGATTTTAACCGACATATCGATTGGTCAAATCAAATCGCACGGGGTAGCCTTGAGGAGGAATTCATAGAATGCTTATGGGATTGTTTCTTAGAACAGTATGTTACAGAACCTAAAAGGGAGCAAGCTATCTTAGATCTGATCCTGTGTAATGGGACAGGAATAATAAACGATCTCCTCATAAAAGATCCTCTTGGAATGAGTGATCACAGTATGGTTGAATTTGTAATACAGATTGAGGGTGAGGAAGTTGTGTCAGAAACGAGCATACTATGCTTAAACAAAGGGGACTACAGTGGGATGAGGGCAGAGTTGGCTAAAGTAGACTGGGAACACAGACTAAACGGTGGCACAATTGAGGAACAGTGGAGGACTTTTAAGGAGCTCTTTCATAGTGCTCAACAAAAATATATTCCAGTAAAAAAGAAGGGCGGTAAGAGAAGGGATAACCAGCCGTGGATAACCAAGGAAATAAAGGAGAGTATCAAATTAAAAACGAATGCGTATAAGGTGGCCAAGGTTAGTGGGAAACTAGAAGATTGGGAAAATTTTAAACGACAGCAAAGAATGACTAAGAAAGCAATAAAGAAAGGAAAGATAGATTACGAAAGTAAACTTGCGCAAAACATAAAAACAGATAGTAAAAGCTTTTACCAATATATAAAATGGAAAAGAGTGACTAAAGTAAATGTTGGTCCCTTAGAAGATGAGAAGGGGGATTTAATAATGGGAAATGTGGAAATGGCTGAGACCGTAAACAATTATTTTGCTTCGGTCTTCACAGTGGAAGACACAAAAACCTTGCCAAAAATTGCTGGTCACGGGAATGTGGGAAGGGAGGATCTTGAGACAATCACTATCACTAGGAGGGTAGTGCTGGACAGGCTAATGGGACTCAAGGTAGACAAGTCTCCTGGTCCTGATGAAATGCATCCCAGGGTATTAAAAGAGATGGCGGAAGTTATAGCAGATGCATTCGTTATAATCTACTAAAATTCTCTGGACTCTGGGGAGGTACCATCGGATTGGAAAGCAGCTAATGTAACGCCTCTGTTTAAAAAAGGGGGCAGACAGAAGGCAGGTAACTATAGGCCGGTTAGTTTGGGGAAAATGCTTGAAGCTATCATTAAGGAAGAAATAGCGGGACATCTAGATAGGAATAGTGCAATTAAGCAGACGCAACATGGATTCATGAAGGGGAAATCATGTTTAACTAATTTACTGGAATTCTTTGAGAATATAACGAGCATGGTGGATAGAGGTGTACCGATGGATGTGGTGTATTTAGATTTCCAAAAGGCATTCGTTAAGGTGCCACACAAAAGGTTATTGCAGAAGATAGAGGTACGCGGAGGTATTAGCATGGATAGAGAATTGTCTGGCGAACAGAAAGCAGAGAGTCGGGATAAATGGGTCATTTTCGGGTTGGAAATCGGTGGTTAGTGGTGTGCCACAGGGATCGGTGCTTGGACCACAGCTGTTTACAATATACATAGATGACCTGGAAGAGGGGACAGAGTGTAGTGTAACAACATTTGCAGATGACACAAAGATTAGTGGGAAAGCGGGTTGTGTCGAGGACACAGAAAGGCTGCAAAGAGATTTAGATAGGTTAAGCGAATGGGCTAAGGTTTGGCAGACGGAATACAATGTCGGAAAATGTGAGGTCATCCACCTTGGGAAAAAAAAACAGTAAAAGGGAATATTATTTGAATGGGGAGAAATTACAACATGCTGCGGTGCAGAGGGACCTGGGGGTCCTTGTGCATGAATCCCAAAATGTTAGTTTGCAGGTGCAGCAGGTAATCAGGAAGGCGAATGGAATGTTGGCCTTCATTGCGAGAGGGATGGAGTACAAAAGCAGGGAGGTCCTGCTGCAATTGTACAGGGTATTGGTGAGGCCGCACCTGGAGTACTGCGTGCAATTTTGGTCACCTTACTTCAGGAAGGATATACTAGCTTTGGGGGGGGGGGTACAGAGACGATTCACTCGGCTGATTCTGGAGATGAGGGGGTTACCTTATGATGATCGATTGAGTAGACTGGGTCTTTACTCATTGGAGTTCAGAAGGATGAGGGGTGATCTTATAGAAACATTTAAAATAATGAAAGGGATAGACAAGATAGAGGCAGAGAGGTTGTTTCCACTGGTCGGGGAGACTAGAACTAGGGGGCACAGCCTCAAAATATGTGGGAGCCAATTTAAAACCGAGTTGAGAAGGAATTTCTTCTCCCAGAGGGTTGTGAATCTGTGGAATTCTCTGCCCAGGGAAGCAGTTGAGGCTAGCTCATTGAATGTATTCAAATCACAGATAGATAGATTTTTAACCACAAGGAAATTAAGGGTTATGGGGAGCAGGCGGGTAAGTGGAGCTGATTCCTCATCCATACCCTGTACAGTTGCAGCAGGACCTCCCTGCTTTTGTACTCCATCCCTCTCGCAATGAAGGCCAACATTCCATTCGCCTTCCTGATTACCTGCTGCACCTGCAAACTAACTTTTTGGGATTCATGCTAAAAGAGTTTCATGCACAAGGACCCCCAGTTCCCTCTGCACCGCAGCATGTTGTAATTTCTCCCCATTCAAATAATATTCCCTTTTACTGTTTTTTTTCCCCCAAGATGGATGACCTCACATTTTCCGACATTGTATTCCATCTGCCAAACCTTAGCCCATTTGCTTAACCTATCTAAATCTCTTTGCAGCCTCTCTGTGTCCTCTACACAACCCGCTTTCCCACTAATCTTTGTGTCATCTGCAAATTTTGTTGCACTACACTCTGTCCCCTCTTCCAGGTCATCTATGTGCAGCAGAGCCACCCACGATGCCATGAACTTGGCTGCTGCTGCCCTCCCCTGATGAGTCATCCCCCTCAACAGTACCCAAAACGGTGTATCTGTTTTGCAGGGGGATGACCGCAGGGAACCCCTGCACTACCTTTCTTACACTACTTTTGCTGCTGGTCACCCATTTACTTTCTGGCTGAGTACCCTTTACCTGCGGTGTCCAACTCGCTAAACGTGCTAGTCACATCATTCTCAGCATCATGGATGCTCCAGAGTGAATCCACCCGCAGCTCCAGTGCCGCAATGCGGTCAGTCAGGAGTTGGAGACGGATACACTTTCCGCACACGTAGTCGTCAGGGACACCGGAAGCATCCCTGACTTCCCACATAGTACAGGAGGAGTATAACACGTGTCCGAGTTCTCCTGCCATGACTTAACCCTTAGATACACTTAAGTTGGCAACAACAATGCTAAATGTTACTTACTGATAAAGAAAGAAAAAGAAAAGCTACTCACCAATCTCCAGCCAATCACTTATCCCCTTGGCTGTGACGTCACTTTTCGATTTCTTTCTCCTTGTTTTTTGCCTTCTCCCTGTAGCTGCACAAGCCACGCCTCTCCACGCACCTCCCGAGCCTCTCGCCGATGCACCACGACTCCCGGACGCTGGGCCTTTTTATAGGCCTCTCCACGCACCTCGCGAGCCTCTCGCCGACGCACCACACTCCCGACGACTCTCGGACGCTGGGCCTTTTTATAGGCCTCTCCACGCACATCCTGAGCCTCTCGCCGACGCACCACGAAAATTTCTTCTCTCAGAGGGTCATGAATCTTTGGAATTCTCTACCCCAGACAGCTGTGGAGGCGGAGTCATTGAATATATTTAAGGTAAAGATACAGATTTTTGAAGGATAAGGGAGTCAAGGATTATGGAGAGAGGGCAAGGAAGTGGAGCCAAGATCAGATCAGCCATAATCTTAATGAATGATGGAGCAGGCTCGAGGGGCCAGATGTCCTATTCCTATTTCTTATGTTCTTATTGCAACATTCTTCTCGTCAAGCTCAGACAATATATTTTTGGCAGAATCATCATTGAATGATTTTGAAATTACTTAAGAAGTAGGTCAGACAAAACATGGTCCTCTTTAAGTCCATGTCCAGAAATTCCAAAGTCTCAGCTGAGATGTGAAAATAAAGCAGCAGAGAAGAAATTGTTTGGTTTGTTGAGATTCAGCAGGACTATATACATTTTTGTATTTAAAGCTCACCATAGCCCAGTAAAGGTAGTACTTATGGTGAACTGCAGAAATAAAAAATGGCTAACAGCTAAATGAAAATATTTTGTGGATGCTTTTCAAATATTGGCATCCTACAAAAGCAATAGCAAGCAAACAACCTGTGAAAATGGACTTTAAGGCACTACAAGGAGAATAAAGTAAAATGGCAGCTACAATCTAGTGTTCTATTTCTCCCATTTCATCATGCACCATTCTCTGGCCAAGAGAACAGACAGTCAACCTGCTCCTATTCCTCTGGCAATGTCAATTTATAAACTATGACTAGGTAATTAACAGCAGAGGAGGCTGATTCACTCCCAATTTCACTTTATACATGCAGTTTGGAAGTATGCCAAACTGAACTGCTGAATTCCGCAATGAGATGCCTGAAAATGTGGAGGAGGCTGAGTCAGCTTACTGGAAAAAACAGCCCATGAAAAGCTGAGTTCAAATCCAGTAGAGGCTGATAGAATGGAAATCTCGTATTACATTTGTCAAGCAAGTAGAGGAAGTACTGCAGTACAAGCTTCCCATTATTTTCTTACAAATTGGTAATCTTATTCAGAAAGGTCATAAGGATGGCTATGCCGAGTTATTTAAACAAAAGTTCACATTGGTGAGTAATTGGAACCTCTACTGAGTTGGCTTAAGACAGTGTACCCGATCTGGGAGTGTTTAATGCCGATATTAAGTGCATTGAGTGGAAAAAATATCAGCACTAACACATCACACACCTTGATGAGCCCCCACTCTGACCAAGTACATTTTAGATGTATAAAAATATCATCGCATTAATGATGATCAACATACAAATTGCATTATATAATTCGAAGTCTAATTCATTCCTTCAGTGGGTTCACAGAACTGCAAGATGCCTTGGGCTAATACTGCAGAAAACTTGCAGTATTTGATGACTACGGCAATAGATTAAAGAATAAGTACAAAGAACTCATCGAGAGGTACTGCTTGACAACCAATATTCTTTAATCACACTCTTTAATTATGTCAAATATTTCCTTTTATTAGGAATACTTTGACCTGGAGGCTTGAGCACAAAAATTGCCAGCAAAATCTAGCCCAGAATCTTGCTATGCTTCCAAGTCAGTTTGGGTCTCACTACTCCATTTACATTACACAAATTTAACATCCATGCAAAGCCAAAACTGTTTAATGCCAATGCTAAACTTGTAGTGTAAATTAACCATTACTTAGTTACACTGCTACCAGTAAAGTTTGATAATCGTATCCAATTAAGCCTCTGTTAAGCTCACATATATTCTTAAATTGTTGTTGGCCCGGATTTTGCGGTAAGAATTATGGTGAGGTTATCAGTGCTCATCGTTTAGTAAATTGGACAGCAACTACTGGTGACCACATGCACGGTTAACCGCAGAAATCAAGAAGTTGCTGTCTGAGTTGTCCTGCTCCTCCGAAAGCTTCACTATAACAATATCTTGCCAAGAGACTCAACATGAAGGTCAGAAGTTGGGGCACTTGCCCACTAAACTTGCCAGAAAAAGTTAGAGCTTGTCCACTCAAGTGTAAGTCAATTTGTAGCAGTGTCATAAGTCTTAATTACTGCCAAACAACCTCTGGCACTGACATTCTTTTTTTTTTTAAAGTGCTGAGTCTCATTCCTTCAGATTTTAATTATTATTGGAGATTTTAAAACATTTTTTAAAAATTCACTTTTTCTTTGTGTCTTTTCTCTCTTTCTCTCTTAATCCCATCTTTCTTTCTGTACATGATTTGGCGTTGAATTAAGTATTCTAACTTACACTTCCTGGTTTAGATACTGCATGGTACAGTAAGGATTCTTCAATCTGATTGGTTAAGGAGACACACCTGTACACACAAGTCCCAGATCCTTCTAATTACCACAAGTCGCAGTGCAAAAGCACACAGAAAGTCTGTGGGCAAGTGTAAATGTAATGAACGGTGAGCACCGTTCGTGCGCCGCTGACTGCAAAATCCGGACCGTTATTCCTCTATAACTTGTGTAAATATATTCAATAGCTGTCTCATTGTTCGTTGTTTTAGTTTGTTGATTGTTATTTCCACTGCATCTGGATTACATAGGTGCCTTTGCCAAATTGTATAATCTCGGTTGTTATCTCTTGGTCTCCAATGCCAGGAATTACCAGACAGTCAAAACAGGCAGAAATCTGATCTCCTGCTTGTGTCTCCCAAATGTGGGAGAGTTGATAGACTTGACTATTAGATGCAAATTAATGGAAATGTTCAATTAAACTTTTAATGTGCCTGCGACATAGAAACGTAGAAATCTACAGCGCAGAAGGAGGCCATTTCAGTCCATCGTATCAGCGCTGGCCGCACGGCCCTTGGTCAGCAGCCCTAAAGGTTACATCTAAACCCATGAACAATGACGGAAAAGCAAACAGCACCCAGCCCAGCCAGTCCGCCTCACACAACTGCGACAACCCTTATACTGAAACATTCTATACGCCACCCCAAACTGGAGCCATGTGATCTCCTGGGAGAGGCAAAAACCAGGTAAAAACCCAGGCCAATTTAGGGAGAAAAAATCTCGGAAAATTCCTCTCTGACCCATCCAAACTAGTCCAGGAGATCACCCTGGCTGTATTCTATTCCCTGCAGTACTTACCATTATATCAACAAAAGGTCATCCAGTCTAATCCCAATTACCAGCTCTAGGTTACTGCACTTTAAGTGCCCATCCAACCATCTCTTAAAAGTAGTGAGGGTTTCTGCATCCACCACTCTTCCAGGCAGCGAGTTCCAGATGCCCACAACCCTCTGTGTAAAGAAGCCCCCCTCAAATCCCCTCTAAACCTTCCATCAACCACCTTAAAACTATGTCCCCTCATAATAGACCCCAATACCAATGGAAATAGACCCTTACTATCCACTATGTCCAGGCCCCTCAATATTTTGTACACCTCAATGAGGTCTCCTCTCAACCTCCTCTGTTCCAATGAGAACAAACCCAGCCTATCCAATCTGTTCTTATAACTAAGATTCTTCATTCCAGGCAGCATCCAAGTAAATCTCCTCTGATCCCTCTCTAATGCAATCACGTCCTTCCTATAATACGGCGACCAGAACTGCATGCCATGCTATGGCCTAACCAAAGTATTATACAATTTGAGCATACCCTTCCTGCTCTTATATTCTATGCCTCGGCCAATAAAGGCAAGCATTCTGTATGTCTTCTTAACCACCTTATTCACCTGGCCTGCTACTTTCAAGGATCTGTGGACAAGCACTCCAAAGTCCCTTTGTTCATCTACACTATTAAGTGGCCTGCCGCTTAATGCATATACTCTTTCCTTATTAGCCCTCCCAAAGTGCATCACCTCACATTTCCCTGAATTAAATTCCATTTTGTCACTGCTCTGCCCACCTGACCAGTAGATTGATATCCTTCTGCAGCCCATGACGTTCCTCTTCATTATCAACCACACAGCCAATTTTAGTGTAGTCTGCAAACTTCTTAATCATACTCCCAATATTCAAATCTAAATCGTTGATGTATACCACAAAAAGCAAGGAACCCAGTACTGAGCCCTGCAGACCCCCACTGGAAACATCCTTCCAGTCACAAAAACATCCATCAATCATTACACTTTGCTTCCTACCTCCAAGCCAATTTTGGATCCAACTTGCCACTTTGCCCTGTATCCCATGGGCTTTAACCTTCATGATTTGTCTATCATGTGGGACCCTATCAAAAGCCTTGCTAAAGTCCATATATACTACATCATACACACTACCCTCATCGACCCTCTTGGTTACCTCCTCAAAAAATTCAATCAGGTTAGTCAAACAGGATTTTCCGTTAACAAATCCGTGCTGACTTCCCTAATTAGTCCTTGCCTTTCCAAATGCAGATTTATTCCGTCTTTCAGGATTTTTTCCAATAGTTTTCCCACCACTGAGGTTAGGCTCACATAGTCCACAAAGTATTCAGTGTTTGGTCAAGTACAAACAGAGGAGCAGCATACATCACTTTAGTTGGTTAGAACCACATGGTTTCCCCTTTAGACTCCAGAGTAAACGTTCACATCACCATTATATTCAAGAGGTCCTTAACAGATCATCAGTTGAAAGAAAACAAAATCCATAGCTGTCACTAACTAGAAGATCCTGTGACTCCGTTTTTAACCAGAACAGGTGTACACTACAAATTTTGTTAAGCCATTTCTGACTGTCAATTAAAAAATTCTATAACAATTCCCCAGTTATACATTTATAAAACTAGTGGATCCCGATCGCTTGTGGCATTGCTCATGGGATAACCAAAATCATCTAACACATAGAGATATAAATGCACATTCCTTAGCCTTGTGGTACAATTACCAATAGATGAGCCTCAAAGACACAAAATATATATAATACAGCACATCAATCTATAAATATAAATATACATTTCCAGAATAGAGGTTTTAAAAGAAAGATTATATGGCCCTTTTTGGTTAATTTCTTGTGTTCCTATATTCCAGACAACTAGGTGGAACATTTTGCCATAGCAGAGCGATAGGAGAAAACCATACTCTCCACATGACTAAACTTGAAATACATTGGCAGCAATCATGAACAAGGTCTGGGTCATTTACCTTGCCCTGCTCTACTACCTTTTCTTGTTGTGTGACAGAAGCATTTTTGAATGATTACAAAGTATTTACAGCACAGAAATAGGCCATTCGGCCCAACAGATCCATGCCAATGTTTATGCTCCACACGAGCCTCCTCCCACCCCTCTTCAGCCAAGACCTTCAACATATTCTTTTATCCTTTCTCCCTCATGTGCTTATCTAGCTTCCTCTTACATGCATCTATGCTAGTCACCTCAACTATTGCAGGGGGAGAGAGTATAAAAGCAGAGAAGTCCTGCTACAACTGTACAGGAGGGCCACACCTTGAGTACTGCATACAGTTTTGGTCTCCGTATTTCAGGAAGGATATTCTTGTATTTGAGGCTGTTCAGAGAAGGTTCACTAGGTTGATTCCGGAGATGAGGGGGTTGATTTATGAAGATAGGTTGGGCCTATATACATTCAGAAGAATGAGAGGTGATCTTATTGAAACTTATAAGATGATGAGGGGGCTCGACAAGGTGGATGCAGAGAGGATATTTCCACTCATAGGGGAAACTAAAACTAGGGGACATAGTCTTAGAATAAGGGTCCGTCCATTTAAAACTGAGATGAGGAGAAATTTCTTCTCTGAGGGTTGTAAATCTATGGAATTCTCTGCCCCAGAGAACTGTGGAGGCTGGGTCATTGAATATATTTAAGGCGGAGATAGACAGATTTTTGAGCGATAAGGGAATAAGGGGTTATGGGGAGCGGGCAGGGAAGTGGAGCTGAGTCCATGATCAGATCAGCCATGATCTTATTGAATGATGGAGCAGGCTCAAGAGGTCAAATGGCCTACTACTCCTGCTCCTATTTCTTATGTTCTTATGTTCTTAACTACTCCTTGTTGTAGCGAGTTCCTGATTCAAACTACACTCTAGAAAAAGATGTTTCTTCTGAATTCTCTATTGGATTTATTAGTAACTATCTTATATTTATAGAAACATCTTGTTTACAGCTCCCCTATCAAACCCTTCATAATCTTGAAGACCTCAATCTAGAGAATCAGCCCCAGCCTGTTCAATCTTTCCTGATAGTTATAACCTCTCAGTCTGGTAACATTCTGCTAAATCTTTTTTGGACCTTCTCCAGTGCCTTTATATCTTTTTTATAATACGGAGACCAGAGCTGTTCACAGTACAACAAGTGTAGTCTAATCAGCTTTCTATACAAGTTTAACATAACTTCCCTGCTCTTCAAATGAACCCCTCTAGAAATGAACCCCAGTGCTGTGTTTGCTTTTTTTAAATGACCTTATTAACCTGCGTCGCTGCTTCTAGTGATTTATGTATCTATGCCCCCAGATCCATCTGCTCCTCTATCCCATGATGCAGACATGTAAAAAAAAATGAAAAACAAGGATAAAAAAAAAATGATATTGGCAAACTACTACAAGGTTACCTTTCTCTAGTGGTTGAGCAAATCAATCATCATGGTTTAAATATTTACAAAGTCAACCATGCTTCAAGGAACACTTAGTATAAGGCAAGCATAACTGATACAGTACATATAGTACTCCATTTATTTTTTTTGATCAAACAGACGTATAATGGCATCATTGTTAGGCAGATCTACAATGAATTGATAAATAGTTTCTGAATTACCAAACTTGCATTTACAGGCAAATAAAAATATATCCTTGGTTTAAAAAACAATATTACAAATTGGCCCTGATTTAGTGGTAAGAATAACAGTGAGGCTATCAGCTCTCACTTTTGTTAAGTAGTAAATCGGTCTGCAGCTTCTGGCATCCACACATGTGCAGTCAAATGTGGAAATCAGGAAGCTGCCTCCAGAAGCTTCGCTATATCAGTATCTCGCCGAGAGACGTGAAGTTACGATACTTACCCACTAGATACCCACTATCAGTAAAGGTCAAGGCTTGTCCATTCAAGTGCAAGTGAATTTTTAATGGCGTGATAAGTCTTAAGTACTGCAAGTACTCAGGCACTGAAAATTAACTGTTAAAAGAGTTGTTTCATTCAGTCAGATTTTAGTTATTGCTGGAGATTTTAAACCTTTTTTTTTTTTAATTCACTTTTCCTTTCTGTCTCTCATCTCTCTCTTAATCCCATCTTTCTTTCCCTCTCTTTATTTTGCTTTCTGTGCATGATTTGGCATTGAATTAAATATTCAAACTTACACTTCCTGGTTTAGACTCTGCGGGGCCAAAATTCAGGTCCCTGAAAAGGTCACTTACCACCAGAAAGTGGTGGCCAGGCGGCTGAGTCGAGCGGTCGCCGACTTCCGGTCCAATGGCCGCCGCCTGCGAAATTCACCTCAGGGATTTTTCTGTCGGTCCCCACTTCCACACCATTGCTGCCGACCGTCTTATGTGCGCCATCAAAGGGCGCACGCCGATTTCCCGTACCTCCAACTAAATTTAGGTCGAAAAATCTTAAATCCGTTGCACAGTGCCCCCGACAGCTTTTTCTGTCGGTGCACCTTGCTTTTACTCTGCCACGGCAGCACGGCGGACCTTCAAGGGGAGGGCGCACTGCAGCGGTCGGCATGTTTTTTTTTCATCAGCCGACTGCCAGGTCGGGCCGACAGTTACACCCCCCCCCCCCCCCCAGGGTTCGACATCAGGCAGCCTGGCACCCCCTCTTAGGTGTCAGGCCGCTGGCCCGGCCGAAATCCTTCCTGGTGACCCAATGGGCCGAAGTTTCAAAATGCCCAACACTCTACCCCTTTATATGAAGGGGAGAGCACGGTGACACACTTGCATCATGACGTCATCTCCGCTCAGCTGCTGACAAGACAGTGGCGGAGACTCGGTCCCGCCTCCACTTCCGCCCCTCTGCAGTACTTACCGCCCCAATTCCGCCCCCATTATGACCGCCAGGAAAAAAACGACAAAGAGCTAAATTTCGCTGTTGCTTTCCCTGTTCATACAGGTCCCAGATCCCCTGCAGAGGGTGCCACACTGTTTTGGATTACAGTACTAATAACCGCTCAAAGCTGTACAAAAATTTACAGAAGGTCTGTGGGTAATTGTCAGTGTAACGAATGGCAAGTGCCATTTGTTTGCCACTGACCACAAAATCCGGGCCATTTTGTGGTATTAAACTTCACCAATGTAAAATATATGTTCATTTTGGTATTTTAGCACTACTAAGCAACTTCAAAATTTACCAGCCCCACCCCTGAAAAAAACCATTCATACTATTTCCTCCCTACCTTCCCCAAAATGGTGCAATCTTAGATCTTTTAGATACACATACAAATGTGTATCGTAGGAAGTGTATCAAAGAATAGTTAACGATCGTGTTAATTTTAATCAGATGCTTTCTGAGCCACAAAGAATCTTGCAAAAATTATAGTGTACAACAGAAATCAACAGGGAAACTGAGCAGTTAAGTTCTGAGGTTGGCTCACTATGTAGAATCACTGCATGGTGTGGTATTGAGTCAGATACGCCAAGGTTGCAGATTCAATCTTTGTTGTGCTTTGTTGTGTTCCGGTCACCTGTCATTTTCATTCTTCGCCACACTCCCACTCTGACCGCTCTGTCCTTGGTCTCCTACACTGGTCCAATGAAGCTCAATGCAAGCTCAAGGAACAGCATCTCATCTTTCTATTAGCACTTTACAGCCTTCCGGACTCAACATTGAGTTCAACAACCTCTGCCCCATTTTATTTTGGACAGCAGCTGTTGCTGATGATTGAAATCCCCATTTACACCTCCGCTAGATCCATCTTTTGCTTCTTTATTTCTCCCATTAACATCCCCTTTCACTTTGCACCATCTTCCCTTCTGACTTTTAATCTCTACTGCCTTCCACACATCACAGATCTTCACTTGTGTCCATTCGTCCCCTCCTCTGTACTTGTTTAAAACCAGTTATATTTCTAACTTTTTTTAATGTTCTGCCGAAATGTCATTGACCTCAAAAGTTAACTGATTCTTTCTCCACAGATGCTGCCTGACCTGCTGAGTATTTCTAGCATTTTCTGATTTGTTGCAGATTTCCAGCATCCACAGTATTTTGCTTTTGTTGTGCTTCTAACTGATTTCAGTCACAACAGTAAATAACTTGAGTATCCCTGGGCTAGAATGAAAGCATATCCAAAGTTCCAGATACTATGGCTTTAGAAGCCTGTGAATTCCCATGAAATCATAGCCTGTCATAAGTTATGGCTAACATGAGAGATCATTTTAAGGATGTTGAGTTGCACTGAAGTAAGAGCAAAAGGAAACTTTATGTGCGACCAACAGAATCAGAAATTGTTGCAGAATTGAAGGCCATCCGGTCATCTCCCCCCCCCCCCCCACCCCCGCCACTCCCCATTGCTAGCACTAGCTCGTCAATTGGAGTCAGCTATTCCAATCCCCCTTTCTTGCTCTTTCTCCATGTCTTTTTATACTCTTACTTTTCAAATACTGATACAATTCTCTTAAAATTGTCTCTAGTCATTTGTTGGAAAGTATTTAATGTTCAAATAACATGTGAAAACATTTCTAACATTCCCCTTTGATATTCTAGTAAATTTATATGGCCTTGTTACCAATTTGCCAATCAGAGGATATAAATTTTCACTATTGTTACTCTCTCAAAATCTTTCGGGATGCTGAAATGGGAGCAGGGGAAGATGTTTGGTGGTGGGATCACGCTGGAGGTTACAGAAATGGCAGAGGATTAGCCATTGAATGTGAGGCTGATGGTGTGAAAGGTGAAGACAAGAGGAACCCTATCGTGGTTCTGGAAGGGAAGGAAGAGGTGAGAGCAGAAGTGCGGGAAATGGAACGGACATGGTCGAGGGTAATGTCAACCATGGAAGAGGGGAATCCTTGGTTGATGAAAAGGAAGACATATCGGAAGCACTAGTATGAAAGGTGGCGGTCAGAATAGTTGCAACGGAGACAGAGAAACTGGGAGAATGGGAGAGAGAGTCTTTACAGGGTGCGGGGTGGGAGGAAGTGTAGTTCAGGTAGCTGTGAGAGTCAGTGGGCTTATAGCGGATGTGTGTCGATAGCCTATCCCCAGAAATGATGACAGAGAAGTCGAGGAAGGGAAGGGAAGAGTCAGAGGTGGACCATGTGAAGCTGAGAGAAGGGAGGAATTTGGAAGCAAAGTGAATTCAATTTTCTAGTTCAGGACAAGAGCGGGAAACAGCACCGATAGTCATCAATATACTAGATAAAGAGGAGGGAGGGGACCCGAGTAGGACCGGAACAAAGAATGTTCCACATATCCCACAAAAAGGCAGGCATAGCTCGGACTCAAGCAGGCTCCCATAGCAACACCTTTAATTTGGAGGAAAAGAGTGGAGTCAAAGACGTTGTTCATTGGGAGAACAAGTTCAGCCAGGCGGAGGAGGGTGGTGGTGGATAGGGACTGATTGGACCTTTGTCCAAGGAAGAAGCAGAGCGCCCTCAGGCCATCCTGGTGGGGGATGGAAGTGTAGAGGGATTGGACGTCCATTGTGAAAAGGGACTGTTGGGGCTAGGAAAATGGAAACTGTTAAATTGGCAGAGGGCATCAGAAGAGTCACGAAGGCAGGACAAAACTGGACATGGGGACAAAAAAAAAGTCGAGATAAGAAGAAATCAGATCCTTGGCGCATTAACAGGCTGAAACGATGGGTCTACCAGACAGTCCTGTCTGTGGACCTTGGGAAGGAGGTAGAAGCGGACTGTGTGGGGTTGGGGGATTATGGGGTTGGAGGCCGTGGAGGGCAGATATCCAGAAGAGATGAGGTCAGTGACAGTCTTGGAAACAAAGGCTTGATGTTCAGTAACGGGGTCATGGTCCAGTGGGAGGTAGGAGGAGGAGGTGTCAGAGAGTTGGCATTTAGCTTCCGCAAGGTAGAGGTCAGTTCGCCAAACACTAACAGCGTTACCCTCGTCAGCAAGTTTAATGACAATGTTGGGGTTGGATCTGAGAGAATGGAATGCTGTAAGTTCAGAGGGAGGTATGATCTATGGCCCGAACTTGGTGGACTCACTGCCCGCTGCCACCGAGTTTTTGGGTGGTCTCCTCTCGGTGCCAGTTTCCTCTAGACCTCCTGCCAGCGGGAAGGAAGGATCGCTGGGAACCGCCCGCTGACATCTGCTAGTATGCAAGGCGCGTAATGTGTCCGCCCGCCTGCCGAGCTGTCAGTTTGCTCCAGGCGGGAGTCGGCGGCAGCAGGGGGAAGGACCACTGCATGGAGGCAGGTCTAACCCCAACGGTAAGTATGAAGACCTGCAAAAAAAGGTTTGTAAACTTCTTTAAATTTTTTTTTTTTTTAAAACAGCGATTCAGGTTGATGGGGTCCCCTGGAGGTTTTCCAGTGGTTTTTTTGTGTAAATTTTTATTCGGTGTCACTTTGGTGAGGATTGCATTTGCCGCCGAGATTGGGAGCTCCCGCCCGCTGCCGCCCACATTCAGGGCGTAAGTGATTTTTTGTCGCCGGATGGTCTTTGCAGATCTTTTGGAGGAATCTCCCTGCCAAAGTACCGCCAGGTCTCTCGGCGGTCCTTTGGGCAGGCCTTAGCATTGACCAAGTTTGAGCCCTATGATTCTACATATAATATCTCGAATGCTCCCTTTATCTATACACTCTGATTTCCTCAAACAATTCAATTAAATTCATCAAACACGATTGCTCTTCATGAACTCATCTTTACTATCCAATGGGGCAGAAATTCAGGTGTGCCAGAAAGCTGGTGCACCTATCAGTTTTTAACTGGTACTTACCGCTGGAACTCTTGGGTCGATACATTTTCTGGACTTTGAAAAAAATTCAAAGTCCTGCAGGAAATGGATCATAATGGGTGCAGGCCTTATACTCAAAGCCAGGCTGACTGGTGGAAAATGGGTTGGAAGGCCCGCCCACCACTATCAATTAGAGGGGGTGCCAGGCTGCTCGCTGGTGGCTCGGCCAAACCCGGGGGTCAGTATTTTGCCGGCTGATCGGCAAGCAAAAATTCTTGAACGAGGCAGTGGGCCCTCCCCTTTATGGGCCGCCGTGCTGCCGGGCCCGCAGTCACTCTGTAGAGGTGCACCGACAGGGAAACCTGTTGGGGGTACTGCGCGGCGGGGGATCCACGAAGTGAGGTGAAAATCGCTAGGTATGTATTTTTATTGTTGTTTTATTAATTTTACTGACGGTGATACCACTTGGGCGGTATGAGTTCCAGGCTGAAAAATGTCCGACCTGATTTAGGTTGGGTCGGCCTGTTGCCCCCAAAGTGGCGGCCATTCGATTTTTCGGAATGGCCATCACAAACGGGCACTAACGGGTCTCTTTGAGACCCTAAATTTTGGCCCCAATGTCTTCCTAAATGTTTACTGCCTTGCCTAACTCTCTCAAAATGGCTGTGTTCTTTCTTCCTCTATGAAACTCAAGATGCTTCCTCCATTAAAAACACTACTTAAATGCAAGTCATCATTGTTATTCAATAGATTCTAGAAGTTTATCCGAAATAACTGCTGCCAACCTCCCTCCATAGTCTGGGATGCCAATAACTTTTTTTTTTTAATCGTTTCTCTTTGAATATTTATCTCCAGTAATGGGTCTTCTGCATCCTTCTCAGGTATTCCTACAGTCCCACTTTCATTTTCCTCTGTAAATGAACTATGATTTCTACAAAAAAGGAAGAGAAAAGGAAATTGGGACAAAGAAAGGATGTTAAAGTAAGAATCAGGGATGCATTTCAAGACTTTAAAATAAATATTTTTATAATTGGATATCATTTCCACAGGGAAATCGAGGAAAAGTTGGCTGAATACAAAGGAAATTAGAGATGCTACTGAAGGTATAACATGATTTATTTAGCCAAGGAGGGAACTATACACCTACTTCCATATCGGGCACAGGAAGAGATACAATGAGTAAGTTTCAGGTGTACCTTAAATGGTCTTTCGGGTACAACGATGCTACTCACTCCTATAAATGGTCAAAGCATCTTGCATTCGGGAGTGTGCCCATACTGCCCAACATCTAACTATAAAATAACATAAATCAGGGTGCAACAATAGAACCTGCTTGCGAGCCAAAATGGGTATCATATGTTTCACACATTCCCTCGCATGCTATTTTCCAATCTTTTCAAAGGCAGACTAAAACATTTAGGGCTCAAGTTTCGGAACCCCGCTAGAGCGGCGCACATCGAAGAGGCCCGCCTAATTTGTAGAACAAAAATTGCGCCGAATACTTACCTCGCGATTCTCCGATATCTGTAGGCCCGTTTCCAGCTTGGCACGGCGCAGCAGGAGCTGCTGGGGGCAGAGCTACAGCCCTGAGCTAAAAACAGTGCCGGCAGTTGCGCTAGTGCGCAGTGGAGGCTGCGTGCGTGCGCAGTAGCTCCTGGCCCTCCCAGCACATCCTATCTCCGGGCGATGACCCTATCCCTGGCCGAAGGAACGTCGCCCTTATCCCGGGCCGAGTGGCCTGACACATCTTACCTCGTCAGCGGCAGGGCCCGGCCAGCATTTCGCTGGGGGCAGGCCCCGCCCGAAGTCCTCCGCGGTAGCCCGGCGGCGGCGGCACCAGCGGAGCCCGTTCAGCCCCCCCCTCCTCTCCCTCCTCTTCCTCCCTCCCCCCACCCCCCTCGCTGTCAGAAACACAGAGGCACTGAAGAGAGAGATCCACTGACAGAGACAGAGAGAAAGACACTGACAGAGACACAGAGAGAGAGACACTGGGGGGCCCCGTCCCAACACGCTGTTGGAGGGCTCCCGGTGCTGCAGTAGATGAGTAGAAAGTTAATTTTTTATTTATTGATTGATTTTTTATGATGCTTTTTTTTTTGATTGATTTATTGGTTGATTTATTGATTTATTTATCATTTATTATAGATGATGGCCCTTCCCCCCCATCTCTCATTCCTTAAGTCTGATTTATAAGTGTCGGCAAGGTTTTTCTGCACATACAAAAATCTACACCTACTCCATTCTAAGTTAGTTTGGAGTAAGTTTTCGCTGCCTAAACTTTCAAAACAGGCGTAAGTGGCTGGACACGCCCCCTTTCGAAAAAAAATCTGTTCTACAATTAAACTATTCTAACTCACTAGAACTGGAGCAAACTAAATGCCGAGAATTGCAATTTCTAAGATGCTCCATTCTAAACTAGTTGCTCCAAAAAAATAGGAGCAACTCAGGCCGAAACTTGAGCCCTTTCACCTCATTTGACCAGGCATTCCCCATCACCCCTCCTGCCAAGACCAAGATAACTCACTAACTGCCCATATATTTCACTGTCCCTTTTCTCTGTAGTTCGCCAGTGAGAGAGCTGTCCCTCTGATGTCTTTCCCGATCAGTAATTTGCCAGTAGGCTTATCTACAGAAGCGGATATGTCTCTCTTTCTCCCCACGCCTGCCACTACCCCATGCCCACAGCGCCCCCCCGACCCCACCACCGCCACATGTGCCATTTCCCGCTATTCTGGCTTTAATGCATCCTGTGGTGGACTTTTTTTTTTAATGATTAAAAACACTTGTGAATTTGTTTTGTTTTAAAACACACAAACATACCACATTCCCAAATTCTTTTCATGAAGAAAATAAAATGAATTTCAAAATATGACACTGGTGGACAATTAAAGCCACTTGACAAAAGTAATGTTCGCATATCCTGCTGGCCAAGTGCAAAGCCTGTACCTTACTTCTGCTGGTGGTCCTTAGTAATCCACGAGAACAGCTTCCACTAAGAAATACTCTTCAAAAAAAATGGCAGCTGTTAACACATTGCAAGTACTTCCAGGAAGAGTTATATTCCTCTTTAATTCTGGTGTAACTTTTTCCTTATCTGGCAATGTTAACAATGTACAAAAATACAGTAGAAATGTGTGTCCAATATCTAAAGATAAATAGCTTATTGTGGCAAAAATCAGGTCATACTGCATTGACTAGTAATAAGACCCTCAAAAAGGTGTGATAATGTTAGCAAAATTGGTCTCTGAGTTCCATGAGCAATAATTTTATAATTTGTCTTGGGTATTATTTTTTTTTTTTAAATCATTTCAGAATTATGGGTTACAAGGCCAGTAATGGACAAAAAAAAACTATGGGTTCTGAGCACAATGGTTACTGAATGCAAGAAATGCCCCAAGCTTTTACATTTAAAATTGATACAACTTCAAATGTTGCCCTTACAACAGTATAGTTTTAAATGTTGTTTCATCAGTATTAAATGTGGTTTGGATTGGCTGTGTGATTTTAATTCAAATGTCATTTTCAATTAGTAGTAAACGGTGTTAGTGCCCCACATATTAGATAGATACAGTCTGTCCATAAATCTCGTCATTATCAGAAGCATACATAGCAGATACATAGGGAGATAAAGGAGGTAGGGAAAATATCCTATGTAGAATTGAAGAAGAAAAATTTTACAGCTTTATCCACAATTAAAGGTTGAAGCACTTTACCTGATGTCCCCAGTAGATTTTTGAAACACAACGTTCTCCCTAATGAAGTCTCTGTAGGTCTGTGAAGAACTGAAGGAACGGGAAGATTGATATGATGCAACACTCCCGCCGCCCCAATTTCGCACGATGAAGTGTTGATGAGAGCTGTCGCTGAAATAGGAGAGAAAAAACATGGGAGACAGATAGAAAGTAGAAGATGATATGAAATTAGAACAGGTTTGTAGGGCGATTTTGAAGGGCAGAGATCCAAAAGCAAGAGGAAAGAGACATAAGTTAGTAGACAGAAATGGACAACATCAGTTTAAAGAGGAGGGGGAAACAAAAGTTTTTTTTTTAAATCCAGTAAAGAGGGAGAGAAAATACACGAGGAAAATATTGTTGTTCAGTCTGCTTAGTAGGGTAGAGGGAGAAGTAAAAAAAAAATCTCTGCATGCTTGTGATAATGTTGGCAATTACAGACAGCCCCTAAATAAACAAATTTATTCAAAGTTTTTTTTGCGAGTTTTTTTTTGTCTGTTCTGTTGCTATGGTAAGCTACAATATGGTGTACGCAAAATTCAAAAGTTTGCAGTATAAATCCAAGGGCCCTAATTCTAATAAAGGATGCATGCACCAATGTAACTGTAATCGTGGTTTAGCAATAACTAATGAATACTCTACTTACAAAACTAACTAGTGCTGCAGTGGTGGCGAGCACAAATCAGGATGACTGGCCTGAGTGTTGCAGACTGGCGCAATCCAAGGTCCAGGAGTACGTGCTGAGGGACGCACTAAAGGTTGGTGCAGTCGCCGCAAAGGCACGATGGGGAAGAGCCACAGTTTAAGGCCCTTCTGCCACGGTAAACCCAGGGGATGCAATCAGTCCCCCCTCGGGCTATACTTGTTAATCTGCTTGTATACATAGAGCACCATGTACTGAAAAACACCTGTGTTGTGCCTAGTATAATGAAAGTCTCTGTACCGTTTAGTAACTTGTAAAGAACTGTAAATGTATTCTCATTCGTTCCATGTCTGCTTTCATCTGCATAGTGCTGCATGTAAAGTGATTTGTGAGCAGTATCGAAATGTATCCTGGAATGTAATGTAAACCTGTTCTTATCTACTCCATGTAATACCCTTATTTGCGCAGTACTAACGTGATTTACGGATTGTACTAAACTGTACCTTGAAATGAAATATACGCTAGTGCATTGTATGGAACTGCTGTCAGCATCCAAATGAATTGTATGGAATTGCTGACTGCAATGTATTGAACAATTTTCCAATGTATTGTGAACATTTTATATGAATAAAGTTTATTTTTGAAACAAAAAAAAGACTGGTCTTAATTCTATGTCTGCCTAAAATAATGGCTGTTTATAGAAGGTATACTTATTCGACATCCTTGCATTGCCTACTTTGTTGCATACAACCAGGACATAATTTTGTCCGAAAATATTCTTCAGTTTGTGCATTACATCTTACTGTTAGAAATCTGTAGACAGTAAACTCAATTTATTTAAGCAAGATGTTACAGTGCTGGAGCCCTACCATGTGAAAATGTTTTGCTAGAGTGCTTTGCAGATTACGTATTTTTTTGGTCTCCTAACGCGAGAGTATTTAAATGGTTATTGCAGCTTGTTTTTTGGTGTATTTTGAATGCAATTCACATTGACTCAAAGGTATCACGTAGAATCTAAAAGCTGTGCGCATTTAGAGGACCAATACTTAAATCTAAAAAAAGATGAAATTGACTTTTATGGTCTAGGTTACATAACTTGAATTAGATTTGATTTGACCTTAACACATTGCTACACCAAGTATAAGTACTGTCCCATAGAAAACAGACAAGGTATGACTTTAACACTTGTCCCACCTTAGCTTTGAGCCACAAAAATAGTTTTGATATCCGTGTTACATACCAAGCTAGAAAAGGTATAACTGGAGTATCCTGAACAACATAGTCCATACACACATTAATTTGACGGAATAACTTTAAATAAGATGGCCAATTTTTAAGTATGTTAATTTGTGCCCGTAAAGAAAAAAAAGAAAGACTTGGATTTATATAGCGTCTTTCACAGCCACAGGACATCCCAAAGCATTTTACAGCCAGTGAAGTACTTTTGAAGTGTCATCACTGTTGCAATGTAGGAAGTGTGGCAGCCAAAATGAACACAGCAAGCTCCCACAAACAGCAATGTGATAATGACCAGATGATCTGTTTATTTTGTGATGTTGAATGAGAAATAAATATTAGCCACGAATAACTCCCATGAAATAGTGCCATGGAATCTTTTATGGCCACATGAGAGCAGACGAGGCCTCGCTTTTTAACGTCTCATCCGAAAGACCATACCTCTGACAGGGCAGCACTCCCTCATGACTGCACTGGAGTGTCAGCCTTGATTTCTCTGGAATGGGACTTGAACCGACAATCCTATGACTCAGAAGGGATAGTGCTACCAACTGAGCCATGGCTGACACACGTTACCTATAGTACCTGCCAAACTAACTAATCTCTTAGATACGTGGAACCAAACACAGCAAGGAGAGGTTTACCTGCAAAGGAAAGTAAAATATATAGTAAAATAAATGTCAAAAATCTTGACTTGTAATTTTCAATCTCTAGGATGATTCCAAATGCTTACTCATCGCTTCATTGTATTTTATTCACGAGCTCTTGATCTAATGCTGTTTTATATAACTTTTTTTCCAACAAATGTAATATACTCTGAGAAAAATATCTAATTTAAAGCAATGGAGCTCAAACACAAGAATTTTATCCACATAAAAAGTAGTTTGAAATCACTTTACTAAATTAGATAAACGTTAACATTTCATTAAATATTAAAAATTACAGGCTTAATAGTGGCATCCATTTTTTACCACAGCAATGTTTAAATTACCCAATTGCAAAAGAGAAATACAATACATGTGCACCTTATTGATCATCTATTAATAAAAAAAATTGAACAACTTCTAACAAGGGTATTCCTTCAGTTATCTGTTTACTCCAGGTTTACATAAGAACACAAGAACATAAGATAGGAGCCATCTGGCCCTCAAGCCTGCTCCGCCATTCAATAAGATCATGGCTGATCTTTTACCTCAACTCCACCTTCCCATGCTATCCCCTGATTTCCTTAATATCCAAAAATCTATCGATCTCTGTCTTGAATATACTCAACGACTGAGCATCCACAGTCCTCTGGGGTAGAGAACTCCAAAGATGCAAAACCAGTTGAGTGAAGAAATTTCTCCTCATCTCAGTCCTAAATAGCCAAACCCCTTTTTCTGAGACTGTGACCCCTAGTTCTAGACTCCCCAGTCAGGGGAAACAGCCTCCTAGCATCTACCCTGTAAAAATGTTACATGTTTCAATGAGATCATCTCTCATTCACCTAAATTTGAGGAATATAGGCCTAGTCTTCTCAGTCTCTCCTCATAGGACTATCCCCCAATCCCAGGGATCAGTCTGGTGATTTTTGCATTCCTTCTAAGGCAAGTATATCCTTCCTTGGGTAAGGAGACCAAAACTGTACATAATACATGATTGGTCTCACTAAGGTCCAATATAATCGCAGTAAGACTTCTTTATTCTTATACTCCATTCCTTTTGTAATAAAACCTAACATACCATTTGCTTTCCTAATTGCTTGCTGTACCTGCATGTTAACTTTCAGGGGCTCCTTTACTACAAGGTCATAAATTAACCCCATCTCATTGCACAATACTAGATCTAAAATAGTATTGCTAGTTGGTTTCTCGATATACTGATCTAGAAAACTATCTTGAATGCATTCCATGAAGTTGTCCTCTGCACTATTATTGCAAATTTGGTTTGCCCAGTCTGTACTGTATTGCTCTTGTTACATACCCCTCTAATTTCCTGATTTATACTATGCCCAACACTACAACTACTGATAGGGGGCTTCGAAACAACTCCCACCAGTGTTTACTGCCCCTTGTTTCTTAGTTCCACCCAGTGATTCTACATCTTGTTTTTCTGAGCTACAATACTTTCTCTCTACTGTCTCTATCCTATCCTTTATTTTCAGGGCTAACGCCTGCCCCCCGCCCCCTTTTCCAGGTCAAGTATCCTAAAATATTTATTTGCCAAGCTTGGTCACTCTGTAACCATGTCTCCATACTGGCTATTAGATCAAACCAATTTATTTCTATCTGTGCTATTAATTCACCCGTCTTGTGAATGCTTCACACATTCAGATATAATGCCTTTAGTTTTAACTTTTTTCTATTTTTTCCTGATGTCACCTTAGTCACTGATGGCCTATTACCTTTGTGAAGCTCTCTGTCCCATCCTGACCCAATCTGCTTATTTTTACCCAAGTCACTATGCTGCTCTACAGCCTTGACATTTCTCTTTCTGCTTTTGAATTTACCCTTTCTTGAATCCACCCACTCCCACTTCATTAGTTTAAAGCCCTATCTAGCACCCTAGTTAATCAATTCACCAGGACACAGGTCTCAGCCCTGTTCGAGTTGAGCCCACCCCAATGGAACAACTCCCTCTTTCCCCAGTACTGGTGCCAGTGGCCCATGAATTGAAACTCATGCCTCCCATATCACTCATTCAGCCACCCATTTTAACCTTCTAATCTGTTGTCCCTATGCCAATTTGCATGTGGCTCAGAGGTTATTTATTATCAGTGAGGTTCTGAGTTTTAATTTTGACCCTAGTTCCTCAAACTCTCAGCAGAATCCCAATCCTAATAAGAATCATAGAATCATTACAGCACAGTCGGAGGCCATTTGGCCCATCGAGCCCATGCTGTCTCTCTGCCAGAACACTTCAGGTAGTCCCACTTCCCCCATCCTTTCCCTGTAGCCCAGCAAATTTTCTCCTTTGGGTACTTATCCAATTCCCTTTTGAAAGCCATGATTGAATCTGCCTCCTCCACCCTTTCAGTCAGTGCATTCCAGAGCATAACCACTCGCTCCATAAAAACGGTTTTCCTCATGTCATCTTTGGATCTTCTGCCAATTACCTTAAATCTGTGTCCTTTGGTTCTCAACCCTTCCGCCAATAGGAACTGTACTAAATCTAACCCAAGTTCGACCGATGTTGTTGGTTCCCACGTAGACCATGACAACTGGATCCACGTCCTCACAGTTTTCCCCAGCGGTGAGGAGCTATCCTTAACTCTGTTATCGAGCAGGCAACACAGCCTTCGGAATTCCTGGTCACGGCTGCAGAGAACAGTATTCATCCCCCTGACTATACTGTTCGCAACCACTACAACATTCCTTTTCACTCCCCCCACTTGAATGGCCTCCTGTACCATGGAGCTGTGGTCAGTTTGCTCATCCACCCTGTAGACTCTGACCTCATCCACAAAGACAGCAAGAACTTCGTACCCGTTGGATAAGGGCAAGGGGCTGCAACTTCTCCAGTACTGCACCTGCAGTCCCTTTAGCTGTCTGACTCGCAGCCACACCGCCCTGTCGCTGACCACTAACCAGACCTGTACCATTACCTCGCCTAAGAGGTGTGACTGCCTCCTGGATTAAAGTGTCCAAGTAACTCCCGCCCTCCCTGATGCACCACAATGTCTGCACCTTGGACTCCAGCTTAACTCTGAGCTGAAGTTCCTTGAGGTGCAGAAACTTAATGCAGACGCAGTCATCTGCGATTACAATGTTCACCACAAACTCCCACATGCTGCAGTTGCGGCACACCACTTGCACTGCCATCCCTATATAACCTTGTTAAGTTTATGTAATTAATTAAAGTTTATGTATTTAATTAACTTAGCTTATAGTTTAGTTTTGTTAATGACTTGATCTAGTTTAAGTTATAGGTAGATTAAAAAAAAAAATATTTATCTATAACATGAACCAATACAAGTATTGGAAGCAAAAAGCAGCACCTTCTTCCCCCTCTGCACCAAATTTCTACTCTCTTCAAATTCCCAACTCTGTTAAGGTGCACTCTGTTTAAGGCCGCTCTCTGCCCCTTTTATACACCTTTGAGCCACACCCAAGTTACAAGCACTGACTCAGCTTTCTGCCCATTGGAATTAGCATCTATTCAGGAAACCATTTACATAAGAACATAAGAATATAAGAAAAAAGACCAGGAGTAGGCCATTTGGTCCCTCGAGCCTGCTCCACCATTTAATATTATGGCAGATCTGATCATGGACTCAGCTCCACTTCCCTCCCCGCTTCCCATAACTCTATTCCCTTATCACTCAAAATTCTGTCTAACTCCGTCTTAAATATATTCAATGACCCAGCCTCCACAACTTTGTGGGGCAGATAATTCCATAATTGACAACCCTCAGAAGAAATTCCTCCTCATCTCAGTTTTAAATGGGCAGCCCCTTACTGAGGCTATGTCCCCTAGTTTTAGTTTCCCCAATGAGTGGAAATATCCTCTCTGCATCCACCTTGTCGACCCCCCTCATTATCTTATGTTTCGATAAAATCATCTCTCATTCTTCTGAACTCCAATGTGTATAGGCTCAACCTACTCAACATATCTTCATAAGTCAACCCCCTCATCTCCGAAATCAACCTAGTGAACCTTCCCTGAACAGCCTCCAATGCAAGTATAGCTTTCCTAAAATATGGAGGCCAAAATTGTACACAGTACTCAAGGTGTGGCCTCACCAATACCCTATACAGTGGTAGCAGGACTTCTCTGCTTTTATATTCCATCCCCCTTGCAATAAAGGCCAGCATTCCATTTGCCTTCCTGATTACTTGCTGTACCTGCATACTAACATTTTGTGTTTCATGCACAAGGACCCCCAGGTCCCTCTGTACTGCAGCACTTTACAATTTTTCTCCATTTAAATTATAATTTGCTTTTCTATTTTTTCTGCCAAAGTGGATGACCTCACATTTTCCCACATTATACTCCATCTGCCAAATTTTTACCCACTCACTTAGCCTGTCTATATCCCTGTGCAGATTTTTTAGTGTCCTCCTCACGATTTGCTTTCCCACCCATCTTTGTATGAGCAGCAAACTTGGCTCCACTGCACTCGATCCCTTCATCCAAGTCATTAATACTGATTGTAAATAGTTGATGCCCCAGCACCGATCCCTGCGGCACCCCACTAGTTACTGTTTGCCAACCGGAAAATTACCCATTAATCCTGACTATCTGTTTTCTGTTAGTTAGCCAATACTCTAACCATGCTAATATATTACTCCCAACCCCATGAAATTTTATCTTGTGCAGTAACCTTTTATGTGGTACCTTATCGACTGCCTTCTGGAAATCCAAATACACCACATCCACTGGTCCCCCCCTATCTATCCTGCTTGTTACATCTTAAAAGAACTCCAAAGAAATTTGTCAAACATGATTTCTCTTTCATAAAACTATGCCGACTCTGCTTGATTGAATTATGCTTTTCCAAATGTCCTGCGACTGCTTTCTTAACAATGGACTCCAGCATTTTCCCAATGACAGATGTTAGGCTAACTGGTCTACAGTTTCCTGCCTTCTGTCTGCCCCCTTTTTTTTTTTAAATAGGGCTGTTACATTTGCGGTTTTCCAATCCACTGGGACCTCCCCAGAATACAGGGAATTTTGGTAACTTACAATGCATCCACTATCTCTACAGTCACTTGTTTTAAGACCCTAGGATGTAAGCCATCAGGTCAAGGGAACTTGTCCGCCATTCGTCCCATTATTTTACCGAGTACTACTTCTTTAGTGATAATGATTGTTGTAAGTTCCTCCCTCCCTATAGCCCCTTGACTATCCATTATTGGGATGTTTTTAGTGTCTTCTACCGTGAAGACCGATACAAAATATTTGTTCAACGTCTGACATTTCCCTGTTCCCCATTATTAATTCCTTAGTCTCATCCTCTAGGGGACCAACATTTACTTTAGCCAAGCTTTTCCTTTTTATGTACCTGTAGAAAATCTTACTTTCTGTTTTTATATTTCGTGCTAGTTTACTTTCATAATCTGTCTTCCCTCTCTATTATTTTTTTTAGTCGTTCTTTGCTGGCTTTTAAAAGTTTCCCAATCCTCTGCCCTCCAACTAGTCTTGGCCAAAATGTATGCCCTTGTTTTCAATTTGATACCATCCCTTATTTCCTTAGATAGCCATGATGGTTATCCCTTCTTTTACAGTCTTTCATTCTCATTGGGATATATTTTTGTTGTGAGTTATGAAATATCTCCTTAAATGTCTGGCACTGCTCATCAACCATCCCACACTTTAATCTATTTTCCCAGTCCACTTTTGCCAACTCTGCCTTCATACCTTTGTAATCTCCTTTGTTTAAGCTTAGGACACTGGTTTGAGATTCAACTTTCTCACCCTCCAACTGAATTTGAAATTCAACCATGTTGTGGTCACTCATTCCCAGAGAATCCTTTACTAGGTGATCGTTTATTTCACAGTACCAGATCTAAGATAGCCTGCTCCCTGGTTGGTTCCGTAACATACTGTTCAAGGAAACTATCCTGGATACACTCTATGAACTCTTCCTTGCGACTATCTTGGCCAATTTGCAGCTGATTGACAGTTAACTGCCACTGATAGGCAGTTTCTGTTAACTGTTTACTACTTGCAGTTTATGCCATAGTTTTTAACATTCCAAGTTAAATTCAAAATGTTAAACTAAATTTCAATCTGACACATTATACTCACCCAGTACTTACCAGAGACATCCACTCTCTCCCAATTCGCAACTTTACTCTGTTTTGGTGCACTCTGTTTAAGACCACTCTGTGCAGACCACTATTTGTATTTCACCCATTATATCACATAAATGGCAAGTGCATCACTATGTTGATCATAGTGTTTTTATATTAACTTTTATAGCTGAATAGACAAGGTCCTTTGAAAATCCATATTCAGTTCCTTGCTGTCATACTAATCTCCTCGTAGTTTATGATTAACCCTATTGCTAAAATGCAGCATAATACTTTAAATTTGACTTTAATAAATGAAATGGATTTCAACCTGTACCAATATCTGGTGAGTGTCACTGGTTCTAACGAGGAAATCTAACTCACTGTTTACTGAACATATACTGTATAAGTGTTCAGTGCCAGTAAAGGAGATTGGCTTGGTAGTCTACCAAAGTCCCAGATGACATTCTGAATAGCTCTTCTTTTTCTCTTGTGCTTCACAACATCTGAAACCCCTTGTTTTAAGGATGCTATTGAAGGAGAAAGAGGTAACATGGTTGATTGGTCTAAGGAGAGGGTCTAGATTGTAGTAGCGAGATGGCCGAGTTGCAATATATGAAGAGCGAAATTCGGGTGGCATGTAAAGAGAGCTTTGGAATAATCTAGTCTGGACAGGTTAAGGGTGTGGGTAACGGATTTAGCATGAGCAGGAAAGAGATAGGTTTGAATTGGATGTAATTGAGGAGAGAAAGAGACAATTGCTAGGATGTGAAATATAAAGCTCAACTCAGGTTCTCTGATGTTGCAAACCATCAGGCTCAACCTGGGCAGGCAGCCAGGGACTAAGGTGCAGAGTTTTTGGGGAAAACTGAACAGGATGGCCCAGAAATTGCGGTCGGAAGCTTCCCGCGGGCAGATGCCTCAGACAATTTTTTTTTTTTTACAAAAGTCCCTGGTGGTCCCGGAGGAACGTAGACTTGCGCTCCAAGGCCTAGCTGCGCAGGGGCCCCACGTATTCCAGGAGTGTATGTGCAGCCTGGGATAATGTGGGCTGAAAATGGCGTATCCCCATTCATAGTAATGGTGATCACAATTTCTATGAATGGAGATACCCCCAAAAACACAAACATTTTAAATAAATAAGAACATTTCACCTATTTAAAATTAATTGAAATTGAATTTAATTGTGTTTTAGACAAAAAATTATTTTTGAATTTTTTTTAAATATGTTAAGTGGACAGGGTTTTTAATATAAAAATTAATAACATTTTATTCTTCTATCTTTTAAAACTCGTACGCTGGTAAAAGCAGGCCATACACCTGCTTTTACCAGGCTTAAGAGTTTGAAGGACATTCGCTGGGCAAGAGTTACGCAAATAGCCCAAATCTCTGCCCGCGAAGGCCCTTCTCCCAAGGATGCGTTGGAACGGTCAAAAGACAGTTCGGATTTGCTGGTTTTTGGCACATGCGCATCGCGCGCCAAGAACCGGCACTTGCGGGGCCTCCATGGTTGCATGCACACATCATGCACGCCCGTAGATACTGCGATTTTTGGCCCAATGACTTTATGTTGGTGTTTAGTTGAAGGAGACTATTGCTCATCCAAGACTTGATGTCAGCTATACAGCTAAACAGCAGAGAGATGGTCAAGGAGTTCAAGATGGTGGCGGAGACACGATCTGCATGTTGTCAGCATATACTTGAAACCCAAAAGTTTGTCACCATCCTCCACCTGCTCCACGACGACATGCAAGCCAGGATCCACCACAGACCCAATCCACGTCCGGACCAGGGCCAAGTAGGGCTGCGTCATCGTACCAACACTCTTCTCGATCTTCCTTGCTGCAATGCTCCATCTCACAATCAACAAGCTCCCCACTGGAGTGGAACTAAACTATAGAACCAATGGGAACCTGTCCAAGCTACGTCGCCTCCAGACTAGATCCAAGGTCGTCCCATCCTCTGTCATGGAACTACAGTATGCGGACGACGCTTACGTCTGCGCACACTCAAAGGCCAAACTCCAAGCCAACGTCAACACCATCACCGAGGCATACGAAAGCATGGGCCTTACGCTAAACATCCGTAAGACAAAGGTCCTCCACAAACCTGACCCCGCCACACAGCACTGCCCCCCGGTCATCAAAATCCACGGCTCGGCCTTGGACAACGTGGACCATTTTCCATAGTTCGGAAACCTACTATCAGCAAGGGCAGGCATCAATGACTAGGTCCAACGCCACCTCCAGTGTGCCTGCGCAGCTTTCGGTCACCTGAGGAAGAGAGTATTTGAAGTCCAGGGCCTCAAATCTGGCACCAAGCTTATGATCTACAGGGCAATAGTGATACCTGCCCTCCTATATGACTCAGAGACATGTTATATACAGCAGGCACCTGAAAGCGCTGGAGAAGTACCACCAGCGCTGCCTCCGCAAGATCCTGAAAATCCACTGAGAGCATAGATGCACCAACATCAGTGTCCTCGCCAGGCCAACATTCCCAGCATCGAAGCGCTGACCACACTCAACCAGCTCCGTTGGGCGAGCCACATTGTCCACATGTCCAACAAGTGACTCCCTAAGCAAGCGCTCGACTCGGAACTCCTACACGGCAAGCGAGTCCCAGGTGGGCAGAGGAAACACTTCAAAGACACCCTCAAAGCCTCCTTGATAAAGTGTAACATCCCCACCAACCAGCACCTTGAATCCCTGGCCCAAAACCGCCCAAAGTGAAGGAAGAGCATCCGGGAGGACACTGAGCACCGAGTCTCGTCACCGAGAGCATGCAGAAACCAAGAGCAGACAGCAGAAGGAGCATGCGGCAAACCAGCCTCCTGACCCACCCTTTCCTTCAACCACTCTCTGCCCCACCTGTTACAGAGACTGTAATTCCCACATTGGACTGTACAGCCACCTGAGAACTCACTTTTAGAGTGGAAGCAAGTCTTCCTTGATTTCGAGGGACTTCCTATGATAATGGTGAAAGTTGATCCCATGCATTTGAATGATGTCATTAAGGGACAGCACATAGGTGAGGAAAAGGCAGCCAAGGATGAAGCTTTGGGACATAACTGAGGAGATAGTGCAGAGGCATATGAGAAGACATTGCAAGAGATGTGCTGGCATCATTGGGACAGGCAGGAATGGAATAAGTATAGGGCTGTGCCGTTGAGAAGGATACATAGCAGAGGAGAATGGATCTGTCAAACTGCAAAAGATGTGAAATTTGAAGCGACTGCCTGTTTCCCTCCTCAACAACAGTCAATTCAAAGAGAGGTGGGCATGGAGCAGAGTGGCAACATAGTGAGATTGGGAGATAGGGTGGTGGTTGGATCAGATGGAAGAATCAACCGTGAGCATTTTGAGGAGGAGTGATGTCAGCACTTTAACAGATGGCCTTTAAAAACTCAGTTGTTTTTAACACAGTTGCCAATAATAAACATAAGACCGCTCTCAAGTCAAAAGGTCAAAAAATACAAAGAACAAATAGCAAAAATTGTAGAAAATAAATTACAACAAAAAATGTACTTTCTAAGGCTATGGGCTCAATTTTCGACAATTATCTGTGCTGTTTTTTTGGCGGGCACCGTTTTTTTTGGAGTAAATTCAAATCTCCAAGTTTCCCCAAAGTTCCTGTGCTGGCGCAATTCACTTAAGGTAGGATTTTTTTAGGCTACAATTTTTTTTTTTTTTTTTTTATTTCATTGGGGGCATAACCTGCCACCTGCGCCAATTCTGGTCATTTAAGCAAGTTTGGCCAGCTCCGATTTACTCCAATTTTTCTTAGGACTCGTATGTGACCACTCTGGAAATACCTTCTGCGCAGTTAACAAAATCAGCACAGGTAAGAGAATCAACGCAGCAGATGCGGTTCCACGGCCCGGACAGCAGCAGAAAAGAGGGAGAGAGAGGGGGAGAGGGAGGAAAGAGGAGAGATGGGGTAGGGGATGGGGGGATGGGAGGGTTAGGAGCGGCACCTGGCACCGGGAGGGGAGACAAGTCTTTTGGCCAGGGTTGGGAGCAGCACCCGGCAACAGGAACATAAGAACATAAGAACATAAGAATTAGGAACAGGAGTAGGCCATCTAGCCCCTCGAGCCTGCTCCGCCACTCAATAAGATCATGGCTGATCTGGCCGTGGACTCAGCTCCACTTACCCGCCCGCTCCCCATAACCCTTAATTCCCTTATTGGTTAAAAATCTATCTATCTGTGACTTGAATACATTCAATGAGCTAGCCTCAACTGCTTCCTTGGGCAGAGAATTCCACAGATTCACAACCCTCTGGGAGAAGAAATTCCTTCTCTACTCGGTTTTAAATTGGCTCCCCCGTATTTTGAGGCTGTGCCCCCTAGTTCTAGTCTCCCTGACCAGTGGAAACAACCTCTCTACCTCTATCTTGTCTATCCCTTTCATGATTTTAAATGTTTCTATAAGATCACCCCTCATCCTTCTGAACTCCAACGAGTAAAGACCCAGTCTACTCAATCTATCATCATAAGGTAACCCCCTCATCTCCGCAATCAGCCTAGTGAATCGTCTCTGTACCCCCTCCAAACCAGTATATCCTTCCTTAAGTAAGGTGACCAAAACTGCACGCAGTACTCCAGGTGCGGCCTCACCAATATCCTATACAGTTGCAGCAGGACCTCCCTGCTTTTGTACTCCATCCCTCTCGCAATGAAGGCCAACATTCCATTCGCCTTCCTGATTACCTGCTGCACCTGCAAACTAACTTTTTGGGATTCATGCACAAGGACCCCCAGGTCCCTCTGCACCTCAGCATGTTGTAATTTCTCCCCATTCAAATAATATTCCCTTTTACTGTTTTTTTTCCCCCAAGGTGGATGACCTCACACTTTCCGACATTGTATTCCATCTGCCAAACCTTAGCCCATTCGCTTAATCTATCCAAATCTCTTTGCAGCCTCTCTGTGTCCTCGACACAACCCGCTTTCCCACTAATCTTTGTGTTATCTGCAAATTTTGTTACACTACACTCTGTCCGCTCTTCCAGGTCATCTATGTATATTGTAAACAGTTGTGGTCCCAGCACCGATCCCTGTGGCACACCACTAACCACCGATTTCCAACCCGAAAAGGACCCATTTATCCAGACTCTCTGCTTTCTGTTAGCCAGCCAATTCTCTATCCATGCTAATACATTTCCTCTGACTCCGCGTACCTCTATCTTCTGCAGTAACCTTTTGTATGGCACCTTATCGAATGCCTTTTGGAAATCTAAATACACCACATCCATCGGTACACCTCTATCCACCATGCTCGTTATATCCTCAAAGAATTCTAGTAAATTAGTTAAACATGATTTCCCCTTCATGAATCCATGCTGCGTCTGCTTGATTGCACTATTCCTATCTAGATGTCCCGCTATTTCTTCCTTAATGATAGTTTCAAGCATTTTCCCCACTACAGATGTTAAACGAACCGGCCTATAGTTACCTGCCTTTTGTCTGCCCCCTTTCTTAAACATAGGCGTTACATTAGCTGCTTTCCAATCCGCTGGTACCTCCCCAGAGTCCAGAGAATTTTGGTAGATTATAACGAATGCATCTGCTATAACTTCCGCCATCTCTTTTAATACCCTGGGATGCATTTCATCAGGACAAGGGGACTTGTCTACCTTGAGTCCCATTAGCCTGTCCAGCACTACCCTCCTAGTGATAGTGATTGTCTCAAGGTCCTCCCTTCCCACATTCCTGTGACCAGCAATTTTTGGCATGGTTCTTGTGTCTTCCACTGTGAAGACCGAAGCAAAATAATTGTTTACGGTCTCAGCCATTTCCACATTTCCCATTATTAAATCCCCCTTCTCATCTTCTAAGGGACCAACATTTACTTTAATCACTCTTTTCCGTTTTATATATTGGTAAAAGCTTTTACTATCTGTTTTTATGTTTTGCGCAAGTTTACATTCGTAATCTATCTTTCCTTTCTTTATTGCTTTCTTAGACATTCTTTGCTGTCGTTTAAAATTTTCCCAATCTTCTAGTTTCCCACTAACCTTGGCCACCTTTTATGCATTGGTTTTTAATTTGATACTCTCCTTTATTTCCTTGGTTATCCACGGCTGGTTATCCCTTCTCTTACCGCCATTCTTTTTCACTGGAATATATTTTTGTTGAGCATTATGAAAGAGCTCCTTAAAAGTCCTCCACTGTTCCTCAATCGTGCCACCGTTTAGTCTGTGTTTCCAGTCTACTTTAACCAACTCTGTCCTCATCCCACTGTAGTCCCCTTTGTTTACGCATAGTACGCTCATTTCTGACACAACTTCCTCACCCTCAATCAGTGTTACAAATTCAACCATACTGTGATCACTCATTCCGAGAGGATCTTTTACTCGGAGATCGTTTATTTTTCCTGTCTCATTACACAGGACCAGATCTAAGATAGGAGAGGGAGGGAGGCCTTTCGGCCAGGGTTAGCAGCGACACCGGGAGGAGTGGGGGGGGGGGCGGGGGGAGGAGGGATAGACTTTTGGCATAAACTCTTGAATAATTTAATACTGCAATGCTGCTGCAATGTGCAAGGTGCTTGTGCAGGTTGCTGTGAACTGGCCAGAATGTGTTGAATGTTTTACTTTCCAGACTCAGCCCGCAGTATCCCTCGTTACCCTGGCAACCAATCTTTGTGGCGCAAATCTTAGGCTCCACCCCCAAAGCTAAAGGACGGGCTACGCTGCACCAAAATCAACAATTCAAATGGGGAAAGTTGGATGATTTTTTCTGGCATAGTTGGGCCCCAAAAAAACGGGTGTAACTCTTCAAGTTCACAAAAAAAACAGCTTTGAGGAAAATTGAGCACAGAAATTCTAACAGCTGTACTATGAACGCCGACAGTTCACAGCAAATTAATGACTTTTATGAACAATCTAAAAGGTATGCAAGTGCTATTTCGCAAAGGAGACAACCCAGAAAAGTTATCCATCATTGCTTGGAGCAACAACATCAACCAATTGTTAGGCACAAAGCTGACATTGCAACCTAAAAATCATCAGGCAACGTGTTTGCTGCCACTGCCCCCCAAAGCTCTCCATATAACCCCGCAAGCAATTTGAGCTCAGTATACGAAGACTAGGCACATAGAACACAACCCAATAACCTTACTGCCAAAAAATAAACTAACCATCCTAATATGTCCTTACTATACAGTACAAATGCACACGAGGCCCATACTAGAGAGACGGTCACTCTGTAACCAGTAACCTTTATTCACCAGCACTGAAGTGAAGTGATGAAGGTGGGTGGAACTTCCCCTTTTATACCGGAGAGTCCAGGTTAGGAGTGTCTCCCACAAGTTCACCACCTAGTAGTCAGTGTTCTGACTTACACGAGACACATGCTGAAATCAAGGTCACTCAGGACCTGCACCTTTAATTCCAGCTCTCCAGTGCTGCACTTGCCTGAGACCTCCCTTTATATACCACAGTGGGACAGGTATGGAGTGTCTCCTGCAAGTGCACCCCTGGTGGTAAGGTATGCTTATTGTTACAGGTCGTATCCAGTTACAGTCATGTATAGCATGGTAAGATAGTTATATACAGTAATGTGAGATACATGACGTCACCCTCCCCCAAGGTCTTATTGCCTTTATAGATTCAGTCTCTCAGGTGGTCTGCGCTCTCGCGTGGAGCGTCTTAGTTGTGGTTCAGTTGTTTGTCTTGGTGCCTGTTTTTCGTTCGGTGTGATTGCTGGTATCTTGCCTGGGCTGTCTGTTGAGACTGCCCTTTCCTCAGGTTGTTCCACCTGTCTGTCCACCAGGTGTGGTGTGAGTTCCACATTGTAGTCTGCCACTGGTTCTTCAGTGTTATCAGTGAATCTACTTTTTACTTGGTCTACATGCCTCCGGCAGGTTTGGCCATTGTCCATTTGTACAACCAGTAGCCTATTTTCCTCTTTGTCTGTTACTGTCCCTGCAAGCCATTTGGGACCCCGACCATAGTTTAGCACAAACACTTTGTCCCCCATCTCATTCCACCTCCCCCTCGAATTTCAGTCATGATACTCAGTTAGCTTTTGACGCTTAGCCTCAACAATTTCATGCATGTCTGGGAGGATTAACGAGAGCCTGGTCTTTAAGGTTCGTTTCATCAATAGTTGCGCTGGGGGAACCCCAGTCAACGAATGCGGACGAGATCTGTCTGCCAGCAGCAGTCGCGACAGGCGGCTCTGCAGCGTGGGACCTTGGATTCTGAGCATACCTTGTTTAATGATCTGCACTGCTCGCTCCGCCTGGCCATTGGAGGCCGGCTTGAACAGTGCAGTCTTAATGTGATTTATACCGTGGTCAACTATAAAATCGTGAAATTCTGCGCTGGTGAAGCACGGACCATTATCACTGACCAACATGTCAGGAATGACGTGCGTTGCAAACATAGTTCTAAGGCTCTCCACAGTGGTGGAGGTGGTACTCGAGCTTAAAATGGTGCACTTGATCCATTTTGAAAATGCATCGACTACGAGGAACATTTTACCCATTAACGGACCCACATAGTCTACATGCACCCACGACCACGGTTTGACGGGCCAGGGGCTTAGGGGGGCCTCCCTGGGGGCATTACTGAGTTGGGCACAAATGGTGCACCGACGGATGCAGAGCTCCAAGTCCGCGTGCCCCAGCGTGCCGATGCCCTCAATAAAAAAGTCTCGCAGCATCTCCGCTCTGCATGCATCTGGGAACTTATATAGGCTTGCCAGTTGCCAGAGGTCTGCCACGAAGTCTGGAACGCTTTGGCCTTCTGGCCGCCGGTGCGTGTAAAACCGGTGTCTCGCCATGTGCATGCTGCTCGCCGGTTTAAAGTATTCCCCGATCAACTTACTGAGCTCTTCAAAAGTCTTGTCCGCCGGCTTCTCTGGCACTAGAAGGTCCTTCATCAGGGAGTACGTCCTGGATCCACAAACCATCAGGAGATGAGCCCTGCATTTGTCGGCTGAAACCTGTCCCAGCCATTCCTTAGTGACGAAACTTTGCTATAGTCGCTCAATAAAATCGTCCCAATCATCACCAACACAGTACCTCTCGTCTGTGCTGCTAGTGGCCATGCTCGCATGGTTTAAATCCCAGTTTCTCGTCACCAATATGTCCTTACTTTACAGTACAAATGCACACGAGGCCCATACTAGAGAGAAGGTCACTCTGTAACCAGTAACCTTTATTAGCCAGCACTGAAGTGATGAAGGTGGGTGGAGCTTCCCCTTTTATACCTGAGAGTCCAGGTTAGGAGTGTCTCCCACAAGTTCACCACCTAGTGGTCAGTGTTCTCACGGTGTACAACTTAGGTCAGTTTATACATGGATTATAATGACACATCCCACAACTTGCCCATCAATATCAGCACACATAATAAAGTTAAGGTTTCCAGCACACAACTCCAGTTAAAATATTTTTCCAAAAGAACAATCTTCACCTCAAAAAGCAAATTACATGGTCAGTACAAAGATTTGGGGAATTAAAAAAATGTTTTTACTTAAATAGCACACAAAAACTCTAGTAGGAAATTACACACTAACAGTAGAAGATGAATCAAAGTGCACTGTTAAAGTGACAAGATTACTGAAACACTCTTAACTCCCAAGAACAGGTGGGTTGGCATCGTGTCAGAGGTTAAAATTCAAAATAATCTGAAAGAGGAACCCAACCCACCTTGAACTCGCTCGCTTACGGTTTTATTGGAGGCGGGACAAGGGGTGGGTGAACAATCCGCTCGCAGGAGGCAGGTATTTAAGTATTTTAATGAGGCTGCGTGCCTTCATTTTAAAAGTGATTCTATTTTTAACCATAGGCAGCCGGGTTGTCCAGGCCGCGGGAGACCTGGCAGGTGAAAGAAAGCGAGAAGGGCTTAATCCATGAGGTAAGTGCCGTAACACCACTGCTTGGGGGCCAGGAACTGCAGGAGTGCTACCCAGTAAACCCACCACACCCACAATCTGTCTACTTCCCCTCACACACACCCTTCACTGCCATTGGATCCTGACCCCCTCGACTGAAACCTTGTGCTGTACTTCACACCTGACAGGCCTCCAACCTGTCAATCAGGCTGGCAGTGGGCGGGAAACCTACAGAATTAAAAATAAATTATAAAGATGTCCAAGGCATTCGGGGAACCTGTACTTCCAGGTTTCCGGACTTCAAAAAAACACTCCCACCAGCCATCCCCCTCCCCCCACAATAAAATCCAGGTCTCTATTTGTGCTGGAATTGAATTAATTACCCTGCCAACTCTAACTTCTCAAGGCAGTCTTGTTAAACATTTCATTTTTTCTAAAAAAAAGTACATGTAGGGTACTCACACTTTAACATCTACTAAATAAGTTTCCCAAAGGTTGAAAATGCATAGATAGATTGCAAATAGACCCCAGGGTTTAGTTTGGATGCAACCTAATGTAAAACCCAGAATACAAACACATTTTTATTGAACTTCAGAGGCTTTCGTTGTTCTGTGCCTGACTGAGAATTACAGAGTGAAGATTACAATGACAGTTAAATGGGTTTCTTTTACAAGAGTGTAACCAGCTATGGAACAGATCATCAGAAAGGGAAGATAGACTATGAAAGTAAACTAGCACGAGTTTCTATAGGTATATAAAAAGAAAAAGAGTGACTAAAGTAAATGTTGGTCCCTTAGAGGACGAGACCAGGGAATTAGTAATGGGGAACATGGAGATGGCAGAAACTCTGAACAAATATTTTGTATCAGTCTTTACATTAGAGGACACAAACAATATCCCAACAATGGATAGACAAGAGGCTATAGGGGAGGAAGAATGTAACACAATCACAATCACTAAGGAGGTAGTATTCAGTAAGGTAATGGGAGTAAAGGCGGATAAATCCCCTGGACCTCCCTGATGGCTTGCATCCTAGGGTCTTAAGAGAAGTAGCGGCAGGGATAGTGGATGCATTGGTTGTAATTTACCAAAATTTCCTGGATTCTGGGGAGATCCCAGCAGATTGGAAAACTGCAAATGTAACACCCCTACTTAAAAAAGGAGGCAGACAAAAAGCAGGAAACTATAGACCAGTTAGCCTAACATCTTTGGTTGGGAAAATGTTAGAGTCCATTATTAAAGAAGCAGTAGCAGGACATTTGGAAAAGCATAATTCAGTCAGGCAGAGTCAGCATGGATTTATGAAAAGGAAGTCATGTTTGACAAATTTGCTGGAATTCTTTGAGGATGTCATGAACAGGGTGGATAAAGGGGAACCAGTGGATGTGATGTATTTGGACTTCCAGAAGGCATTTGACAAGGTGCCACATAAAAGGTTACTGCACAAGATAAAAGTTCACGGGGTTGGGGGTAATATATTAGCATGGATAGAGAATTGGCTAACTAACAGAAAACAGAGAGTCGGGATAAAGGGTTCATTATCAGGTTGGCAATCAGTAACTTGTGGGGTGCCACAGGGATCAGTGCTGGGACCCCAACTATTTACAATCTATATTAACGATTTGGAAGAAAGGACCAAGTGTAACGTAGCCAAGTTTGCTGATGATACAAAGATGGGAGGAAAAGCAATCTGTGAGGAGGACACAAAAAATCTGCAAAAGGACATAAACAGGCTAAGTGAGTGGCCAAACATTTGGCAGATGGAGTATAATGTTGGAAAGTGTGAGGTCCTGCACTTTGGCAGAAAAAAATCAAAGAGCAAGTTATTATTTAAATGGAGAAAAATTGCAAAATGCTGCAATACAGCAGGACCTGGGGTCCTGGATCAACTGGGCTTGTATTCACTGGAGTTCAGAAGAATGAGAGGGGACCTCATAGAAACATATAAAATTCTGACGGGGTTAGACAGGTTAGATGCAGGAAGAATGTTCCCAATGTTGGGGAAGTCCAGAACCAGGGGTCACAGTCTAAGGATAAGGGGTAAGCCATTTAAGACCGAGATGCGGAGGAACTTCTTCACCCAGAGAGTGGTGAACCTGTGGAATTCTCTACCACAGAAAGTTGTTGAGGCCAATTCACTAAATATATTCAAAAAGGAGTTAGATGAGGTCCTTACTGCTAGGGGGATCAAGGGGTATGGCGAGAAAGCAGGAATGGGGTACTGAAGTTGAATGTTCAGCCATGAACTCATTGAATGGCGGTGCAGGCTAGAAGGGCCGAATGGCCTACTCCTGCACCTATTTTCTATGTTTCTATGTTTCTACTTGTGCATGAAACACAAAAGGTTAGTATGCAGGTACAGCAAGTGATCAAGAAGGCCAATGGTATCTTGACCTTTATTGCAAAGGGGATAGCGTATAAAAGCAGGGAAGTCTTGCTACAGTTATACAGGGTATTGGTGAGGCCACACCTGGAATACTGCGTACAGTTTTTGTCATGTATCCTACATGGCTACTGTTGGTACTATCACAAGGTGTGCCACCAGAGGGCACAGCAGTGGGAGACTCGTAGGTTACCTGTACAAGTGTGCCCGGCCTAGTATAAAAGGCAGGCCACCAGGTATGATCCTCACTCTGGAGTTAATTAACAAAGGACTAAGGTAACTACAGTTCAAGTACAACACATTGCCTCGTGAAGTCATTGTTAGAGCATCTAAGGACACAACAGTTTTGGTTTCCATATTTACGAAAGGATATACTTGCTTTGGAGGCAGTTCAGAGAAGGCTCACTAGGTTGATTCCGGAGATGAGGGGGTTGACTTATGAGGAAAGGTTGAGTAGGTTGGGCCTCTACTCATTGGAATTCAGAAGAATGAGAGGTGATCTTATCGAAACGTATAAGATTATGAGGGAGTTTGACAAGGTGGATGCAGAGAGGACGTTTCCACAGATAGGGGAGACTAGAACTAGGGGGCATAATCTTAGAATAAGGGGCCACCCATTTAAAACTGAGATGAGGAGGAATTTCTTCACTGAGGTTGTAAATCTGTGGAATTTGCTGCCTCAGAGAGCTGTGGAAGCCAGAACATTGAATAAATTTAAGACAGAGATAGACAGTTTCTTAATCGATAAGGGATTAAGGGGTTATGGGCAGCGGGCAGGGAAGTGGACCCGAGTCCATGATCGGATCAGCCATGATCTAATTGAATGGCGGAGAAGGCTCGAGGGGCCGTATGGCCTACTCCTGTTCCTATTTCTTATATTCTTATATGTTTCCTTCTCCCCTTCAATTAAATTGTATCATTTTTATAAATTTAGAATTTACAAAACTTCTGCTATCAATTCATGCCTTTAAGTCTTTCAACATTTATAATTAAACAAAACACGAGCAAAATTTCTCCATTTTGACTCTGGGGTGCAAAATAATGGGTGCAATTTTCCCCAATGCCGTTTTTTGGTGTATTACAAGAGTTACACCTAGTTTTGTTTGGCCCCGACTACTCCAAAAAAAATAACATGCAAGTTTCCCTGTTCTAATTTTTGAAATTGCCGTCACGAAGCCTGTCCTTTAGCTTCGGGTGGGGTGGAGCCTAATGTTAATGTAAAAAAAAAACAATGACCCCCTTCTGCGCATGTGCGGGAAAAAAAAAAGGCGTTTTTTACGTGACTGCTACGGCCGCGCATTCCCAGTACACCAGTGGCTATTTTTAAAGAGTCAGTTGTGTCGGAGAACTTTTATTCTCAGTGGAAAAATCGGAGCTGCATTATGCAACGCAGCTTAAGGACCAAAAATTTCTCACAGGACTAGTGGAGGCACTAGTTACTGTAATTGAGGCCAGATGGCACGAGCTGGACACCAGCAGAGGTCACATAAAAGTTTTACCAAAAGACAAAAGAAATAAAGAAATGCTGGAACCAACTTGCAGAAGATTACTGTACAATGGTGACCACCCAGAGGTCTGGAGGCCAGTGCAAAAAGAAGTGGCAGGACCTTGGTCAAGTGGTTAGTGCAAGTAATATTTTCATTTATTCAATGGAATTGCAATTGTAAATGTGACCCTCTATGTCCCACCTAGCAGAAAGACACCCTTTCTAAAAAGTGATATTTTCATCTTTGCAGAGGAAGGAGGCACACAACAAAAGGGAAAGAACTTGAACAGGAGGAGGACCGACAAATCTGCACCCACTGACACACTTGGAAGACAGGCTCGCAGCTTTGATGGGTCCTACCTGGAGAAAAGCAACCACGATTGCACAAGCTGGGCCCACACTCGAAGGAGAGGACAAGTCCTGCAAATTCCAGAGTCTGGCTTTGCTGAATGTTAAGTACTGCGCAGGCTAGCCATGCTTCAGTTCATGGGATGTCTCCGTCAGCTACACTTCATTCACTGTGGTCCTTCAAATGAGCCTGCTGCCTGCACAATGTGAGCCTACTCATGCCATCCTGCCCCCTCGCCCCCTCCTCTGTTGTTAACCATTTGTCAATTCGGTTATATTTTGTAGAACCTGAGGCCTACCCTGGCTAGGCTGAAGCCGATGCAGAAGATGATTCAGACGTGGACGAGTCTGAAGAGGAGAACATCTTCCAATCACACCTTCCAAACCAAGAGCTTGGGGGTGAGGGGGAGGGAGAGGGGCAGGGGTAGAGGATAAAGCCCCCACTGTTGTATTCACCCTGGAGGAGGTGCAGGTCCTATCCATTGAAGTGCCAGCCCCTTTCCTGAGTGGTACGAGTGTTGGGACATTCCATGGTTTCTCACAGTCCGAGTCTGAGGGTTCCAGTGAAGTGCAGCAAGGCACACCCAGGGCCCCACCTTCCGAGGCTGCGGGTCCCAGTGGATTGCAGCGAGGCACACCCAGAGCCCCACCATCCGAGGCTGCGGGTCCCAGTGGGATATAGCGAGGCACACCCAGGGTGAGATGGGGAAGGAGACCTCAGGATCTAACAGATGTGGTTCAGATGATGGCAATGAGTGCGGAGAGCATTGACCTTGCGCAATCACTCCTGGAAATCATCATCAGGGTGGGTGTATCGGGACTGTCAGGAGAAGTAACAACACTCTCATAAGAAATGGGAACACTGTCCAGGCACATGAGGGAGGGAATGTCGTAGTTAGCTGCTGCAATAAGGGAACAGATCACTCCCTCTCCAATCCCCAGACCAGCTTCTGAAGAGGCCCAAGCTGGGCCTTCCACATTACCACCTGCCCCACCACCCCCATCAAGAAGTGCGCATTACCCAAGATGCTCGAAAGAATAAGTTTGGTACCAACCCGAGAAACGCTGCGCCACCGCCTGCGGGCAGGAATGAAGTCACCAAAACCAAGCGCAGTGCGCAATCTTAGAATAAGATGGAGGAGCGATGGGTGCAGCCTTTCTTTGCTGCTGTTGCTGTTACTATTGTAACTGTTCTCAAATTAAAAGTTTTTTGTAAGTGATGTAAATTTACAAGTTTAAAAGTTTGTAAATGATCTTAACTGAAAACTTTAAAGCTGATACAAGAATATTTATATTAAAATCAAGTTAAGTACAAACAATTGTTACATTTTTGAATAAAATATATTTTAAATTATAATTGAATCATTTCCATTATTTACACAACTTTTTGAACTAAAGAAGAAGAATTTCCATTATTTGTTCCATTAACACAACACAACATTACGGAACAGGTCCAAATAGTAAAAATGGTCCATCTGGAATAGTTGCCACTGAGCCTTCAGGCAGCAAAGCGTTCATGGATGAGCTGCTGGCGCAATGCTCGAGCAATCGATAAAGGGGCACTACGGCCCGCCTTCCTCCGCCGTCGTGCTCCAGGTTCAGGTAGTTGCATGGCTTCCTCATTCTCCTCCTCATCATCATCATCATCTGCATGTTCCTCATCATCATCAGCCACTCTCACCTCAGGTGGGTCTTCTACTACTAGCTGTTGCTGCCTCATGATGGCTAAGCAATGCAGCATATAACACACAACAGTGAACTGATCGACAATCTCAGAGGAGTGTTGCAAGTAGCCTCTGGAGTGCTTCAAGATGCCAATGGTCCTCTCTATTATGCTGCGCGTCGCAATATGCTACATGTTGTATTCCCGGTCAGCTTCCGTCCAGGTTACGCGTAGGGGCGTCATGAGCCAGATGGCGAGGCTGTACGGTTTGTCTCCTAGCAGCCAGCTCTGCCCTTCTGGCTGCTACTGAAACAAGGCTCTCGCGTAGGATGGGTGCTCCCAGGGTATCTCGCATCAACTGACATGATGCGATGTATGTCGTCACAGATGAACTGCACATTCACAGAGTGGAAGCCTTTTCTGTTCCTGTACATCTCGGAATCATCCAAAGATGCTCACAAGGCAATATGGGTACAATCAATGCAGCCCTGTACCTTTGGGAAGCCAGCAATCCTGGAGAACCCTGTCACACATTGCCTGTGGAACTGTATTGGAACTTTATGTCGTCATTCCTCCGGGTATATAGTGCAGCAGTCACCTGCCGAATGCAGAGATATGTTGCTTGTTGAGAAATGGCACGCACATCCCCAGTTGTGGCCTGGAATGATCCAAATGCATAAAATGAAAGTGCAGCCGTAACCTTTACTTTAACTGACAAAGCAGTCTCCTGACGCTTCTAGATTGCAGGTCTGTTTTTACTAACCCACAGATCTTGGTTACAACTTCTTTGCAGAAACACAGCCTTCTCACAGTCTGCATCACTCAGGTGCAGGTATGAATGCCTGTCTCAAAATACATGAGGTGTGGATAAGGCCTCCTGCCCATCATCCTACGTGATCTGAAGTTCCTCACACGATGATGTCTAATCAATCGTCTCCTCTGCAGCACCATCATGCAGAAAGTTTGCACTAAGTACGGCATTGTCAATATTGCCCCCATAATTAAATTGTAGCTTTGCAAGAAACTCAAAACAGCAGGACAAAGGACTTAAACCTTCTTTCCTCTCTCTCTCTCCCTTCCCCTCCGCCCCCCCTCCACCCCACCCAAGGTTGACGCCCTAGTATGGACCACATCCTAATTTGCGCATGTGCAATAGGCTTGCTTAGAACTGGAAGCTAGGCATTCAATGAAGACATTTGGGGCAACGAAGTCTAATGCAATTTTTTAATGTTTGATTTTTTTTTCAAAGCACCACCCCACCATCCCACCACCGGCCGAATGTCTCCTCACCGGGCTCAAGGGTCGGCCGGCAGAATCGTTCCCTCACCCGGACACAGGGGCTTGGCATCCACCACCACCGTCTGCCCCCCCACCCCAGGCTTCTATTGAAGTTGCTGTATGTCTAAGGGTTTTCATCCCTTCAGTTCGGCTTCCACTGCCACCCTACCCACCTTCCTGAGGCTTCTTTTGAAGCCGAGTCTGTGTCCGAGCGAGAGAGCGATTCTGCTGGCCGACGCTCCAACCCTTGAGCCTGGTGAGGAGACATTCAGTGGTGATCTGGTACTTTGAAAAAAATCTAAAATTAAAGAATTGCATTAGACTTCCATTTTCTCCCTTTTCACGTTGAAAAAAATTACGTTTCATGATGAATATCCTTTGCATTCTTGACTCCCTCCAAAACTTCGCCTGAAAACAATGGCATCTTTCTGTGCCAATTTTTTAATGTGCGCTGGTTTTTCTTAAGTGCCCTGAAGGATTTTTGGAAGTGGTCACATACGCTGTCCTAGGAAAAATGTAAGTTGGCCAAACTTGCTTAAATCTGAAAAACTGGCGCAGACATCAGGTTACGCCCCCTATGGTGCAAAAAAATACTAACCTAAAAAAATCGTAACTGAGTTACGCTGGCGCTGAAGCTTTGGGGAAACTTGGAGATTTTAATTTACACCAAAAAAAGCAGTACATGCCAAAAAAATGGTTCAGATAACTGGGGAAAATTGAGCCCAAGGAGTGCACATGACAAAAAAAACAAAGCATATGTAAAATTAAGTATATAGATATTTGCTTCCTTTTCCTCCAAACCACTATTCCATATCCCCAAGTAAATGGTTACAGAATGGCAGACATAAGGGATTTCAGAAAAGATTATGGGACCGAAATTGCCCTCTGCCCTGTTAGAAACATAGAAAATAGGTGCAGGAGTAGGCCATTCGGCCCTTTGAGCCTGCACCGCCATTCAAGGAGTTCATGGCTGAACATGCAACTTCAGTACCCCATTCCTGCTTTCTCTCCATACCCCTTGATCCCCCTAGTAGTAAGGACTACATCGAACTCCTTTTTGAATATATTTAGTGAATTGGCCTCAACTACTTTCTGTGGTAGAGAATCCCACAGGTTCACCACTCTCTGGGTGAAGAAGTTTCTCCTCATCTCGGTCCTAAATGGCTTACCCCTTATCCTTAGACTGTGCCCCCTGGTTCTGGACTTCCCCAACATTGGGAACATTTTTCCTGCATCTAACCTGTCTAAACCCATCAGAATTTTAAACGTTTCTATGAGATCCCCTCTCATTCTTCTGAACTCCAGTGAATACAAGCCCAGTTGATCCAGTCTTTCTTGATATGTCAGTCCCGCCATCCCGGGAATCAGGGGTAGAAAATTTGAATTAAGTGATGACATTTCCGCCCAAATTGATGGGGCAGAGAATCAATCGAAATTGTCCTCTTTGCAGAGGCTGAGAGTTGGAAGTGCATCGGGAGCGGGGCGGAAGGCGGGCGCTAACACGTAGCACCGTCCCTTCCCTTCAGTTAAAGGGGAGGGCTGCTGCGAGCTCTTTAGCCATTTTGTGACACCCACTGGGCCACGAGGGAGGGCTTCAGCCAGGCCAGCGGCCCTGCACCCAAGAGGGCGTGCCGGACTCTCTGTTGGCGGCCCAACCGAACCAGTGGCTGACAATGTCGGGCCGACTTCAGCATCGGCCGACAATTAAAATAAAATGGCAGTCACAACAGTGTGCCCTCCCCTTTAAGGGCAGACACACTGCCCAGCCACTGGCAGCTTCCCGCCGGGAAAAGCTGTCGGGGGCACTGACCGGTAGCAGCTCTGCTCCTGCGGGCCAATTTCCCTCCGGGGGCGGAAAGTGTTTGCCGTCGGGCGGTAAGGGACTGGCGCGTGCCTGACGGGGCGTGAACACGGGTCGGGACGGAAAGGAAACCCGTTTCCACCACCCCCAGCCCGGGGGCAATTTCGGATGAGTTGGCCCATCCGCCTGCCCCCGATCGGAAAGGCCTTACCGCCCCATTGGGGTTAAAGAGGGGGGCAATTTCGGCCCCTACCTTCCTTCACTTTCAGTTCATGAAGAAAAGGAAAAGAGGCAGGATAAACCTAACTGTTAAAGGTCAAAATTTCCACATAGTGGCCATCAAACAAGCTAGCTCCTCCTTACATACCCATCTGGTATGGTACTAATCGCTCAGGTCACTCCTCAGTCTATTGAATCGTCTGGCATAACTCAGGAGTTTTCATTGCATCTTGTTTTTAAATAAAAAGGATCTTCCTAAATTTATATAACCCAATATGGTTGATTTTATTTGCCATCTCACAATAAAATACTCCATAATTTTTTTAATCTTGTTTTTTACAACTGCTAGCCAAAGAAAACAAAGACTTGGATTACTGGAGTACTTTCACTTGGCAGAGTCACAAAATGGCCATATGCCTGTATTTGTTTTTAAGCATTGTGCCCGCTTGCTTTGGATTTTCTCGTACAAGATTAGAAAGGGGGAGGAAAAAGAAATAGGTTTACTGAGTAAATAAGATTAGCATGAATAGAAATATTTACTAAAGGCTTATTTTTTCCCTTCTCTTGGCTTAAATTCATCGCTGACATATCAAATGCAAAGAAGGACAGCACTTTCTTTTCAAAAACATTCCCACATAATAAAAAGGTGACAGCAGGTCTTCTGCAATGATTGCTTTCCTTTGCCCAGGCAGATAAATTCCACAGAGCAATAACAACATGAATAAACTGGAAAGGTACACCTACTTTATTCGTGGAACAGGTAATGAAAAACAAAAATAGCTCAATTAAATTCAAACAGATACAGAAGCAAATGAGAGAGACTTTGCTGGTGCTAATTAATTATCATACCTACAATTGAAATAGATTTAATTCTGAAATAAGCAAATGGGCTATTGGAATAGTCCAGCTAACTAATGGGGCAGACTTGATAGACAACTGATCAACTCCTGCTCGTATTTTCATATGTTCAATTTCTGAAGGCAATTTATCAACTAGAGAGAAAATGTTCATTTTGTCTCTGGAGTCCATTATGTTACAAGCATACTCTTTCAAAATGATTATATATAGTGACCAAAATAATCTCAATTTTCTGCCCCGGTATTACTTAGCACTCATTGCACTATTATGCAAGACCTAAATATAGGTTTTAGATATGCAGGGACACAGAACAAATCTTACACTGGAACAAAAAAACAATCTGAATAAAAAGTCCATAATGCAGTTACTTGAAGACAAATATTAAGTAGCAGTATTTTGTTCAATCTAATATATCATAGTAGGGTTATGGGAGTTATGTCTGCTAGATATGACAAGGCAAAGTTAGAGTTTGTAATTTCATTTTAATTTTGAAGTTAAGTAACAGTGGAATGGAAATGAATAAGATGGTGAATTTGTATGACAAGCATTTCATAAATACATAAGCAACTACATCCATACACACTACATATTCTTCTTATTTTCTATTTGATTCTAGAGTATTTAAAAATAGAGTACAGGTTGAACCTCTCTTATCCAAGACTCCTTTATCCGGCATCATCCCTTGGGCCCAAGTTTCCACATGATTTGCGCCTGATTTTTAGGAGCAACTGGTGGAGAATGGACTATCTTAGAATTCGCAATTCTCCACATTTTTTTTTCTGCAGTTCTAGTCAGGTAGAACAGTTCTACTTTGGAACAGAATTTTTTCTTCAAAAGGGGGTGTGTCCGACCATTGTCGCCTGATTTGAAAGTTTCCACAGTGAAAATGTACTCCAAACTAAAGTAGAATGGAGCAAGTGAAGATTTTTGTAGAACTGAAAAAACCTGTTCTACACATTAAAAAATCAGGCGCAGGTTACAAATCAGGCGTCCAGAACGAGGTGGGGGGGGAAGGGAACTCATTAAATTCTACAATCAATCCTTATTTATACTTATACAAATATTATACAAATAAATCCAACCTGAATAAACATTTATAAGCCAAGAAAAGATTAAATAAACCATCTTCCTACCTGTGTGAAAGTGCTTCAGCCAGGAAGAATGGTGCAGCAAGCCTCACAAAACGAGGGAGCCGACCGAACGTGGCGGGGGGGAAGGGAAGGGAGCTGACCGAACGCGGGGGGGGGGGCGGGTGGAGGGAAGGGAGCCGACCGAATGCGGGCGAGCGGGAGGGAGGGAGCCTACCAAACGCGGGAGGGAGCCGACCGAATGCGGGAGGGAGGGAGCCGACCGAACGCGGGGGGGGGGGGGGGGGGGCAGGGGGGGGAGGGAGGGAATGGAGCCGTTCCAGAAGGCTGGCGGGAAAGAGAGAAGGCTGCAGGAAGCCTCAGAAATTGAGGAGCCATTTCCCGACGGCAAAAGGGGGAGGTCGTCGGGAAACGGCTGCCTCAACTTTCTGAGGCTTCCTGCACCCTTCTCACTGCTACAAGAAGCCTCTGTGCTGATGGCAATGTACTTTTATTAAAAAATGTTCAAAAACTAAACAGCTACAAAGAACTACAAAAATGGCCGAGTGCCAATGTTTTTCTCACACTGAGCATGCGCGAACGCTCCAACGCCCACGTGCAGCATTGCCGGCAGGAAAAAAACGAATTTAAGTAGTACCCGCCCCCTCCCACTTACAAAATCGGCGCGAGTGTAGGCTCCGCCCCCCTGGGCACTGCGCCAAGCAGACAAGGAGCTGCAAAGCGCTCCAGAATCGCTCGTTTTTTTTCCGGCGCCGTTTTAGGCGCGAAAAACGGGCGCCCAGCTCGGAGGGGCGCCCGTTTTTTATCATGTGGAAACTTGGGCCCAAAGTCTGGGACCATTCCCGGCCGCCTGGTGGCGCATGCGCAAAAGTCGACCCGTCAAAGTCCTACTCACCAATATAATATTTCTCCTCAATTGGCTGCCTCCTCCTCGTCGCTCTGCTGGAACTCCTGCAGCCACAGTCCTCGGGCAGGCCTCTCCTCCCCACAGCACTCCCTCCGGGGGAGGGCCGACTCTTTGAGGCCTGCTGGCTCTTCAGGGCCCCTGCACACTGATTTGCTGACTGACTGTCGGTCTAGCCAATTGGCGCACGCACATACTTACCCCTGGAACAGCACCAAAAGGCGCAGTCCACCCAAACAGATGACCACCCCACATCCGGCAAAATTCCTCGTTCGGGACAAGCCAGGTCCCGAGGGTGCTGGATAAGGGAGGCTCAACCTGTATTCTGATTGATTAAATTTTGCATATTGGGAACAATCAGGCCCAATCAGGGATACCCTCACCAGTATTCTCAAACATGTAAAAAGATGTCAACAAATTATTCCCCTCATCATTTCACAAAGAGACATACAGATGAGAGAGGCCACTCAGCCTATCTTGCTTATTGTTCCATAGAAATAAACAGTTTCTTTCCCTGCCCCCTCATTACAGCATCAAATCATGTCTTGAATTAGTTCAGAGTTTTGCCTCCATTTATCCAATTGAAAGGCCATTCCAGATATTAGTGAATGTGTGTGAAAAAGTGCTCCCTGACTCAGTCCTCAACTTGCCTACAAGTCAGTAGCAATGGGAAGCTCCCCTTCTGTTTTAAACTCTGGCAACAATTAACGAAAGCTCCAAAAGGCCAGAAAACAACAAGGTGCTCAAACAAAAGGCAAAACTAATCGAAGGAATAAGAGATCCCACTTGTACTATATAGGGTACTGTTTGAGCGTAGAAGGCAGGCAATAGAAATATTTGATCTTGTCTCTCGTCTCAAATTGGCTATTACTAATTCCCAAAAATAGAGTATGCAAACTACGACTAAAAATGTTCTGAAATAGAAGAACATGATATATTTAATCAATGCAATTTTAAATGGCCCAGATAAGCTATTTTAATCTGAGCACTCAGGCTAAAAATCATATACATGTTAAATTTTAAATATTCATGTACTGTAACTGTACATTAATTTGAATATTAAAGGGAAGACATCCCACAATCAGGATTTTCTTTAAGTATTAAAATGGTACAAAAGACTTTTGTTTTATTTTATTCACATATTTTATTTTATTTTATCAACATTCATTGAATACTTTTATTTCAACAGAAAATGGTGGTCACAGTACTGAGGATACTAGCTTATGAGGGTTACTAACATGAGTCAACATACACAATTGATGCTGAAATACTCTGACCTTAAATGACTATTTCTACTAATGTTAACTTAGTTGCCTGCAACTGAAACTTGTTTAAAGTGGTACTCCCACCCACGGTGTCATTGTGGTTTTAATTAAAAAAATATCAAACCGGGTGAAAGAAAATGGAAGCTCATTCCTTGAAACATTTGATTTTTTTTTTTTTTTAAATAGGATCTTGGTGGCATGACCCTTAAGTGTAGCTGCTACAAATGATTTACTTACTTTAATCCACAATTAAGTTTTACAACTTAATCAAAGTTGCTTGGACGTGCAAAGTTGGAAATTTGTATCAAGCAAGATATAAATACCCAGTGTAAATTGCTCTACCATCTTTTGCTAATTCAAAATGTCCGTACATCCGTTGGCAAGTAAATCCAACAGCTCCTAGCGCATGAACTGAATTGGTGAAGCCAAACTACAAACCTTGGGGGATCAGATTCACTTCAGGTCATCCTGACCCAAACTGAGTGCAATCTTTATGCAACTGTACGGGTATAAATGATATTACTGATTTGATAGGCCAAAACAGGTTTATCTGATATTTTGCAAACTATGAAGGAAAGAAATTTCAAAATGTTTTACAACAGGATTTATTGCTGTTAGGGAAAATCATTTAATATTTGTTAGCATATGAAGACGATAGTTCAATGTACTCTATTCACAACAGCTAACTGTTTCCTTTAAAAAAAGAAAATGGTGCTCAATTGAGTGAAATCATATATTTTGTAAAAGAGAGAGAAGCTTTGTGGCCTAGCAACTTTCTTGATTTAATTCTATGTTGGATTCAATTCAGGAGGCCTGGGTTCCAATCCCAATCTGTATATCCTAAAGCAGGGGTTCCCAAACTGTGGCATGGGTGCACGAGACATCTCTGGGAGATATGTGGGAGATATTGACTAATGGTGGATTTTTAAAATTATTTTATTTATTTATTTATTGCATTTTATAATAGTCTATTCAGACGAAGCTTTAAAACTCTGTAGAAAATGGTTATATAAAGTAATTAATTTACTTCAAGATGTACCAGTCAGAACATAGATACACAGGGCCCTCATCTCCAATCGGCGTACACTACCGCGTGGTTTCAGTTGCTCAGCAACTGTCCAGTCCAACTGAGCTCAGAATTAAGTTGTTTTTTGTTTTCAGTTGTACATATCGCACTATAACTAGATCAACTGGTCACGATGTATTGGCACCTGCTCCGGTGGAGCAAAGTCAATGATTGATCGGCATAATAGAGTAGTGACATGCATCAAAGCACTCGCTCAAAATGCAATGTGGGTGCACTGCAGCATACATAAGGAGGCACTTGCCAAAAGCAATCCTACCAACTTGGAAGAGGTGTTGGACAATGCTGTGAAGATGGTAAACTTTACAACAACTCGGCCCTCGAATTCCAGAATAGTTTCCACTCTATGCAATGAGATGGGAAGCAAGCCTCATGGAGGATCTACGACCTGAAATGTTAACTCTGTTTCTTTCTCCACAGATGCTGCCTGACCTGCTGAGCCTTTCCAGCATTTTCTGTTTCTATTTCAGATTTCCAGCATCCTCAGTATTTTGATTTTGTATGGGAATAGTGCAGGAAGGTGGAGTTGTGGTCATGATCAATGATCAGCCATGATCTTATTGAATGGTGAAGCAGGCTCGAAGGGTCAAATGGCCTACTCCTGCTCCTATTTCTTATGTTATGTTCTAGTATGTTACATGCAATAGACTTACTGCTGAGCCCGCATATTCAGAAGAATGTTTTACTCTTAACAGAATACTTTGCTCTTAACTGAATTTATGACTAGAAAGCCTATATAGACACAAGAAAAAATATTAAGGGCTACCTGAAGCTTCCCCCAAATGCCATTACCATCAAAATATTTATCATGCTTATGGAAATACTGTACAATGTACAGTGATTAAATTAAAGCTTTCAAAACAATCTCTGTAAATAAACACTCATATCAACAGGTTGCTTAAAACAGCCAGGAAGATAATGCATCTTCCTCATTCAGGAAAAAAAAATCTACCTTCTGTACCTCCAGAGAGAAACCTTAGTATTTATTTGAAAAACCTTTAAGGCGTGGCCCCAAATCTTTTCAACCAAGATCAGACCAGGTTTGCTTGTCATGGTCATTATTTGCGTATCTGGCTAATTAACTTTTGAGAAATAAACTTCAATATTCATTATGCTATGAATTATCAGAAGCAATTTGTTTTTTTGTGTCACTGAGCATAGCCATATCCTTCTATTTGTTACGTGGGTTTTACACAAAGATCATTAAACCAAACGAACCCAAATCAATTTCACATACTCCACAGCAGATACGAGTAGATTTAGTAGCAGTGCCACATCAATGTTTTTTCTTTTGTACAAAATAAGCGTATGAAGAAAGTGTCAGACTGAACACTGTGAGCTCAAAGTAAAGTGTGATCTTCGTCTTTTATTGCAGGTGTCCAGAGTGCCTCTCCAACCTGTGAGGCCTCCTTAAATACCTGTGCTCCCAAGGGATTATGGGATCCCTTGGGACTCCAGGGGAAGAGTCCTCTGGTGGCTGTACAGAGTAAATACAAGTCCACATATATAACAACACTAACCCCAAAGTCAATAGTGTAACTATTTACAATGTGAGTTGATCTGGGGCCCTTCTTGCCCTGGTTGATCGTCTCGTGTGAAAGCTGGTGTTGTTGAATCATTTGTTGGGCTCTCGCTGGGCTGCTGTGCAGCTGGCCTTGCTGGGCTGCCTGGTGTGTTGGGCCCTGCAGGGCTGCTGTGGATGATGGGTTCTGCTTCGTGGTCAACTGTGGTGCCGGTTGCCATTGTTGTGTATGTTGGGGGAATCAAAAAAGGTAGGGTCCAAGGTGGGTTGCTTAGGATAGTCCGGAATCCGAGTTTGATTTGGTCCAAGTGTTTCTGGTGAATGAGTCCATTTGAAAGTTTGACCCGAAACACCCTGCTCCCCTCTTTGGCCACGACAGTGCCGGGAAGCCACTTGGGACTTTGTCCATAATTTAATACAAATACAGGATCATTGATTTCAATCTCGCGTGACACATTTGCGCTATCATGGTATGTACTTTGTTGAAGCCGCCTGCTCTCTACCTGATTATGTAGATCAGGGTAAACTAATGAATGCCTTCTTTTAAGTACTCTTTTCATGAGCAGTTCAGCAGTGGGGTCCCAGTGAGTGAGTGGGGTCTCGTGCGGTAGCTAAGCAGGACTCGGGATAGGCGAGTCTGCAGTGAGCCTTCAGTCACTCTCTTCAAGCCTTCCTTGATGGTTTGCACTGCTCTCTCTGCCTGACCATTGGACGCTGGTTTAAACGGGGCAGATGTGACATGTTTGATCCCGTTACGGGTCATGAATTCTTTGAACTCAGCACTGGTAAAACATGGCCCGTTGTCGCTCACCAGGATATCAGGTAAGCCGTGAGTGGCAAACATGGTCCGCAGGCTTTCAGTAGTGCCAGCAGACGTGCTAGCCGACATTATCTCACTTTCAATCCACTTGGAGAACGCTTCTACAACCACAAGGAACATTTTACCCAAGAACCGGCCCTGCATAAGCTGATGTGTACCTTAGACCACGGTTTGGAGGGCCAAGACCATAAACTTAACGGTGCCTCCCTGGGTAAATTGCTTAACTGCGAACATGTATTACATCTGTGAACACAGGACTCTTACGTCCGCATCGATACCGGGCCACCACACCTGGGATCTGGCTATCGTTTTCATCATTACGATGCCTGGGTTGGTACTGTGGAGGTCATTGATGAAGGTGTCTCTGCCCTTCCTGGGAACCACTACTCGATTGCCCCACAGAAGGCAGTCTCTGCCTGTATAGACATTTCATCTTTGCGCCGCTGGAACGGCTTTATCTCTTTCTGCATTTCCACTGGGACACTGGAACAGCTCCCATGAAGCACACAGCTTTTGACTAGAGATAATAAGGGGTCCTGGCTTGTCCAGGTTTTGATCTGCTGGGCAGTGACGGGTGACTGCTCACTCTCAAATGCTTCCATAACCATGGCTACATCTGCAGGCTGCACCATTTCCACCCGTGGTGGGCAATGGCAACCTACTGAGAGCATCGGCGCAGTTTTCTGTGCCTGGCTGTTGCAGATGGCGTAGTTGTATGCGGACAACGTGAACGCCCATCTCTGGATGCGGGCCGATACGTTGGTATTTATCTCTTTACTCTCGGAAAACAGGGATATAAGTGGCTTATGGTCAGTTTACAATTCGAATTTTAGCCCAAACAGGTATTGATGCATTTTCTTTACCCTATAGACACACACTAACGCTTCTTTTTCAATCATGCTGTAGGCTCGCTCAGCCTTAGACAGACTCCTGGATGCATAAGCAACCGGTTGCAGTTTCCCAAAATCATTAGCTTGTTGCAATATACACCCAACGCCATATGACAACGCATCACATGCTAGTACCAAACGCTTACATGGATCATACAACACAAGCAATTTGTTTGAGAATAACAATTTTCTCACTTTTACAAAGGCATTTTCTTGGCTTTTGCCCCAAACCCATTTGCCCCTTTTCGTAGTGAGACATGTAGTGATTCCAACAGTGTGCGGAGAGCCGGTAAGAAGTTACCAAAGTAGTTCAGGAGTTCCAGAAACGACCGCAGCTCCGTCATGTTCTGTGGCCTTGGTGCGTTCTCGATTGCCTCCGTCTTCCCGTTGGTGGGCCTGATGCCATCCGCCGCAATCCTCCTTCCCATGAACTCCACTTCAGGCGCCAGGAAAATGCACTTCGAGCGTTTTAACCCGAGCCCCACACGGTTGAGTCAACTAAGAACCTCCTCCAGGTTCTGCAGGTACTCAACTGTGTTCCGACCTGTGACTAAGATGTCGTCCTGAAGACCATGGTGTGCGGGACCGACTTCGGTAAACTTTCTATGTTTCTCTGGAATGGCGCCGCTGCTGATCGGATTCAAAACGGGCATCTGTTATAAACAAAAAGACCTTTGTGCGTGTTGATGCAGGTGAGAGCCTTTGATGATTCCTCCAGTTCCTGCGTCATGTAGGCTGAAGTCAGATCCAGCTTCGTGAACGTCTTTCCTCCCGACAGCGTTGCAAAGAGGTCGTCGGCCTTTGGTAGTGGGTAATGGTCCTGCAGGGAGAAACGATTGATTGTAATCGCCACAGATTCTAAGTAACTGACGGTGCCGTCTCCCTTGAGGACTGGGACAATAGGACTGGCCCACTCGCTGAACTTGGATCGGTGAAATAATGCCCTCTCTTTGCAGCCGGTCTAGCTCAATCTCTACCCTTTCTCTTATGTATGGTACTGCTCTCGCCTTGTGATGGATGGGTTCTTGCCCACAGAATTAGGTGGATCTGCACTTTTGCTCTTTGGAATTTCCCGATGCCTGGTTCGAACAGCGAAGGAAATTTGTTTAAGTCCTAGGCACACGAAGTGTCATCAGCGGGCAATAGTGCTCCAATGTTGTCCCAGTTCCAGCGTATCTTTCCCAACCAGCTCCTGCCAAGCAGAGTGGGACCATTGCCCGGTACCACCCAGAGTGGTAGCTTGTGCACCGCTCCATCGTAGGAGACCTTTACAGTCGAACTGCCAATTACAGGAATCGGTTCTTTTGTGTAAGTTCTTAATTTTGTGCGAACTGGAGTTAAGACTGGCCTTGAGGTCTTGTTGCACCACAACCTTTCGAAAGTCTTTTTGCCCATGATGGACTGGCTCTCGCCCGTGTCCAGCTCCAGTGACACTGGGAGTCCATTTAGTTTAACATTCAGCATTTTCGGAGGATAATTCGTGGTGAATGTGTGCACTCCAGCTACCTCTGCCTCCTCGATCCGAGGCTCTGGTTCATCATGATCTTCCGTGGATCTGTCCTCCTCCTCTGCAACATGGTGGTTTGCAGGTTTAACGGGCTTTGCAGCTCGCCTGCACACTCGTTGGAGGTATCGCATTGTGCCACAGCCCTTGCAAATGTACTCTTTGAATCGGCATGAATGGAAACGATGATCACCCCCACAGCGCCAAGGTGTTAATGGCCTTGCATTCATCACCCTTGATGGTGGACTCAGACATCTGCGGACGTGCAGCTGCAGGTATGTGTGACCTGCCCTGTATGTTACGGTTCAAAACCAACATCACTTTGTTCACAATACTTGTAGCAACACTCATGTGAAGAGAGATTTGCTTCGTATTGTCACTGGTGGCAATGAACGCCTGGGCTATCGCTATGGTCTTACTCAAGGTTGGGGTTTCTACAGTCAAAAGTTTGCGAAGTATGGTTTAGTGGCCAATGCCAAGTACGAAAAAGTCTCTGAGCATGTGCTCCAAATTCGCAATGTCCTGCAAGGCGTCTTAGCTCAGCAACATAACTCGCCACTTCCTGGCCTTCAGACCTTTTGTAGGTGTAGAACCGGTATCTCGCCATCAGAACGCTTTCCTTCGGGTTCAAATGCTCTCGGACCAGTGTGCACAAATCATCGTACAATTTCTCCGTGGGTTTCGCTGGAGTGAGCAGATTCTTCATGAGGCCATACGTTAGTGCCCCACAGACGGTGAGGAGGATCGGCCTTCGTTTGGCAGCGCTCTCTTCCCCATCTAACTCGTTGGCCACGAAGTATTAGTCGAGTCACTCCACAAAAGTTTCCCAATCATCTCCCTCCAGAAATTTCTCCAGGATGCCCACTGTTCTCTGCATCTTTGGGTTCGCTATCTGTATCTCGTCGACAATTGTTGTGTATGAAGAAAGAATCAGACTGAACACTGTGAGCTCAAAGTAAAGTGTGACCTTCGTCTTTCATTGCAGGTCTCCAGAGTGCCTCTCCAACCTGTGAAGCCGCCTTAAACACCTGTGCTCCCAATGGATTATGGGATCCCTTGGGACTGCAGGAGAAGAGCCCTCTGGTGGCTGTACAGAGTAAATACAACTCCACATATATAACAGGTAGTATATCGGCGATGAGCTATTAGCTATATACCCCACAATGTACACCTAGGTTTAACCAAAAAGCTCATTGTATCAAAATGTTGTGTGAATTCACCATGAAGATTCAGAATATAGTCAATAATCAAGCAACAGCTGTTAGCTGACAAAATTCACATAACATGAAAAATCAAAAGAGATGAAAAGGACAGAAATTCCTTTTTTCCTCCACTGTACAAAAAACACTAAAAAAACAGGAGCTACAAAGGACTAATCTGGCTCAAGTATTTTTGTATAACACACTCTCCCCATGAATCAACACTCTAATAACTTTCTGAAGCGATTGTTGCAATTTGGATGACTTCTCAATATTCTTTATTTCTCCTCTTTGGAAAACTCAGCTTCCAGAGGCAAGCCCACACTTCCTTTCAACTGAAACAAGCTTATGTTGGAAGTATCTACCCCAAAACAGTGCGAAACACTAAACTGATAGTTAAAACTAACCAAGTTCCTTGCAAGAAGCAAAAATAAGTCACAGAAGACAGCAATACGTCACTTAATTTTCATTAGTACATTAATTCTCTTTTTGAGATAAACTTAAATGGTGTTTAAGATTCTTGGGGTTGGATTTTCTGGTCCTTTGCACTCTGCGTTTTGCCCTGGAACGGCGTGAAAGGCGGCGTTCAGGTCTCCTGCGCCCCCTCGCGATCCACCGGTCCAGTTTTGTGGCGGCGCTGTGCAACACCTCTCGTTGCGACACCGGCAGTAGTTTGGACTTTCCCCCGATCCGTCCACCTGGACGTGCGCCCACAATGACCGCCTGGGAAAGCAATGCGGTCCAACATAGTCAGCGGCGCAGAGCAAGGTAAAGTACTCCAAAGGCAAGTGAACATAAGAACATAAGAATTAGGAACAGGAGTAGGCCATCTAGCCCTTCGAGCCTGCTCCGAAATTCAATAAGATCATGGCTGATCTGGCCGTGGACTCAGCTCCACTTACCCGCCCGCTCCCCGTAACCCTTAATTCCCTTATTGGTTAAAAATCTATCTATCTGTGACTTGAATACATTCAATGAGCTAGCCTCAACTGCTTCCTTGGGCAGAGAATTCCACAGATTCACAACCCTCTGGGAAAAGAAATTCCTTCTCAACTCGGTTTTAAATTGGCTCCCCCGTATTTTGAGGCTGTGCCCCCTAGTTCTAGTCTCCCCGACCAGTGGAAACAACCTCTCCGCCTCTATCTTGTCTATCCCTTTCATGATTTTAAATGTTTCTATAAGATCACCCCTCATCCTTCTGAACTCCAACAAGTAAAGACCCAGTCTACTCAATCTATCATCATAAGGTAACCCCCTCATCTCCGGAATCAGCCAAGTGAATCGTCTCTGTACCCCCTCCAAAGCCAGTATATCCTTCCTTAAGGTGACCAAAACTGTACGCAGTACTCCAGGTGCGGCCTTACCAATACCCTATACAGTTGCAGCAGGACCTCCCTGCTTTTGTACTCCATCCCTCTCGCAATGAAGGCCAACATTCCATTCGCCTTCCTGATTACCTGCTGCACCTGCAAACTAACTTTTTGGGTTTCATGCACAAGGACCCCCAGGTCCCTCTGCACCGCAGCATGTTGTAATTTCTCCCCATTCAAATAATATTCCCTTTTACTGTTTTTTTCCCCCCAAGGTGGATGACCTCACACTTTCCGACATTGTATTCCATCTGCCAAATCTTAGCCCATTCGCTTAACCTATCTAAATCTCTTTGCAGCCTCTCTGTGTCCTCTACAAAACCCGCTTTCCCACTAATCTTTGTGTCATCTGCAAATTTTGTTACACTACACTCTGTCCCCTCTTCCAGGTCATCTATGTATATTGTAAACAGTTGTGGTCCCAGCACCGATCCCTGTGGCACACCACTAACCACCGATTTCCAACCCGAAAAGGACCCATTTATCCCGACTCTCTGCTTTCTGCTCGCCAGCCAATTCTCTATCCATGTTAATACATTTCCTCTGACTCCGCGTACCTCTATCTTCTGCAGTAACCTTTTGTGTGGCACCTTATCGAATGCCTTTTTGAAATCTAAATACACCACATCCATCGGTACACCTCTATCCACCATGCTCGTTTATATCCTCAAAGAATTCCAGTAAATTAGTTAAGCCTGATTTCCCCTTCATGAATCCATGTTGCGTCTGCTTGATTGCACTATTCCTATCTAGATGTCCCGCTATTTCTTCCTGAATGATAGCTTCAAGCATTTTCCTCACTACAGATGTTAAACTAACCGGCCTATAGTTACCTGCCTTTTGTCTGCCCCCTTTTTTAAACAGAGGCGTTACATTAGCTGCTTTCCAATCTGCTGGTACCTCCCCAGAGTCCAGAGAATTTTGGTAGATTATAACGAATGCATCTGCTATAACTTCCGCCATCTCTTTTAATACCCTGGGATGCATTTCATCAGGACCAGGGGACTTGTCTACCTTGAGTCCCATTAGCCTGTCCAGCACTACCCCCCTAGTGATAGTGATTGTCTCAAGGTCCTCCCTTCCCACATTCCTATGATCAGCAATTTTTGGCATGGTTTTTGTGTCTTCCACTGTGAAGACCGAAGCAAAATAATTGTTTAAAGTCTCAGCCATTTCCACATTTCCCATTATTAAATCCCCCTTCTCATCTTCTAAGGGACCAACATTTACTTTAGTCACTCTTTTCCGTTTTATATATCTGTAAAAGCTTTTACTATCTGTTTTTATGTTTTGCGCAAGTTTACCTTCATAATCTATCTTTCCTTTCTTTATTGCTTTTTTAGTGCGAGTGCTTGTTCTTTTAATTTTTTTTAGCGATCTGTGGTGGCGTGGGCAATGTTTTGGGAATGTTTTTGTGTTTTTTTTTAAGGTTTTCCCCCTCCCCCGCTTCCAGGCCACTCTCAGTGCGCGTACGACCCGGCACTTTAGTTCGCAAGTTTCCCATCCTTGCGCCATGAAAAGTGTACGTGCCTCCCTTAGCGCTGTGCCCCTTCATGCAGGGCTCAGTTGTCGAAACTTTCTTACCAAAGCGCACACTATTCATGGCCGATAACTGGAGAAAGCTTACTATATCCATTCCCATGTTTAAACAGTTTCTGCGTACAGAAACTATTAATCAAAATCAGATCAAAGACACAGCGATAACACAATGTCCCAGATTTTGCGGTAAAAATAGCGGTGAGGCTAGCCTCTCGAGCATCCTCGATTTTAATCGCTCCACCATTGGTGGCCGTGGCTTCAGCTGCCAAGGCCCTAAGGCCCCGCTGGAATTCCTTCCCTAAACCTCTCTGCCTCTCTTTTATTTTTTAAGACTCTCCTTAAAACCTACCCGATCCGCCCCATTATCTCCTTATGTGGCTCGGAGTCAAATTTTGTTTAACAACACTCCTGTAAAGCACCTTGCGACGTTTTATTGTTAAAGGCACTATAGGTATGTAAAGAGAAAAAGGTTAGTAAAGACAAACGTAGGCCCCTGCAGTCAGAATCAGGGGAAGTCATAACGGGGAACAAAGAAATGGCAGACCAATTGAACAAGTACTTTGGTTCAGTATTCACTAAGGAGGACACAAACAACTTTCCGGATATAAAAGGTGTCAGAGGGTCTAGTAAGTAGGAGGAACTGAGGGAAATCTTTATTAGTCGGGAAATTGTGTTGGGGAAATTGATGGGATTGAAGTCCAATAAATCCCCAGGGCCTGATGGACTGCATCCCAGAGTACTTAAGGAGGTGGCCTTGGAAATAGCGGATGCATTGACAGTCATTTTCCAACATTCCATTGACTCTGGATCAGTTCCTATCGAGTGGAGGGTAGCCAATGTAACCCCACTTTTTAAAAAAAGGAGGGAGAGAGAAAACAGGGAATTATAGACCGGTCAGCCTGACCTCAGTAGTGGGTAAAATGATGGAATCAATTATTAAGGATGTCATAGCAGCGCATTTGGAAAATGGTGACATGATAGGTCCAAGTCAGCATAGATTTGTGAAAGGGAGATCATGCTTGACAAATCTTCTGGAATTTTTTGAGGATGTTTCCAGTAAAGTGGACAAAGGAGAACCAGTTGATGTGGTATATTTGGACTTTCAGAAGGCTTTCGACAAGGTCCCACACAGGAGATTAATGTGCAAAGTTAAAGCACATGGGATTGGGGGTAGTGTGCTGACGTGGATTGAGAACTGGTTGGAAGACAGGAAGCAAAGAGTAGGAGTAAATGGGTACTTTTCAGAATGGCAGGCAGTGACTAGTGGGGTACCGCAAGGTTCTGTGCTGGGGCCCCAGCTGTTTACATTGTACATTAATGATTTAGACGAGGGGATTAAATGTAGTATCTCCAAATTTGCGGATGACACTAAATTGGGTGGCAGTGTGAGCTGCGAGGAGGATGCTATGAGGCTGCAGAGTGACTTGGATAGGTTAGGTGAGTGGGCAAATGCGTGGCAGATGAAGTACAATGTGGATAAATGTGAGGTTATCCACTTTGGTGGTAAAAACAGAGAGATAGACTATTATCTGAATGGTGACAGATTAGGAAGGGGGAAGGTGCAGCGAGACCTGGGTGTCATGGTACATCAGTCATTGAAGGTTGGCATGCAGGTACAGCAGGCGGTTAAGAAAGCAAATGGCATGTTGGCCTTCATAGCGAGGGGATTTGAGTACAGGGGCAGGGAGGTGTTGCTACAGTTGTATAGGGCCTTGGTGAGGCCACACCTGGAGTATTGTGTACAGTTTTGGTCTCCTAACTTGAGGAAGGACGTTCTTGCTATTGAGGGAGTGCAGCGAAGATTCACCAGACTGATTCCCGGGATGGTGGGACTGACCTATCAAGAAAGACTGGATCAACTGGGCTTGTATTCACTGGAGTTCAGAAGAGTGAGAGGGGACCTCATAGAAACGTTTAAAATTCTGACGGGTTTGGACAGGTTGGATGCAGGAAGAATGTTCCCAATGTTGGGGAAGTCCAGAACCAGGGGTCACAGTCTAAGGATAAGGGGTAAGCCATTTAGGACCGAGATGAGGAGAAACTTCTTCACCCAGAGAGTGGTGAACCTGTGGAATTCTCTACCACAGAAAGTAGTTGAGGCCAATTCACTAAATATATTCAAAAGGGAGTTAGATGAAGTCCTTACTACTCGGGGGATCAAGGGGTATGGCGAGAAAGCAGGAAGGGGGTGCTGAAGTTTCATGTTCAGCTATGAACTCATTGAATGGCGGTGCAGGCTAGAAGGGCTGAATGGCCTGCTCCTGCACCTATTTTCTATGTTTCTATGTTTCTATAAATACGAGTTGTTGTTGTTGAGGCTATCAGCGCGCACTGGTAATAAAGAGTAAATCGGACAGCAACTTCCGGCGATCGCACATGCACAGGTAAATGCAGAAATCAGGAAGTTGTTGTCCGAGTTGCCCTGCTCCTCCACAAGCTTCACTATTAAAACAGTATCTTGCTGAGACACAGCATTGAAACACATGGAAGGACGTGAAGTTGTTGTATTTAGCTACTAAACTCACCAGAAAATGTGAGGGCTTGTCCATTCCAGTGGAAGTCATCATAGGCAGTTATCATAGGAATCGAGGAAGACTTGCTTCCACTCCTGAAGTGAGTTCTTTGGTGGCTGAACAGTCCAATACAAAAGCCACAGTCTCTGTCACAGGTGGGACAGATAGTCATTGAGGGAAGGGGTGGGTGGGACTGGTTTGCCGCACTCTCTTTCCGCTGCCTGCACTTGATTTCTGCTAGCTCTCGGTGTTGAGACTCGAGGCGCTCAGTGCCCTCCCGGACGCACTTCCTCCACTTAGGGCGGTCTTTGGCCAAGGACTCCCGGATGTTAGTGAGGATGTCGTACTTTATCAGGGAGGCTTTGAGGGTGCCCTTGTAACGTTTCTGCTGCCCACCTTTGGCTCATTTGCCATGAAGGAGCTCCGAGTAGAGCACTTGCTTTGGGAATCTCGTGTCTGGCATGCGAACTATGTGGCCTGCCCAGCGGAGCTGATCGAGTGTGGTCAGTACTTCAATGCTGGGGATGATAGCCTGGACGAGGACGCTGATGTTGGTGCGTCTGTCATCCCAGGGGATTTGTAGGATCTTGCGGAGACATCGTTGGTGATACTTTTCCAGCGACTTGGTGTCTACTGTACATGGTCCATGTCTCTGAGCCATCCAGTGTAAGTACATTATTAATGGCATGATAACTCTTAATTACTGCCAACCAACCTGTCACTGAAAATTAACTTTTACAAGTGTGGAGTTTTATTCCTACAACTTTTAAATATTGTTGGAGATTTAAAATTAAATAACGTTTTTTTTAAAACTTTTTCTTTTTTCTAAACCAGTCTGTTAACCCCATCTTTCTTTCTCTCTCTTTATTTCACTTTCTGTAGATGATTTGGCATTCTTAAAGCTTCTCAAAAAAAAAAGTTTTTATTAAATTGGATAAATTTGACACTGCACAAAATTAAAATTTGTTTTTTCAGGGCTATAACCTTTTTTTCGGGACTTGAGCACATAAATCTAGGCTGGCACTCCAGTGCAGTGCTAAGGGAGTGCTGCACTGTCGGAGATGCCACCTTTCAGATGAAACATTAAACTGAGGTCCCATCTGCTCTCTCCAGTGGATGTAAAAGAGCAGGGGAGTTATCCCCGATGTCCTGGCCAATATTCAGCCCTCAATCAATATAACAAAAAAAACAATTTATCTAATCATTATCACATTGCTGTTTGTGGGAGTTGTTATGTGGATACTGCTGCCACGTTTCCACATTACAACAGTGACTACACTCCAAAAGTACTTCATTGGCTGTAAAGCGCTTTGAAACGGCCCGTGGTTGTGAACAACGCTATATAAATGCAAGTCTTTCTTTCTTTAGCAGTCAATATGCTGTGAAAATTCCAGTTACACCAAAGGAAATTTCAGCTCATCCAGGACTGGATGACAGACAAGCAGTCTGATAACAGCGACAATGGAGGAGGTTGAGAGAGGCAGTGGGGAGTTAGAGCTGGGTTTCATCAGCGTACATGTGAAACCTGATGTTTTCGGATGATGTCACCAAGGGACAGCATGTCGATGAGAAATAGGTGGGGTAAAGGATAGATCCTTTGTGGGACTTCAGGAGGTAACTGTGCAGGGGTGGGAAGTGAAGCCATTACACAAGATTCTCTGGCTACGACTGGATAGGTAAGAGCGAAATCATGTGAAGGTAGTGCCACTCAGCTGGCCAATGGAGGAGAGGTGGACGGTATGGTCAGTCATGCCAAAGGCCGCAGACAGGTCAAGGAACATGGAGAGGGATAATGCATATAGGATGTCATTTTGTTAATTTGATTGGGACAGTTTCAGTGCTGTGGCAGGGGTAGAAACCTGACTGGAGAGTTCAGCCATGGAGTTGCAGGATAGATGGGCATGGAATGGGGGGGGCGGTGCGGGAGGCGACAACCAGGTTCAAGGACTTTGGTGAGGAAAGGGAGGTTGGAGATAGGATGGTTGTTTGCAAGGACAGAGGGGTCAAGTGTTGGTTTTGTGAAGAGGGGGGTGATGACAGTGATGAAAGGGAAGGATGCAGTACCCGAGGAGAGGGAACCATTTACAATATCTGCTAGCATGGAGACCAGAAAGGGAAGTTGGGTGGTCAGCAGTTTATTGGGAATGGGGCGAGTGTAGGATGTGGGTCCCATAGATAAGATGAACTCAGAGGGTATGAGGATGAATGGAGAAACTAGAGAGAGATGCAAGTTCCAGGCTAGGTCACAGGGGAATCTTGGGGGAAATTTGTCTCGGTGGGCAAGAGAAAGGGATGTTTGCGACAGAATAGTTAAATATATGGCCTAATCTTATAAGTTAAAAATAGGTCAGATATTGCTCCATCAGAGACCACCATTTAAACAAAACAGAACTAATATCTGTAGATTACATATGGCATTACATTTGCATTATTAATTGCACGAAGAAATATTAACATGAAGATATGAACTAAATATGATCCAAATTATATTAAACTACAATTTTTTTTTTTAAACTTAGCTGAAGAAAACTTGCAATTCATTATTAAAATTGGAAACAAAAACTTATTCTAACATTTTACAACAGCCAAAACATACTAACACAAACATCTACATAGTGGAGCATTTGGACCAGAGGAAGATGCAAGGTGATCAGGAGAAAACGGAACACTGGGATTGGCTTTGGATTTCTCTATCAAAGAGACAGCACAGTCATGGGTCGATGGACCACCCTCTGTGTTGTAAACAACTATGGTTTTATGGAGTGAGTGAACATACGAGCAGGTGTGTGATAGGAGGTGCCAAGAAGAATATTCAATCACTATAATCATACTCTCTGCAATCATGCGTAAACTCAGTCCAATTGAATTGTTATTTTCCCCGTTTTCATATCCACCACCAATCAAGATGATACAATAAGCAACCTATTCTCAGTCTTGGTTCATAGTGAGCACAATTGTTAGTTTATGTTGATTTGCTCATTAACATTCCCCATCCTTCTTTTGGGTATATGTCTCACCTCCACCCAATACTTCAAACTGGCTGGAAAAAAACTAACCAGGTAAAGAACCATAATTTCAAATAGACACTTGAAGCAACATGCTCCTGTTATTAATTTAGCTTGCCATTACTAAAACAAATATATAATTACTTTACTTAGCACACAGCAGAACAAAGTAAACATCCATTGCAACACTCATCACCCTTTGCAAGGATTAATACCAAGTCACTCTTATAATAGGAAAAATAAAAGTTCAAAATTACAAAAGATAAAACTAAATTATGATACTTTTATCAGATATCTATTCTGCATACAAATCATTGAAAACTAAGTGTTCGCTGTCTGTACTTACAACCTATAATTACTGCACAATTAGTATAACATTAATATTTAGTTAACATTCACCAGCTCTGTCATATCTGCGAAACACAGTGACTAAGATAAACTAATGAGAAATAAAAAGCCAAACATAAAGGGATCTCTCTATTCTAATTCTGTCAATCAATCTCTATAACTGCTCAGAATTTATTGTTTATCAGTAAAAGGAACTTGAAAAAGTTACATCCAACGCAAGATTTTTTTTTAAAAAGATAAGTTACCTGTTGATACAGTGGTGAGAATGGTCAAAAACATTATTGAAAATGTACATTGGAACTCAAAACAATAGGCATCCGATTAATTTGGAAAATTTCCATATAAGGAAACTCCCAGAGTTATTACTTTTTAAAAAGTAAAACTATACCTGGAAAATTACGCCTTTGCCTTTTGATCGCCTATTCAAATATATACAAGACTATGACTAGCTATTGTTACAAGGCTTTGGGCATTAAAGAAAATCAATAATCAATATTCATCCAAACAAACCATCACTACATTTTTAATTCATTCACAGGATGTGGGCGTTGCTGGCAATGGCAGAATTTATTGCCCATCCCCAATTGCCATTTGGTAGAACGGAGTGGCTTGCTAGGCCATTTCAGAGGACAGTTAAGAGTCAACAACATGCTGTGTATCTGGAGTCACATATAGGCCAGACTGGCTACGGACTGTAGATGTCCTTCCCTAAATGACACTTGATCATTCACATTATTTTTCAACTTGGGAGAGGGTACCATAATTCCCTAACATATCATAATTATTGGTGCAGCACTATAATGTGCTCACCACTGAGCTATTCAATATGAATAGAGTTTTCTCAGTATAACACAAGCTGCCCGTAATACAACCCTTCAATAATTTTTAAAACAACCCCCATTTTCCTTTTCAATTTTCTCCCCTCCTGGAGATTGCTGGAAAAGGTTCAACAGCAGCCTTCCAGTCATCCATGTGCATGCCCAACAAGTTATTCAACCACGGGGAATTATTGCTAACCTTGAATCGGGCCTTCCACCCAAGTGAACATTTCAGCAAACATCACTGGATAGCAGTCAGAATTGGGAAAACCCAGCTAACTTTCCACTTCCTTATCCCAGTGAATGTGAACATAACTGTTGGGGCCCAACTTCATTCTGACTAAGAGCAGTTAACAGCATAAATCATGGATTGAACTAGAACTGACTGACCCATATGGTCTACTATTACATTGCACAGTGGATCAAGACGCCCTGCATTTTTCCTATTGTTGTGTGCTGCAAAAATGCACAGAAAAGAAACACATGTGATGTGGCCTAACAGCAAATTTTAAGAATAAAACTCCGAACAGAAAACCTAAGAATGATCAGTAATAAGAAAACATTACATTGTGGAAGTTATAACAGACTTTAGATAGACCATTTTCTTCAATCACTCACATTGTACTGCAACATACCACCTGCCATCCAGCACTCAGTCATTATCCTATACAGACTGTGATGTTCCCCTGTAATGCATAGTAAAAGAAACTCCAAGCTCACTTGTTCATATCAAGCAGGAATGCATCACTTCTATTCAAAATCACTTGATTTGATCAAGAGTCATCCTTTACAAATAGTCATAACACTCCCACCAGTAAAAAAAAATATACAATTAATAATGTAAATTTGAAGGCACTTCACTCCAGCAACTTATCACATAATCCTAACCGAGATGCGTTACAGCACACCAGACATTATATTATGCTATGTTATGCCGGCATTGTGATTTATTATATAAAAAGATACAATGATCACTTGTTCATCCAAACTTATTTATGCACAGGTAGTATTTATAGATAACCATCAATGATTATTGCTAACAGGATATTTTAGATCTAGTATTGTGTAATGAGACAGGTTAATTAGTAAACTTATAGTAAAGGATCCTATGGGAAAGAGTGATCATAATATAATTGAACTTCATATTAAGTTTGAGTGATGTGGTTAAATACAAAACTCAGGTCTTAAATTTAAACAATGCCAATTACGGAGATATGAGCTGCAAGTTACATAAGAGCATAAGAAATAGGAGCAGGAATAGGCCATATGGCCCCTCAAGCCTGCTCCGCCATTCAATAAGATCGTGGCTGATCTGATCATGGGCTCAGCACCAATTCCCTGTCCACTCCCCATAACCCTTTACTCCCTTATCACTCAAAAATCAGTAGGAAGAATGGTAAAGCAGAGTTTTTTTGTAATAAAAGGTGAGTGACTAGTAAATGTTGGCATTCAAAGGGATTTGAGGGTCCTTGTACACGAATCACTGGAAGTACAGGTACAGCAACCAATTAGGAAGGCAAGTGATATGTTAGCCTTTATTACAAGGTGGGTTGCAGTATTAGAGTAAGGAAGTCTTGCTGCAACTGTATAGGGATTTGGTGAGACCAAACCTGGAGTACTGTATACAGTTTTGGTTTCCTTACCCAAGGAAGGATATACTTGCCTTAGAGGGGGGTGCAACAAAGGTTCACTAGACTGATTCTGGGATGAGATGGCTGTCCTATGAGGAAAGATTGAGTAGAACGGGCCTATATTCTCTAGAGTTTAGAAGAATGAGAGGTGATCTCATTTAAATTCTTAGAGGGCTAGACAGGGTAGTTGCTGAGAGGTTGTTTCTCCTGGCTGGAAAGTCTAGAATGAGGGGTCATAGTCTCAGGATATGAGGTCAGCCATTTAGGACTTAGATGAGGAGAAATGTCTTCACTCATTTTCTACCTCAGAGGGTTAGGGTTAGGATTAGATGCTCAGTCGATGAGTATATTCAAGACTGAGATCGATAGATTCTTAGGCATTAAAGAAATCAAGGTGGGAAAGTGCAGTTAATGTCAAAGTTCAGCCATAACCTTATTGAATGGCAGAGTAGGCTGGAGAGTCATATTGTCTACTCCTGCTCCTATTTCTTATGTTTAAAAATCTTTTAAGCTTAAAAATTAATGGGGTTTTTTTAGCTGTCATGAAGTAAAAAATTTGGATCATTATTTGGTACTAGGAGCTAACTTAAAATATGTATTGATCCCCTCTTTCTGACTTTAACAACATACTAATGCAACTTTAAACAGCTTGACATCCAATGTGAATCTCTGCTAAATGTTAAATTACTGAAACTAAGCATTATGCCAAAACTGATTCTCCTAAAAGAAATTATGCTATGAGGGGAGGGGGAAAGTAAACAGCACAAATTATGATTAAAAACAGAATTAAAATAGTCTAGAAAACACCTACCTTGACTGACAGGATCTGCAAAGTTGTCACTAAGTAGTTTATACTCAGCAGTCAGATAGAATACAGACAAATATATCTTGGGTACTTATACAGGGTATTTCGAACCATAAGTGAAATTCCAGAGAGAGATTTTCAAGCCATACTAAACACGTGGCTTGCTCTTATGCTTGGAGAAAAGTCTAGTCTTTAATGTTATAAATAACTGTGGGTCACCAGAGAAACAAATTACTCATGTCTCCTTTCTAGGTTCTTGCAATAGCATCAGCAAATAATGAATGTCACAAATCCTACACAAGTGCAAAACAAGAACAGCAAACATATCAAATGTGCAAATAAGCACGTGATGGGATTGCTTCTTAGTGCTTTGTGAGCATACAAAAAAACATGCCAGGTTTTATGGGTGCCATGTAATTTATAGTTTTGAGGAGCAAGAACCAAACCAAGAAGGGAACAATTATTGAAAAGTGTAGAAAAGTAAAGAATTAATCTTGATTTAAGAAGTGTTTTATGCTGTCAATAAAGCTTACCAGTTCAATACCATGTTGTAACTAATGAATAAGTAACTCAAGGAGACAATGATAAAAAAAATAATCTCATTGGCATTGACAGTAGCCCAAAAAGTAAATATTTGAATTTGTAATACATACAAATCAAAAATAGACAAAACCCTGCGATTATTAACTACCATATACACAATAGTAAAAACAAATTCTAGAATTATTATATATGTAAAACTTTAATTTAATTAAGTAATATATTACAACTGATAAAAATAGCATATGGTGCAGGATTGAGATTTGTGAGTGGAAGTTTCACTATGCATTGCAGGGGATCATATACCAACCAAGGTTTAGGCAGTTTCCATTGAGAGGAAGAATAAAGCCAAAAAAAGTGAAATCCGAGGCATTGTCATGCATCTTCCAACAGTCAACTCAAGAATTACAATAGTAGAAGCCTTGGAATAATGACGTGATAGAAGCAAGAGAAAGAGAACCAAAAAGGAGGTAAATATTTATTTTAATATGTATCCCATAAAGATACAAAACTTGGGCAGTTGTGAGAAGCTTGGTTATTCAAAAGAAGTGTACCAAAAATGGAACAAACAGTCTAAACAGTAACTGGCAGATATCTTTCCTAAATAAGTGATCTCAATACTTTTGAAATACAGCTCAAGAATATTCATTTTCAAAACATGTTGCAACCACAATTTCATACATTACTGCACCTTTCTTCCAGAATACTAGGAAATTGGAATTCATAACCTACCCGAGAAGATAGACAGCCCTTTCAATATCATTGAGCTCTTCGTCAACTGTCAATCTTTCTATCTCTTCTGGTGTCTACAAATGTAAATAAATATTAAAAATGGAGTAGATATGGAATGACTGGATGGTTATCAGTGAATTACAAGATAGTTTCAATCAAGATAGATTCAATCAAGGGAGTGTCAGATGATACAAACTGCAATGGAAAAACACATCCGGATTGTTGCCAAAATACAAGATTAGATTACTGTTTTGAAATGTGCTGGCAACGATCCAGAATTATATATATTTAGAAGACAATGCTACATTCTTAATATAGAGCACAATTAATCTGAACTGGTCAGGAGTGAGCACAGTTCAAACTAGCAATTTGTTTGGACTCGTGATTCATCACTCTAAAATAAAGCAGTGAGAAGCCATTTAAGTTTTACATCAGGAGGGCAAATACAGTATCACTGCTTTAAAAAAAACAGCATGAGCCAGAACTGAAGTCAGAAGGAAAAGTGTAGGGGAACACCAGTTGACAGCAATGAACTTGGCTCTTCCAGCACTGTGATGATCAAATGGCAATTCAATCTTCCCGACTCCAACCCCAGCTTTAAGTGTGATTTTAAACTTGAAGTTCCATCTGTATGCAGTCACACTTCCAATGCCATTTGTCCACAGCTAAGTGTGCAGGTTCTAGTCTGTGGACTAGTGTTAATTTCTAACTACTAAAGGTATTTTATAGATGACAGTTATAAAAGGATGATATATGTATTTGACAGGCTATATAATAAACTACTCAAACTGCCAAGAGTTTGCCAAAACCACATAGCTATAGGAAATACTCTTTTTGCCAATAAGTGTTTTTTAGCTATCACTTCTGTTTAGATTACTGATCTGTGCAGACTGGACATTTAGTTTGAATGTTGTGAGGACATCTAGTTTGTTCCACATCTAGTTTGTTCCACATCAGAAATGTCATTAAATTAGTGGCATACAACTTTGCAGTACATCAAATAACATTAAACAGTGACTCATTTACACTTCAGAATTAAAATAGAAACATATTAAGATTTGGCCAAAAATATAACCTGATCTGTTTCGTATCCATTTATATTTGCTACAATTCATATTTGCATAAAGCATGGATAAAGCTAATATCCAGTGATGGATTTACTCTTAATAAATAAGCACAATGCAAGTGTCCGTGATGCTGATAGTGTTAAATAGGTAGAATAACGTTTCGTTTAAAATTAATTATAATTTGCTAACGATATAAGATTTGGCACTGCAGATTTTATGTTTCATTTTCTGATAACTTACGCAATTCAGCTTTACCACCCTGTGGTTGTATTAATGGGCCTGTATAATGAACCAGATTCAGTCTCACTACCCTGATCAATGGATGTCCGCTTTAAGTACATTTCCAGTGCAGTGGGGTCAAGGGTAAGTAGGCTACCTTCAGTGCACTGTAACCGCAGCGCGTTTTATAAGCCCACTGTAACCTCGACAGTTTTACTTCCAGCGGAGCACAACAAACATCAATAAAATATGTATTGAAAAACATGTATTATCCCCAGCCCTCCCCGCAGGTACACACCTTCAGATATCTACGCACAGGTCTCTCAATGAAACTAAGTTCCTGCAAATCTTCTATTTGACCGAACAAATTCTCCTGGTTGAAATCCATCATCTTTAATCTTTTTTTTAATTATTAAACAGATAAAACAGCCAGCGTCCGAAGGCGGGAGGAGTGTAGCAGTGCGGGATTGAGGAGGGGGGTCCGGTGGGGTGTAGGGAGGGGAAGGAAGGTCAGCGGTCCTCCGACAATCCCAGCATCATCTCCCGGTGTCTGCGCTGTTGCGTCTCTTCGGAAGGGGAGGCAGTTGGAGATGCGCCGCGGCTCCCGCTCCTTCTCTCTCTGCCAACCGATAAACCCACACGCCGGAAACTCCTGGGCTGGACACGGGCTGAGCCGCTTCCAAATGGTCCTGTCACAGCGGAATCTTCACTTTATTCGGGCGGTCTTCCTCCCCTCCCGTTACTATTAATAATCCTGATTCCCCCTCCCCCCTCTCCGGTTCGGGTCCAGTCGACCACCGCCGCCTCCCTCTCCAACACACGATCAAAACAACAATCCTCTTTTTTTTTCCCCCTTCCTCGCCGATGCCTAAAGACGCAGCCTTGGCTTGCGAGTGCGAGCAGCAACCGGGAGTGCGCGGAGCGGGGGCGGTGAGGGAAGGGGGGAGGGAGGAGCCGCTGCCGCCGCGCGGGCAGCCGTCGCCTGGGAAACCGGCCGCTACGGCGAGAGGCGGCTGACAAACCTCCCACACACCTGCGCGGAATGATTTTGACTCCTCTCACTCTCCCAACAGCCTCCCTTGCTTAGCTTTCTCTACTCTCTCCACAGATGCTGCCTGACCAGCTGAGATTTCCAGCATTTTCTGTTTTTATTTCAGATTCCAGCATCTGCAATATTTGGCTTTTGTATTGCTGTTTATGGGACCTTGCTGTGTGCAAATTGGCTGTTGTGTTTCCTACATTACAACTGTGACTACACTTCAAAAGTATTTAATTTGCTGCAAAGTGCTTTGCAATGGCCTGAGATTGTGAGATTATTTTATTCTTCACCTGGAAGATTTCACTGAGAGTATTGACAAGCTGTTTAACGACGAAAGGGTTCCCATAGTTCAGTCCATTCCCGTTCTCATTTTATACTGACACAACTGCATTTTAAAACAGGTGCCCAAGATGGGATCTCTTGTTGATTTCTCCTCTCCCTAGATCAATGGTGCTGAGACCAATTGTAGCAACCCTACACACATCATTCCCACTCCGCCAAGATGAGCTAACTGATCACAGACCAGGCATTGATCCTCGAACCTTCCGAGTCTGTACCACTCCAGGCCAATGCATTTACCAGTGTAGATATCTGATCTGAACAGGCATAACTATTGGGAGCAAAACCCAGCGGTATACACAAAAGCAATACCTGTGATATCTGGAAAGAGCCAAATGACAATCAAAAAGGCCACAAGAACAAAGATTTGTACCACTTCCAAGGAAACCTACTGTGGCAAAATAGAATGGTTGGCTTGGTAGGCTGATATATATTTTAATATATTTGAATATAGCTAAGGTTCAGAATGGAGACTACTCCTTCACTCGGTACAAAAGGATGGACTGGAGATATTAGGTCTACAGAAACCACATAGGACTGTAGATTATTAATTAGAAAGTAAAGGATTCCTTTTCATGGGCAGCATGATTGAAGTATTAATATACACAGTTTCAACAGGCTAATATGTGCTAATACAGTTGGTTGAAATGCAAGAAAATAATATAACTGTTACAAGCCATTATTCCATTGCTTATTAAAGTATGAAAACCTTTGAATGCTTTGTTTCGTGGCTTTCTTTAAAGCAGATCAGCGGGATAAATGTCCCAGTACTGGCTCAGAAGCATTGGACTCTGTTAATGTGGATAATGGTAGATTAATTCCCTTCGTTAATGTACTTTTAGTATTTTTTCCTACTTTTTTACTTCCAAGTCATTTTTAATTGTTCGTAAAATTTTAATTGTTAGTAAATTTGGTTGGTACTTTACAAATTGATTTAGTGTTATATTTCCTGGGGTCTGGCATAGGGACAAATTGAGATAGAATCCACTATCAGTTGGAATCAAAAACATGTTGTAACAGATTTTCGATCACAAACTAACATGTCAGGAATAGATTTCCAATGAAGGAACCGGACCCGAGAAAGTTGTACTGAAGTTCCTAAAGTCACTTTTATTTTTGTATTTAAAGACATCTGAACCCCTAAATTATTATTGGTTTGAAAGGCAGAATTACAGTAGTCTCCAAACAATACTGTAAAGCCAGTGGAACTCTCATGCTGTTGTCCACAGTCCAGATAAATCAAGGTTCCTTCAGAATGCATTAGTGATATGGTGATGTGCAGCTTCCCGAGCTTGTGAAGGTCCGTCTAATGGTAGAAGTATGTAGCTGCAGGTGCCAATTTGGAACAGGTAGCTTTAGAATGGGAAAATCCTATCCAGAAGCCACCTGGAAGGATGACAGGATGATGATGCCCAAATAGGGTCGTTCAGCCTGACTGCCTGCTTCTCTTCTGTGTACATCTGTGCCAGGGTGTCCTTGGAGATGGAGCACGCGGTGTCCGCCGGTACGCTCGCGGCCTTCCACGAGATGTGTGCGCTGGAGGGACTGGAGTGCATCGTTACCCCCGGCAACCAAATTTTAATTTGATTTTATATGTTTTAAAGTTTAATTTGTTTTAACTGCCGGTTTTAGTGTCCCCTCCCCTTTTATAGGGGGCACTTGTAAATTATGGTTTTACTGCCCAAAAAAAACCACAAAAATCACCCAAAAAAACAACAAAAAAAGGGCACGTGAAAAGTGTTTGAAGTGTCCCCCAGATCGGGGGGCACTTGATTTAATGTTTAATTTTGTTTACCCCAAAAAGAGTTGTAGCAAATGCAATATGGCAAACAGCCGGACGTACCAAATAAGGTGTTAAAATCAGAAAATTCTTAGGAGGAATCTGCCCCCAAAATCAATCGTCACCTTTGGCGTTTGTTTCCCCGCTCAGTAATTTCTAAATCCACCACTGCATAACTTTAGCAGCTCCGCTTCCCCCAAATAAAAGTGGGTATACCGTGAGCTTAAGTTCTGAACAACTTGTTGTATTTATATAGCGTCTTTAACGTAATAAAACATCCCAAGGCGCTTCACAGGAGTGTTATAAGACACACAAAAAAAAAGCCCACAACCCAGTATACTTTGAGGCTAACGCGATGTTTTGCCTGTCAGCTGCCGGGATGGGAGTGAGGCGGCTGCTGGAGCTGTGGATACACCCTGGTTACCTTGGCTGGCCTGCAGATTCCTCCCGCGTGGGGCGGGGGGGGGGAGAGGAGTTTGTCCCTGTCGTTCACTTTGTCAATAAAGTTTGTTTTCGCGCTCTTACGGCACCCCGGAGTATCGCGGGCTGCGATTGGCCGTTTCCCCGTGGCAGTTGGGCTGCCGGAGAACGCGTGGTGATCGGAGGGGACCGCGTTTTGTCAGGTGAGCGAGGCCGCAACGGATAGCTTGGGCCGCACTCGGCACAACGGTCCCGGCCTGTAGCTGAGGTGGGGAGGGGAGCGCTGAACGGGGGCCCGAACTGTGCAGTCCCGGGCCCGGGGATGGTCTTCGGTTGAACTATTCGCTAGGCCGGTCCCGACGCCTTTAGGGACAATGTCTTTCCCACATCATAACCGCGACTACACTTCACAAAGTACTTCATTGTCTGTTAAGCGGCTTTGGGACGTCCGGTGGTCGTGAAATGCCCTCTAGAAATGCAAGTCTTGTGGGGGTTAGGTCATCGTCCCCGTCCCCCCTCGACTGGAAACGCTCACTGCCCAGCCAGCATCTGCCACCGATCGATCTGTTGAGGGCAACAACAGCAAATGGTGGAAATACTCAGCAGGTCAGGCAGCATCTGTGGAGAGAGTAAGAGTGTTTCAGATCGGTGACCTTTCATCAGAACTGGGAAAAGTTAGAGATGTAACGGGTTTTAAACAGGGACAGGGGGAGGGAAGGAAAATCTGTAAATGGTGCTGAGTATTTCCAGCAGTTTCTATTTTTCATTTCAGATTTCCAGCAGTATTTTGCTTTTGTGACCTGAGGGTCTCCAGTGTTTTCTAGCAGGCCTAGTCCATCCAGCCATGCCATCTAAGTTGTGCTCAGCTTGCATTTCTATAGCGCCTTTTAATGTCCCAATGCACTTCACTGGAGCTTAATCAGACATTTTTTTTTAACACTGAGCTAAAGCTTGGTCAAAGAGGTGAGATTTAAGGAGGAGAGAGAAAGGCGGAGAGGTTTAGGGAGGGGACTGCAGAGATTGGGGCCTAGGCAGCTGAAGGCAGTGCTGTCAATGGTGGGGCAAAGGAAGTGAAGGATATACAAAAGGCCTGAGTTGGGGAAATGCAGAGATCTCAGAGGGTTGTAAGGCTGGAGGAGGTTACAGAGGTAGGGATAAATTAGAGATAATCGGACTACATAAACCAGAGTTCAAACCTCAGACCTTCCTAACCTCTAACACATGCTGAATTGTGCATTTATATAGTCACTGGGAAGCTCATATATAACTAGTGAGTCTCCTGTTTCATTACTCTCATTAAATCAGTAGACTTGTTGTTTCATAAGGACAGAAACATATTTTATAAAAGAGATTGTGGGTGTTTGTCCCTTTAAAGCTGGACGGTATAATTGCTCTGCGTTCTTGAAATTAATGCTGGGATCAGTTAAAGGTCAAACTACAGATCAGAAATTAAAGCAGAAAATGCTGGAAAACATTCAGCCGGTCGGGTAGCAGATGCGAGAAAGAAAGAGAGTTTAACCCTGACTTTGTTTGACGGGTAAATTAACAAATTCATAGATATTGAAGAACCCAAATATTCTTGGTGAGGGAAGTGAAACATACAGGGCTGGATTTTCCGGGGCCTATGACCATGCACGCACAGCGTATGCGGTCGGAAGTTTCGGGTTTCCTCATGCGCGAAAATCCGGAACTTGCGATCAAGTTTCAGCTTAACAGATCATATGAACCCGAAGGAAATGGACATTCACTGGTGCAGGGTTCTGCCCAACGAATGCCCACCAAACTCTTGTGCCTGGTAAAAGCAGGCGTAAAGCCTTATTTTACCAGTGTAAAAGTTTACTTTTTTTTAATTAAAATCATTAAACGTTCAAAAACCTTCAAAATTAGTTTTGTTATTTTTGGCCCCTTTAAAAATGTCTACATTTGTTTTTCAAAAAATTAAATTTTTGTTTTGAATGTATTTTAATTCATTTTTAATGTGATTTTATTTTAACTTGAGTGCAGTGAAAGAGTTTTTTTAGGAGATCCTATTATACATATGGGGATTCCATACATAAATGGATTCTCCATAAGCATAATGGGAATTCCCTTTTGTGATTGGTTGGGCTGGCTCACGTGATCCCAGGGACACTAATGAACTACATGCGCCCTGGGATGCGTGGGCCTTTAGGCAGATGTATGCCTGCAGGCCCAGGACCGCAAGCGACCGGAGATACAGAGGCATCAGGTAGGAGTGTACTTTTCGCACGGATTCGCTCGTGGGAAGCCTTTGACCATAATTTCCAGCTCGCAGTATTTTTAAGATTGTTTTGCATCTGTATGAAAGAGCTGCATTCAGAAGGTAAAAGTGTAAATTAGTGTAATTGTAAGAATCATTGTAAAAAGTTGCCTACATTTACCCCCTAGTTTGGAGCTGTTCAGTTGTTTTAACGTGATTTTCATGATCCGCTGCATTGAGAAAGTGGAAGTCAGGTCTAAAGGAACTAGGGCTGGGAGCTAATCAAATGAGATGACTAATCCAATCAGGTGTGGTAGAATAAATCTGCCCAAGATAAAATAACAAGTTATATGTGGCAGTGCACGGCAGATTATTTAGTATATTAGTTAAGGATAATTTTTTTAAATTTCAAACTCATCTAATCTCATGATTTGCGATGTCATGATTACTTTGTTCTTTATATGTTAACAAAAGTCCAAATGGCCGCCTCCGCTGCTGTACTATTCTATCTCAACCTGTATTGGCTGTTGAAAACGCAGCACGAAGGTCCAGAATTTGCGGTGGGGGTGACGGCGAACTGGTAACGTTCACGGTCATTCAGCCTTTGAAACTGACTGCAATTTCTGGACTTGAGACAAGCGCATGTGGAATTCCTGACATGGCGGTCTGTCATTAACATCTCTGAAACAGGCTTCTCTGTGCCCTCCCCCACATAGCCGGCACTGTGTAATCGGCCAAATCGGAGAAATTGACAAAAACGTTGGCTCTTCCGCAGTAAGAATGCTGTTAAATTCCTTACTAAAAGTTCGACCCAAAGAGATTAGGTGTAACTGGGGTTTTGAGAGCGTTATTACTGCTAAACAAATGTTAACGGCCTGGAAAACAAATTTTAATTTTGTGCAGTGTGAAATTTGTCTATTTTAATTTTTTTTTTTAAAAAGGGCCAGAATTTACAGTCTCTGTGACAGCGTATGCAGAGCATAAGCCTTCTGAAAGGCCCTGCCAGTTCTGGGTTCCGCGTGCACAAAAACCCGGAATCTGCGATCTGTTAAGGTACACCGTGACGGATCATCCGAACTGACGAGAAATTACTTCCGCTGCGCAGAGTTGGGCAATTTGCCAACTACTGCCCAGCAATGACCCACGAATCTCTTACGACTGGTAAAAGCAGGTATAGGGCCTGCTTTCACCAGCGTAAGGATTATTATAAATCTTAAATTTAAAAAATGATGCACAAACAATTAAAATTAGTTTATGCAATTAAAATTAGATTAAAATGTTTAAAATTAATTATTTGCTACAATGAAGGGACTTTTAATTAAATTTGAAAATCAGAATATTTATATTTATTACAGTTGTCTAAATTGTTTATTTAGGGATTCCAGTAGGGTTTAAGAGGATTCGGTTTGTAAATGGAATCCTCCTTTCTGCGATTTGATTGGCTGCTTAGACAGAAGAAGACGGCAGGACTTGCATTTATATAGCGCATTTCACAACCACCGGAAGACTCAAAGCGCTTTACAGCCAATGAAGTACTTTTGGAGTGTAGTCACTATTGTAATGTGGGAAACTCAGCAGACAGTTTGCGCATAGCAAGCGCCCACAAACAGCAATGTTATAATAACCAGATAATCTGTTTTTGTGATGTTGATTTAGGGATGAATACTGGCTAGGACACTGGGGATAACTCCTCTGCTTGTCTTCGAAATAGTGCCATGGGATATTTTATGTCCACCTGAGGTCAAACGGGGTCTCGGTTTAACATCTCATCCGAAAGACAGCCTGTTGATGTCACAGCAGTTCGAACAAGGGGATCCCCATCAACTTCGTTGATTTGAATGGAAGGGACCCGAAGTTTTCGACATGGGGACCACGGGATCCTTGTGCGAAGCGTACTTCGGGGCCAGCAGCGAGTGCCTTCGCTTCACTGCTGAGCGCAAATTCAGGGCCAACATTTGCAGTGTAACACATTTATGAACTGAACTTTTATTAACTTGGTTTTCAAAATGTTGCATGTGATTTCTTTTTTAGTATCAAAATGAAAGAAAGAAAAAGAAAGAAGTTTTTTATGCCTTCTAAATCCCAACAGAAGAAGATTAAAGTAACTGGACAATGGAAGCCAATGGCAATAGACCCAACTCTTTTCGGTGAGGAAGATTTGGGGGGGCTGATTTGTTTTGAAGAGCTTACAGATTACCAGTTGGTTAGTGCTAAATCGACAGAAAAGAAAACCAAAAAAAGAGTGTCTGATATTTCGGAGGTGTCCGATTTTTCTCCAAAGAAACAGAAAATTAGTGAAGATGGTTTACCAAATGTGACGCAAGCAACGAAGAAAAAAAGAAAAAAGACAGATCTCAAAATTCAACATGTCGAGGATGAAGAGGGTGTTACTAATTTCTCTGAGGATCTGAATGAACTTGAATGTTTAGATAAAAATGAGGCAGCAGAGGCAGAAGCAAACATTACTGTAGTTCCAAAGAAAAAGAAAAGGAAGAAGAAAAAGTCAGTAACTTCTCAATCCTCCAGGCTAGCCAAAAAAGTGAACAATTGGACAACGCATCATTCAGGTTCATCTGAGCAGGCAACTGATGTTTCTGCCTGGAAAGACTTGTTTGTCCCAGAGCCAGTACTCCGTGCCCTGAGTTCTCTTGGTTATACTGCTCCTACTCCCATCCAAGCCTTAGTACTGCCACCTGCTATTCGAGACAAATTAGACATTCTTGGTGCTGCAGAAACAGGTTGGTGCTATAATTTCACAATGTTGTACAAGAGCTTATCATGGTCATTAGTAAACTACAGATGTATCGGTATCTGCTGGTTTCTTGTATAACTGATGTACCAAAAGGTAGCTGTTTGGATATATCTTAATTTGTAACTTCCATATCAATATATGATATGATGACCAGTGTTTGTCACCTTTTGAGGGACAAGAAAGAACTTGCTTTTATATTACGTCTTTCATGTCCTTGGGATGTCCCAATGGGCTTCACAGCCAGTGGAGTATTTTTGAAGTGCAATGATGTAGGGAAATGTGGCAACCACTTTGCCCTCAGCAAGGTCTCTCAAACCGTACAAGAGGTAAATGACCAGATAATCTGTTTCGGTAGTGTTGGTTTATGAATAAATATTGGCCAGGACTCTGGATGATTTCCCCCTTGCGTTTGTCAGATAGTACCATAGGGATTGTTTACATCCACCTGAACAGGCAGACAGGGCCTCAGTTTAATGTCTTCTCTGAACGATGGCACCCTGAACAGCATTCCCTCGGTATTGTACTGAATGTTAGCTTAGATCATGTGCTCAACTCCTGCTGTGTGCTTAAACTCACAACCTACTGACACACGTGAAAATGCTCCCACTGAGTGAGTCAAACTAACATCCACCTGCATAATATAAAAGCAGCCTACCCCTTAAAAAAAACACTCGCTCATCCCACCCACTCCTTTACTTTGAGCATTCAATCACAGCAAACCATTGGCAAAACTTGTTTTTAGGGAATTTTATTTTTGAAGGCTATCATTTTTTCCAGGGGGAAAGTTGGTAACTGCTTAGAAAAACCTTAAGTACTGTAATTTCGTAAAGTAAAAGGTGGTGGTGGACATGAAGCACTCCCAGGTCAGTTATAACATGATTATGTTTAGAGTGAAGCCCTACTTGACATAGTAGAATTTTGCTGTGACTCTTAAAATCATCTTAAAACCTGGGAGTGCTTCTATACCTTTACAATTCTATAACTGAGCTGGGAGTTCTTCATTAAGTGCTGAATTAGGGCAAGTTTCTTTCTCTTTGAAACTACGCCCACTGAGGAGACTTCCTCCCATCTATCTGGTCTGGAATCAAACACAGGTCTGAGATATGAAAGACCAGTATCTATTTGGCTGCTCCACCCAGTCTGTTGTGATTTGAATCTTTTTCAATAAACATATTTAGATTGTTTCAAAATGAACTCTTTCATGGAACATTGTACGTACATTATATGTTGGTTATGTGGCCTGAGTAATGCTCCCTAGTTAACAAATTAAGTGACTAATTCTAATATAATTGATTGAAGCTGTGTTGATCATGATCTCCAAGATTAGTAGTAGTGACCAACCTTTCAGCTGAAACCCACTTGCCCCAGTGAAAATAGAAACATAGAAAATAGGTGCAGCAGTAAGCCATTCAGCCCTTCGAGCCTGCACCACCATTCAATAAGATCATGGCTGATCATTCACTCAGTACCCCTTTCCTGCTTTCTCTCCATACCCCTTGATCCCTTTAGCCGTAAGGGTCTAACTCCCTCTTGAATATATCCAATGAACTGGCATCAACAAAACTCTGCGGTAGGGAATTCCACAAGTTAACAACTCTGAGTGAAGAAGTTTCTCCTCATCTCAGTCCTAAATGGCCTACCCCTTATCCTAAGACTGAGTCCCCTGGTTCTGGACTTCCCCAACATCGGGGAAACTCTTCCCGCATCTAACCTGTCCAATCCTGTCAGAATTGTATATGTTTCTATGAGATCCCCTCTCGTCCTTCTAAACTCCAGTGTATAAAGGCCCAGTTGATCCAGTCTCTCCTCATGTCAGTCCAGCCATCCCGGGAATCAGTCTGGTGAACCTTCGCTACACTCCCTCAATAGCAAGAACGTCCTTCCTCAGATTAGGAGACCAAAACTGAACACAATATTCCAGGTGAGGCCTCATCAAGTCTCTGTACAACTGCAGTAAGACCTCTCTGCTCCTATACTCAAATCCCCTAGCTATGAAGGCCAACATACCATTTGCTTTCTTCACCGCCTGCTGTACCTGCATGCCAACTTTCAATAACTGATGTACCATGACACCCGGGTCTCGTTGCACCTCCCCTTTTCCTAGCCTGCCGCTATTCAGATAATAATCTGTCTTTGTGTTTTTGCCCCCAAAGTGGATAACCTCACATTTATCCACATTATACTGCATCTGCCATGCATTTGCCCACTCACCTAACCTGTCCAAGTCACCCTGCAGCCTCTTAGCATCCTCCTCACAGCTTACACCGCCACCCAGTTTAGTGTCATCTGTAAACTTGGAGATATTACACTCAATTCCTTCATCTAAATCATTAATGTATATTGTAAAGAGCTGGGGTTCCAGCACTGAGCTCTGCAGCACCCCACCAGTCATTGCCTGCCATTCTGAAAAGGACCCGTTTATCCCGACTCTGCTTCCTGTCTGCCAACCGGTTCTCTATCCACGTCAGTACATTACTCCCAATACCATGTGCTTTGATTTTGCACACCAATCTCTTGTGTAGGACCTTGTCAAAAACCTTTTGAAAGTCCAAATACACCACATCCACTGATTCTCCCTTGCCCACCCTATTAGTTACATCCTCAAAAAATTCCAGAAGATTTGTCAAGCATGATTTCCCTTTCATAAATCCGTGCTGACTTGGACCGATCCTGTCACTGCTTTCCAAATGTGCTGCTATTTCATCTTTAATAATTGATTCCAACATTTCCCCCACTACTGATGACAGGCTAACCGGTCTATAATTATCCATTTTCTCTCTCCCTCCTTTCTTAAAAAGTGGTGTTACCTTAGCTAACATCCAGTCCGTAGGAACTGATCCAGAGTCGATAGACTGTTGGAAAATGATCACCAATATATCCACTATTACTATGGCCACTTCCTTAAGTACTCTGGGATGCAGACTTATCAGGACCCGGGGATTTATCAGCCTTCAATCTCATCAATTTCCCTAACATTTTCCCGCCTAATAAGGATATCCTTCAGTTCCTCCTTCTCACTAGACCCTCGGTCCCTGAGTACTTCCGAAGGTTATTTGTGTCTTCCTTCGTGGAGACGGAACCAAAGTATTTGCTCAACTGGTCTGCCATTTCTTTGTTCCCCATTATAAATTCACCTGAATCTGACTGCAAAGGACCCACATTTGTCTTCACTAATCTTTTCCTCTTCACATATCTATAGAAGCTTTTGCAGTCAGTTTTTATATTCCCAGCAAGCTTCCTCTCACACTCTATTTTCCCCCTCTTAATTAAAGCCTTTGTCCTCCTCTGCTGAATTCTAAATTTCTCCCAGTCCTCAGGTTTGCTGCTTTTTCTGGCCAATTTATATGCCTCTTCCTTGGATTTAACACCATCCTTAATTTCCCTTGTTAGCCAAGGTTAAGCCACCTTCCCCTTTTTTTTTAACTCCAGACAGGGATGTACAAGTGTTAAAGTTCATCCATGTGATTTTTAAATGATTGCCATTGCCTATCCAATGTCAACTCATTAAGTATAATTTGCCAGTCTATTCTAGCCAATTCACACCTCATACCATCGAAGTTACCTTTCCTTAAGTTCAGGACCCTCGTCTCTGAATTAACACTGTCACTCTCCATCTTAATAAAGAATTCTACCATATTATGGTCACTCTTCCCCCAAGGGGCCTCGCACAACAAGATTGCTAATTAGTCCTTTCTCATTACACATCACCCAGTCTAGGATGGCCTGCCCTCGAGTTGGTTTCTCGACATATTGGTCAAGAAAACCATCCCTAATACACTCCAGGAAATCCTCCTCCACTGTATTGCTACCAGTTTGGTTAGCCCAATCTATATGTAGATTAAAGTCGCCCATGATTTAGATGAAGGGATTAAATGTAGTATCTCCAAATTTGCGGATGACACTAAGTTGGGTGGCAGTGTGAGCTGCGAGGAGGATGCTGTGAGGCTGCAGAGCGACTTGGATAGGTTAGGTGAGTGGGCAAATGCATGGCAGATGAAGTATAATGTGGATAAATGTGAGGTTATCCACTTTGGTGGTAAAAACAGAGAGACAGACTATTATCTGAATGGTGACAGATTAGCAAAGAGACCTGGGTGTCATGGTACATCAGTCATTGAAGGTTGGCATGCAGGTGCAGCAGGCGGTTAAGAAAGCAAATGGCATGTTGGCCTTCATAGCAAGGGGATTTGAGTACAGGGGCAGGGAGGTGTTGCTACAGTTGTACAGGGCATTGGTGAGGCCACACCTGGAGTATTGTGTACAGTTTTGGTCTCCTAACCTGAGGAAGGACATTCTTGCTATTGAGGGAGTGCAGCGAAGGTTCACCAGACTGATTCCCGGGACTGACATATCAAGAAAGACTGGATCAACTGGGCTTGTATTCACTGGAGTTCAGAAGAATGAGAGGGGACCTCATAGAAACATTTAAAATTCTGACGGGGTTAGACAGGTTAGATGCAGGAAGAATGTTCCCAATGTTGGGGAAGTCCAGAACCAGAGGTCACAGTCTAAGGATAAGGGGTAAGCCATTTAGGACCGAGATGCGGAGGAACTTCTTCACCCAGAGAGTGGTGAACCTGTGGAATTCTCTACCACAGAAAGTTGTTGAGGCCAATTCACTAAATATATTCAAAAAGGAGTTAGATGAGGTCCTTACTACTAGGGCGATCAAGGGGTATGGCGAGAAAGCAGGAATGGGGTACTGAAGTTGAATGTTCAGCCATGAACTCATTGAATGGCGGTGCAGGCTAGAAGGGCCGAATGGCCTACTCCTGCACCTATTTTCTATGTTTCTATGATAACTGCTGTACCTTTATTGCACGCATCCCTAATTTCTTGTTTGATGTTGTCCCCAACTTCTACTGTTTGGTGGTCTGTACACAACTCCCACTAGTTTCTGCCCTTTCCTATTCCGAAGCTCCACCCATACAGATTCCACATCATCCAAGCTAATGTCCTTCCTTACTATTGCGTTAATTTCCTCTTTAACCAGCAACGCTACACCACCTCCTTTTCCTTTCTGTCTATCCTTCCTGAATGTTGAGTTCCCAGCTTTGGTCACCCTGGAGCCATGTCTCCGTGATGCCAATTATATCATATTCATTAATTGCTGCCTGTGCAGTTAATTCGTCCACCTTATTACGAATACTCCTCGCATTGAGGCACAGAGCCTTCAGGCTTGTCTTTTTAAACACACTTTGCCCTTTTGGAATTTTGCTGTAATGTGGCCCTTTTTGATTTTTGCCTTGGGTTTCTCTGCCCTCCACTTTTACTTTTCTTCTTTCAATCTTTTGCTTCTGCCCCCATTTTACTTCCCTCTGTCTCCCTGCATAGGTTCCCATCCCCCTGCCATATTAGTTTAACTCCTCCCCAACAGCATTAGCAAACATTCCCCCTAGGACATTGGTTCCGGTCCTGCCCAGGTGCAGACCGTCTGGTTTGTACTGGTCCCACCTCCTCCAGAACCGGTTCCAGTGTCCCAGGAATTTGAATCCCTCCCTTCTGCACCACTCCTCAAACCACGTATTCATCTGAGCTATCCTGCGATTCCTACTCTGACTAGCACGAGGCACTGGTAGCAATCCTGAGATTACTACCTTTTGAGGTCCTTTTTAATTTAACTCCTAGCTCCCTAAATTCATCTTGTAGGACCTCACCCCGTTTTTTAATCTATATCGTTGGTACCTATATGCACCACGACAACTGGCTGTTCACCCTCCCGCTCCAAAATGTCATGCAACCGTTCCGAGACATCCTTGACCCTTGCACCAGGGAGGCAACATACCATCCTGGAGTCTCGATTGCGGCTGCAGAAACGTCTATCTATTCCCCTTACAATAGAATCCCCCATCACTATAGCTCTCCCACTCTTTTTCCTGACCTCCTGTGCAGCAGAGCCACCCACGGTGCTATGGACTTGGCTGCTGCTGCCTTCCCCTGATGAGTCATCCCCCCCCCCCCCCCCCCCCAAACAATATCCAAAACGGTGTATCTGTTTTGGAGGGGGATGACCGCAGGGGAACCCTGCACTACCTTCCTTCCACTGCTCTTCCTTTTGGTCATCCATTCCCTATCTGTCTGTGTAACCTTTACCTGCGGTCTGACCAACTCACTAAACGTGCTATTCACGATATCCTCAGCATCTATGTTAAATTTTGTTTACATATTTACTACTATGGTCTGAGTTCAGCTATTTTCTGAATCTCGTATTGTGTGACCTTTTCCCCCAGTTCATCACGACGTTGTCCAGTACTAGTCATGTACAGAGCCTTGATGTAAAACTTGCTGCTTTTTCTTGTGGTTTATAGCTGTGTATCATGATTTTAAATGAGGTATCTCTGAGTAGATATAGTGATATTAAAATCCATTCACAAGTTCCGATAACACTAATCTTGACATGATCTTATCAAGTTTTTGCTGTATTGCATTGAATTCAACTAAAATTGTAAAATATATTCACCACTGTTGTATAGTAAAGAAATTATTTTCTGCTATGCTCACCAATATAAAAATTCTGCGTCATTTCGATTATAAATGTGAAATACAGATACTGTTTGCTAGGAATTCTCACATTTTTCATATGCTGTTTTAAGCTGAATTTCATGACTTTTCTAATCTGCTTTATCTTTTTAACTTGGAAGGCAGTGGTAAAACACTGGCATTTGCCATTCCCATGATCCACCTTATATTAGAGTGGAGACGAGCTAAAGATGCTAAATTGAAGGGAAGTGAAGAAGTACAGCAAGACAACCAGGATACTAATGACGATCAAGAAGCAGTCAGTGATGATGTCCTGGAAAATGCCAGTGAACATCTGGAGGAACATGAGGAAACATATGACAATGAAGAGAATCCTGCATCTCACAACCTAGGCTGTGTAAAAGTGATCAACAATGTAAATTTTGATTTTGAGATTGCTGCAACTTCTAATGTTGAAAATCCATTGTTGGGCCTGGTCCTGACTCCAACAAGAGAATTAGCTGTCCAGGTAAAGCATCACATTGATGCTGTCACCAAATTCACTGGTAAGTATGCAGTAACTATGCAAGGCTTTACAATGTGGTGCAGCAACTTGTTCGCAGAATAAAGTCACGAGAAATTTCACGTTTTACAGAACTAAGTTGTAGAAAATAGTAAGTACCTTTGGTTGCCTTGTGTAGCACGTTTTTCTCTTCCCATATTGGTTATTTGTATTTAGAATAAATACATAGCAGTAATGCAGTAGAGTACCAGCATTACTTTTTGTCAAGGACCACAATTCTAATCAGTGTTTTGTTGGTGGGATAAAAAATAGGAAACATAATAAATAGAAGTAGACCATTTGGCCCATTAAGCCTGCTTCATCATTCAATAAGATCATGGCTGATACTCCGAAATACTACAACATGGAGTGTAGCTATATCACTGCAGTATCCCAGATAATTCATCCCTGATTTTAATCTGGTCAGTTAGCAAGTGGAGACCAGACACACTATTGCAGGAAGAACAAAAAACTATGGGAGCAATAATTTAGTTTTAACCAGCCCTTTCACTTACTATATTGAAACTAGGGTAACTACATTTCTTAATAGCATTACCTTGCCAACTTTTGCTGGCATGCAAGAAGGAGGAACAACACTAAATCCCACCTCAACATCGCACAGCTTTTAGGTTTATAATTAAATGCTTTTTGTGTTTTTTTTCCTTCTGTGAGTTTTCACATGCTTGAAAAGTTAGTAGAGATTTCAATTTTGTCTTTTGGTAGTTAGTAAAAAATTGATTTAAAAATCACTTTTTTAGGGAGAAATGTTGGGATTGAATTTGGAGAAATTATGAAATATATATGCAGGAGTTAACAATTTTACAGGCCCATGAATATGTATATGCAGTACTTTTATGCTGCACTGCCTGAACAGAAATACTACACAGTAATGACTGCATGGGAATTATTGTTCAGAATTAGTCACCCAGTTAGTTCCTAATCTCAGCCAGTCCATTTGAGGAGTGACAGATCTGAGATTGGGCTCTTCTCTACTTGCTTTGGGAGGGTTGATCAAGAGAGAAGAGAATTGGAAGGTGGGTTAACCTAGAGGTGGACCAACAGGCATTAGCAAAGATGTGAACAGCAGATGACCTGTACACTGCCTTGTTTAGTGATTGGAATTCTGCCCTAATGGAAAGAATGATCCTAGTTGGAAAAACAGTAGGAAACGTATCAGTGCATTGTGCTGGCAAGCTGTGAGGTTATGACCTGCCAGTATCCAATGCACACTTTTGGGCTCCCTCAACTTGTTTCTTACCAACCTGCATCTAAGTTCTGTGCCCTTAAGTAAGTGGGGTAAGAATGAACACTATATATTAGTCAAGCAGGAAATGTACTTGATTTATAATTCCGTGGATGCTGGAAATCTGAAATATAAATACAAAATGCTGGAAATACTCAGCAGGTCAGAAACTGGATTTCTCAGTTTTGTTTGGAGACCCTTAAGCATAATGACAGGTTCCCACGCTTGGCAGACACTACTGAACAAACAAAAATGTCAGTGCTGGGTAATGGACCCCTTTTCCACTATTACTACCCAGCGCCAGCATCAGGCATTCAGTTAGATATACTCTGCCTTAGTATCAGAACAGAGCTTCCCAAACGGGTGCGTGACAAGGTTATCAGGGCGTGTGGGCAGGACAAGCTGGTGTAAACTAACCAGTACGAGAGCCGCCGTTGCAGTCTCGTGTCAACAGACACGATGGGTATAGGGCGATCATAGCACAGCGTGGGATGTTTGCTTCCACAAATTGGTGGGAATTCAATCATTCGGCTCACCAGAGCTGCTTCATCGAATGAATCACTGAAGGGGGGTGCTCAGCAACAAAACAAATTGGTAACCTCTGCATTCATACTGTGCCAGTATGAATTTTTCCATTTCCCACAGCTGGCGACCTTATGCTTCTTTGAGGAAAATTGCTATTTTGTGCCCAATTATGAGTAGATTTTTGTTGACGGCCATCCAGGTAGAAACTATAATTTGGAATGCAGCAGAGAAAGGACACTTGTCCCACCTGAGCCTGATTTAAACTCTAGTCCCAGTTTGCTTAACCCACTGCCACACATAGCCCCTTAAAATGTATTACCTTTTTATATATAAATACCTCACCCTAAATCCATACTTTTACAGGGATTACAACTGCAACAATAGTTGGAGGAATGGCTGCTCAGAAACAGGAAAGGGTCTTGAATCGCAGGCCTGAAATTGTGATTGCAACACCAGGGAGACTGTGGGAACTGATAAAGGAGAGACATCCACATCTCTGTCATTTGAAACAGCTCAGGTGAGCCAGAATCAGTTTGAATATGTTGCAGTAGTGTTGAAGGGAAATAATAAGTGGTTATGAAATAAATAATAACACGTTACATCTGATTTATTTAATGGTTGAAAGAAAGAACTTGCATTTGTATTGTGCGTTTCACTTTAGGATGTCCTAAAGCGTTTTGGGGCCAATTTAGTACTTTGTAGTTATTGTTGTAATATAGGTAAACACTGGAACCAATTTTTGGACAGTAAGGTCCTACAAACAGTAGTGATATATATGACCAGATACTCTGTTTTGTGATGTTGGATGAGTGAATGTTGGCCAAGACCCTCAGAACTCCCCAGCTCTCCTTCGAATAGTGCCATTGGATCTTTTATGTCCACTTGAGTAGAAGACAGGATCTCTATACAGGCCTTAGAAATGGCATCTCCAACAGTGCAGTACTCCCTCAGTGCTATGTTAAAATGTCTGCCTATATTATGTGTGAAGCCCTGGCATGGGTCTTGAACCACAATCATCTGACTCAAAGGTGAGAGTGCTATCATTGACACAGTTCGAAGTTCTGATGCAAAAAAACAGACATCAATGGGAAACCAAAAGTAGTTGATTTATCCAGAAAGGATATGTAGTTGAGACACATACTGGAACCAAAATCCAGAGTGAGACACAAGAGAAAACATAAGAATATAACAAGAGCTTTCTTTAGTTGCCCTGAGAAGGTGGTACAGGTGCAACATCGAAAATCCGGAGTTCTGGAATGTAACGGAATCCAGACTCCGGGACAATCAGTGGCAGGGTCGTCCAGAATCCATAAAATGTTCTGGAATCCGGACCTGCTGACCTCTGGCCTCACCGCCACTGCCCTTACCTCGGGGCCAGCCCGCACGGCGGCCTCCTTGGCGGGGCATGCCCGCACGGCGGCCTCCTTGGCGGGGCATGCCTGACGGACGGCAACCTCCTTGGCGGGGCATGCCCGACGGACGGCGGCCTCCTTGGCGGGGCATGCCTGACGGACGGCAACCTCCTTGGCGGGAATCTCTTCTTTTCCCCCCACCCCCCCCTTCTGACAATCCGGAACCTGGGCTCGGGTATTTCTAGATTCATGACGTCGGAAAGCAAACCGAATGTCCGGAAAAACCAGGAATCCGGAATGGCCTCGGTCCCGAGGGTTCCGGATTTTAGGCGCTATACCTGTAGTGGTCATTCTGCAGTTATTCTTTGTCGTAGTCTGATACAAATGGGTGGCTTGCTCGGCCACTTCAGAGGGCAGAAGAAACAACCACCTTGATGTGGGACTGGAACCACAGAGACCGGGCAAAAACGGCAAGTATCCTGCCTAAAGAATGAACCAGTCGGGTTTTTACAGCAATCCGACAACTTCAAGGTCACTTTTTTTTTTAATTTCTGGATTTTTTTTAACTGAATTCAAATTCTCAAATTGACACTGGAAACTCCCATTCTCTATTATTAGTCCAGTAATATAGCCACTGCATCACCATACCCAGTCCTGGAATTTAATTCATTTGAGTAGAGTTTAGTGAATTGTGATCCCTACACTTTGACTGTAATATGTATCCTAGTTTGAACGAGTATCTATTTCTGATCAAATTAAAATAAGTATGGTCAATGCAATTCATAACTATTTTTAGCAACTAGTTAACTGAAAAAAATTGTTTTAGATCCCAGGATGCATGTTGGATCTGAACTAAAAATTAAACCATGAGCTTTTTATTTTGTAAAGTAGATCTATTGTGAAAATTCTCACAGTAACTGAAGATTTGATGTAAAAAAATCAAGAATGCAGTACACTGTTGACCTGCAAATTCTGAATGATTTATATTATTGTCCAATTGACCTAGGTGCCTGGTGATTGATGAAGCAGATCGCATGGTCGAAAAGGGACACTTTGCAGAACTGTCTCAGCTACTGGAGCTGCTACATGACAAAGAATACCATCCAAAAAGAAGAATCTTTGTATTTTCTGCCACTTTAACTATGATTCATCAGGCTCCTGCAAGAGTATTGGGAAAGAGGAATGTCAAAAAAATGAATACAGAAACAAAGTTACAAGCTCTGATGCAAAAAGTAGGCATCAAAGGAAAACCAAAAGTAATCGATTTATCCAGGAAAGAGGGTACAGTTGAAACTCTCACTGAAACCAGGATCCAGTGTGAGGCAGAAGAAAAAGACATATACCTGTATTACTTCCTGCTTCAGTATCCAGGCCGAACAATGGTCTTTGCAAATAGTATCGATTGTATCAAGCGTTTGAATGCACTGCTCACAATCCTGGAGTGCAATCCACTGCCGCTGCATGCAAACATGCATCAGAAGCAGAGGTTAAAGAATTTAGAAAGGTTTGCTGAGAGAGAGAGGTAAGTTTCTAAAAGTATTGTAAATATATGAACCTCCTGAGCTCTTTTTAAACTGGAGTTGCTTTAAACGTTTGGTGTGTGGATGCTCTTCAACATTAAAATGTTAGCTGCTTGGAGGGAAGTACTGTACATACATCTAGACTCGCTTGTGCAAAGTATTTTCCTGGGCAATGGAATTGCATTTTGGAGCCAAACAATATGAATTGGGTAGTGTCTAGCTGGCATTGTACTGGATAATGCCAATGGAACAGTACTCATCTTTGAGTAAATGCAGTCAAGGCAGCAAAGGGAAATAAACTGGCCATAAATAGCATATGATAAAAATCTAGCAATGTTTTTTCAGTAATCTTCACACTTTAAGTGGGACAAGTTTAATTACAGGGGAATTGAGTTCAATAAATGTTATTTCTGTGAATACCAAAAAGGGGTGGGTAGGAAGAACCATCTACATGTGGCTAAATGAAAGAGCACCATGTCCTTATGAATTTTGTTTTGGAAACTTTTAGTGACATTCATTTTGAACTTTTTCCTTAGCTTGCCTTTCTTACTATATTTCAGCTGTGTTTTACTAACCACTGATGTTGCAGCTCGAGGTCTGGATATTCCAAATGTACAGCATGTTATTCATTATCAGGTATGGCTGAAATAGTAAAGTCTGAACTCTTGATGGGTTTTCATAGAAACATAGAAAATAGGTGAAGGAGTAGGCCATTCGGCCCTTCTAGCCTGCACCACCATTCAATGAGTTCATGGCTGAACATGCAACTTCAGTACCCCATTCCTGCTTTCTCGCCATACCCCTTGATCCCCCTAGTAGTAAGGACTACATCTAACTCCTTTTTGAATATATTTAGTGAATTGGCCTCAACAACTTCCTGTGGTAGAGAATCCCACAGGTTCACCACTCTCTGGGTGAAAGAATCTTCTGGGGTAATGAATTTTTTTAATAGATTAGACGGTGAATAAAACACATTTGAACAGCAACAAGCTTAACTCCACATCTAAAGTTTTCTGTTGTATCACAAAGTTGCGACACAGATTAGCAAGGCCATAAAAAAACAAGGCCATTAAAAAAAGCAAACCAAGCCACGAGGGTTTAGTTCTCGAGATATAGAATTGAAAAGTGGGGATGTTATGCTAAACCTATATCGAACCTTGGTTAGATCATACAGAGTACTGCGTACAGTTTTGGTCGCCATACTATAAAAAGGATACAGAGGACTGGAGAAGGCACAGAAGATTTACAAGGATGATGCCTGAAATGCGAGGGTTTACATATCAGGAAAGGATGAACAGGCTGGGTCTCTTTTCTCGGGGGAGAGAGGAGAAGAGAAAGAGGTCTTTAAAATTCTGAAAGGTTTTGATCAAGTGGATAGAGAGAGAATATTTACACTTGTGGGGAAGAGCATAAGTATAGGGAATTCAGAAGAAAATTCTTTACCCAAAGACTGGTGAGAATGTGGAACTCGCTACCACAGGGAGTGGTTGAAGCAAATCGTATAGATGCATTTAAGTGTTGGCTAGACAAGCATATGAGGGAGAAGGGAATAAATGGTTATGCTAATAGATTTGGATGAGGAAAGATGGGAAGAGACTCAAGTGGAGCATAAACACCTTCATGGACTGGTTGGGCCGAATGGCCTATTTCTGTGTCGTATATCCTATGTAATATCAAGAAGGGAAAAATGTAGAACACAAGTACGACAAGACCTCGGTACATCAGGGAACAGATGTGATTCTCATTCAGAATCGCTTTATAATAATTTGTCATTATGGATTTTCTATAGGTTCCCCGCACCACTGAGATCTATGTCCACAGGAGTGGCAGAACAGCTCGAGCCACAAAGGCCGGTCTCACATTGATGTTAGTTGGGCCAGACGACATGATTCGCTTTAAGAAGATATGCAAAGCATTAGGCAAAGATGAAAATATTCCTCTGTTTCCAGTGCAAGATAAATGTATGTCTGCAATAAAGGTAAATGTCATAATCACATTCTTTCCCAGTTTCCCATATTGGGTTTGCACCCATAAGTACATGGAAAATTAACCATGGTGTTGGAAAGAAGAGCATGCTGAGCAATGCTTTGGCATTAATTTAAAAAAAAACAATTCACACTCTTGGTTTACTTAATGATGAGGTTCTGCTATGAAGTAATGTCTAAATAAGTGTACTGTCCTTGATATTTCTTTTCCATAGTTGTACCACACACCGTTCCAGGGAGTAGGCTCCTGTGTAGTGGTGGGAGGGAAAAATGGGAGGGAAAAATGAGCTGGCAAATAGATATGCCAAAGTGGCTTGAGTGATGATCAGCCCGTTTATTTCATCGATTTAAAAAATATACCTGGCCATTTCTTGTTATTGGGCCAGATAAAGGATAAAGCAGAAGCAGTATGACTTGGAGGTGATAGTGTTCCCATGTGCCTGCTGCCCTTGTTCTTCTAGGCTTTAGAGGTTGGGGATGTCGAACACAAACATTGTTAATTGATCTGCCCATGGAGCATTTGGTTGTGGCTGGCCCATCATCACCAACTTCTCATGCAAAAGCAGAGCTGGGTGGAGGAGATTTAGCAGGGGTCTGAGTTTCTGCAAAACCATTAAGAGATAATTTAAAACCGCTCGAATCTGTATCAGATTGGATTCCTTTCTTGTGCAAAGCTGAAAAAATAATTAACAGATGTGGAGACATTTATTACATGGAAGGAGCACAATTGTTGAATACTTTTAAAAGTGCTGTCCTGCTAAATACTTGGGGGTAAAACAATGGGCAGTATCCTACGCCCAACCATCTTCAGCTGCTTCATCAATTACCTTCCCTCCATCATAAGGTCAGAAGTGGGGATGTTCGCTGATGACTGCAAAGTGTACAGTGCAGTTAGCAACTCCTCAGATAATGGAGCAGTCCATAGCCGCATGCAACAAGATCAGGACGACATTCAGGCTTGGGCTGATAAGTGGCAAGTAACATTCGCGCCACACAAGTGCCAGCCAATGACTATCTCCAACAAATGAGAGTCTAACCACAGCCCCTTGACATACAATGGCATTACCATCACCGAATCCCCCACCATCAAAATCCTGGGGGTTACCATTGACCAGAAACTTAACTGGACCAGCCACATGGTTACTGAACAAGATCAAAGTTCACTGGGTTGGGGGTAATATATTAGCATAGATAGAGGATTGGCTAATGAACAGAAAACAGAGAGTAGGGATAAATGGTTCATTCTCAGGCTGGCAATCAGTAACTAGTGGGATGCCGCAGGGTTCAGGGCTGGGACCCCAACTATTTACAATCTATATTAATGACTTGGAGGAAGGGACCAAGTGTAATGTAGCCAAGTTTTCTGACGATACAAAGATGGGAGGAAAAGCAATGTGTGAAGAGGACACACAAAATATGCAAAAGGACATAAACAGGCTAAATGAGTGGGCAAAAATTTGGCAGATGGAGTAGAATGTTGGAAAATGTGAGGTCATGCACTTAGGCAGAAAAAAAATCAAAGAGCAAGTTATTATTTAAATGGAAAAAGATTGCAAAGTGCTGCAGTACAGCAGGACCTGGGGGTACTTGTGCATGAAACACAAAAATGCAGGTACAAGTGATCAGGAAGGCCAATGGAATCTTGGCCTTTATTGCAAAGGGGATAGAGTATAAAAGTAGGGAAGTCTTGGTACAGTTGTACAGAGTATTGGTAAGACCACACCTGGAATACTGCGTGCAGTTTTGGTTTCCATATTTAAGAAAGGATATACTTGCTTTAGAGGCAGTTCAGGGAAGGTTCACAAGGTTGATTTTGGAGATGAGGGGGCTGACTTTTGAGGAAAGGTTGAGTAGGTTGTGCCTCTACTCATTGGAATTCAGAAGAATGAGAGGTGATCTTAACGAAAAGTATAAGATTATGAGGGGGCTTGACAGGGTGGATGCAGAGAGGATGTTTCCAGAGAGGATGTTTCCACTGATGGGGGAGACTAGAACTAGAGGGCATAATAGAATAAGGGGCTGCCCATTTAAAACTGAGATGAGATATTTCTTCTCTGAGGGTTGTGGATCTGTGGAATTCGCTGCCTCAGAGCTGTGGAAGCTGGGTCATTGAATAAATTTAAGACAGAAATAGACAGTTTCTTAATCGGGGTTATGGAGAGCGGGCAAAGTGAACCTGAGTCCATGATATTAAATGGCAGTGCAAGCTCGAGGGGCTGTATGGCCTACTCCTATTTCTTATGTTCTTATAAACAATGTGGCAACAAGAGGTCAGAAGCTGGGTATTCTGCGGTGAATGTCTCACCTCCTGACTCCCTAAAGCCTTTCCACCATCTACAAGGCACAAGTCAAGAGTATGATGGAATACTCTCCACTTGCCTGGATGAGTGCAGCTCCAACAACACAAGAAGCTCGACACCATCCAGGACAAAGCAACCCACTTGATTAGCAGCACATCCACCACTTGAAACATTCACTCCCACTATCACCGACGTACCGTGGCTGTAGTGTGTACCATCTACAAGATGCACTGCAGAAACACACCAAGGCTTCTTCGGCATGAGATCTCAAACCCTCGACCTATACTACCTAGAAGGACATGGGCAGCATTCGCAAGGGAACATGTATCACCTGCAAGTTTCCCTCCAAGTCACACACCATCCTGACTTGGAAGTATGTCAGCATTCCTTCATCGTCAGGGGTGGTACCAGCTGCAAGGTGGGACTTCCTGCACCAGGCTTCTCCGAAGTGGGGCGCTAACCACGGAAATTTTGCAACGTTCGCGTGGCGGGAGCACAGGACCTTCCCCTTCCGTTAAAGGGGAGGGCATGCTGCAAACTCTGCATTGGGGAGAAGGGCCACCACTGGGAAGCGGGTTGCTTTGGCAGCAGCCTGGCACAGAAGCCGAGTGCCAGGCAATAATCTCTCAGCACAGACCCCGCAAATTGGAAAAGGCAAGACAGTGACCGGTAAATCAACCATTTTTTTTTTTTTTAAGTGCGTGCTGCACCTCCCCTTTCATTTTCACCCCGCGAGCAGACATGAGACCTGATTCGCAATCCACAAAGCTGGAGCGGACATTGCCCACGGCAGCCTTATGGGGGTGCTACTGAATTTTCGCTCCGAGGCAAAAATGGGTTGCTGCGCACGGTGATGTCGGCATAGCAGCCCAGGGCGCTACCGGTTTGCGCCTACACCGAATTTTGCTGGAGTCAGTAATGGCCCATGCCCTAGGCGAGAAGTCATTTGCACCCCGATAGCACCAATGGGAGGTGCAAACAATGCAAATTTCTCCCCCAGAAGTCTGCATCTCAGTCAGGCCAGTTACAGAAATATGTAAACTTTGTCTGACTTTATAATTGGAGACTTTAATTCATTTAACAAAATAATCCAGTAACCTGTTTAAAACTCAATTGATTTCTGGAGTAAGACAAACAATTTTTATAATAAGCAAAAATGAAGCAGTAAGTCTTTTAAAGTAATGTAACTCCAAATCATGATATGGGAAGTGGTTTGACCCTATACTGACTTTCTAATCTCAACCAAACAAGGGTAAGGGTCTTGAGGGTTAGTGCTTGAAGGAAAAGTATTGACCACTTTCCCACCCTGATAACTGTGACCCCTCCCAAGTGCATAGGAGCACCCTCACCACCAAGTCATACACATTCCTGACTTGGAAATATATCGTTGCTGGGTTAAAATCCTGGAACTCCCTACCTAACAGCTGTGGGAATACCTTCAGCACAAGGATGGCAACAGTTCAAGGGCAAATAGGGATAGCCAATAAATGCTGGCCTTGCCAGCGAACCCCACAACCTATGAATGAATAAAAATACTTGACTGCTTGTGTCAATATTGGATGAAGATTCAATTGGTCTCAGATGTGATGTTCCCTAAAATTGATTAGGCTTCTGCCACTTGCCATCAAGGCTCACTGAATAATATTCCAGCAATAAATCAAAGCTTTAAGAGGAAGGCATGGAGAGGAAAACAGGTGGACTCATGCATTGTTATTCTGGCTCTACACCAATCAGCTTCTCACCAATTTGATTATATTTTATAACAATTTTGGTAATTAATCAACTTCACTATCTGTAAAGCCAAACCAGACTTAGTTTTGTATGCTCTCTTTTCAGGGTTATAACATTAACTCTTCATACTCGAGGCTCAATGTACAAAACATCACATAGCATGAGCACTCCCCTATAATTGAGATAAAGTGAAGAGTTGTAATTTGGGGGTGGCTATCGTGAAAGAATTGAGTCAGCTACTGTGGGGGCTGAAGTAACCACAGCAGCTGTAGTGCTTCAGCCCTGACTGGCTCAGCAACTCCTACCAGAGTCCTCAAATAGCACTCCCTCTTCAAACAAATGTAAAATCAAAAAATGATAATTCCAATTTTTTTTAAAAAAGGGTCACTGCAGCTAAGTAAAGTTGGGATAAATATTGTAAAGCTAATTCTAATTAATAGTCCAACTGTAGTTTTATTTTAAAGTATCTGGTTTATGCTTGTTAAATACTCTCCCAGGCAGTGGTGCAGTATGATACTAATCAGTTTTATTCAAATAGTACAATATTGTAAGAATTCTCTACCATAACAATGGAGCTGTGGCTTAAATTGATTTGCACTGATACACTTCATACTGTAACTAATTACCCAGTGCATTTTGTAAGCAATGCCAGACCATATACTGCTTCAACACAACTAACTAGTGTAAAGTGAAGTTTAGATTAAAATGTAACCAACAACTTGCATTTATATAGCATCTTTGACATAGTAAAACATCTTAAGGAGCGTCAAACAAAATGTAACAGAGCTACATAAGGAGATGTAATGAAATAAAATAGCTCTTTGAAAGTTAAGGAAGCAATCGGCCTTGCAATTTTAACATTGTTATTGTACAGTATTTGGTGAAAATCAGTTTAAGCTGTTGGATGCCAGATTTGAAAAGCTTTGCAAATGATTTAACTGCTCAGGGACTTAATCCTGCTTACAAAACCAAAATCACAATTACTAGAGAGGCTGCCATTTTACAATGTTTAATATTCACACTTCTTTACCTTGCTAACATACTTACTATACACTTTCATTAAAAATATCAGCATTAATTTAGTGAACAATTGTGAATACAAGACAATAGAAACCTCTGCTTTACAATTCACAGACCCGTGTGAAAGTCGCTAGGAGCATAGAAAAGATGGAATACCAGCACAATAAAGCACAGCAGCACAACAGCTGGTTTCAGCAAGCTGCTGAAGCTCTTGAGGTGGATTTGGAGGATGGTGTTCTAATGGGTAAGTATGTGCAACCAATTTAATATAATGGCTCTGATTTTGCTGCAATAACGGCACATTTCAGCGCTGGCCGTTATTACAGGGTAAATCTAACAGCAACGTCTGGCACATAAGCAGTTAAACGTGGAAATCCAGAAGTTGCTGTCTGATACCCCGCTCCTCCACAGGGCGCGCTGTTGCAGTTCTCTTCAATAGACCCATACCCCGCTCCTCCACAGGGCGCGCTGTTGCAGTTCTCTTCAATAGACCCTGCATTGAAATCACTAATGACGTGAACTTGCTGTACTGCCCACTAGTTCTGCACTAAAGACGGATGGAAAAAGTTAGGACTAGTGCATTCAGCAGTAAAGAAGTTTAACAGAATAAATGATAATTACTGACCAACCACGCTGGCCCTGAAAAATTAACTTTACAAGTGTTAAGTCTCATTTCCCCAAGAAAATGTTCATTTTAAAAAAGTTTATTTTCTTAATCCCATCTGTATTTCACCATCTACAAGACACAAGTCAGGAGTGTGATGGAAGGTCAAGGGAACACCACCACCTCCAAGTCACACACCATCCTGACTTGGAAGTATATTGCTGTTCCTTTATCATTGGGTCAAAATCCTGGAATTCCTTCCATAACAGCACTGTGGGAGTGCCTGCACCACATGGACTGCAGCGGTTCAAGACAGCGGCTCACCGCCACCTTCATGGGCAATTAAGGATGGCCAATAAATGCTGGCCTTGGCGCTCACATCCCAGGAACAAATTTAATTTTATTTTTTAAACTGCATGATTTAAATCAAATTTATATTTCCTGGTTTGGATTCTTCAATCTGATTGGTTGAAAAGCCTCTGTTTCGGGCACTGTGCTTAGAGACACCTGATGACTGAAAGTCTCTGCTCAAAAGCCAGACAAATCTTTGTGGTCAGTTATTAGCAAGGTGAACAGCAAGCACTGTTCCTTTGCCGCTGGCCGCAAATTCTGGACCAGTGTTTATAAGATTATGCCAAACATAGTTGCAGATGCATTATCCTCTTGCCACCAGTAATTTAGCATGCTTTCCAGACAGCTAGATTAACATTCAATGACATTAGAGTTGTTGATTTTTGTCTCATTTTTAGACACTGGGCTGAAAATTGTGGCCTCACCGGGTGCAAACGGTGTGCGCACGAATAGGCCTTACAAATGCCGGTTCTTGGCATGCAGTGCGCATGCGCCGAGAACCGCTATTCCAATCTGTCAAAATGTCTTTTACCAGCGTAAGAATTTTAAAACATAGAAAAGTTCAATTTAATCACTCATTAAAAACCCTGTTAACATAAGTTTATTTAACCCCATTAAAACTTTAAAAATTCAAAACATTTCTAAAACAATTACATTCAATTTTGATTTTTTTTTTTAAATCATTTAAAATTAAATTTGTGTTGCATTTGTTTTTGGAGGGGGATTGGTGGTCCAGGCCCACGTGAACCCAGGATACGAATACGTACCTGGAGGACATGTTCCTGTACGCTGCACCGCGACTGGAATCCTACGTTCCTCCGGGACCACCGGTATTTTCATAAAATAATTTTGAGCTGAAGGCGTTCGTTCAAAGGAAGCCTCCGAACGCAATTTCCCCCCCCCCCCCCCCCCCCCACCCGCCAAATCATTTTGCAGCCCCCTCAAAAATCTCAGTACTTTGCCTCCTAATTTTAAAAGTCTCTTCAGGTTACTAAAAGTTCACCAGTTATTCCAAATACATTTGAATTATTTAGACAATAACAAGGGCTGATCTGAAATCTATACTAAGATCTATGAATATGTTTAACAGAAAACTACAATATGTACTTGTTTTTAGGTGGCGGGTGTAACGACAGTGATGAAAAGCAGAGACAAATGATGTTGAAAGGAATGAAGAAACAACTGAAATATTTGTTTTCACAACCAGTGTTCAAGAACTACCTGAAGACCAAGTACCCAACACAATTTGGTAGGCTAACTTTGCCTGCTCTACCATTGGCCAGCCAAGAAACTGCTTTAAGCACAGTCAAAAAGCATAAAAATACAAACAAGCATAAGTTATATGAACAAATAACTTGAGTGAAGCGCTTTTTTTTGTTAAAAAGTAACTGATGCAATTAGCTGATACCAGTATATAATTCAGTGACACTTGTACAGTGGTTATACCATTTATTGCATTTAATAAAAATCCAGAACTTGCACAGTACTGTTGTCTTCAATATGAAGATTAAAAGAACCTAAACACCAATCCTATCCTCAAAATATAACAAGGATACTTTTCTTCTAAAAGGATTTCAAATAAAGAGCAAGGATGTGCAAGACAACTCAGAATTTTGGTTACTAAACAAAATTGAGGCCAACTGGCCAATGTTACTATAGGAACAAGTAGTTGATGAGCATTTCATCCTACAGAAAATACCATCTCCTGCATCTGGGTCACTACACCACTACACACTTACAGAAATCCAAGAGCAAGTTGAAATGTTTGTGATATTTATCTTTTCTTATGCCTTTAATTTTTAAAGTGCCTATCTGGGGAAAATGTGGTCATATTGTAACCATTTAGTATTCTCATATGCCTATAAAGCAAGACTGGGAGGAAGGTACAATACATACTTGTGGTAGGTGTTTTGGTCAGTATGGAAATAATGAATTATTTACAATAGAAATTAATTATGCACTCATACCGTAAGCATTTAATACTTGAATTTTTACGCTTACATAAGGAATTAATTTGCATCTTAAATTAGACACCATTACACTCAATTACTTTTTAAACCAAAATCCAAATTAAACTAATATGTATTGAAGGAGAGAAGGGTGGGGATGGTTGGGGGAGGAAAGAGAAGAGATCTGAAAATATGAACAGTTTTAAAAGCTAGATTAGCTGTGCAAATCCCCCAGCAGGAGGAGTCAGAGTCCTGCATGAAGTACTGAATCATCCACCATCCACCTTAAACAGCTATGAGTGTGCCATCATTGGGTGTACCTGCAATAATGCCATTATAGAATATAATCGTAATTATAAGTTAAAGTAGCAGTAGCTGCAACATTAATATTCTGGACAGTTAATGGAGATCCAAGTCTCAGCTAGGATTTATAAGGAGGCAAACATTCTGATCTTTGAGGGAGGAGTTTGATAAGGTATAGGTCAGCAAGCAATAAAACAGATGGCATCCAGAAGAAGTTTTTAAAAGGGGGCAGAGGGAAGAGTTGAATTAAAGGATAGTTTTTAAAAAAAAAACTAAATTTAAAAGCATAATACAAGACTTTACCAGAGATGTGTTACTTGCTAAAAAGCTATATTGAATGGTACAGATCTTTTTACAACCACCATGCTTTACAAAAATGGCACACACACACACACACAAATACTAAATTCACTCCATTTTCATTTGGGGATATACATTCATTTTGGATTGTGCAGAAAGATGGTTTAAAGATTGTGCTCAAATTTATCAAAAGCAAGTTTCTCTTCCCCAACCACCGCCGAGCACTAAAACTGTTCTAGTTGTCGCAAGGCATATTGAAGACTATTTGGTTTTGTTTGCTTTGTAAAGTATGTCATAATGGCCTGGTTTATAAAGTAGGTAAACCAAAGGTTTTGATCCTTCAGGAAAGATGTGATGATTAACTTCAGTGTCCGTTTTGTCCATATATTCCACTTGGATTGGTATACTCAGTGCTTGGGTCAGCGCAGTGATATGAATGTGATCACTCTCCACAGCCATTGGTTCCACTTCCTATGGGAAGGAAACTTAGCATTATTACTTTTAAGTACAGAATATATAATAACTTTTGTTAAAGCAAGGCTTCAGAAAGCAATAAATTACCTCAAACACACCCAGCAATACCCATTTATCAGCAAACATCCAACCCTTTTCTGGTCAGAGACACATACTAGGATAAGTCATCTGAATAATTATTTTGGGCCAGAAATCTCAGCATGACCATTTTTACACTGGGATCTCTACTTAGGAAGGAAAATAGCCAGTAACCATCAGGGAGGGAAGAGAAAAGCAATTATTTAGATTAGAAGTTAGTACTGAGCAAGAAAGGAAGAAGAAAATATAACGGTACTAGACCTTTCTAAAACAGTTATTTCTCATGACCCCTCCCCCAAATTATGAAGCACTTGGAACATTTTGCTATTCTAATTGCACTTTATAAAATGTGAGTTATGAGTATCCAACATGTTTTAGCGAAAATGTCCCCATTGAAAAAATTTATTAAAATATTCTTGCATATAGCACGTCAGGCAGCATCTGTGGAGAGAGAAACAGTTAACTTTTCAGGTCAATGACCTTTCATCAGAACAGTATTTCCAGCATTTTTTGTTTTTATTTCAGATTTCCAGCATCCGCAGCTTGTGTTAATATTGATCATTCTGGGACTGTTTGTCCAATCTTTGAAAAATGTTAAACCCCTAAATAAGATCCCCTCTACATTACGCACTTGTCCAGTATAAAATCGTCTTTCACCATAAATGCAGTGCTTAATCCCACTTATCAATTCTGTTGCCGCCTTTGCATTCTTTCCAAGGGCAGCATAATCCTTGCACTGCAGTGTCTAGAACTGTATGCACTTCTACAGCAAAGGAAACCAGTTCTTTGTGCAAATTAATTATCATTTCCTGGAACAGATGTTCTATCCCACAAGCTTATACATCCTGAAATCTTAGTTATTTCACCACTGCTGCACATTTAAGGGTGTATTCCTACATAAAACACAGTTCCCTATGATTTCCTGTAAACTCTTTACCTTTATTTCATACTGCTAGTTTTCCATTCCCCAGTTTCGTGACTCTGCATTTCTCTACTTAAATGATAGCTTACATATAAGCCTAGTCCCCCCAAACTCTCAAAATCCGTGCAACTGGCCTACTTGTTCCCGATTCTCAACTGGCAAATTTTGAGTTTTGTTAGTGTTAATTCTTCCATAGATTGATCACAAACCCCGAAACAATTCCTGTGGTACCCCAAGTCACCTCTTCCTATTTAAAAAGAGAAAACAAACTTGTATGTTTATAGTATCTTATCAAATCTGCATGACATCTCAAAACTCATTGCACCCAACGGATTACTTTTGTAGGCAAGCACAGCAATCAATTTGTATACAGCAAGACCACACAAACAAGAAATTAATGAATAACCATGTAATCTGATTTTGGGAGTGTTGGTTGAGGGAGGAAGGTTAGCCAAAGCACCACAATTCTTGCTCCTTTTCAAATAATGCCATGAAAACTTTAACATCCATCTTAACAGGCAAGCTGGGCCTCTGACATCTCATCTGAAAGATGGTACTTCAAACAATGCAGCATTCCTCCAGTACTGCACTGACATGTCAGGCTAGATTATGTGCTCAAGTCCTAGGCAATAGTGCTTTTCATCTGAGCCTGCTACTTCCTTAACTACCCTTTGAATCTCTCACTTAACAGTTACCCACTTCACAATCTTTTCTTGTAAAGTTAATTTCCTATGATACTTTAATCAAAGCTTTGCTGAAGTCTAGGTATATGAAATCAGTTCTATTTTCAATTAATTGTTATATCCTCAAAATAAAATTATAGATTTGTCATGCACAATCCATCACTTTGAAAGTCATAGACAGCTTTTAATCATTCCTGATTTCACCCAATGCTTCACTGTTGTCTTGTTCAGAATACGTTATGTTGCTTTCCTCCTCAGCTGCTCATTTAAGATCCCATGCTTCATAAATTGGCACATCTTGCTCTCTCCAGAACCTTGGCATAATTCCCATAATTATCAACACCCTTAAAAGATGGGATGTACCAGATTTAATTTGCTTTGAAGTCAGTGAGAGCTGGGTGCCTTGCTTTCTTTATTGTCCTTAGTCATTTTTAGATCCATCATTTTCTCCATTAAATACCAACTATGTATGAGGAAGGCAACAACTAATTAAGTAGACCAGTCCCAAGTCTAATAATTCATCCATAGGATGGCACCTCTGATATTGTAGCACCTCCTCAGTACTACACTGGTGGGTCAACATACATTGATTTCAAGGCTTTCTATTTATAATACTGTTCATAATTAACTATAATGCTTTATCAATATTTACCAAAAAACATTTCTGTCCTGAAGTTTTAATAGAAACTCCATGTTCAATGAATGAAACCAATCAATATAACCGTTTCTGGAACTGACCTGAGTGCAGAAGTCTTTAACACTTATGCCTCCCTCGAGGAAAAACTCAAAGAACTCCGATCGTTTCTGCAAGTATGCGGATGTTAGCAGTCGAAGATACTGCACTAAATGATCTGAAGCAGCACGATCATTGAAAACAGCAAGAAGTTTTGAGACCGAACCATCCGTTTCCACCAGGTCAATCACATCCATAAACTAGAACCAGAGAATCTAACAGTAACATCTGTATCAATGCAAGTTTTTCTTAAAAGGAAACTACAGAAGTTCTTTAGCAAATTTCGAGCAGAAAATGAAGATGACTCATTTTGATCAATATTCAACAACACAGGCAAGTGCTCCTCCAATAAAAAATACTTCAGGATTAAAGACTCAAACAAAAAAAAAAAGGGAATAACCAACCACATTGACTCACTAGTATTTTAAACAATTAGATCCATTATGGATAGCTATTATGTACTGTCGGAAAGGTTTGCAGTACAGATTCTAGTTATGGATTTGGAGACAAATGCATCCCTTTAAATTTTGATCATTCATTTTGAGCAGTTGAGTCAAAAGGCATTAGTAATGAAACCTTCAAATTTGTCACTTTCCTCAGCTCTTCATTAATGGAATACTTACTGTGGTGAAAGAATTTTCAAATGTACTTTCGGCAAATCCAGCAGATGAAAGTTCATCTCTACTCCGCATTAAATTCTTTCTAAGTCTAAAATAAAAATAATTCACCATAGGAGAAAAATGATTATTAACTTTTAAGGTTAATTATATGAACACTGTGGAGAAGATTTTCACTGTTATATTCATAGAAATCATGGGCCAAAACTTGCGCTCACAGGCTTCTTGTGGGTGGATGCCTCCGACCAAAATTTATTTAACGAAAATGCCTGATGGTCCCAGAGGAACAAACACTTCCAGTCTGAGGCCTGGATGCAGAGCCCAGCACAGAAGCCCACACATCCCAGGAATGCAAGCTCAACCTGAGATCACGTGGGCCTGGACCACCAATGAACATGGAGTATTTTCTGCTAATAATGGTGAGGTCTGTTTCTATGGGGTCCCATTACTATCAATGAGAATACCCCTAAAAACACAACACAAATTTAAAAAACACCAATATTTAAAATTAATTAAAATTGAATTAAATTAAATGTTTTAGGAAAAACATTTTTCTTTTAACTGTTTTACAAATGTTTAATAGGGTTAAAAATAAACTTACCTTAATGAACAAGGTTTTTAATATAAAAGTTAGTTATAAAATTTAATTTTTCTATCTTTTAAAACTCTTATGCTGGTAAAAGCACACCTAAACCCAGAAAACCTGGAGAGGCCACAATTTCAGGGCTAATAACTTTGCTTTTTAATACATGTTTACTGTTAGCTGTAAATATGAACAGTGGAAATCTCCATATAGCAGCTAGAAAATTCAACAAGATTCAAGATTTCAACAAAATCTAAATCTTAACTACAATTCTACACAGTGAGTTACTCATTTCAAACCAGCCATCTGGTTGGTTTGCCTGACTGAAATATGACTGGATCTCTACTTAAAAAGGAAACATTTACAGGGCAACGGGGAAAAAGCAGGGGAGAGAGCCAGCAAAGGCACGATGGGCAGAACTGGCCTCCGTTTCTAATCTTCAGGAGGGGAAGAAGGGGAATAAAATTCCCTAGCGTAGTCTTGAACACCTCCGCGATCAAATCACCCCTCTTCCACTTCATCCTCCACTGTAACAGCACAATAACACACATGTAGGAAGAGTCAATGACTAATGTACTGTATTTAAGTTCACGAATCTGAATTCATTTGCATCACTACCTTGCAACTCCATCCTACTTATCCATTATTCTGCAATATAACTAGCAACAGCAACCACAAAACAAGCTTACTTTTGTATTCCCTTTTTACTTCCAAGTAGTGATTCCAAGTAAGCAAAACTCAGTGCTCGATAAAAGCAATTCCCATCACCAAGTGTTCTTCTGAAGGCGGCATACTTCCCACTGATATCCTTAAAAATAAACAGATGGATATACACATACAGGCTGACAAGAAGTAATTTTCAATACAATTCTTTCAACTTTTAAATTATATGCTTGAAATGTGCTGAAAACAAATACCCAAACTAACATTATAGTAGTGAATAATAGTAATGGTACAGTATATGAATTATATGACATGCAGGTAAATTAGATATGATCAACTGATTTTTTTGTCAGAGTAACTGAGAAAAGCAAAACTGTATTTGGAAATTTCATAATTGGGGGGAGAGAGGGGAGAAGGGGGGGGAAGGAGAGGAGAGGGAGAGAAGGAGGCTGAACAGCCGGGCCAAAGACTTCGGGCTGGATTTACAGGTAGGTAGCGTCGGGTCTCAAGTCGGGTCGGGTGGGAGGTGAGCCTTATCCACGCAGCCCCAGTGAGGCCATTCGGCCAGGGCTAGGGGCTGCGTGCTTCGGGCCCCTCCCACAGTTTTGGGCGCCTGAAGCTACTGCACATGCGCGCCCACTGTAGCGCGCATGTGCAGAGGTCCCGGCACTGTTTTCAGCGCAGGGACCTGGCTCCGCCCCCCACAGCTCATGCTGCGCCGCGCCCAGCTCCAGAGGACCTGCAAGGAGCTGGAGAATAGGTGAGTTTTTTTTAGGCGCACTTTGTGGCGCGAAAAACGGGCATCCAGGTCAAAAAGGCGTGGCCCGAAACTTGGGCCCATAATCTTATACGTTTCGATAAGATCACCTCTCATTCTTCTGAATTCCAATGAGTAGAGGCCCAACCTACTCGACCTTTTCTCATAAGTCAACCCCCTCATCTCTGAAAAACTACTCAAGAACCACTTATAAAACATTGGATTTGTTCTTGTTACAATATATAATTTTTTCTGCTTGGGTTAACTAAATCGACTGCAAATGTCTAACTATTATCACTTAGATTTACTTGATCATTTAATAAAATTGTTTTCTATTTTGAACAAGGTCTCATTTAATGCACTACCATTTTCGAAGCTCAAGATGGGATATTATGGAAAAGTAATTACTAAATAGGATTTGTTGTTTGTTTACCCAGGCACGTTACCAAAAGGATTAACTGAATCTTACTGCAATGATAAACTCTGGTGAGGTTTGGAGAGCTGGGCCTCATTCATAAGAGTGATCTAAGATAAGACAGCCAGAATCGATGGCAGAAAGATTTAAGAAAACATAAAATGCAACGGCCCTTACCAGTATTAAGGAAAATAAAAAATACTGCAGATGCTGAAACAAACAGAAAATGCTGGCAACGCTCAGCTGGTCAGGCAGCCTCTGTAAAATCATCGAAATTTACAGCACGGAAGGAGGCCATTTCGGCCCATCATGTCCACACTGGCTAACCAAGAGCTATCCGGCCTAATCCCACTATCTAGTTTTTGGTCCATAGCTCTGTAGGCACTTCAAGTGTACTTCCAAGTATTTTTTTTTAAAATGTGGTGAGGGTTTCTGTCTCTACCACCCTTTCAGGCAGTGAGATCCAGACCACAACTACATTCTGGGTGAAGAAATGTTCCCTCATATCACCTCTAAATCTCCCCCCAATTACTTTAAATCTATGTCCCCTGGTTGTTGACTCCTCCACCAAGGGAAACAGGTCCTTTCTATCCAGGCCGCTCATAATTTTTATACACCTCAATCAGGTCTTCCCTCAGCCTCCTCTGTTCAAAAGAAAATAAACCCAGCATCTCCAATCTTTCCCCATAGCCAAAATCCTCCAGTCCAGGCAACTTTTTTGTAAATCCACTCTGCACACTTTCCAGTGCAATCATGTCTTTCCTGTAATGTAGTGACCAGAACTGCACACAGTACTCCAGCTGCTCTTGTATTCCATGCCTCGACTAACAAAGGCAAGTATTCCATATGCCTTTTGGGGAACTGTGGACCTGCACTCCAAGGTCCCTTTGTTCCTCCACAATTTTCAGTGTCATACCATTTAATGTGTATTCCCTTGCCTTGTTCAACTTCCCCAAATGCATTACCTCACTTATCCAGATTGAATTCCATTTGCCACCTGACTAGTACATTGATATCTTCCTGCAATCCACAGCTTTCTTCATTATCAACCACACAGCCTATTTTAGTATCATCTGCAAACTTCTTAATCATACCCCTAACAATCATGGCACCATGGGTGGCTCTGCTGCACAGAAGGGCGGGAAAAAGAGTGGGAGAGCTATAGTGACAGGGGACTCTATTGTAAGGGGAATAGATAGAGGAGTTTCTGCGGCCGCAACCGAGACTCCAGGATGGTATGTTGCCTCCCTGGTGCAAGGGTCAAGGATGTCTCGGAGCGGCTGCAGAGCATTCTGGAGAGGGAGGGTAGACAGCCAGTTGTCGTGGTACCTATATCGTTGGTACCTACATGCAAGAAGCGGGAAGAGGTCCTACAAGCTGAATTTAGGGAGCGAGGAGTGTAAATTAAAAAGTAGGACCTCAAAAAGGTAGTAATCTCTGGAGTGCTACCAGTCCCACGTGCTAATCAGAGTAGAGGGAGCAGGATAGTTAGAATAAATACGTGGCTTGAGCAGTGGTGCAGGAGGGAGGGATTCAAATTCCTGGGACATTGGAACCAGTTCTGGGGGAAGTGGGACCTGTTCAAAAGGAACGGTCTGCACTTGGGCAGGACTGGAACTGATGTCCTGGGGGTAACATTTGCTAATGCAGTTCGGGAGTGTTTAAACTAATATGGCAGGGGGATGGGAACCTATGCAGCGAGTCAGGGCGAAGTAATATGGAGTCAGAAACAGATGGTAGAAAGGTAAAAAGCAATTGTGGAAGGCTTGGTAAACAAAGGCAAGAAACAAAAAGGGCCACACATCATCATTCTAAAAGGACAAAGGGTGTAAAAAAACAAGCCTGAAAGCTTTGTGTCTTAATGCAAGGAGTATCCATAATAAGGTGGATGAATTAACTGTGCAAATAGATGTTAACAGATATGATGTGATTGGGATTATAGAGATGTGGCTCCAGGATGATCAGGGCTGGGAACTCAACATCCATGGGTATTCAACATTCAGGAAGGATAGAATAAAAGGAAAAGGAGGTGGGGAAGCATTGCTGGTTAAAGAGAAGATTAATGCAACAGTTAGGAAGGACATTAGCTTGGATGATGTGGAATCGGTATGGATGGAGCTACGGAATACCAAAGGGCAGAAAACGCTAGTGGGAGTTGTGTACAGACCTCCAAACAATAGTAGTGATGTTGGGGAGGGCATCAAACAGGAAATTAGGGGTGCATGCAATAAAGATACAGCAGTCACCATGGGTGACTTTAATATGCATATAGATTGGGCGAACCAAACTGGAAGCAATACGGTGGAGGAGGGTTTCCTGGAATGCATTAGGGATGGATTTCTAGACAAATATGTCAGGGAACCAACTAGGGGGGAGGCCATCTTAGACTGGGTGTTGTGTAATGAGAGGATTAATTAGCAATCTCTTTGTGCGAGGCCCCTTAGGGAAGAGTGACCATAATATGGTGGAATTCTACATTAGGATGGAGAATGAAACAGTTAATTCAGAGACCATGGTCCAGAACTTAAAGAAGGGTAACTTTGAAGGTATGAGGCATGAATAGGCTAGGATAGATTGGCAAATGATACTTGAGGGGTTGACAGTGGATGGGCAATGGCAGACATTTAGAGACTGCATGGATGAACTACAACAATTGTACATCCCTGTCTGGCGTAAAAATAAAAAAGAGAAGGTGGCTCAACCGTGGCTATAAAAGGGAAATCAGGGATAGGATTAAAGCCAAGGAAGTGGCATACAAATTGGCCAGAAATAGCAGCGAACCCAGGGACTGGGAGAAATTTAGAACTCAGCAGAGGAAGACAAAGGGTTTGATTAGGGCAGGGAAAGTAAGAGTAAGAGAGGAAGCTTGCAGGAAACATTAAGACGGATTGCAAAAGCTTCTATAGATATGTAAAGAGAAAAAGGTTAGTAAAGACAAATTCTGCAGTCAGAATCAGGGGAAGTCATAACGGGGAACAAAGAAATGGCAGACCAATTGAACAAGTACTTTGGTTCGGTATTCACCAAGGAGGACACAAACAACTTTCCGGATATAAAAGGGGTCAGAGGGTCTAGTAAGAAGGAGGAACTGGCAGAAATCCTTATTAGTCGGGAAATTGTGTTGGGGAAATTGATGGGATTGAAGGCCGATAAATCCCCAGGGCCTGATGGACTGCATCCCAGAGTACTTAAGGAGGTGGCCTTGGTAATAGCGGATGCATTGACAGTCATTTTCCAACTTTCCATAGACTCTGGATCAGTTCCTATGGAGTGGAGGGTAGCCAATGTAACCCCACTTTTTAAAAAAGGAGGGAGAGAGAAAATGGAATTATAGACCGGTCAGCCTGACATCGGTAGTGGGTAAAATGATGGAATCAATTATTAAGGATGTCATAGCAGCACATTTGGAAAGAGGCGACATGATAGGTCCAAGTCAGCATGGATTTGTGAAAGGGAAATCATGCTTGACAAATCTTCTGGAATTTTTTTGAGGATGTTTCCAGTAGAGTGGACAAGGGAGAACCAGTTGATGTGGTGTATTTGGACATTCGGAAGGCTTTCGACAAGGTTCCACACAAGAGATTAATGTGCAAAGTTAAAGCACATGGGATTGGGGGTAGTGTGCTGACATGGATTGAGAACTGGTTGGCAGACAGGAAGTAAAGAGTAGGAATAAATGGGTACTTTTCAGAATGGCAGGCAGTGACTAGTGCGGTGCCGCAAGGTTCTGTGCTGGGGCCCCTGCTGTTTACATTGTACATTAATGATTTAGACGAGGGGATTAAATGTAGTATCTCCAAATTTGCGGATGACACGAAGTTGGGTGGTAGTGAGATCTGCGAGGAGGATGCTATGAGGCTGCAGAGTGAGTTGGATAGGTTAGCTGAGTGGGCAAATGCATGGCAGATTAAGTATTATGTGGATAAATGTGAGGTTATCCACTTTGGTGGTAAAAACAGAGAGACAGACTATTATCTGAATGGTGACAGATTAGGAAAAGGGGAGGTGCAACGAGACCTGGGTGTCATGGTTCATCAGTCATTGAAGGTTGGCATGCAGGTACAGCAGGCAGTTAAGAAAGCAAATGGCATGTTGGTCTTCATAGCGAGGGGATGAGAGTACAGGGTCAGGGAGGTGTTACTACAGTTGTACAGGGCCTTGGTGAGGCCACAACTGGAGTATTGTGTACAGTTTTGGTCTCCTAACTTGAGGAAGGACATTCTTGCTATTGAGGGAGTACAGCGAAGGTTCACCAGACTGATTCCTCGGATGGTGGGACTGACATATCAAGAAAGACTGGATCAACTGGGCTTGTATTCACTGGAGTTCAGAAGAATGAGAGGGGATCTCATAGAAACGTTTAAAATTCTGACGGGTTTAGACAGGTTAGATGCAGGAAGAATGTTCCCAATGTTGTGGAAGTCCAGAACCAGTGTTACAGTCCAAGGATAAGGGGTAAGCCATTTAGGACCGAGATGAGGAGAAACTTCTTCACCCAGAGAGTGGTGAACCTGTGGAATTCTCTTCCACAGAAAGGTGTTGAGGCCAATTCACTAAATATATTCAAAATGGAGTTAGATGTAGTCCTTACTACTAGGGGGATCAAGGGGTATGGCGAGAAAGCAGGAATGGGGTACTGAAGTTGCATGTTCAGCCATGAACTCCTTGAATGGCGGTGCAGGCTCGAAGGGCCGAATGGCCTACTCCTGCACCTATTTTCTATGTTTCTAAGTCCATGTCATTGATATATACCACAAAGGACCCAGCACTGAGCCCTGCGCAACCCCACTGGATACAGCCTTCCAGTCACAAAAACATCCATAAACCATTACCCTTTGTTTCCTGCCTCTGAGCCAATTTTGGATCCAACTTGCCACTTTGCCCTGGATCCCATGGGCTATTACTTTCGTGGCCAGTCTGCCATGTGGGACCTTATCAAAAGCTTTGCTAAAATCCATATACACTACATCATATGCACTGCCCTCATCAACCCTCCTGGTTACCTCCTCAAAATATTTAACCTTCCCTTAACAAATCCATGCTGACTGTCCTTGATTAATACATGACTTTCAAAATAAAGATTTATCCTGTCACTCAGGATTTTTTCCAATAATTTTTCCACCACCAAAGTTAGGCTGACTAGCTTGTAATTATTCGTTCTATCCCTTTCTCCCTTTTTAAACAAAGGTGCAACATTAGCAGTCCTCCAGGACTACACCTGTAGCCAGAGAGGACTGGAAAATGATGGTCAGAATCTCTGCTATTTCCTCTTTTGCTTCTCTTAACAACCTGGGATATAATTCATCCGGGCATGGGGATTTATCAACTTTCAAAGCTGCTAAGCCCCTTAATATTTCTTCATTCACTATGTTTATCTCGCCTAATATTTCACACTCCTCCTCCCTCATTGCAAAGTCTGCATCGCCCCTCTCTTGTGAAAACAGGTGCAAAGTATTCAATTCATTAAGAATCATACCCACATCTTCTGCCTCCACACACAGATTTCCTTTGTGGTCTCCAATAGGCCCTACTCTTTTTCTAGTTACCTTCTTGCTCTTAATGTATTTATAAAACATCTTTGGGTTTTCCCTGGTTGTACTTGCCAACATTGCAAAGAAAGGGAAAATAATATTTTGTATAACCATTTGTCAGAACTGTAATTTATTACAGATAACCTTTAGCTACTCATCTGTAACATGTTCCAGTTCTGATCAAGTGTTATACCTGAAAGGCTAACATTTTTTCTTTCTTTACAGATGCTGCCTGACCTGATTCATGTTCTTAGAATTAAGGTCTCTTGTTGCTCGACTTTCTCTTACATTGAGCTAGTTAAGCACGTAGGTATAAGAGGGAGCACAGGCTATGTTCAGTCTATGACTAGTCATGTCTACATGGTTAAAGCAGCAAGTCTGTCTACATTATCCAGTGAAGCATATGTGGTTTTTACATTAATCCAGCAAGAGTGCCTAGATTGCATATTTTTGACTGGGTATCCAGATCAACCAGCAAGCCAATGGTACAAGTTATTTAAAATAAAATGTGCACCACATTACTGACAAACAGAGAAATGTATGCACCTGTTGTAAGTACTGTATAACCAGATAAGTCTGATCATAAAGAATGTACGATGAACCTGTGGGACACAAACTGTATCTCATAAATGGATTGAACTGATAGTTCATGAGCAACTTCATTACCAGATTGGCATCTTAATGCCCCAAAGAGGATATAGGTCAAATTATAGAGTTCGTCTATACATGTTGGGTAATTAAAACAATAAAGTCCATTTTAAATGCAAGCTGTGTATAGATTAGGGCAGTGCTAGGTACCTGTACATTATTAAGAAATATGACTGCCATTCCACACCCTCTAGCAACTGGCCAAATAGAAAGGCTTGGGGTCCAGGCTGGCAGAGCTTGGCAGATGCACAAATCTAGACAAGCTGGGCAGACTGAGAAACATGAATAATTTAAGAGGTTAAAGTATACAACAACCACTACCCCATGCAGACTGCAGTACAAATGACAAGATGCCATCGAACAGCAGTTAGCTTTCTATGTTATCAGAACAGTTTATGGGACAGATCAAGGTGGAAAACAAGTCACTTGATGTATTCACTAAACTTGTCATCTCAAAGTTTAATTTTTGAAAAAATGCCAGTATCAACATTAATTCCCCACACCCCACACAAAAAAAAGATACTGTATGCAAATACTAATCTAACTCAGGTCGTAGCCAGTATATGCATTTCAAATTTGAAAATACAAGTGTTTTGCACAGAAAATGGTAAATTGTTAACGCAGCTTCAACAACTCAGTTTGCATTACATTTACATTACTGACATACATTATAAGTACTGCCTGATATTTAATTCTTGAAGTTCATGCGAATACCAGGATAAATAGAAGCATCTTTTAGGAGTCTTTACAAAGCTGTACTTGAACAATATCATACCTGCACTTTTTGTTGGTAAATTCTATCTTCAGGATGTTCTTCTCCAAGTGCTAGTATTTCACTTTTATCAGAGACTATACAAACAGATCCAAACTAACAAAAAAGGGAAAAGAACACTTAATAGAGCAATCAGTGCTCAAAAAGAAAAATAAAATGATATCCACAAATGCAAAGCTTTACATTTTGACATTTGAACAAAAATTTAACATATTAATATTCTACTTGCTTGCAATGTCAGCTTTTTGAAAGTCACAATGTTACGCCTACCTAGTATTCCATGCATATATTACAGACAATCACAAAGCTTAGATTCTCTAATGTAATTATATCAAGTTAGAAACTAATCTGAGACACTGTTTCTGACAATATAGTGTAGGAAAGTTGAGTTTACAAATAGGAAGTGGTAGATTTCACCTTTCCTCTTGCAGCAAATATGAAGGTGGCAGCACCTAACACACAAATAATCAGTCAAGAGGACAGGATTTCAGAGAAATATTAAAGGTTGTACAGGACAATGTATTTTAAAAATACAAGGGGGTAGCTGAATTAAAAAGGTTGGCCAACTTTATGAACAAGTGGTCAGGAAACTGGAGAAGTAATGATCATTTCCATACCATCACACACAATGACAAAATTATGCATTCCAAAACTGTAAACATCAGTGATAAATTTGAGGATTTTTTTCCTTCTGTGTAACGATTCATTGTGTTGTGCATATATGTTATCACTTAAGAAAACGTTAGTTCAAGTATTTTGTGGCTAAGTCATATAGGCAAATTACCAGAAGCTTTACTTTGGGCACGGACACAATGGGCCGAAATGGCCTCCTTCTGTGCTGTAAACTTCTATGATTTACTGACTAGTGCATCCATCACCTAAAGGACACATTTGAACATAGCAGTAGACCTGTATAGCACATATAATCCATAAGATTACAAGTAGTCAACTTCAGAGGATGGGATGGCACACGAGGTTAACACTGACCTTTCACTTCTGGAGCTTGGATTCAAATCCAACCTTAATTGGCAACCTCACTGAGAGGCCGCAAGGATACCTGGTGTGAAAAACGGAGAATTCACATTGGTGCAGTAGGTGGTGCTCTGCTGAGATTGGGGTTATGGGACATTGTTGGGACAGCAGAGAAAGAGCTTTGATCCACATCTAATCCAAGAAATGATAATGACACCGAATGCCTTAATTAGGAAATGTTCTAGATCACAAAATTAACACAAGTAACTAGATGAATAGAAAAAGTATGCAATCATACAGAATAAAAAAATGCAACGTTAATCTTGACTACCAAAGCAATGCATGAATGCTGTTATCTGCCTACTGGGACACTTTTCCCCCTGAATCAGCAAAAGAATATCCCACCTTAAAATCACACCATAGCAACTTTTGCAGAACTCCAACACACATTTTAAAGACAGCCTATTTAGACACAGGCATCTTACATATCATTGCATTACAACAGATATATAAAATCCATTTTAACTTGAATAGATTTAGTTACGCCTTCTGCATCTTAGAGGTGTCACATCGTAAACGATTAACCTACTAAATCCATTGCAACTACAATCTTGCACCAGCCCAACCCAACCCAAAACCCATCAAGCTTGCTGCTCTACTCCCTTCCCCCACGCAATATGTCATCGCTTTTACTTCTCACATTGCAAGAGGAGCGGGCAAGTCTGACTTACTGCACCATCCATTGCGCCCCCTCTCGAGGAGCGGCCGGCCGGCTCGTGCTCTGCAGTGACATGCGGCGCGTGCCCCGAAACTGACACATTGCCCGCAAGCCTCACGAGACGCACATCCTCGGCGGCCCCCTCGCCCCTGTAAGGAAGTGACGTATCGGACAATTGACAATCGTGAGCCAGATTGGTTTAACGCTGCCACCAATCAGAGCCGCGAGGGGGCGTGGCTTTGGCTCCGCAGTCTCGCGAGCACGTGCTGACAGGTCCGGGTTCTGCTGCTGTTTCTGCTGACTGCTGCTTACTGCCCAGCTCACACTAGGCATTATGTGGCTCACACTGACACCAATTTAAGAGACAATCTTAGTTTGTTTTGCAGGGGAGTGAGAGAAGACTGAGATGCGCCATAAATCCATTTAAACACTTAAACTGCTTTTATTTTTAAATTGCAACTGAGTGAATGACACTCCAAATGAGGGAGTCTTGAAATGTCGAGTGATCTATGAATTCAAAATTGGGTTCATTGGATACTTTTTATTTTCGAAACTTGGAAGACAGCTTTCATCCCAGCCACCACCTGTAACGGTTTATTCTGTTTCACATTACAGCACAATTCAATTTCATTAACTATAAATAGATTTGTTTGCAGCAAGTAAGAAATATGAAAACATGTATTTCATTTGTTTTTACCAGCTGTTGAAAGCCCCATTGTGCCAGTAGTAGATTTTGTTAAGGAAGTATTTTTGTAAACTGCATTCATGTAATGTGTGTGCTGTTTATTTGAAAATGTTTCCATTTAAACTATTTTAATAACCATGATTATTACCCATGTCACCATGCATAATCACTTGAAAAATTATTGGCACAGGGAATAGAGTTTTACATGTAGTAGAATCATAGAATGGTTACAGCACAGAAGAAGGTCATTCAGCCCGCTGAGCCCATGTCGGCTCTCTGCAACAGCACTTCAGCTAATCCTACACCCCTACCCTTTCCCCGAAGCCCTGCATTTTTTCCCCTTCAGGTACTTATCCATTTCCCTTTTGAAGGACACGATTGAATCTGCCTTTACCAATCTTTCAGGCAGTGCATTCCAGATCATAACCATTTGTTGCATAAAACAGTTTTTCCTCGTGTCACCTTTGGTTCTTCTGCCAATCACCTTAAATCTGTGTCCTCTGATTCCTGACCTTTCTGCCAATGGGAACAGTTTCTGTCTACTATCTCTAGCCCCCTCATGATTCTGAATACCTCTATCAAATCTCCTCTCAACGTTCTCTGCTCTAAGGAGAACAACTCCAGCTTCTCCAGTCTATCCACGTAACTGAAGTCCCTCATCCCTGGAACCATTCTTGTAAATCTTTTCTGCACATCCCTCATTACTCCAGTTGAGGCCGAATCAGTGTTTTATAAAGGTGCATCATAACGTCCTTGCTTTTGTACTCTATGCCTCTATTTATGAAGCCCAGGATCCCGTATGCTTTTTTACCACTTTCTCAACCTGCCCTGCTACCTTCAACAAAAGCAAAATGCTGCAGATGCTGGAATCTGAAATAAAAACAGAAAATGCTGGAAATCTCAGCAGGTCAGGCAGCATCTGTGAAGAGAAACAGAGTTAACGGTTTGGGTCTGTGACCCTTCGTCAGAACTGGCGAGAGTTCGAAATTAACAGATTCTTAAGGAGCACTGAAAGGGGGAGGGGAGGAAAGAACAAAAGGGAAGGTCTGTGATAGGGTGAAAGACAGGAGAGATTTGAGAGAGAAAAGGGATGATGGGCCGACTTGAGATGGTAATGGCAGAAGTTAGAAAAAGATGAGTCTAGATAGGGTGTGAATGACAGAATAATTACCAGCTGCCATGGGAAACAGAGAGAGAGAAAAAATATATAAGATCAGGTGGGGGAAGGTTAAAAAAAAGGAGGAAAGGGAGTAAAATATGGGCAGAGGTTAGTAGCTATAATTTGAGAAGTTTAAGGTTGAACTCATTGAGCATTTGCTTGATCCAAAATTAACATTGTTACTGGATAACAGTGATATGTCGATGATATTTATTGTATGAACTTTTATAAAGCACTTTATTTTATATCTATTAATAAAAGTTTTACATATTGAGCCAGATACATATGATCACACCACATTTTGCATGATTTTTTTTTACATAATTTGTTCACAAAGGAAAATATAAATAGCTAATTGAAAACATATGGCACAGTTGCCATGGTATCTGGGGTGTGGGTAGATAAGGGAAGTAGAGGAACATAAATGGAGTATGGTACAGAATAGGAACCAGGTCAGAAAGAAATGAAAATGTAGAGGAAATCAAATAATAGCAACAACAACTTGCATGCATATGTATTAAGACACGCGATAAAGAGATAGGGGGCTAGAACCTCCACTTTTGTGCTTATTGCCCAAAAATGGGCGATATTTCCGACATGGGTGGTAAAAAAGGGTTTTCAGATCGTCGGCTTCTCACCCATTCTCAAAGCACCTAGTCTCCATTTTTGAAAATAGGCGTTACCGCGAGCGATCTGAATGGACCTTCTGCCGGAAAGTGTCGCCGTCCTTAGCAACGGCATGGCACTGCTCGTTTACCACGATTCAGGAGGTCAAGGGTCATCATGACATGCGCAGAAGAGGAGACAGAGAGAGAGGGAGCTCAAAGGCACTGAAAGCGAGTGTGGCTGTGGTGTGTGCTTGTTTGGCTGTTGTGGGAGGCACGAGGGAGATTCACCAGTAGCAAAAAACCTACTAAGCACCAAGAACATAGTTGGCACCGAGTTTTGTCCAACAAATAAGATGGAAGGGATGGAGCTGGTAGCCAGGAACACTGGTGGCAGGGGGCTCCCAGTGGTCCCAGAGCGCAGTACTGCACCCCAAGGTGCTGCAACCCCATTGCCAATCACACATGAGAGCCAGCAGCAAAATTTTGCTTCTGGCTCGGAGCACGTTCCCACCTCGGGACCGTCCTCTCCCGTATCCGTCCAAGCAGCGTTTTGGCCGTCACCGCCCCCTCCCACCCCCCTCCCCACAATGAAGCATTGCCTGAGGAGCTCCTCGGCCAGGCGGCTTGGAGTCAGGAGGGGAAGGGGAAGGGGTAGAGGTGGGAAGGAGAAGCAGGGGTGGGGGTGGGGGGGGCGCTGCGGGGGGTGAGGGTTGGTTTGTACAGAAATACTGATGATTTCAGACTAATGTTCAGTTTAAATGTTTTTTATTTAATAAAACCTTGAGGCATTGGCTCAGATGGCTGCACTGTTGCACCCTGGTGATTCCTTAACATCAAAGGGTATAATTACACTTAACTTGAATCGACTTAAACTTTAACTGTACCAAGGTGATACCCACCATTGATGTATCACCTGCACACCCAGCAGTGAGTCAGCCTTGTAAATAACACCAATATTCTTTCAGGCAAAGTGATCATTGATGAGCTCCTTACGTAAGGCTCTTGCAGCTATCATGCCACCATGGGCCCTTTCATGCAGTCTACAGGAGGACAGGGGCATGGCTTCAGAGTCAGCCTGATTGTCTGGGCCGATGTCAGCATCTGCCGCCTCGACCTCCTCTTCCTCTCTCTGGTGAGGTGGACTGTCAGACTAATCAGGCAATTCTTGTCCCCTCCCGATAGCCAAGCTGTGCAGCATGTAGCACACCACCACGAATTGAGCTACCTGCTCAGGGTGGTATTGGAGCTCGCCTCCTGAGTGGTCCAGGCATCTAAAGTGTTGCTTCAGCACTCCAATGGTTTTCTCCACGATATTGCGAGTTGCTCTGTGGCTCTCATTGTATCTCCTCTCAGCTTCAGTGTGGGTGTCATGCAGGGGGATCATCAGCCAGGCGGCGAGGCCATATCCTTTGTCACCAAGCATCCAGCATTGATCTAGTGGCTGATTGTTAAACAAGTCAGATACAGTGCCCTCACGCAGGATGTGAGCATCATAGATGCTGCCCGGAAATTGAGCATTCACTGCCAGTATAATTTGCTGGTGGTCGAAAACCAGTTGGACATTCAGGGAGTGGAATCCCTTGCGGTTCCTGAAAACCTCTGCATCCTGAAAAGGTGCCTGCATCGCGATGTGCGTACAGTCTATTGCTCACTGCACCTTGAGGAAGTTTGCAATTCTGGAGAATCCTAGAGCCCTCTCACTCTGTGCCTCCCTGGTCATAGGGAAGCTGATCAAGCCCCTCCTGTGTGCGTACAGGGCTTCAGTGACCTGTCTAATGCAGCAATGTGTGGCATGCTGAGACAGTCCGCAAATGTCTCCAGCTGTGGCCTGAAAAGAACCCAAGGCGTAGAACAACAGTGCCGTGGTGACTTTGACCTCGACAGGCAGTGCAGTACTGATGGTGCTGGCAGGCTTCAGATCTGCCCTTATCAGCTGGCATACCCTAGTGATAACCTCTTTGTGGAAGTGCAGTCTCCGAAGGAAGGTGGTGTCGGGCAAGTCAAGGTAAGAATGCTTCTCCTTGTACTTGTAATGTTTGGTCCTCCTCATCAGTCTGTCACGTCTTACATTGGGCACATAATGCAGTGGAGCGTACCTTTGGCAATCTCGAGTCTGCTGCATGTAATTGGTCACCAAGAGAGGGTGAGAAAGGAAAGGCCCCATTGCAGTAGCTCTCTGTTTTCCACCGATTGGTCACAAACAAGGAATGTCCCGACGAAGACACATATTCAATTCCAATTGGTCACAGTATGGTCAAGATGCTTGTTCAGATGTTCACATCAACTCCAACGACCTGCAGAGTACATCCGAACTCCCCCCGAGATTGAAGCACAGCAGCCTTTTAAAGGATGCAACGTGTGATCTCGAACATGATGTCCATAGCGCTGTGATTAGTTCCGGTTAGTTCCACTTTTTCTGGGTGGTTTTCTGGGTGAGTGATATGTGTGTGAGGTGGTGAAATTAAAGCTGGGCGATCTCATGGCTGCTAGTTTCAGTAAGTATGCTCTTTACGACAAAATAAAGTGGGCGGACGGTATTATTCAATCTCGGCGTTAAATCCATGCGGAAATTAACGCTGGGTGATATTATGGGCGTTGATTTCGCCCATTCTGCTGATTCCGCCCAAAAACAGTGGGCGGGAGATAATATTTTTTCCGGGCATTCAGCACATGGGGAAAGTAACGCTCGGCGATAAGTTTCTTACAAATGCCCGTCAGTTTCCATTTTGTGCCAAAATAGGCGAATATGGGCATTATACGTCATTTCAGCAGTAAAATGGGTGTTAAGTGGGCGTTAAGCATGCAAAAAAAGTGAAGGTTCTAGCCCAAGGAAATGTATAAGTGAAAATAACAATAGATAGAAAAATGAAGGGTAAAGGATAAAGAACAGACACTGGCAGAGGCAGAGACTATGCTGAAAAACAATCCCCTCAGTTTCTCTCTGAGATGAATCTGACTAGTCCCTTCAATCTCTCCTTGAAGCCATTGCTATTGCACAGAAAATAGAGGAAGGCATTGATTGCATGGATCCAACTGGTAGAAATTGTTTTTGAGACAGCGGCAGAAGGGACTAAACAATGGCAGAGCAGAATTGTGTCAAGGTTGCGAAAGTTCCAGTGAGTGGGGAAAGGGAAAATATAGTTCTGTTGCTTAGTGGGTAAGCAGTTTCACTGATTGCAGTGTTCAGTTCCATTCGCAACTCCTCAGATAATAAAGCAGTCCATGCTCGCATACAACTAGACCTGGATGACATTCAGGCTTGCGCTAATAAGTGGCAAGCAACATTCGCGCCGCACAACTGTCTGGCATGACTATCTCCAACAAGTGAGAGTCTAACCACCGCTCCATGACATTCAACAGCATTACTGTTGCTGAATCTCCCACCATCAACATCCTGGATGTAACCATTGACCAGAAATTAATGGTACCAGCCACATTAATACTGTGGCAACAAGAGTAGGTCAGAATCTAGGTATTCTGTGGTGAGTGTCTCACCTCCTTACTCCCCAAAGCCTTCCCACCATCTACAAGGCAAAAGTCAGAAGTACGATGGAGGTCTCTCCATTTGCTTGGATGAGTGCAGCTCCAACAACACTCAAGAAGCTCGACACCATCCAGGACAAAGCAGTCCACTTGATTTGCACCTCATCCACCATCTTAAACATTCACTCCCTGCACCACATACAACAAAAAGACAACAACACAGGCTCCAATGAATAGAAATCGACTCTGAGGCTGTACCAGAATGCTTGTCTCCATCCCAGCCCTCCGCATTAGGTGGAAGCTTCTCAGTGGGTGAATGGTTATTTTGTGTTGCATTGCAAAGATAACCATACTCACCAATGCAGAGCCAGCAGCGCATCAACCAAATGTGGTCTGGCACCAAAGAGATTGCTAATGATATGCAAGCGTTGTGAGTGAGGAAAAGAAAAGCTTTGGAATAAATGACTGCTGTGGGGCTCTCTGCACTTGCATGGGAAATGTAAGCCTCCAGCCAGGCCTGCACTTGGATTGTTTTGCTTCCTTTTATGAAGAAGTGTAATGTGTGGAGACTACTTATTGACTTAGTGCTACTCCTGAAATATATAATAGTCTTTTGAAAAGTGATAGCAAACTGGTGTTACCACACTGCTCCAGGAATCACTATCATCATATGAACATTTCTACATGGCAAACTCTTCAAATATTGTACACAATAGCACAATAGAGATAATTAAAATGTTTTTTAGTTGAAATCGTGCTGTATAATGTCAGTAATGTGTTGGATTAACCCTTTCATTAAAGTAACTGTCAAAAGAATTTCATATGAATGCATTAGTAAATTTGTTACTAGTTTTGCATAGTGAGACTTCATATCATATATTTTTTATAAAATATAATACTTAATTCCAAAAATATTTGGAGTTAATAAGTCAAAAGATAGGAAGAGGTTGTAAAGTGTATTGGAGAGCCAGGAACTCCATTCACTAACAAAGTTATCTTATCTGGGAAGGCTCTGGCCCCAAACTTGGTGGGAGTTAAGACCCACCCGTTTCTCAGCAGTCCCCAGGCGGAACGTGAGTTTTTGCCGCCCGCTGCCGCTGGGGCCAGTCAGGCGGGAGTTTAGTCGCAGTTCTGTCGGCGGCTGCGGGAGCGGCAGGCAGCAGGAGTCGGCGGGTGGGAGCGGGCGCGAGCGGGCGGCAGCAGCAGTGGGCAGTAGGTGCAGGCTTCTCGACTCGACAAACATCGGTGGCCGTGCATCGCGCATGGCTGAGATTTAGACTTTGCTTTGTAGTTTCTTGTGGGCGATGACATCACTTTTCCCACGATTGGGGCTGATGGCACAGCTGCGCATGCTCATAAAAGCTCGCTACTCACTTGCACCTGCCAGTTGCAAAGGGGTCAGATTTGGAGAGAGAAAAACGAGATCATCATCAATCATCCATCTAAGAAAGCTATCATGAGTCCAAAAAAAGCTTACAGGAAGTCTAATGGTGGGAGGCCCTGGTTTACTGAGGTGGAGCTGGAGGAACTTATATGTGAGGTGGAGCATCGTTATAAAGACCTCACCCGAGATGGTCATGGCAAGTCTGCACCACCCCAAATAGACGCATTTGGTGGGAGATTGGAGAGGCCGTGTCCTCAGTGGGCAACATTGTGCAGCATGGAGACCAGTGCAGGAAACGATGGAACGATATGGTTGCGTCAGCAAGAGTAAATAAGCATGCATTGTTGCACTTCTGTACTACTCCAAAAGGTTCTGTGTCCGTTTGATCTGTGTATGTGTGTGTGTGTGTGTGTGTGTGTGTGGTGTGTGTGTTGCATGAGCAAAATGGGTAAAGGCAGCAACTTTTATTTCTGCAGAAGAAAAGAGCATCCAACACATCAAAGCAGAGTGGCACGGAAGGGGGCCCACCAGATGTCATCGAGGTGACTAGCCTAGAGGAGCGTGCTTTGGCTATGGTGGGTGACCACCCCCGTGCCACCACACAGGGTAGTTGTAAGATTTGTAAATCTCTGGCATTAAATTTGACAGTGAGCCAATTCTTCTAAAACAATTGGAACAGTTTATTAACATACATGCACATCCACCTTAGTTACAACAGATACAATGAGGTTGTAATAAAGAGTAATATACGTAACTTCCCTTTGGCTGGCTGGTTGAGGAGAGAGAGAAAAGTCTTTTGCTGAGTTCTTTATACCTCGCAAAAGCCATTGTCCCTCAAAAAGCCTCAGGAGTGGGTCTTGGTTTCAGGGCAGTTCCTTATTGGCCCTCCTCACACATGTGGCTGTCTGGCCTGGCTCAGCCATCTCTTGATTAGTTTAAATGCCTTTTCAATACACAAAACCCATGCGGCAGCTCTGTGGGCTTCCATTTTGTTTCTTACAAAACTCAGCCCATGCTGGCAACCTGTGGGCTTTCATTTCGTTTCAACACAAACAGGCCTTTCCGTGTAATCTACACTTTTAACATTTATACATGCACCAAGTCAATGTTAATCATTAATAAACACTTTTATTCTTACATGATGCAGATCCCATGCTAGAGCATGGTAAGCGTATCCACATCTCCGGTCTGTGTCACGCTCATGTCATGCAAGGTCATGTAACGTTATGTCAAATGCTTCTCACTGCACTGTGTGTCATCCATTAATGGTGTGCTCATGTAGCGATGGAAGTCCTTGAAGTAAGAATGTGAAATGTGACGTTACACATGTCAGCATGACCAACCTCCCCCCACCCCCCCCCCCCCCCCCGCCCCGCTATACACTTAAATGTTGTCCTTTACTTCCAGATGTTGATTTGTACAGCACCGATCAATGCACCTGATCCACCTCTGACACACAAAGGCAGTGTCAAACACAAATGCCTTCCACCTCGACATTATCAGCAGCCCAACACATCAGTTCCTTCCTCTACCCCGCCTCACCCCATCCACAGATCACCCATATCCACCGCATCCACCTCCGCCACCCAGAGTCACAAACACCAAGAGGAAGAGGAGGGAGAAGTCCCAGTCTTCGTACCACTTGAGGTCGAGGAGTTTCAAGAGGAGGACTCCAGCCTCCTGACATGTGTGCCAGCTGTTCGGCTAACATCAGTTTCAGTGTTCGACTTTTTGGGCTTCGAATCAGACGACGCCAGAACAAGTGTTGGGAGGCACAGAAGACGTGCCTCCAAGCCACAACCACCCATGATGATGCAACAAGCCGATGAGGATGCAGGACGTGTGGCAGCAATCCAGGAAATGGTCCAGTTGTTGAGGACAAGTGTCGAGATAGGTCGAGATCTGCTGCAGGCCATGGCTGGAATAGCTGCCAGCATCGCCACCTTTGCAGAGGAGCATTCTGCCAATATGTCATCAGTGCAATGGATCAAACACCAATTCTGTAGAGACCATGTGCCAATTGATGCTTTTGGCCCATGTCATGCTGCCACACCAGCAAGGCCGACAGATCCCGGGGAGCCAGAGTTGCCAGCGGATTCCATCTCATCCCTTACATTCTCTCCAAGACAAACACGGCAGCAGCTCTCTGGCTGCCCTCCTGCACAATGTCATGGAGCAGAGGCGGTGAGGGGCAGAGGTGCGCATCACCGTGGTGAAAGCAGAGCCATAAAGAGAACGATGGGCCTCACATCGAGGGGCGAAAAGAGCGGTGTAGTAGTGGGTAGAGGGTTGGGTGTTGGTGCTGCTGATGTCGTTAACTGTTCATTAAGTTGTTGCTGTTGTTTCACATGGTTCGTTTGGATTATCACTTGACTGGTTTTGGAAATAATGTACAATTTTTGAATTCACTTGTTTGCATGTTCTGTCACTTTCCATGCTGCACTATTCAATACAGACACATTGTTCACCAACTCTTGGTCAGTGTTTATTTTTTATATCATCTGGGGTACGTGCTGAGAACCAGACAAATCTCCTTCAGGTGTATTGGTCTCTGAGCAATATCTTGGCGTCCACATATGATGCGACACTTTAATGGGCCCTGTCATCAGGCTACCTCGCAAAACGAGTAGACAACCAATGCAGGAAGGCTGCCATAGAATGAGAGATAGTTGCACAACTTGGACGGCACACATTAACTCTTGCACTTCAGTCCACATGTTCTTAGGTGCAACATCGTCGAGCCGCATCCCTGATACGACATGTTTTTCAGTGACATTGCGATCCTTTGGGCAGCACTTGGGCGGGCGGAGACCTTCATCAAATTCGGGCCCATAGTCTCAATAAATCTGTTCTGCCTGCAATGTTCTAAAAACCCTTATAGCACATCTCCATCAAGCCTTTACTGTATCTTGGAGCTCATTTCCACTTCCTATACCACACCTGCCATTCAACGGAGTACTTTTCATTTACATCTGTGAAGTATTTCTGTGCAGTTTAATTTCCATCTGTGAACTCATTCTAAGGGTGTGATAATGGAGCAGCATATGTATGTTACCTGGGATGTGCAGCTCTGGAGCACTCTGCGTGATTATATCTGCCGCCCAATTTATAGCCAGCTCAGAGCACCTTTTCTCCAGCGGTCATTCTGGCGGGTGGGAGCAGCATCTTAGTGGATCCTAGACCACCAAAAGCACATTTTTGGAGCCTCCAGCATCGGTGGGTGGTAGGAAGTTGTGCCAGAGGTACTTCCCCGAAGAAACTCCCACCATGCGGAACATGAGGAATCGCGGCAAAAAATGTTTATTGGTGCGGTACCTCGGCGGCTGTGGGCGATATTGGGTAGCTCGTTGACCCAGTTCGGGCCCGTTGTCTTTGATCTCATGCTTCTGATTGTGTACAGTGGCCTATAAAGAAGAGATCAGTGAATTATAGTTATAAACTAAACCTAATGTTGGGTTAAAATGTAACTAACTGATAAGATTTATATATGAAGTGCTTACAATTCACTGGAACATGATGATAGAAAGTAATATCTTAGTTACATAACATCCCTGTTCATTAAAATATAACTTTAGAAGAAAAGAATAAAAAAATACATTGTCCTGAAAAGCAAATAATGCCTCATAATGGCTAATGTCTCTCAGATTATATCAAAAGGCCTGAAACATATTTATATTTCCCAACCTTGATGAACATATCCATTCCTTAACATAAATGTTTTATTTCTCACTGTTCTGCAGGGCTACACTGGCAAACATGTCGGGGTAGATTTTAAGTATCGAACGTTTGACTGCCGAAACACTCCAGCCAGCTACTCGATAATGATGGCAGGAAGCCCAATCCATTTTGAGGGCTGGGCCTAATACGTGTGGAGGGCAGCGGGTGCCAAGCAGCAGCCCAATGCAGCTCGCTGGGTCCAGGCCGACGCAATATCGGGCCATCTAGAGGCTCACCTGGCCAGGAATAAGGTAACACAAGGGAGGTAGGGGGAGGGTTGTGATCGCAGAGGAGGGGCGGGCGGGGGAGCCCTGGGTGTCTGTGACCCACATCATTCTTGTGGAAGCCAGAGGAGCACTCATGCCGCTCTTGGACCCACAAAAGACTGACCTGGAGGGGCCTCCTCTGCTGATCCTCCAGGTATTACTGAGCAGAGCATCCACAACGGATGGTCTGCCCTGCAGGCAGTGAAAATGCCACTGGGGTCCTATGTACATCATAGGATCTTGTTTGATATAGATTAATGAAGCTCTTGATTGATTCAGATGGATGCCTTGGCCACCCAGTGAAAGGTCCTGAGAAATAAACACTGGAAGAGCAGGAAAAGGGTAGTAAATCTACCGCTTTCCATTTTAACTCCACTACCGTCCGGTTTCCATTGGCCAGAGGGAGTTAAAATCTAAACCATATTTTTCTGACAAACTGTTCAGAAATATGTTTGCAAATGTTTCCAAAAGACAAAAGCTGCAGCATAATAGTTCTATCTTTTGTGAACTATAACATAATAAAAAAAAGTTGCTTTAATTTTGCATACCTATTGAATGTACTTTACTATAAGAAACTTGCATATAATCAAAGGTTCGTGAATGGAGTGAATAGCTTTGGTCTGAATTGAACAAATTATCCTAGGTATGACCTATTTGAGTTTAGTTATTGTGAACAGAAGAATAATGCACTTGACATTGTGGTCACAGTGCTTTGGAGAACCAACTACCATCAGCTCAAACAAATGTTTCATAGTATTATCAAGAATTTTACCTATTATGCACATCATACCTACCATTTCAGCGACATCATGCCATATTCCACAGGTCACTCACGGACAACCTTTCAATTGCAAGTGGCTACTTTGCTTCATGGGACTGCATTGTTCAACCTGGCAAAGTGTTCTCACCTAGTTTTGATTTCATTAAGTTTTTTGAAAGGCAGCAGAAGCCTCTAGTAATTTTGTCATTTTTTCAAATTGTTCAAAGGGTTAATCATTGTAATTGCTGATATGTCAGGTGGCTTAACATGTTAAGTAATGGTAAGTTGAGTCCATTGTTTTAACTCAAGTGCATTCTTATTTTCTCTCCTTAATCGTCTTTGGAGAAGTCAATCCTGTTTTGTGAGCCTGCCAGAGAAAATGCAAATGAGAAATCTCCATTCGATGGGAATGGAGGTTATGGTACAGGTGTTCAGCTTGACTCACTAGATCTTGCATCATTTTGTATATAAACGTTGATCATTTTCTCCCAGGAAATACATAATGTGACTAATGAGCTGGGCACTTGCGTGACACATGTCTCACATTCCTTATTCCAAACTATTTGCTTGCAGGTTAAGGTCATACACACCAGACAGTAGCACATGCAGACTAGAGCAGGGGAATTATCTCATCTAAGACACTTGACTCCCAAAGAGGAGAATGCCCTGGAGATTCTGCATCTGAAGCCAGGGTTCTCCCTGGATCAGGAAGGTATATGCTTGCTTTTTTGGAAACAGGAGGTGGGTGGGGTGGCTTGACCCATCCACCTCCACGGAGGTGTGTGGGGGACCTGACCCATCCACCTCCATGGCACGAACCTGGTATTGCAGTACTTCCAGGAACGGTGCAGTGGCTCTAGGCCTTTTGGCTAAGAGCATTGGCGCAGAGTGATCCTTGGCGTGTGCAAGGTGACCTCTGGCGTTTGTGATTTGACAAAGAATTGGAACGATTGGCTACGAATTTCAAAAAAAAAAATCTGAAGCCAGTAGAGCCTTTTGGCTAAGATCAAGTGTAGTATCTGTTCTTATCAGTTTAATATCCCCTATGGGGACATGATATTGAATTGATTTTTGGACAGGGAGCTGGATCAGGGGCATGTCCCGTCCACTCCATGCACCGACCTGGTATTGCAATATTTCCAGGAACGGTGCAACTTCACCTCTCGGCCTTTTGGCCTAAGATCAAACACATTGGCGCAAAGTGATCTTTGGCGTTAGAGTTGATCTGGAACGAAATTGGATTAAAAAAAAAAAAAAATCTGAAGCCAGTAGAGGGAGTGGGGAAGGAAGCTTGAAGGTCTCTTCCATGACTAGTGTCATTCTTCATTTTTGAATCTTTATTCACTCACTCACTCGCTAAATCGCTCACTCGCTCACTCATTCAGTCCCTTACACAAAGGAATACTCTACATTATAGTGCAGCATCATACACTAGTATGCAGGTCCTCTCTCTCGAGAAGTGGTTTACTTGCAGCATTCAGAGCGTAAGTGAGGAGGAGCAAGTGCAGATGGAATTGGAAGAACTATGTCCTACCTGCTAGAGGGTCAGCTCAAGGGCTCCTTCAACAACAGGGAGTCTAATCTTGTAGGGCTTGCCTACCAACACAATATGGTCATTCAACATCAGCAGTTCATGCAGTCATTTGAGAGTATGCCAAGATGCCTGCACCACTTTGGACACCTTTGGAGGAATATAACACTCACACCTGTGCAGTGCTGCATGACTATCTAACCAAGGCGCAGACCTCCAGGGCTCCCTATAGTGAAGCCTCCCTTGGACAGGGTCCTCGGCTCAGCTATAGCTTCCATAACAAATGCTCTAACTGCAGCTCTAAAGACCACAGGGTCCAATCTCTAGCAGTCTGGAGTCACCTTACTGGGAATCAGATTCAGACAGTCATAATGCATGGTTTCAATAATTTAATTACTGCCCACAGTATATTCCCACACAGATCTCTGACTATACTGAAGGAATTCTCAGCAGTAGAGCAATGGCAGGAGTTGCCACTGGATTGTGGTAATGTATTTCAGGGCAAATCCACCGCCATAATAGCCAGATGCCCTGCTCAAATAACAGAGACTCAGACAGGAAATGCATCATTAAAGTGACGCATGTAGTTTCCAGGCCATCTATTGACCCAGTGCCAGGTATTAGTTCACTTCCATTCATAGAGACAGATACTGGCATCCTGCAGCCATCAAGCTCATTTCACCTTCCACTGGTGAAACATTTAGAATGTTCCCCACAGTTAGGAAGTAGAAGACACTTTTACAAAGGAGAAACACTAAAGTAAAACACTGAACATACCTGCACCACAGACTGTAAAAGTTAATGAAATTTGAGTCTACTAGTACTGTAATATGTTGTGACAGCTCATGTGGGATGAAAAAGTGTCTTCTGAGACATGGCTGAAAGAAGGGCAGGAATGGCAGCTCAACATTCTTTGTTACAGGGTTTTCAGACGTGATAGAGAGGGGTAAAAAAGGAGGGGGGGGGGTCACAGTATTAATTAAAAAAACAATTACAGCTGTGAGAAGGGATGACATCTTAGAGGGATCATCAAACGAGGCCATATGGGTTGAACTGAAGGACAAAAAAAGTGGTGATCACATAACTGGGCGTGTACTATAGACCCCCAAAGAGTCAGAGGGAGATAGAAGAACAAATATGTGGGATAATTGCTGTGAAGTGCAAAAACTACAGAGCTGTAAGAATGGGGGATTTCAACTACCCTAATATTAACTGCGAAAAAGGTAGTGTGAATGGTACATAGGGTACATAATTCCTAAAATACATTCAGGACAACTTCTTTAGCCAGTATGTAACAAGTCGAACAAGGGGGGCGGTTCTGGACTTGGTTTTGGGGAATAAAGTGGGGCAGGTGGAAGGGGTATCAGTGGGAGAGCATGTTGGTGGTAGTGATCATAATTCAGGAAAGCAAAGACAGCATATGAAAGAATGTTGGCAGGTAAAATCAGGGAAAACCCAGATGTTTTACAAATACATTAAGAGTAAGAGGACAACTAAAGAAAGAGTGGGGCCTATTAGAGACCATGAAGGAAATCTGTGTGTGGAGGCAGAAGATTGGGTATGATTCTAAATTAATACTATGCATCTGTTTTCACAAAAGGGAGGAGTGATGCAGACTTTGCAATGACGGAGGAGAAGTGTGAACTATTGGATGAGATAAATAGTGAGAGAGGAAGTATTAAGGGGCTTAGCAGCTTTGAAAGTGGATAAATCTCCAGGTCCGGATGAAATGTATCCCAGGCTGTTAAGAGAAGCAAAAGAGGAAATAGCAGAGGCTCTGACCATCATTTTCCAGTCCTCTTTGGCTACAGGTGTGGTGCCAGAGGATTGGAGGACTGCTCATGTTGTACCATTGTTTAGAAAGAGATAAACCGAGTAACTACAGGCCAGTCAGCCTAACCTCAGTGGTGGGAAAATTATTGGAAAAAATCCTGAGGGACAGGATAAATCTTCATTTGGAAAGACATGGATCAATTAAAGGACAGTCAGCATGGATTTGTTAAGGGAAGGTCGTGTCTGACTAACTTGATTAAATTTTTCGAGAAGGTAACAAGGAGGATCAATGAGGGCAGTGCTTATGATGTAATGTATATGGATTTTAGCAAAGCTTTTGATAAGGTCTCACATGGCAGACTGATCACAAAAATAAAAGCCCATGGGATTCAAGGCAAAGTGGCATGTTGGATCCAAAATTGGCTCAGAGACAGGAAACAAAGGGTAATGATTGATGGGTGTTTTTGTGACTGGAAGGTTGTTTCCAGTGGGGTTCCACAGGGCTCAGTGCTGGGTCCCTTGCTTTTTGTGGTATATATCAATGGCCTGGACTTGAATGTTGCGGGTCTGTGGTTGATAATGAAAAAGAAAGCTGTGGTCTGAAGGAAGATATCAATGTACTGGTCAGGTGGGCAGAACAGTGGCTAATGAAATTCAATCCGGATAAGTGTGAGGTAATGCATTTGGGGAGATTGAACAAGACAAGGGATACACATTAAATGGTACGACACTGAAAAATGTAGAGGAACAAAGAGACTTTGGGGTGCAGGTCCACAGAACTCTTTTGGGAGGAAACTGAAACATTAATCCTTAAATCGTGTCCCCCCCCCCCCCCCGATCTGGGGGGCACACCAAACATTTCCAAGGCCCTTTTTTTTTTTTTTGGTTTTATTTGTGTTTTTGTTTTTTTTTAAGTTTTATTTTTGGGCACTAAAATCATATATATATATTTTTATCCTCCAAGTGCCCCCTACAAAAGGGGAGGGGGACACTAAAACACCGGCAATTAAAACAAATTAAACTTTAAAACATAAAATCAAATTAAAATTTGGTTGCCGGGCGTGATGATGCACTCCAGTCCCTCCGGTGCCCACCTCTCGCGGAAGGCCGCGAGCGTACCGGTGGACACCGCGTGCTCCATCTCCAAGGACACCCTGGCGCGCATGTACGTGTGGAAGGCAGTCAGGTTGAACGACCCCCTCGACCGCCCGCTGCGTGGACTGGCTGATGGCACCCTTGGCCGTGCCCAGGAGCAGTCCTACGAGGAGGCCCTCGGACCTGCCCGCTCCCCTCCGCACAGGGTGCCCAAAGATCAGGAGTGTGGGACTGAAGTGCAGCCAGAATTTCAGGAGCAGCCCCTTTAAATAATAAAACAGGGGCTGCAACCTCGTGCATTCAATAAAAACATGGAACACGGACTCTTCCAGACCGCAGAAATTGCAGGCGGCCTGGGAGCCCGTGAACCGGCTTAAAAATTTATTGCACGGCACTGCTCCGTGCACCACCCTCCAGGCCAAGTCCCCGATAAACACTGGGAGGACTCCCGCAAAGAGTGCCCTCCATCGGGGACCCCCTCCTCCTCCGGATGGCAAGATGGTACGCCATGGCGTGTCCGGACGGCAGGAGAGGATGGCAAAGTTGAGAGTGTGCAGGAGCAGCCCGTACAGGAAACCCCTCCGCGCGGAACTGAAAGGCACGGAGGGGATTTCCTCGAGGCGGCTCAAGTTGTGAGGCGCCGGCTCCCGAGGGAGGTTCCGGGGTTTGGCGCCGATGAGGAATTCCGTCCGGACGGGGGTCAGTTCGGACGGGATCTCCCCACGTGCTTGAGCCTCCTCGATGCACCGAACGGAGTCGGGGCCCAGAGCTGTTTTTAGCGACTCGATGGCCTCGGCCGCGCGGCGGACGTTGGCAGAATTTAGGCGCCGCGCCAGCGTGTCTGGCGCCATCCAGCCCGCTCCTCCGCCATCGAGCAGGTCCCTGACCCTGGTCACCTCACCAGCCACAGCCCTCTCGTTCGACCGCCATCTAAAACCTCGGTCGTGGAGGTACGGATTCCCGAGCAGCGGCTCCTGCAGGACAGCCATCACTCCAGCCGGTGGAGAGCTGCGCTTGGTGGAGACTTTGTTCCAGACCCTGGTGAGTTCCTTGTAAAAGACAGGCAGCTCCTGGAAGGCGGTCCTGACGCCCCCCAAGCTCACAAACAGGAGCTGCGTGTCATAGTTGAGGCCGTGCTGCTGGCGGAAGAAGTACGTCGCCAGAGCACGCCACCTGGGAGGGGGCTTGACGTAAAGGTATCTCTGCATGGTCTGAAGACGGAAAGTCACGAGCTGGGTGCTGACTTACACCAACGACTGACCGCCCTCCCCAAGCGGGAGACTCAAGACCGCGGCAGAGACCCAGTGCTTCCTGTTGTTCCAGAAGAAGTCCACCAGCTTCTTCTGTATCTTGGTGACAAACGCAGGAGGAGGGGTCAAAGTCACCAGCCGGTACCACAACATGGCGGCCACCAGCTGGTTTATGACTAGCGCTCGACCCCTGTAGGACAGCACTCGGAGCAGTCCTGGCCAGCGCCCTAGGCGAGTGGCGACCTTGGCCTCCAGCTCTTGCCAGTTCGCCGGCCAGGCTTCCTCGTCGGGGCTAAGTTCGACTCCCAGATAGAGGAGGTGGGTCGTGCTCCAGGAAAAAGGCTCCTCCGGCAGGGAGTCCACCCGCCACTGACCCACCAGGAGTCCGGAACATTTCTCCCAGTTGATCCTGGCGGAGGATGCGGCCGAGTAAATCTCCTGGCACTCACGCATCCTCCGCAGGTCAGCAGGATCCTCTACCTCGAGGAGCACGTCATCGGCGTAAGCCGAGATGACGACCTCCACGCCCGGCCCTTGCAGAGCCAGTCCCGTCAACCTCGTCCGCAGGAGGCGCAGGAAAGGCTCCACGCAGATGGCATATAACTGGCCGGACATGGGGCATCCCTGGCGCACCCCTCTCCCAAAGCGAAGGGGCGCCGTCAAGGACCCGTTAACCTTTATCAGACACTCCGTGGCAGCGTACAAAAGTCGGATCCGGGCGACGAAATGCGTCCCGAACCCGAAAGCGCGCAGAGTTCCGAACAGATAGTCGTGATCCACCCTGTCGAACGCCTTCTCTTGGTCAAGAGATAGGAAGGCGACCGACAGACCAGCCTCCTGGAAATGATGGATGAGGTCCCGGACCAGATGGATGTTATCGTGGATTGTCTGGCCCTGGACCGTGTAGGACTGGTCGGGGTGGATCATGTGGTCCAACACGGCGCCAAGGCGAGCAGACATCGCCCTGGCGAAGATTTTGTAGTCCGTGCTGAGGAGGGAGACCGGGCGCCAGTTCTTAAGGAGGCGGAGATCGCCCTTCTTAGGCAGCAGGACGATGACTGCCCTGTGCCAAGAGAGGGGCATCTCCCCGGTCGCCAGACTTTCCCCCAGGACCCGCGCGTAGTCGCCCCCCAGGACGTCCCAGAATGCCCTGTGGAACTCCACGGTCAGCCCGTCCAGCCCCGGGGCTTTTCCCCTCGAGAGCCAGGTGAGGGCGCCGGTCAGCTCCGCCAGGCTTAGCGGAGCTTCCAAATTTTCAGCGCCCTCCAGGCCGACCTTCAGCATGTCCTCCCACAAAACTCTACGCGCTTCCTCGCTGGACGGATCCGGAGAGAACAGAGCCCCGTAATATTCACGGGCCCTGTTGTTGACGCCCTCCGGATCCGAGACGAGAGAGCCATCGTCGGCCAGCAGCGTCAAGAGCTGCTTACGGACACTTTGTCTTTTTTCCAGCGAGTAGAAGGGGGAGCCGCGGTCCAGATCCCGCAGGAACCGGATCTGCGACCTCACGAACGCGCCTCGGAACCCGAAGAGCTGCAGGTCCTTCAGTGCGGCCTTCTTCGCTTCGTACACCATCCGCAGGGCCGGGTCCTCGACAACTTGACCGAGACGGGCTTCCAGGTCGAGCACCTCTTTTTCTAGGCGCCCGACCCTGGCCGCCCGCCTCTTGGTCGACCCCCTCGCGTACTCTTGACAGAAGACGCGGACGTGAGCCTTGCCCACGTCCCACCATAGCCTCAAGGAGGGGAAGCCCCCCTGCTTCCTTCTCCAGTCGGCCCAGAAACGATGGAACGAGTCCTGGAACCTCCAGCAGCTGGTTGTTAAATTGCCAGTATGCGGACCCCGTCCTCGCGCGGAGCGAAGCGAGCTCCGCCCACACCAGGTGGTGGTCCGAACACGGCACCGGTCGCATGAAGGCCGCCGGGACGCAGGAAACGTACGCCCGAGACACGTAAAGGCGGTCGACTCTGGACCATCCTACTCCAGGCCTCACCCAAGTAAAGGCGCTGGAATCGGGATGGAGATTTCGCCAGACGTCCATCAAGTCGAAGGACCCGACCAGGTCCCTCAACTTCTCCATCGCCGTCATGCTCTGCGGGGCACCTCGAGGGTGCAGTTAAAATCCCCCCCGAGGACAATGCAGTCGCCGACGTCGACGGAGCCAAGAAGAGTGGACACTTCTTTGAAGAAGCGCGTTTGCTGCGGGCCGGGCTGAGGGGCGTACACGTTCACGAGATGGAGTGGCACGTCCCCCAGGCGAACCGTTACGTGCAGCAAGCGGCCTGGCATGGGCTCCTCGACCCCCAAGATCTCCAGCTGAAAATGCGGGCCCAGCAAGATGGCCACCCCACTAGAAATGGCGGTGAGGTGGCTCATGCGGACCTCTCCTTGCCATTCCAGGAGCCAAGTGGCTTTGTCTCCCGGAACGGTGTGGGTTTCTTGCAGGAAACACACCGCATATTTCCCCTCCCGCAGGAGCGAAAAATTGTTAAATCTACGGTGTGCCTCTCTGCCGCCGTTGATGTTGAGGCTGGCTATGGTTATCTTCATGACAAAAGCATAGTGCAACCTCTACCTAACCTATTGTGGGGGGGGGGAGTGGAGTCGTTTGTTGACCTCCACTCCTTCAGTAGCCCAGCGAGGAACCTTTTGAGCCGGCGCAGCTCAAGGCCTTGCGCCTTTGATAAGGGCCCGCCCGCGGCCATGGTTTTAGCTGCGGCGCGGACGGACGCGATGAGCAGCGCCGGCTCGAACCATCTTTCCAGGGCCAGATGGGTTCGGTTGCGGCGACCCTGGCTCTGGACCAAAAAGTCCCGGAGTTCCTTTGCAGGAATGAGGGGGGACTCAGCGGCAGGCACGAGGAGATCCACCGCCTCACTGGCGATGGACTCGAGATCTTCTCCCTCATCCCCCACCGAGTCCCCGTCCCCCTCCGGGAGGTCGCCGCCAGCAGCCGGCCCGGTCACTCCATCCAGCCCTGGCTCTGCCCCGATCCCACCCCCAGGATCGTCGGCAGAGGAGTCCCCACTGGACTCTTTTAAAAACGGTGCTGGGTCAGGAAGCAACAGCGGAAGGGGTTCCTCCTCCGCCCCAGGAGCCGGGGCACCCGGAGAGACCCGGCCAAAGAAATTCTCCAGGTCCTCCAAGTACCCCAGCTCCAAAGTAGGGGGCGAGGGTTGGTGTTCTTCTCCCTCCCCGCCGCCACCCCCCGGCCCAACGTGTACAGATTCATTAAAATTGTTAATACTGTGTATTTCTGCCGAGTCGAGCAAGTCCCGGGGGAAGTTGGATATTGGCTGGGCGGGCTCCTGTTCGGCCTTTTCGGCCCCGCCCGCCTCAGTCCCCGGGACGCCCGACCCGGCGACATCGTATTCCTCAGCTGGCCCCACGCCCCCCACGACAGGCAGATCTTCCACGCCATCCCCGGGAGGCAGAGGCTGGGCAGCCTCGACTGTCTCACCCTCCCCGGGGACAGACTCCTCTCGCCTACAGCGCAGTTTGGGGGCGCTGGTGAGGGACGCGGGACACGCGGCGGGCACCGACTCCTCCGCGGAGGGATGTTGTTCCCCCTCCGCCTCATTGGAGCGGCGCCTCCTTTTGTTCCTGGGGGTGCGCGGAGGCAGGGAGACCTCCATGTCTGCCGAGGCCTCCCGCTCCGCCCCCCCCTTTTTCTTATCTTGCCCGCGCCCGAGCCCCTCTGTGGTATTGGTCAAGGGCTCGGGCACGGGCTCAGGGCACCCCGCGCTCGCCGGTGACGGGGTTGGGCTGAGCGTGGTGATCAAATTGTCTGGCGCACTGAGGGGACCCGCCTCGAGATGTTTCGCCTTCCTCCGCGCCTTCTTTCCGATCGGACGTTCTCCCTCCCCGCTGCCGGAGGCCGTGAAAACAAAGGCCCCCGACGATGCCCGCGCACCCACAGCTCCCGGCACGCGGACGCAACTAGGGGGAGGAGTGGCGGCGGCGCCAGCCTTGGCCGCCCTCGGTTATTTGGCGGCCTTGGAGGCGGGGCAGTTCTTGCGAATGTGCCCCACCTCCCTGCAGGCATGGCACCGCACGCCGTCCGACGTCCAGAAGACGCGGTAGGCAGTCCCCTCGTGCACCACATTAAAATTGCCCTCCGTCGTCTCTTCCCGCGCCAGCCGGACAAAAAGCTGGCGGCGCAAAGAGAACACGTGGCGCAGGCTGCTCTCCCTGAGGCCGAGCGGTATGGGGTTGATCCCTGACCTTACCTCCCCCAGTTGGTGCAGGTGAGGGAGGAGGAGCTCAGCGGGAACAAAGGGCGGGACGTTTGAAAGGATGACCCTCTGCGCGGTGGCCTCGAGAGGGTCCACCGGCAGGAACGTCCCGCCCACCGTGAGCCCCTTTTCAAGGGCCAGGGACACCGCCCGCTCCGGCCCCAGGAAGAATACAGCCTTCCCAGACATCTTGGAGGCTGCGACAATGGCCGAGGGGCCGACTACCCCAGCCATCGCCCGCACGCACTCCTCGATGCTCATTGTGGGGTGAGTGTAGCTCTTGACCCCGTTTTTCTTAGTAATTAGTCTGAACGGTGGCAGGGCAGCAGGAGGCGCAGGAGGCGCCGTGGATGCAGACACCGCCTGCGCATAAGTCTTAGCTGGCCCTGCCGCCGGCGTGGATGGAGTCGCCATCATGGGGTCCCTTTAAGGTCTACACCCACCCCAGAGTCACAGGCCTTAATGGTCTTTAATTGGCCTAGTTTGAATTTATGAGCAGAGGAGCTCTCAATGAGGCACACCTCTCCCCTAGTTGACAATTGGGGAGGGGCCTTGCTCCCTCTGCTCAGTTGTCTTAATTGTTTTTCCAATTAAGGAGGAAAGGAGCTCTCAGAGAGAGAGGGGAGAGACAGAGAGAAGGACAGAGAGAGAGAGGGAGGTGGGAAAGATGGAAGCTGTGAGGGCAGGTCTCCCCTCACAGCGATGGGTGGGTGTTTTTCTGGGGCGCACTCCCTAGATGATGGAAAACAAAGCAAGGCACAGTCTTATGGAATGGTCTTCGGGTGGGAGGAGAAGATGTCTTCACCTGGGACAGCTGGAGCCACCCAGGCACACACTCCCAACGATGTTTAATAGGGTGATTAGTAAATCTTCAGCCAGGTAGCTCCAGCTATCCCAGGCTAGGCAATGGGGGAGGGGTGCTTCAGTGGTGTGTGGGGCCTAGCTGTAAGCAAGACCCCCACACACACTTCCACACACACACACCCCCCGCGATGTTCCGGGCCTCTAAGAAAATCTTCTTTTCTCCCCCCACCAATAAAACAATGTCTTTCGGGGAATGCACCAACACCCACCTGTAGAATGTTGTAGAATATCCCTCCTTCCACACAGGTTGTTGCTCTTTTCCCCCTCTCTCCAACTCTTTGTAGAAGTAAATAAAGTTGTTGAATTTTTCAGCTCTCCTCCTCTCCCTCTGGATGTTGAGTTGTAGTAAGCCAGCCCCCTCCTCCTCTTCCTGGGCTGGTCTCAGGGCTCACTCCAGACTTTCCAGGCAGGAGCTTTTGCAGCAAGCTCCTTCTCTCACAGTAACAGAGCTCCAACTGAATAGGCCACGCCTCCAAAGCTCCACCATTGGTCCACAGATCGTTGAAAGTAACAGGCCAGGTGGATAAGGTGGTTAAGAAGGCATATGGAATACTTGCCCTTATTAGTTGAGGCATGGAATACAAGAGCAAGGAGGTTATGCTTGCACTGTATAGAACACTGGTTAGGCTGCAGCTAGGGTACTGTGTGCAGTTCTGGTCACCACATTACAAGAAAGATGTAATTGCACTGGAAAGGGTGCAGAGGAGATTTACAAAAATGTTGCCTGAAGAATTTTAGCAATGAGGAAAGGTTGGAGATGCTGCGTTTGTTTTCTTTGGAACAGAGGAGGCTGAGGGAAGACCTGATCGAGGTGTATAAAGTTATGAGGGGCCTGGATAGAGTGGATAGGAAGGACCTGTTTCCCTTGGCAGAGGGGGTCAACAACCAGGGGGCATAGATTTAAAGTAATTGGGGGAGGTTTAGAGGAGATATGAGGGGAAATTTCTTCACCAGAGTGTGGTGGGGGTCTGGAACTCACTGCCTGAAAGAAACCCTCGCCGCATTTTAAAAATACTTGGATGTGCACTTAAGGGGCTGGATTTTCAGCTGATTTGCGCCCTATTTAGCGCTTGGGCGGCTCGCAAAAATGATTTTTTTTGGCATCATACGAGGCGCACAAGATTTTACGCCCAGGCGAATTTTCGGCAATGGTTTTGCGGCGGCTCTAAAACATAGCGCCAGCCTGTTGTTTTCACCGTTTGAATGGCGTAAATCATCGTGGATCGCTGCATTTGTGCCCTGGGCGTAACTTTCGAGCATATCGCCCGATTTAGCGTCTGCCCGGGAACCCGCAATCAAAAAGCAGTCGAACCCAGGGCGCACCAGGCACTAACGGCGCCATCTTGGTAATTGAGGAGAAAGTTGGACTTCTAACTGATTAAAAGCATTGGCAGAAGAATGCTGTGTTACCGCATATTTTTGATTGTGAAGTTTATGTGAGTTTATAGTTTGTTTTAAAGGACGTTTAAGGACACTTTAAAAGATGGGGGCATACTATGTCAGCCATTAATCCTGGCTGCTATATTTATACGGCGTCGAGCTGGAAGAAGGCTGATTGATGATCATTTTCAATGTAATCGCAGAGGTCGCAGACGTATGGGGTGGAGGTCTTACCCCCCACGAGTTTACAGGGAACATCGCTCAAAGCTGCAGCTCTCTGAGGGACAGTGCAGTAGAAGACTGCACTTCTGAAAAGAGGTGATCACAGACCTACAGCCTACCAGCAGCAACAGGGCTGCACTGCCTGTCGAGGTGAAGGTGACTGTGGCACTTGCCCTCTATGCCTCCGGCTACTTTCAGGCATCAGCGGGGGACAGATGCTCTAACTCGCAGCAAGCTACACATTGCTGCATTTGCTAGGTGACTACCGCACTGTACGCAGGCAGGATGGACTGCATAAACTTCCCGATGACCAGGAGACCGAAAATGAGAGGACTGTAGGTTTTGGACGAATTGCTGGCTTCTCCAAGGTTCAGGGTGCCTTTGACCATATGCACATCGCCCTGCGAGCACCTTTAGAAAATCCAGAGCTTTACCGAAACTGAAAGGGATTCCACTCCATGAACGTACAGATCGTCTGCGACCATACTCAGCACATCATGGCAGTCAATGCCCAATATCCAGGGAGCATCCATGATGCTTTCGTCTTGTGTGAGAACAGTGCCTCACACATGTTCCAGCATCAACCACAAGGCCAGAGCTGGATGCTGGGGGACAAAGGCCTTGTCACCTGGCTCATGACCCCACTCCGGAACCCTCAGACAGAAGCTGAGCATCACTATAGCCATGCAGTGACATGCAACATCATCGAACAGACAATTAGATTGCTCAAGCAGCACTTCCGATGCCTGGACCAGTCTTGAGGCTGCCTACAATATTCCCCTCAGCAGGTCTCTGAGTTCATTGTGGTGTGTAGCATGCTACATAACCTAGCCATCATGAGGGGACAGGAATTGCCAATGGGGATTGCAGGACCACCTCACCAGAAAGGGGCGGGAGGAGGAGGAGCCTGGCGAGGAACCCATGCCACCACCAACCCCACCAGAACCACAGGGGAGGCATCATGGAAATTATACTGCTGCAAAAACCTTATATCAGCAGTTCATAATTGAACACTTTGCTTGAAGAGTGAACGGCACGTTTGACCGTTGCCTGGCCACTCTATCCCACTATGTTGACTATTTCCCCTCTTATTTTGCAAATGAGACATTACACAGGAATGGTTAAGGTGAACAAAAGAATTTATGAAACATTGTAAACTTTTATAACTTTGTTAACTTAATTTTGAAACTTTGAAATTTTAATAAAATAACATAAATTATCTGTATCCAGCAGTGTGATTATTCAACAACATTATAAACAACAGAATGCAGAACAGAATGCAGCATCCCCTGACCCACTAACTTTTACCACCGGCTCTTCCCTCCTTTACCCTTATCCCCCTCCCTCGCCTGCTGCTCCTACCCAAATGGCATCAAGTTACCGTGCAGCAAAGTTGCCAGGGTGCTGCTGTGTTGGGGGGAAAGACATTGGAGATGTCGTCTGGGGACGTACTGGACCAGCTCGTGGCGTAGAAGGCTCAGCTTCTAACTGGCGAGCCTCGTGATCGGCGTCGCCAGTCACAGGTGGTGTGGGTCTGGGTGTGCTAGTGGGGAATGCAGAGAGTATGGTGGAAGGGTTTATGGATTGCATCACCTGCCCAAGCTGAAGCAGAGCTTGTGCCTGTGATGCGCCATATTCGGCAAGGCTTCTCGCCACACTCTCCGGGACTCCAGTGTCACTGGAGGAGGCCACCAGCCTCATGTAGGCACTGATGGCCTCGCAGGTTTCACGGCTCGCACTGACAATCTGCGACCCTCCCTCTGTAATGGTCGCAGTGAAACTCTCGATGCTCGTGGGAATCCTACCCAAGATATCAAGGAGCTGACGGCTGAGGTGGATGCTCTCCCTGGACAGTCCCACCATGTCCAGTTCCACGTCTGCCTGTCAGCAGACCGACTTTGCTGATTCACTCTACGGAGAGATGGCATATAGGATTTGATCCCAGAACTGCGTTGCTGCACGCCACTAGTCCCAGGAGCTTCCGAGGTCTCAAACCCCGAAAAAGTTACATCATCGTTCTCAGACTATGTGATTGCAGATGATAAACGAGGTGTAGATTGCATCTGCCCCAGAGTCGGCTGATCTCTGAACTCGTCCTCTTCCTCTTCCTCCTCTTCCTCCACATGATGGCCTGACGTGGAGTGTTGCCTTGACGGATGCTGAGGCTGAAGCTGGTCATCTGGAAGTAGAAAGCAACAGACGAGTGGTTCGCAGCAGGGGAGGGGACAGGGTGACATGAGGAAGGTTGCATAGGACAGGCTCATTTGAAGGACCGCCGCTACTCCACTATATCTAGTCCAGAGACACTGCATCACATTGCCCCAACCATAGGCCACAGATACTGCATCACATTGCCCCAACTCAGTCAGGGAGTGTGCAAGACTTACCCTCAGTATCCGAGCCGGGGTCAGCGCCCCTAGTGATGGTTACCGGACCTGAGACGCCGATGAGGCCTGCCACTCTGTCCTCGAGGTCGGTGAGTGGCAGCGCCTGAGGCAGGTCGCCACCTATCCACACCTGCTCACGGTGCTTATGTGACTTCTTTGCCTGCAAAGATGAAAATGGGAATGGTTACAAGAGGGTCCATCTGCTCTTGTGGCACACAAAGATAGCCACCAAAGCACTCATACTATACTGTCTAAATGTAATGTCCTCTATTTAATGGCCTTGGAAGGTGCACGTGGTTCATCAGGAGGACATCGAAGTGCGGAAACATCTTATGAGATCTCAGAAAGCAATCTTATTAATGTGTAAAGATCATTCATGGAAAATAGGGTGGCAAACTAAGCCTACCTATGTATCGTGCACTTTAGGAGGCAACTCACAGAGTGCTGAGAGACAGCAACAGCATGAGAACACCCACAGACTGCTGACAGGCACCAAAAGCATGAGAATAAACAGTGTGTCAGATTTATCATTGCAGTAATGAAAGAGTGCATCAATAAAAATTGTACTCACTCTAACGACCCCCAAAGATCATTGCATTTTTTTCAGCACTGTTTCCCCACTCCTGGCCACTGTGTCTGAGGTAGGGACCTCCTCAATGATTTCCCTCCATATTCGATTAAAAATGGCTGGCAGGGGTCTAGATCCACCCCTCCGGTATAATTCCTGCCACTTTTCTCCCCACATTCCCCACGAGAGCTTCATTAGCCTCCTGGCTAAATCACCTGGCAAGCTGTCTACAATCCTCCTCCTCCATGATCAAAATCGAATTTTAAAATGGCTGTTTCAGCCCCGGGTGCGCTGCATTTGCATTTGCGATTGAACAGCAGACCAGAAGTGCGGGAAGAAAAAAAAAAGAATTTGTGCATGCGCAGAATGGCCGATTTTTGTAGTGCCAAAACTTTCGGCTCCGGCACACAAATTGTGTGGTGCAATACCGGAGTTAGTGCTAACGCTCCTCGTGAACTTTCATTTGGCGAAAGTTGCACACTCCGGCGCTAATGCTAACCCGGCGCCATATTTTTGATTTCGCCGCGATTTGCGCCCAGAAACGTGCAAAATCGCAAAAATCCAGCCCAAAGTGCCGAAACCTACAGGGCTACGGACTAAGAGCTGAAAAGTGGGATTAGGCTGGATAGCTCTTGGTCGGCCGGCACAGACGCGATGGGCCGAAATGGCCTCCTTTTGTGCTGTAAATTTCTATGATTCTATGAAATACAATAAGTAGTTGGGGAGAAATGCTGTTGTTTTCGTACACCTTGGTGTACAATGTTTTTTATTAGCCAGGGTATTAGGACCTGCGCAGACAGTCCGTGTACATTGAGTATTGCACACACTTAAGTAAGGTGTCATCTATTAGAACGTGCTCTTGCTGAGTGAATGATTGGTTGTGCTGACACCTCATCTGGATCCTGGTTGGGGCCCTCTCCTGCCATTGGTTGAGGTTCTTTCTCTTTTTCTGACTGCTCCATGCCAATGCCCCTTTGCAGGATAATGTTGTGTGGGGCACAACATGCTTTATTAATCCTGGATACTTTCACTAAGCTGTACAGTAAAACTTCCCTGCTTGGTTATGGCATCAAGACCTTTGTTTTAACATTCCAATGGTTTGTTCCATCAAGACCTAGGTAGCTGAGTGGGCCTCATTGTATCATTCTCTAAGTCACATCTATGGGTGTCCCAAAGGAAATGTGAGCTAGGGCTCCAGTAGATATCCTTGGGCCCCGAGCAACTTTCATACCATGCAAATGAGACAACTATTATACTCTGAAAAAAGTGACAGAGAGAATGGCAGTGGAAGTTTTTATATTCTTTTTGAGTAATTTGCCCAATTTATTATATTAAATGGGACTAAAAAGAAAATGAATCAAACCCTGGACTTAATCATATCCTCCTCAACAATGGCTTCCCTTTTACAGTGGCTCTCCTAAAAGAAAACTATTGCTAATTTTAATTCAACCCATCAAATAAACTAATCCCTAACACACAACTACCTTTTCTCCAGTCTATCGAGCTCTCGTACAGATGGTTTCCATACTAATGTGAGATTCTCTAGACATGTCTTTTCTAAACGTCTGGGTGATCAGCTCAGATTTCCCTAAACAGGATTTCCACAGACAATTACATCAACTAAGCTAACTTGACAAGGAGTTGTGATGATCATCTAAACTGGCAACAAATAAGATAATCTAAAAGGCAACATTTTGTGAAAGCTTTCTCAAATCATCATAATTGGTCAAAGGGAAAGTTTGCTCCTGGCCAGGCCTGATTGTAAGGAGTGGTCAGCTTTCCCTTCTGGCCTTATACGAGCGGTTTTGAATCGCTCCCACACCCTTGGTTCGAGACTCTGGAATTACGAAGGGATTATGACAGACTTGGACAGACAATCGGTTTAAAAGTAGGAAGCGGGTATGGCTTTATTGTGTTTAAAAGGAAGTAAAAGGCACACCTTTAATAACACACACAGAATAGTAATACCAATACACACTGAGGGGTACAACACATTGAATAAATTGTCAACATACAGCCTGTGGGGAAAAAAATACAGCTTAAACTCTAAATGGGGTAAAGAGAAGAATGCAGATACATTTACACAAGTTATCCCAGCCTCCCCCTCCCAATTCCTCTAACCAACTAAGTTATAGCTCTGGGGGTTCAAGGGCTATGCTCACCAATCCCTTTTGACAGTTGCCGGTGAATCACGGTTTGGGGGTTTGCTACACTTGGCCTTCTAGGCGAGCTGTACCCCGGACGGGGGAGAGGAATTCGGACTGCGTAGTCTTCAGTTGGGGTGAGTCCGTTGATGCGGTAAGTTGCGTTTTGGATGTATGGGGTAAGTACCCACTTTCTTTGGTTAGGAATAGTTTTAATTAGTCCTTTTAGGTAATTTCTCACCCGTTGGTTGTTCAGAAGTAGATTGTAGAGTGGAAATAAATGTCGATTCTTCGGTTTTTGCTGAGTTGGTTTCGGTTGGCTGTTTCACTGGTTGTGATGGCCCGGGTTGTCAATTTGGTTGCTGACAACCTTCCGTTTCGTGGGCCTCATGCTCGGTCGGTCCTTGATGATTTCTTGTAGTTTTCTCCACTACTCCATTTCTTCACTCCCCACGTCCGGCTGCTTGTGTTCTTTTCCTTGTAAAACTGAGAATAGATATACCCCAAAAAGGCTTCCTTATCTCCCACAAAATCTGGCCCAGCTCTTTGTTTCAAGGGAGCTGCTCATTAGTTTTGAGCTCTCTTCTTTGTCAGAATTTGTCGGGCTCGTTCAGCAGTAATTTGATTATGATGTGTTAATGTGGAAAATCACCTGTTGGCATTGTTGAAGCAGTGTTTAAACTCTTGGGCCGTTGGGCTGGGCCCGTGATTTCTATAGGTCTATTTGCACATGCATACCACTAATGGTCTCCGGTGATTAGCCTGATAGCGCTTGATGCACTTATTGTCACTAGGGAGCGAATTTTTATGTCTCACAGTTCTTGTTAGTTATCGATTGACTCATTCTCCCAGACAAATTAAATTAGCTCCAATATCCAATTCCTAAGTGAAGACCCACTCTCTGTTCTGGCAGTCTCTTCCAAAATGCTCCTTTAGAGATCTTAAACTTGTAAAGCTCTTAGGTTTCTTCCTCAGAGTTTTTCCTAGGATACCAAAATGTTCATCGAGTTCCAAATTAAATTCCCTTTCCTATGAGTCCAAATGCTGGGGGGGGGCGGGGGGGTCTCCATGAATGTATCCCCTTTTATCTCCTGCAGGCCTCATCTGCCCTTTTAAACTCATTTGTGTCTCGAAGTTTTTCCTTCCATTTTAAAAGTCCAGAAAGGGATTCTTCTCCTCTGCAGGGAAAAGGTACAAGGAATCTTTGCGAAATATTGATAAATTCTACATGATCAACATTCTACAAAATTGGTTCTTAAATTCAGTGACATACACATGATTATGATTTTTACTTTTCTGCTTACTTAGTCCTTTTTACCTTCAACACTGTACTCACAATTGAATCTTCCATACCAGTTCAATCAGATACAAGTAATCTGTTAATGCACTTCCATCTATCCTCTCTTTCAAAGCAGTATAAAAACATAAGAACATAAGAATTAGGAACAGGAGTAGGCCATCTAGCCCCTCGAGCCTGCTCCGCCATTCAATAAGATCATGGCTGATCTGGTCGTGGACTCGGCTCCACTTACCCGCCCTCTCCCCGTAACCCTTAATTCCCTTATTAGTTAAAAATCTATCTATCTTTGACTTGAAAACATTCAATGAGCTAGCCTCAACTGCTTCCTTGGGCAGAGAATTCCACAGATTCACAACCCTCTGGGAGAAGAAATTCTTTCTCAACTCGGTTTTAAATTGGCTCCTCCGTATTTTGAGGCTGTGCCCCCTAGTTCTAGTCTCCCCGACCAGTGGAAACAGCCTCTCTGCCTCTATCTTGTCTATCCCTTTCATGATTTTAAATGTTTCTATAAGATCACCTCTCATCCTTCTGAACTCCAACGAGTAAAGACCCAGTCTACTCAATCTATCATCATAAGGTAACCCCCTCATTTCTGGAATCAGCCTAGTGAATCGTCTCTGTACCCCTTCCAAAGCTAGTATATCCTTCCTTAAGTAAGGTGACCAAAACTGCACGCAGTACTCCAGGTGCGGCCTTACCAATACCTTACACAGTTGCAGCAAGACCTCCCTGCTTTTGTACTCCATCCCTCTCGCAATGAAGGCCAACATTCCATTCGCCTTCCTGATTACCTGCTGCACCTGCAAACTAACCTTTTGGGATTCATGCACAAGGACCAATTGTGGAGCAGTGGAGGCGTGTCCTGCTCAGTTGGATGAGTGAGCAGTGAGAGAAGGAGCTATCAACTTTTGCTCCTGTTTTGGAAGGCCTTGAGAGCCCTGAGACCAGCCCAGGAATAGAAGGAAAGGGCTAGCTTGCTACCCATTCAACATTCGGAGGGAGAGGAGGAGAGCTGAACAATTATCATTTATGACAACTACAGAGAGTTGGAGAGAGGGGGAAAGAACAACCTGAGGAAACACCATCCAGTGTGGAAGGAGAGAGAGTCATTTCCACATCTTCGACAGGTGGGTGTGTTTTGGTGCATTCCCCAATAGACTTTGTTGTATCGGTGGGGGGAGGAAAGAAGATAACTTGAGGGCCGGAACATCGCGGGGGGTGTGTGTGTGTGGAAGTGTGTGTGGGGGCCTTGCTTACAACTAGGCCCCACACACAATTGAAACACCCCTCCCCCTCCATTGCCTAGCCTGGGATAGCTGGAGCTACCTGGCTGAAGAATATTTAATCACCTATTGAACATCGTTAGGAGTGTGTGCCTGGGTGGCTCTAGCTGCCCCAGGTGAAGACATCTTCTCCCCCCACCTGAAGACCACCCCAAAGACTGTGCTTTGTTTTTTTGCCATCTGGGGAGTGCACCCACCCATTGCTGTGAGGGGAGACCTGCCCTCGCAGCCTCCCTCTTTCCCACACCACTCTCTCTATCTCTATCTCTCTCTCTCTGTCTCTCCCCTCTCTCTCTGAGAGCCCTTCCTCCTAATTTAAAAAAAAAACAATTAAGACACTGAGCAGAGGGAACAAGGCCCCTCCCCAATCATTAACTAGGGGAGAGGTGTGCCTCTTTCAGGGCTCCCTCTGTTCAAACACCAACGAGGCTAATAAAGACCATTAAGGCCTGTGACTTTGGGGTGGGTGTGGCCCTTAAAGGGACCCCGTGATGGCGACCCCATCCACGCCGGTGGCAGGGTCAGCGAAGACATATGCGCAGGTGGCAACCGCTTCCACGGCACCTCCTGCGCCATCCGCTGCCCTGCCACCTTTTCAACTTATCACCAGGAAACACGGGGTCAAGAGCTACACTCACCCCACAATGAGCATTGAGGAGTGCGTGCGGGCGATGGCTGGGGTAGTCGGCCCCTCGGCCATTGTCGCGGCCTCCAAGATGTCTGGGAAGGCTGTTTTCTTCCTGGGGTCGGAGCGGGCGGTGTCCCTGGCCCTCGAAAAGGGGCTCACGGTGGGCGGGACGTTCCTGCCGGTGGACCCTCTCGAGGCCACCGCGCAGAGGGTCATCGTTTCAAACGTCCCGCCCTTTGTTCCCGCTGAGCTCCTCCTCCCTCACCTACACCAACTGGGGGAGGTAAGGTCGGGGATCAACCCCATACCGCTCGGCCTCAGGGAGAACAGCCTGCGCCACGTGTTCTCCTTCCGCCGCCAGCTCTTTGTCCGGCTGGCGCGGGAGGAGACGACGGAGGGGAACTTCAATGTGGTGCACGAGGGGACTGCCTACCGCGTCTTTTGGACGTCGGACGGCGTGCGGTGCCATGCCTGCAGGGAGGTGGGGCACGTTCGCAAGAACTGCCCCACCTCCAAGGCCGCCAAACCACCGAAGGCGGCCAAGGCTGGCGCCGCCGCCACCCCTCCCCCTAGTTGCGCCTGCGTGCCGGGAGCCGTAGGTGCACGGGCATCGTCGGAGGCCTTTGTTTTCAGGGCCTCCGGCGGGGGGGAGGGAGAGCGTCCGAACGGAAAGAAGGCGCGGAACAAGGAGAAACATCTAGAGGCGGGTCCCCTCAGTGCGCCAGAAAGATTGACCACCGCGCTCGGCCCAACCCAGCCACCGGCGAGCGCAGGGTGCCCTGAGCCCGTGCCCGAGCCCTTGAACAACACCGCAGAGGAGCCCGGGCGCGGGCAAGAAAAGGAAAAGGGGGGGGCGGAGCGGGAGGCCTCGGCAGACATGGAGGTCTCCCTGCCTCAGCGCACCTCCAGCAACAAAAGGAGGCGCCGCTCCGTTGAGGCGGAGGGGGAACAACATCCCTCCGCGGAGGAGTCGGTGCCCGCCGCGTGTCCCGCGTCCCCCACCAGCGCCCCCAAGCAGCGCCGTAGGGGGGAGGAGTCTGTCCCCGGGGAGGGTGAGACAGTCGAGGCTGCCCAGCCTCTGCCTCCCGGGGATGGCGCGGAAGATCTGCCTGTCGTGGGGGGCGTGGGGATCGCGGAGGAATGCATTGCCGCCGGGTCGGGCGTCCCGGGGACTGAGGCGGGCGGGGCTGAAAAGGCCGAACCTGAGCCCGCCCAGCTATTAATCAACTTCCCCGGGGAGTCGCTCGACCCGGCAGAAACACAAATGAGTGGATTTAATGAAACTGTAGATGCTGGGCCGGGGGGTGGCAGCGGGGAGGGGGAGAAACACCCACCCTCGCCTCTTGCTGTGGAGCTGGAGCACTTGGAGAGCCTGGGGATTTCCTATGGCCGGGTCTCTCCTTGTTCCCCGGTTCCTGGGGCGGAGGGGGAACCCCTTCCGCTGTCATTTCCCGACCCAGCACCATTTTTAAAAGAGCCCAGTGGGGACTCCTCTGCCGACGATCCTGGGGGTGGGATCGGGGCAGAGCCAGGGCTGGTTGGAGCGGCCGGTTCATTTGCCGTACCTTGTGCGGTCAATGGGCCGGCTGCTGGCGGCCACCTCCCGGAGGAGGGCGGGGACTCGGTGGGGGACGCGGGTGAAGACCTAGAGACCACCGCCAGCGAGCCGGTGGATCTGCTCGTGGCCGCCGCCGAGACCATCCTCATTCCTGCAAAGGAACTCCGGGACTTTTTGGCCCAGAGCCGGGGTCGCTGCAACCAAGCCCGATTGGCCCTGGAAAAATGGTCCGAGCCAGAGCTGATCAAGGGGTCCGTCCGCGCCGCCGTTAAAACCTTGGCTGCGGGCGGGCCCTTGACAAAGGCGCAACACCTTGAGCTGCGCGAGCTCGAGGGACTCCTCGCTGGGCTGCGGAGGGAGCGGAGTTCAACAAAAGACTCCGCTCCCTCCCCCACAATAGGTTAAGGTAGAGGTTGCACTATGCTTTTGCCATGAAGATAACCATAGCCAGCCTCAACATCAACGGCGGCAGAGGGGCACGCCGTAGATTTGACAATTTTTCGCTCCTGCGGGAGGGGAAATATGCGGTGTGCTTCCTGCAAGAAACCCACACCGTTCCGGGAGACGAAGCCACGTGGCTCCTGGAATGGCAAGGAGAGGTCCGCATGAGCCACCTCACCGCCATTTCTAGTGGGGTGGCCATCTTGCTGGGCCCGCATTTTCAGCCGGAGATCTTGGGGGTCGAGGAGCCCATGCCAGGCCGCTTGCTGCACGTAACGGTTCGCCTGGGGGACGTGCCGCTCCATCTCGTGAACGTGTACGCCCCTCAGCCCGGCCCGCAGCAAACGCGCTTCTTTGAAGAGGTGTCCGCTCTTCTTGGCTCCGTCGACGTCGGCGACTGCATTGTCCTAGGGGGGGATTTTAACTGCACCCTCGAGGCGAGGGACCGCTCCGGTGCCCCGCAGTGCATGACGGCGATGGAGAAGTTGAGGGACCTGGTCGGGTCCTTCGACTTGGTGGACGTCTGGCGAAATCTCCACCCCGACTCCAGCGCCTTTACTTGGGTGAGGCCTGGAGTTGGATGGTCTAGAGTCGACCGCCTTTACGTGTCTCGGGCGTACATTTCCTGCGTCCCGGCGGCCTCCATGCGGCCGGTGCCGTGTTCGGACCACCACCTGGTGTGGGCGGAGCTCGCTTCGCTCCGCGCGAGGACGATGTCCGCGTACTGGCACTTTAACAACCGGCTGCTGGAGGACGTGCGGTTCCAGGACTTGTTCCGTCGATTCTGGTCCGACTGGAGAAGGAAGCAGGGGGGCTTCCCCTCCTTGAGGCTATGGTGGGACGTGGGCAAGGCTCACGTCCGCGTCTTCTGTCAAGAGTACGCGAGGGGGTCGACCAAGAGGCGGGCGGCCAGAGTCGGGCGCCTAGAAAAAGAGGTGCTCGACCTGGAAGCCCGTCTCGGTCAAGTCGTCCAGGACCCGGCCCTGCGGACGGTGTACGAAGCGAAGAAGGCCGCGCTGAAGGACCTGCAGCTCGTCGGGTCCCGAGGCGCGTTCGTGAGGTCGCGGATCCGGTTCCTGCGGGATCTGGACCGCGGCTCCCCCTTCTTCTACTCGCTGGAAAAAAGGCAGAGTGTCCGTAAGCAGCTCTTGACGCTGCTGGCCGACGACGGCTCTCTCGTCTCGGATCCGGAGGGCGTCAACAACAGGGCCCGTGAATATTACGGGGCTCTGTTCTCTCCGGATCCGTCCAGCGAGGAAGCGCGTAGAGTTTTGTGGGAGGACCTGCCGAAGGTCAGCCCGGAGGCCGCCGAAAATCTGGAAGCTCCGCTAAGCCTGGCGGAGCTGACCGGTGCCCTCGCCCGGCTCTCGAGGGGAAAATCCCCGGGGCTGGACGGTCTGACCGTGGAGTTCCACAGGGCGTTCTGGGACGTCCTGGGGGGCGACTACGCGCGGGTCCTGGGGGAAAGTCTGGCGACCGGGGAGATGCCCCTCTCTTGGCGCAGGGCAGTCATCGTCCTGCTGCCTAAGAAGGGCGATCTCCGCCTCCTTAAAAACTGGCGCCCGGTCTCCCTCCTCAGCACGGACTACAAAATCTTCGCCAGGGCGATGTCTGCTCGCCTTGGTGCCGTGCTGGACCACATGATCCACCCCGACCAGTCCTACACGGTCCCGGGCCGGACAATCCACGATAACATCCATCTGGTCCGGGACCTCATCCATTGTTCCCAGGAGGCTGGTCTGTCGGTCGCCTTCCTATCCCTCGACCAAGAGAAGGCGTTCGACAGGGTGGATCACGACTATCTGCTCGGAACTCTGCGCGCTTTCGGGTTCGGGACGCATTTCGTCGCCCGGATCCGACTTTTGTACGCCGCCGCGGAGTGTCTGATTAAGGTTAACGGGTCCTTGACGGCGCCCCTTCGCTTTAGGAGAGGGGTGCGCCAGGGATGCCCCATGTCCGGCCAGTTATACGCCGTTTGCGTGGAGCCTTTCCTGCGCCTCTTGCGGACGAGGTTGACGGGACTGGCTCTGCAAGGGCCGGGCGTGGAGGTCGTCCTCTCGGCTTACGCCGATGACGTGCTCCTCGCGGTAGAGGATCCCGCTGACCTGCGGAGGATGCGTGAGTGCCAGGAGATTTACTCGGCCGCGTCCTCCGCCAGGATCAACTGGGAGAAATGTTCCGGACTCCTGGTGGGTCAGTGGCGGGTGGACTCCCTGCCGGAGGAGCTCAGGCCTTTTGCCTGGAGCACGACCCATCTCCTCTATCTGGGAGTCTACCTTAGCCCCGACGAGGGAGCCTGGCCGGCGAACTGGCAGGAGCTGGAGGCCAAGGTCGCCGCTTGCCTAGGGCGCTGGACAGGACTGCTCCGAGTGCTGTCCTACAGGGGTCGAGCGCTAGTCATAAACCAGCTGGTGGCCGCAATGCTGTGGTACCGGCTGGTAACTTTGACCCCTCCCCCTGCGTTTGTCGCCAAGATACAGAAGAAGCTGGTGGACTTCTTCTGGAACAACAGGAAGCACTGGGTCTCTGCCGCGGTCTTGAGTCTCCCGCTTGAGGAGGGCGGTCAGTCGTTGGTGTGCGTCAGCGCCCAGCTCGCGACTTTCCGTCTTCAGACCCTGCAGAGATACCTTTACGTCGAGCCCCCTCCTAGGTGGTGTGCTCTGGCGAGGTATTTCTTCCGCCAGCAGCGCGACCTCAATTATGACACGCAACTCCTGTTTGTGAACTTGGGGGGGTGCCAGGACCGCCCTCCGGGAGCTGCCTGTCTTTTACAGGGAACTCATCAGGGTCTGGAACAAAGTCTCCACCAAGCGCAGCTCTCCGCCGGCTGGAGTGGCGGCCGTCCTGCAGGAACCGCTGCTCGGGAATCCGTACCTCCACGGCCGAGGTTTTATGTGGCGGTCGGAAGAGAGGGCTGTGGCTGGTGAGGTGACCAGGGTCAGGGACCTGCTCGATGGCGGAGGAGCGGGCTGGATGGCGCCAGACACGCTGGCGCGGCGCCTAAATTCTGCCAACGTCCGCCACGCGGCCGATGCCATCGAGTCGCTAAAAACAGCTCTGGGCCCTGACTCCGTTAGGTGCATCGAGGAGGCTCAAGCACGTGGGGAGATCCCGTCCGAACTGACCCCCGTCCGGACGGAATTCCTCATCGGCGCCAAACCCCGGAACCTCCCTCGGGGGCCGGCGCCTCACAACTTGAGCCGCCTCGGGGAAATCCCCTCCGTGCCTTTCAGTTCCGCGCGGAGGGGTTTCCTGTACGGGTTGCTCCTGCACACTCTCAACTTTGCCATCCTCGCCGGCCGTCCGGACACGCCATGGCGTACCATCTTGCCGTCCGGAGGAGGCGGGGGTCCCCGATGGAGGGCACTCTACGCAGGGGTCCTCCCACTATTCATCGGGGACTTGGCCTGGAGGGTGGTGCACGGAGCAGTGCCGTGCAATAAATTTTTAAGCCGGTTCACGGACTCCCAGGCCGCCTGCAATTTCTGCGGTCTGGAGGAGTCCGTGTTCCATGTTTTTATTGAGTGCACAAGGTTTCAGCCCCTGTTCCATTATTTGAAGGGGCTGCTCCTGAAATTCTGGCTGCACTTCAGTCCCACTCTCCTGATCTTTGGGCACCCTGTGCGGAGGGGAGCGGGTAGGTCCGAAGGCCTCCTCGTAGGACTGCTCCTGGGCACGGCCAAGGGTGCCATCAGCCGGTCCAGGCAGCGGCAGTCGAGGGGGTCGTTCAACCTGACTGCCTGCCTCTCTTCCGCTCTTACATCCGGTCCAGGGTGTCCTTGGAGATGGAGCACGCGGTGTCCACCGGTACGCTCGCGGCCTTCCGCGAGAGGTGGGCACCGGAGGGACTGGAGTGCATCATCACGCCCGGCAACCAAATTTTAATTTGATTTTACGTTTTAAAGTTTAATTTGTTTTCATTGCCGGTGTTTTAGTGTCCCCCTCCCCTTTTATAGGGGGCACTGGAAAAATTTGATTTTAGCGCCCCAAAAAAAACCAAAAAAAAAAAGAAAAAAAAAAGAGGGGCCTTGAAAATGTCTGCTGTGTCACCCAGGCGGGTGGCATGGTTTTAATGTTTATGTTTATTTTCAGGTAAACTCAAAAGAGTTTCATGCACAAGGACTCCCAGGTCCCTCTGCACCACAGCATGTTGTAATTTCTCCCCATTCAAATAATATTCCCTTTTACTGTTTTTTTTCCCCCAAGGTGGATGACCTCACACTTTCCGACATTGTATTCCATCTGCCAAACCTTAGCCTATTCGCTTAACCTATCCAAATCTCCTTGCAGCCTCTCTGAGTCCTCTACACAACCCGCTTTCCCACTAATCTTAGTGTCATCTGCAAATTTAGTTGCACTACACTCTGTCCCCTCTTCTAGGTCATCTATGTATATTGTAAACAGTTGTGGTCCCAGCACTGATCCCTGTGGCACACCACTAACCACTGATTTCCAACCGGAAAAGGACCCATTTATCCCGACTCTCTGCTTTCTGTTCGCCAGCCAATTCTCTATCCATGCTAATACATTTCCTCTGACTCCGCGTACCTTTATCTTCTGCAGTAACCTTTTGTGTGGCACCTTATCGAATGCCTTTTGGAAATCTAAATACACCACATCCATCGGTACATCTCTATCCACCATGCTCGTTATATCCTCAAATAATTCCAGTAAGTTAGTTAAACATGATTTCCCCTTCATGAATCCATGCAGCATCTGCTTGATTGCACTATTCCTATCTAGATGTCCCGCTATTTCTTCCTTAATGATAGTTTCAAGCATTTTCCCCACGACAGATGTTAAACTAACCGGCCTATAGTTACCTGCCTTTTGCCTGCCCCCTTTTTTAAACAGAGGCGTTACATTAGCTGCTTTCCAATCCGCTGGTATCTCCCCAGATTCCAGAGAATTTTGGTAGATTATAACGAATGCATCTGCTATAACTTCCGCCATCTCTTTTAATACCCTGGGATGCATTTCATCAGGACCAAGGGACTTGTCTACCTTCAGTCCCATTAGCCTGTCCAGCACTACCCCTCTAGTGATAGTGATTGTCTCAAGGTCCTCCCTTCCCACATTCATGAGGCCTGCAAATTTTAGCATGGTTTTTGTGTCTTCCACTGTGAAGACGGAAGCAAAATAATTGTTTAAGGTCTCAGCCATTTCCACATTTCCCATTATTAAATCCCCCTTTTCATCTTCTAAGGGACCAACATTTACTTTATTCACTCTTTTCCGTTTTATATATCTGCAAAAGCTTTTACTATCTGTTTTTATGTTTTGCGCAAGTTTACCTTTGTAATCTATCTTCCCTTTCTTTATTGCTTTTTTAGTCATTCTTTGCTGTTGCTTAAAATGTTCCCAATCCTCTAGTTTCCCACTAACCTTGGCCACCTTATACGCATTGGTCTTTGATTTGATACTTTCCTTTATTTCCTTGGTTATCCACGGCTGGTTATCCCTTCTCTTGCCGCCCTTCTTTTTCATTGGAATATATTTTTGTTGCGCACTATGAAAGAGCTCCTTAAAAGTCCTCCACTGTTCCTCAATTGTGCCACCGTTTAGTCTGAGTTTCCAGTCTACTTTAGCCAACTCTGCCCTCATGAAGGCTGACTGCTTCAACATCATAGTCCATCTGCAATAAAACTATTCCTATCTCTTACAATGTGAACTAGAAAATCTCCTGTTTGCCACACAAGTCTTCATATGGTCAAAGCTTAAGACTCTCCTATTTTCTCTACCATTGTTTTTGGTTTCATTATAAAGACACTAGTGGGCTGGATTTTTGGCTTTGATGTTTTTGGGGCAGTAATGGCGGTGGAGTGGTAAAGTTTGCGCCCAGGAACAGTTTGCGTCTCAGTAAGTAACATTGGGCAGCTGAGTTCTGAGTCGGGGGTGCAGCACTAAAGGAGGCGTTGTTCACCTCTCTTGGGCGCTAGCATGGGAAACTCACAAACTAAAGAGCTGAGCCGGGAGAGCTCCGACAGATGCAGGGCGGGGTGGGGGGAATACCTTAAAAAAAAAGCCACAACATTGCCCATGCCACCACAGCACAAATCACTAAAAAAAATTAAAAGAAAAAACAATCACACTAACCGTAGGAGTCCATTACGTACCTCTCTGCTGTCAGTAACGTTGCACCACCTGATTTCCCAGGTGTTCACTGCGGGGTGCGCTTTGAGGCATACGGGTTGGGCAAGAGTCAAAACTCACGCCGGTGTCACAAGCAGGGGCGTTGTACACCGCGTAGCTCTTCCGGGCGTTGCTGCTCCACGCCGCTACAAAACCGGACCCGAGGATCGTTGCGAGACGCTGGAGGCTGACCACCTGGCCAGAACACCTCACCGCCGCCATTGCCGCTGCTCCAGGGTGAAAAATGGAATGGAGAGGAGCCGAAAATCCGCCCCACTCTACCTAGGTGCAAAGTTATCAGTTCTATGTTTGTAGAAATGTAATCTATGTATTAGCATACACACTGCAAAGATCTATTAGAAATTCTCTAATATGGAACTTGAGCATCGTGATGCTATTTAAAGCAATAATTTTTGACCTGGTAATAAATGAAGAATTTCACTGTAGAATCCGTAAAATAACATGATGTTACACTAATTAATGGCACCATGCCCAGGCTCAATTTCATGTAATCCAAGATTTATGTGTCTAGCATGTCAAGTCTACATGCTGCAAAATCCTTCCATAGTTGCCTGCAGTGAAAAAATATCTACAGGTTAACACTAACACTCATGTTTAACTCTTTTAAGTGTGAAATGTATAATTTATTGAAAAGCAAAAAAAAAATGTTTTTCTTCATAATTAACGATCCATTAACAAGTTTCAGCAATCTTATGTTTCAAACCCACATTCAGACACATTCCTTAATGAACAGGCAGACGGCAGATATAATTTAATGGGAAGTGTGAGGTCATACTTTTGGAACCAAAAACAAGGAATGGAAGTATACACTCATTGGAAAGATACTGAAGGATGTGGATTAACAGACATAGGGGTTTAAATATATCACTTCCTGATATAAAGCATTTTTGGTTTTGAAATAGGGACAAAAAGTGCAAGAATAAAAAGGTAATAACTTTGTGAACAAAAACAATACTTAGTCCACAGTCTAGGGTAATATGTGCAGTCTTGGGGCAATAAAGCCATAGAAAGAATACAGTATAGATTCCCCAGGATGATGCTGTGGATGGGAAATCATGACTTATGAGGAGAGACTTGAGCTACTGGAATTATTTCCGTTAAGGGTAAAATGAGATTTTTAAAACCGTGAAGGGTTTTAATAAGGTGAATAGGGAAAAATTATTTCCCCTTGTTGAGGAGTCAGTGACAAAGGATTATTAATTCAAAATTGTCTCAAAGAGTGAGGAGAAAGGTTGGGAGAGATATCTTTCAGTAGAGTGTTGTAGGACCATGGAACGCTTTGCCACAGAGAATAGTTGAGGCGGAGACCTTTTAAGATAAAGCAGAGGAAGCAACAGGCCAACGGAGAGAGAGCAGGACAGTGGGATTAGTTTCAGATTGCCCTAGTCGAGACCCAGCATAAAAGCAATGGGTCGAATGTTCTCCTTCTCTGCTGTGAATATATATCGTTTTCTGGATTTTCAATCACAGAGACAAATTGAATTTCTCCCACTTTTAATTAAAAGAGGAATTTCATCCTCAAGTGCAAATATATTGACCTGGAATTTGCAGTTGTAATGATGGTGAAACTGTCAGCGCTCTCCATCATTTCTGTATAAAACTGATAGTAGCTTCTGGCGTCTGCATACGCATGGTTGAAAGCAGAAATCAGGCGTTGCTGTCAATGTTACCCTACTCCTTCACAGGGTGCTCTGTTGCAGTCTTCCCAGATGCAGTCAAGACAGAATCGCTGATGTGACGTGAACTTCGATTTTTTACGCACTATTCTCGCTATAAAAAACAAAGAAAATGTTAAGCCTTGTTCAATCAGGGGGTAATCAGCCTACTTGCTGCCTGCCTTGTTGATGGATGCCACAGATGTCCTATAAATTACATTACATTCAAAGTGACATCGAAATAGAGGAAATCTATGCTTCGGAGCCCACTAAATCTTTGTGGGCAGCTTTTTTCAAGGTCAGTGGCAAGCAGCCAACCCTTATCTAAGGGTTAAGGCATGGCAGGAGAGATCGGTCATGTGATATGCTCCTCCTGTGCCATGTGGGAACTCAGGGACACGTTACGGAATTGGAGCTGAGGGTGGATTCACTCTGGAGCATCCACGATGCTGAGAATGACGTGAGTATCACGTGTAGTGAGTTGGTCTTACCGCAGGAGAAGGGTCCACAGCCAGATAGGGAATGGAAGACCAGCAGGAAGAGCAGTGCAAGGAAGGTAGTGCAGGAGTCCCCTGTGGTCATCCCCCTGCAAAACAGATACACCGTTTTGAGTACTGTTGGGGGGATGACTCATCAGGGGAGGGCAGCAGCAGACAAGTTCATGGCACCGTGGCTGGCGCTGCTGCACAGGAGGGCAAGAAAAAGAGTGGGAGCGCGATAGTGATAGGGGATTCAATTGTGATGGGAATAGATAGGCGTTTCTGCGGCCGCAACCGAGACTCCAGGATGGTATGTTGCCTCCCTGGTGCAAGGGTCAAGGATGTCTCGGAGCGGGTGCAGGACATTCTGAAATGGGAGGGAGAACAGCCAGTTGTCGTGGTGCACATTGGTACCAACGACATAGGTAAAAAAAGGGATGAGGTCCTAAGAAACAAATTTAAGGAGCTAGGAGCTAAATTAAAAAAGTAGGACCTCAAAAGTAGTAATCTCGGGATTGCTACCAGTGCCACGTGCTAGTCAGAGTAGGAATCGCAGGATAGCGCAGATGAATGCGTGGCTTGAGCAGTGGTGCAGCAGGGAGGGATTCAAATTCCTGGGGCATTGGAACCGGTTCTGGGGGAGGTGGGACCAGTACAAACCGGACGGTCTGCTCCTGGGCAGGACCGGAACCAATGTCCTAGGGGGAGTGTTTGCTAGTGCTGTTGGGGAGGAGTTAAACTAATATGGCAGGGGGATGGGAACCAATGCAGGGAGACAGAGGGAGACAAAAGGGAGGCAGAGGCAGGAGACGGAGAGGAGATGGGGGGGGGGGGTGGGGGGCATAGAGGCCCGGGGCGGGGAACAGGAAGGGCCACTGTGCGGCAGAATTCTAAAAGGACAAAGGGTGTTAAAAAAACAAGCCTGAAGGCTTTGTGTCTTAATGCAAGGAGTATCCGCAATAAGGTGGATGAATTAACTGTGCAAATAGATGTTAACAAATATGATGTGATTGGGATTACGGAGACGTGGCTCCAGGATGATCAGGGCTGGGAACTCAACAGCCAGGGGTATTCAACATTCAGGAAGGATAGAATAAAAGGAAAAGGAGGTGGGGTAACATTGCTGGTTAAAGAGGAGATTAATGCAATAGTTAGGAAAGACATTAGCTTGGATGATGTGGCATCTATATAGGTAGAGCTGCAGAACACCAAAGGGCAAAAAACATTAGTGAGAGTTGTGTACAGACCTCCAAACAGTAGTAGTGATGTTGGGGAGGGCATCAAACAGGAAATTAGGGGTGCATACAATAAAGGTGCAGCAGTTATCATGGGTGACTTTAATATGCACATAGATTGGGCTAGCCAAACTGGAAGCAATACGGTGGAGGAGGATTTCCTGGAGTGCATAAGGGATGGTTTTCTAGACCAATATGTCGAGGAACCAACTAGGGGGGAGGCCATCTTAGACTGGGTGTTGTGTAATGAGAGAGGACTAATTAGCAATCTCATTGAGCGAGGCCCCTTGGGGAAGAGTGACCATAATATGGTGGAATTCTACATTAGGATGGAGAATGAAACAGTTAATTCAGAGACCATGGTCCAGAACTTAAAGAAGGGTAACTTTGAAGGTATGAGGCGTGAATTGGCTAGGATAGATTGGCGAATGATACTTAAGGGATTGACTGTGGATGGGCAATGGCAGACATTTAGAGACCGCATGGATGAATTACAACAATTGTACATTCCTGTCTTGCGTAAAAATAAAAAAGGGACGGTGGCTCAACCGTGGCTATCTAGGGAAATCAGGGATAGTATTAAAGCCAAGGAAGTGGCATACAAATTGGCCAGAAATAGCAGTGAACCTGGGGACTGGGAGAAATTTAGAACTCAGCAGAGGAGGACAAAGGGTTTGATTAGGGCAGGAAAAATGGAGTACGAGAAGAAGCTTGCAGGGAACATTAAGGCGGATTGCAAAAGTTTCTATAGATATGTAAAGAGAAAAAGGTTAGTAAAGACAAACGTAGGTCCCCTGCAGTCAGAATCAGGGGAAGTCATAACGGGGAACAAAGAAATGGCAAACCAATTGAACAAGTACTTTGGTTCAGTATTCACTAAGGAGGACACAAACAACCTTCCGGATATAAAAGGGGTCAGAGGGTCTAGTAGGGAGGAGGAACTGAGGGAAATCTTTATTAGTTGGGAAATTGTGTTGAGGAAATTGATGGGATTGAAGGCCGATAAATCCCCAGGGCCAGATGGACTGCATCCCAGAGTACTTAAGGAGGTGGCCTTGGAAATAGCGGATACATTGACAGTCATTTTCCAACATTCCATTGACTCTGGATCAGGTCCTATCGAGTGGAGGGTAGCCAATGTAACCCCACTTTTTAAAAAAGGAGGGAGAGAGAAAACAGGGAATTATAGACCGGTCAGCCTGACCTCAGTAGTGGGTAAAATTATGGAATCAATTATTAAGGATGTCATAGCAGCGCATTTGGAAAATGGTGACATGATAGGTCCAAGTCAGCATGGATTTGTGAAAGGGAAATCATGCTTGACAAATCTTCTGGAATTTTTTGAGGATGTTTCCAGTAAAGTGGACAAAGGAGAACCAGTTGATGTGGTATATTTGGACTTTCAGAAGGCTTTCGACAAGGTCCCACACAAGAGATTAATGTGCAAAGTTAAAGCACATGGGATTGGGGGTAGTGTGCTGACGTGGATTGAGAACTGGTTGTCAGACAGGAAGCAAAGAGTAGGAGTAAATGGGTACTTTTCAGAATGGCAGGCAGTGACTAGTGGGGTACCGCAAGGTTCTGTGCTGGGGCCCCAGCTGTTTACATTGTACATTAATGATTTAGACGAGGGGATTAAATGTCGTATCTCCAAATTTGCGGATGACACTAAGTTGGGTGGCAGTATGAGCTGCAAGGAGGATGCTATGAGGCTGCAGAGTGACTTGGATAGGTTAGGTGAGTGGGCAAATGCATGGCAGATGAAGTATAATGTGGATAAATGTGAGGTTATCCACTTTGGTGGTAAAAACAGAGAGACAGACTATTATCTGAATGGTGACAGATTAGGAAAAGGGAAGGTGCAACGAGACCTGGGTGTCATGGTACATCAGTCATTGAAGGTTAGCATGCAGGTACAGCAGGCGGTTAAGAAAGCAAATGGCATGTTGGCCTTCATAGCGAGGGGATTTGAGTACAGGGGCAGGGAGGTGTTGCTACAGTTGTACAGGACCTTGGTGAGGCCACACCTGGAGTATTGTGTACAATTTTGGTCTCCTAACTTGAGGAAGGACATTCTTGCTATTGAGGGAGTGCAGCGAAGATTCACCAGACTGATTCCCGGGATGGTGGGACTGACCTATCAAGAAAGACTGGATCAACTGGGCTTGTATTCACTGGAGTTCAGAAGAATGAGAGGGGACCTCATAGAAACGTTTAAAATTCTGACGGGTTTAGACAGGTTAGATGCAGGAAGAATGTTCCCAATGTTGGGGAGGTCCAGAACCAGGGGTCACAGTCTAAGGATAAGGGGTAAGCCATTTAGGACCGAGATGAGGAGAGACTTCTTCACCCAGAGAGTGGTGAACCTGTGGAATTCTCTGCCACAGAAAGTGGTTGGGGCCAATTCACTAAATATATTCAAAAGGGAGTTAGATGAAGTCCTTACTACCCGGGGGATCAAGGTGTATGGCAAGAAAGCATGAAGGGCGTACTGAAGTTTCATGTTCAGCCATGAACTCATTGAATGGTGGTGCAGGCTAGAAGGGCTGAATGGCCTGCTCCTGCACCTATTTTCTATGTTTCTATGTTTCTATGTTTCACCTCTGACCACAAAATCTGGGCCATTATGTTATTGATCTGGGACCAGTAGGTGCAAAGCCCACATGGCTAGCCTGGAGTTACACTGCTGACTTTCACTCTGCCTGTTCAAATAGAACTGTGTGCGTACACATGTTTACTGAGCTCCATCTGTTTTATAACATGTGGAGAGTACGAATGACAATGCTCATTATCTTAAGAAGAGTCAATCTTGAGTTTATAATGTGCCAAAGAGGCCTAAAGGACTGTTGCAGTATCGGTTTAAATTTGGCTACGTACAAACCTCATCACAGCCTTGATCAAAACATGGACAAAAGTGCTGAATTCTCGAGGTGAAGTGAGAGTGAATGCCCTTGACTTCAAGGCAGCATTTGACTGAGTGTGGCATAAAAGAGCCCTAGTAAAATTAAAGTCAATGGGCATCAGGGGTACAACTCTCCACTGGCTGGAATCATACCTAGCAGAAAGGAAGATGGTTGTGGTTGTTGAAGGTCAGCCCCAGGACATTGCTGCAGGAGTTACTCAGGGCAGTGTCCTAGGCCCAACTACCTTCAGCTCCTTCATCAATGAACTTCCCTCCATCATAAGTGTGATATATTCTTTACGACATCACCAACAACCAACACAACAAGATGTCTCCAACATATCATGCGACTTTTATTGTAGTTAAAGCAGCAGTTGCATTACCACAGTAGTCCACTAGGTGGAGCAGTAGTCCACTAGGTGGAGCTCTATAATCACACTTCTCCCTCCTTAATGAAGAAGTAATCATAACAAAATAATTATTATACATAATTTGCATGGCTATACACAACTAAAGAATTGGACTTATTTTGCTATATTTACAAATCAATCTTAACGTCCAGTTTTCTGTTTCAAAGAGGATAACTTCGCTCCCGATTAGAATTTTCTAAACTTGGTGTTGAACTTAGACTCATTCTAGGCTGATCCTGAGGAGAGTTTTCCTCCAAGGGCAACCCTTGATTTATATTTGGACTCTCTACAACTTTAGAGTGTTTGTGTGCCTGACTCAGACTCGGAATTAAATTCTGACTTTCTCTTGGATTGTTTCTAGTAAATTTGATGTAGGATTTGCTATTGGTACTCTACTTGTAACAAGACCATCTGACTACAGAAATAATCATATCATTCCAACTTCCAACTCCTTCCACATCTGTAGATAAAATATGATCAATGTGAACAAACCTAACCTGTCCATGATCAAACATCTTGACCATATATGTGCGTGGACCACATATCTTCACTACTCTTTCTGGTAACCGCTTTAACCAGTTATAGTGATGGTTCTTCACTCTCACCTTCTGATTTAATTTCACATTTCTCTCTCTTACTCTAGCTCTATCATGATTCTCTTTCAGTCTTAACTGTTTCTCTTCTACTGACTGTGCCAAGTTTGGCTTTAACAACAAGAACCTGGTTTCTTGCTGTCGGTTGACAAACAACTCTGCTGGTATTCTACCAGTAGTTGTATGAGGAGTATTACAATAAGGAATCAGAACATTTGCCAATTTGTGGTCTAATGACAACTGCCGTTCCTTTGAATTTGGATTCAACATTTGTTTGATGAGAGCATGTTTTACAATTTGTACTGTGCGCTCTGTTGCACCATTTTAAGCAGGGTGGTCCGGTGGAACCTTGGTATGTTTCGCACCATTTTTGCTCATGAACTGTACAAATTCATCTGAGTAAAATTGCGGCCCATTATCAGACACAATTTCTTCTGGGAGGCCATATGAAGAAAAAAATCTTTGCAAATTGTCTAGTGTTTTAGTTGTTGTTATTTTCTGCATCGGAAACACCACTACCCTCTTCGAATGGCTATCAATCACAATGAACAATTGTTGTCTTTCTAGCTCAGCAAAATCTATATGTGACCTTTGCCACGCCCTGGGAGGCCACTTCCATAGCTGTAATGGTACTGATGGTGGTTTCTTGCTTATCAATTAACATGTTGTACACTGACTCATGGTATACTTTATATCTTGATCTATTCCTGGCCACCATATGTAACTGTGTGCAAAACTCTTGGCCAAGCACATTCCCAAGTGCTGGTCATGAAGATCTCCTAATAATTTGGACTTGAACTTATTTGGAATAACAACTCTTGCACCCTACATGATACAATTTTTATCCACTGATAATTAATTCCTACGAATGAAGTATGGATGAATAACTTTCTGTGATATTTGGTTTGGCCAGCCATTTGTTATGTAATCATACACCTTTTACATAAATGGGTCATGAAAAATAGACCACTTCTTCCCTATTGAGTGTAACTTGTAATGGGGATGGCAACCTGGACATAGCATCAGCATTACTGTGATCAGCTGATCATCTGTACTCAATATCATATGTATATGCTGACAAAATCAACGCCCATCACTGCATTCGGGCTGCAGCTAAGAATGGAACTTGGGACTTTGGATGGAAGATTGCTGTCAGGGGCGTATGGTCAGTAACAATGGTAAACTAATAAACTTACGACCATACAAGTATTTGTGTAACTTCTTGACCCCAAACATCATTGCCAAAGCTTCCCTTTCGATCTGCGCATAATGACGCTCACTGGCACTGAGAGTGTGTGTAGCAAAAGCAATTGGTCACACCTCCCCACTATGTAGTACTGCCCCAACTCCATATGGAGAAGCGTCACGCTAGCTTACTTTCTTTAGATACATCATAGTGAACTAACATGGTGCTCTCTACCAACTGGCTTTTACACTCTTTAAATGCTGTGTCGCATTCTTCCGACCACTTCCAACGGACCTGTTTTTTCAACAGCTCATTCAGTAGATGTAACATTGTAGCCAAATTTGGTCGGAACTTCCGATAATAGTTCAAAAGACTTAAAATTATCAAAGTTCCGTGACATTCTTGGGAGGGGTGCATTTCTAATTGCATCCAGCTTTCCCTTGGTTGGATATAAACCATCATTGTCTACTCTGTGTCCTAAGTACTCCACTGAGTTTTGAAATAACTCACACTTGCGAGCAGTCACTCATACTCTGTGCTTCTCTAGACATTTGAGCACTTCATTCAACACGTTATGGATTTTCCTGTTTGGTGCTGAAATGAGTATGTCATCTAAATAACATACTACCCTTCAATGCCTTGGAATATGTCGGGGGCAGAAGACACTCCAAACGGTAGCCTATTAAATCGATATAGGCCTAGATAAGTAATTATAATCAAGCATGATTTGGACTCCTCATCAAGCTCAAGTTGTAAGTAGGCATTTGTAAGATCCAACTTTGAGAAGATCTGGCCACCTATCAGTGTTGTGAACAAATCTTTTACATTTGGCAATGTATTGGGGAGATTACCCTCTAGAACCTAATTTATAGTTACTTTATAATCACCGCACAACCTTACCTTACCATCTAACTTAGGTACAACAACAATGGGTGTAGCCCAATTACTTAGATCTACCTCAGAGATAATGTTCTCAGTTTCTAGTCTTTTGAGTTCTAGCTCAAATTTCTCCTTGAGTGCATATGTTACGGAATGTGGCTTGCAGTAAACTGGTCTAGCATCCTTCTGTACTCTGACACTCGCCTTGAAGCCTTGCATTGGACAGAATACCACTAGATACTATTTGATGACATCATCCTTCGATGCAAATATCGTTTCAACACACAAAATCTCATTCCAATCCAGCTTCAGTGATCCCAACCAAATTCTACCTATTAAGGCAGGCTTGTCTCCTGACACTACTAAGAGAGGCAAGCTCTGAAACTTATCTTTGTATTTCACCGGTACGGTGATACGTCCTACCATAGGGATTTTCTCTCCTGAGTAGCCTCGCAGCTGTATCTGTGACTTCTCCAGTGGAAAATCACTCAACTTGTCGAGATATAGCGATTCTGATACTATGCTCACAGATGTACCAGTGTCGATTTCCATGGGTATCCTGGTTCCTGCAACATCTACTTGGTTGACAATACTTCACGAATCGTTAGATACCCTTGTGCTCCTGATGACGTGTATCTCCAGAACCTCTTCATCCTGTTGCTTCTCTTCAATGCTATGCAGTGTCTGGCGATTTCTACTTATAGCATTGAACATCAGTTTATTCTTCAGTCGGCACGTCTTCGCAAGATGTCCTGCTTTCTTGCAGAAGAAACAATCTGCCTTCACATATGGACAACTTAGAGCAATGTGTTGTCCCAGGCACTGATAGCATGACTACAATGTACTGTTACCCTGGCCAGTTGCTGAGGCTTTGGGGCCCAACTGCTTTTTACTTCAAACCTTCAGGCGATTCACCTCAGTTGGCTGACGACTGGATATGGCACAAAATTCTCTGGCGTATTGGTCAGCCATATCCATCGACATAGCTGTCTGACAAGCTAAATCAAAAGTCAAGTTAGGAGTTGTCAACAATTTTCTTCTGATGTGTTCATTTTTCATCCCACAAAGCGGTCACATAATGCTTGGTACTGAAAGTATCCGAAATGACAATGAATGGATAACTTTTTTAATGTACTCACTGATACTCTTGTCAATTAATTAATCTCTTATTCCAAAATGGTAACTTTCAGCAATTTCCAGAGGCTCAGGACTGTAGTGCTGTTCTAATTTGGTTACAATCTCCGTTAGTGGTGTGTCCTTTTGCTTGACGGGGACAAACACATTTTTCATGGTTTCATACACCTTGGGGCCTGCTTCAGTCAAGAAAATAGCCCATTTTATTTCTAACACCACCCGGTTACGGTTTTCATCATTGAGGACTTTGACGATACTATTTGCCGTGAAAAACATTTCTAGCTGCTCCACATACACTCCAAAAGTCTCTTGGTTGCGATGGAACTCACCCGAGAGCCCTATTTTTCCGATAGGCGTGGCCAAATGTAATTTACATTAGATTTTTTGCTGTGCTGTAAAATAAAGAACCTCTCAAAGTCGCTCTGCTGGTTGGCAGAAACATCCACAACAAAAATTTCAGCTAGGGAATCCAATTATCCTATCTTCATCGCCATCTTCATCGTGATAAATTCTTTACGACATCACTAACAGCATACACTACAAGATAGATCCAACACATCATGTGACTTTTATTGTATTTACAGTAGCAGTTGCATTATCACAGTAGTCCACTAGGTGGAGCTGTAGTCCATTAGGTGGAGCTCTATATCACAAGAAAGTCAGAAGTGGGGATGTTCACAAATGATTGCACAGTGTTCAGTTCCATTCACAATTCCTCAGATAATGAAGTAATCCGTATCCACATGCGGCAAATCTGGACCGATTCAAACTTAGACTGATAAGTAGCAAGTAACATTCATGCCATACAAAGTGCCAGGCAAACACCATCTCCAGCAAGAGAGAGTCTAACCACCTCCCCTTGACATTCAACAGTATTACCATCGCTAAATCCCCCACCTTCAACATCCTGAGGTTCACCAGTGACAGGAAACTTAATTGGACCAGCCACATAAATACCGTGGCAACAAGAGCAGGTCAGAGGCTGGGTATTCTGTGGCGACTGCCTCTCCTCGTGACTCCCCAAAGCCTTTCCACCATCTACAAGGCACAAGTTAGGAGTGTGATGGAATACTCGCCACTTGCCTGGATGAGTGCAGCTCCAACAACACTCAAGAAGCTCAACATCATCCAGGACAAAGCAAACACGCTTCTTTGGCACTCCATCCACCACCCTCCCTCCACCACTGGAGCACCGTGGCTGCATTGTGTACCATCTACAAGATGCACTGCAGTAACTTGCCAAGGCTTCTTCGACAGCACCTCCCAAACCTGCGACCTCTACCACCTAGAAGGATAAGGGCAGCAGGCTCATGGGAATGCCACTACCTATATGTTCCCCTCCAAGTTACACACCACCTTGACTTGGAAATATATTGCCGTTCCTTCATCATCACTAGGTTAAAATCCTGGAACTCCTTCCCTAACGGCACTGTGGGAGTACCTTCACCACACGGACTGCAGTGGTTTAAGAAGGCGGCTCACCACCACCTTCTCAAGAGAAATTAGGGATGGGCAATAAATGCTGGCCTTGCCAGCGATGTCCACATCCAATAAATGAATAAAAAAGAGAACTGAATTATACTCCACTCAGAACGAAGTACTTTGCACCAAGCAAATGGAAGTTTAACTGCAGTCCCTGTGTACATCCCAAATATTAATGTATTATACCATCACAAGATGAACTTCTCTATGTTTTTACTTCTCAATCTATATATACAGATAACCTGGATTTACATTTGCTATACAGCCTAAAATTGGATGGTATAGCAGTGAAAAATGAAAAGAAATTAGATGCCTGCTGCCCATTGCCGAGAGTACCGTGATAAGCCTTCCTTCTGTGCTACAGAGAACTCGGCCAATTGTCGCTTACCCACCTGTTGTTTTAAATGATGGATGGGGGTTAGTCCTGGGAATAGAGACAATTTCTCTCCTTCTACTTCTGCCAGACAACAACTTGCATTTATATAGCGCCTTTAATGTAGCACAATGTCTGAAGGCGCACACGGTAGCGTTTTCAGACAAGACTTAACACCGAACCAAAGAAGGTGACAGGTGACCAAAAGCTTAGTTGAAGAGATAGGTTTTAAGAAGTGTGTTAAAGGAGGATAAAGTGGTGCAGAGGTTTAGGGAAGGAACTCTAGAGCTTAGAGCTTCGACAACTAAAGGCACGGCCGCCAATGGTGGGGTGAAGGAAGTCGGGGATACACGAGGCCAGAATTGGAGGAGGCTCCCTGGACTGCCAGTCGAGGGATGGCGGTACTCTAGCCAATGTTGGAAAGGGAGGGGCCAGGAGTGAGTACCCCTCCCTCTCTTCTGGCTTCACACCGTGAAGGCCTCAGCCCAGTCTGAGGACTTAAATGTAAACTGTTGAAATGCCTTGGAAGTGATTCTGCCCCCCTTTAAGAAGTCCTTCTCTTTTCGGCCCCACTGTAACACCATTGAATTTTGCTGAGCAGGAACAGTGGACTTCCTCCATGTAGCAGAGATTGCATTCATTAAAAACAGGCCGTTTTTTTCTTCATATATCATTGCTATACTTTATGCTTGGCACTGAATCTGTCCAGGGTCCCTGCCCAGATTTCACATTAACAGAATCTAGAAGTCATGTTGCTTGTGAATATGAAGAATATTCTGGAATTTATTTACATATTCCCTGAGCAATGAAAATGAAATGTATGAGTATTACACACAGATCTGTGTCTCAGTTTAAAACCTTTCATTATGTTTATTCCCTTTTTTTTTTACAATCTTATTTCTCTTATTTCTTTCTTCTGTCCCATAAGTTATATCTTCAGAATTTCCCTCAAAAGTTGAATACAGGATGATTAAATGTAAATTTGTTACTTACACTCAACTTTCTTCTATAACTAATTGTAAGCCACTTCCTCCTAATTGCATTGCACATAAGGAAGTAATGTGATTAATAAGAAACTAATGACTTCAATTAGTAAGTCTTAGTTTGAAAATAACATTGTCTCAGCGTTGTCCAGAGAGAATCGTAATGTTAGATGTAGAGTCAGTGGTTCAGCAATTCAACAGGATAGAATGGAAAGAGAAAAGAGTGATATCACAAGTGTCGGTAGCAGTAATTATTGTAGTTATTGTACTTTATGATGTTTCAACTATTTATTGAAATATATGCAACCAAGATACATATAAACCAACATATTCACAAAATTAAATATCATTTGTCAATGATGTTCCAGTCCTAATGTTGGCCATTAACTGATTGATATTCAAACAGCTAATATTTAAAAACCCTCTTGCCTGAATTCTGGTGCAAATTTTTGAGATGCCTTTTGTGATGCAAGATGGCTTGTTAGTACATTGATCAACATTACTTCTTTCCTTCGTGCAGTCACATAAAGTTGGGGTACCTGTGTTGTATAACTATTTCACTCCTCGCTCCATTGCTAATACATTCTCATCTGACAATAACAGGCCACTGGGCACTGTAATGTTATGGTAATATGGTGGCTTAGTACACCAACAATTTTTGAAAGAACTACAGCAAACAGCAAATTCCCTCTTGAAACAAGGATGTTAAAACTATTCATCAAGTCTTGGTGTTTGTTGGCTTTAGTCTATTATTTTGGTGAGTTACTGTTTTGCTGGAATTTTCAGTTACGAGCTTGGCTTGTGGCTTCAGCTGGTTAGTTACTCCTGGTTTGCTCTGAATTTGGTCTGAGGTACCAGTGAAAGCTGATGTAGAGTCAGTTTGTACTGTCATTTGCGCAACAACTCTCTTTTCTGTGATGAATTCCTATTGATAAGAACAGAAGAAATTAGTTTTAAAATCTAAAAACAAACTTCCAAGTCCTAGCACTTATTTAGAGTTTATTATTTCAGATAAATGCAAGTCTTTCTTTCCTTCTTTCTTTCATGAACTTAAAGACTCCATCCATCTGCCCAACTTCTGTCTGAGGCTGAACTACATTGTTCGCAACCTTGATGTCATATTTGACCCTGAAATGAGCTGTCAATCACATATCCACAGCATAACTAAGATTGCCTATTTCCACCTCCGTAACATTGCCCATCTCCGTCCTTGCCTCAGCTCATCCACTGCTGAAGCCCTCACCCATGCCTTTGTTACCTCTAGACTTGACTACTCCAGCGCACTCTTGGCTGGCCTCCCACTTTCTACCCTACGTACACTAGGTGGAACGATGAAAATCGGGGATCTGCAATAGGCCAGATTTGGAGGAGCACAGAGATCTCGGATGGTTGTAGGGCTGGAGAAGAATTACAGAGATATTGACAGATGAGGCCATGGTGGGATTTGAATACAAGGATGAGAAAAGAGCACCAACTTGCATTTATATAGCACCTTTAATGTAGTAAAACTTCCCAATGCACATCTTAGGAGCGTTTTCAAACAGAAATTTGATACAAAGCCACATAAGGAAATCGGTGCTGGGTTCGGTGCTGGGGCCTCAACTATTTACAATCTATATTAACGACTTGGATGAAGGGACCAAGTGTAATGTAGCCAAGTTTGCTGATGATACAAAGATAGGTGGGAACGCAAATTGTGAGGAGGACACAAAAAAATCTGCAAAGGGATATAGACAGGCTCAGTGAGTAGGCAAAAAATTGGCAGATGGAATATAATGTGGGAAAATGTGAGATTTGGCAGAAAAAAATAGAAAAGCAAATTATAACTTAAATGGAGAAAAATTCCAAAGTGCTGCAGCACAGAGGGACCTGGGGGTCCTTGTGCATGAAACACAAAAAGTTAGTATGCAGGTATAGCAAGTGATCAGGAAGGCAAATGGAATGTTGGCCTTTATTGCAAGGGGAATGGAGTATAAAAGCATAGAAGTCTCCTGCTACAACTGTACAGGATATTGGTGAGGCCACACTTAGAGCACTGCGTACAGTTTTGGTCTCCGTATTTAAGGAAGGATATAGTTGCATTGGAAGCTGTTCACAGAAGGTTCACTAGGTTGATTCCGGAGGTGAGGGGGTTGACTTATGAAGATAGGTTGAGTAGATTCATTAGGGCCTATACTCATTGGAGTTCAGAAAAATGAGAGGTGATCTTATCGAAATATAAAAGATAATGAGGGGGCTTGACAAGCTGGATACAGAGAGGATATTTCCACTCATAGGGGAAACTAAAACTAGGGGACTTTGGCAGGGAAATTCCTCCAAAAGATCTGCAAAGACTGCCTGGGAGCAGATAAAACAACTTATGCCCCGAAGGTGGGTGGCAACGGGCAGGAGCTCCCTATCCGAGTGGCAAAGCAATCCTCGCCAAAGTGCCGCCGAGGATTGAGTCGAGCCCAAGGAGGGAGGAACATATAAAAATAAAAATTTGCACAGAAAAAAAAAACACTGGAAAACTTTCAGGGGACCCCATCCAAATAAATCGCTGCAAAACAATAAATAAAAGAAGTTTACTAATTTTTTTTTGCAGATCTTCATACTTACTGTTGGGGTTAGACCTGCCTCCACGCAGCGGTCCTTCCCCCTGCTGCCGCCGACTCCCGCCCGGATTAATCTGCCAGCTCAGCGAGCGGGAGCACGCTTACACACCTTGCGCGCTAGCGGCTGTCAGTGGGCGGTTCCCAGCGCCCCCCCCCCCCCCCCACTGGTGGGATGCCTAGTGGAAACTAGCACCGAGGGGAGACTGCCCAAAAAACCTGGCGGGAGCAGGCGGTAAGGCCACCAAGTTTGGGCCCATAGTCTCAGAATAAGGGGCTGCACATTTAAAACTGAGATGAGGAGGAATTTCTTCTCTCAGAGGGTTGTAAATCTATGGCATTCTCTGCCCCAGAGAGCTGTGGAGGCTGGGTAATTGAATATATTTAAGGCGGGGAAAGACAGATTTTTGAGCGATAAGGGAGTAAAGAGTTATGGGGAGCGGGCAGGGAAGTGGAGCTGAGTCCATGATCAGATCAGCCATGATCTTATTAAATGGCGGAGCAGGTGCGAGGGGCCAGGTGGCCTACTCCTGCTCCTATTTCTTATGTTCTTATTGGGAAAGATAACCAAAGCTTGGTAAAAGAATTGGTTTGCAGGAGTGACTTAAAGGAGGAGAGAGGTACAAGGCAGAGAGGTTTAGGGAGGAAATTCCAGAGATTTGGACCTAGGCAGCTGAAGGCACGGCCGCCAATGATGGAGTGGTGAAAATCGGAGATGCACAAGAGGCCACTATCGGAGCAGTGTACAGTTCCCGATGGGTTGTAGGGTTGCAGAAGTTTTCAGAGATCTGGAGGGGCGAGGCCATGGAGGGATTTGAAAACAAGGATGAGAATTTTAAAACTGAGACTTTGCCAAATTGGGAGCCAATGTAGGTCAGCAAGGTGATGGGTGAACAGGACTTGGTGCGAGTTAGGATACAGGCAGCAAATTTATGGAGGGTGCAAGATGGGAGGCCGGCCAGGAGAGCATTAGAATAGTCGAGTCTAGATGTAACAAAGGCATGGATGAGGGTTTCAGCAGTGGATGAGCTGAGGTATGGGCGGAGTCCGGCCATATTACGGATGTGGAAATAACAACTTGCATTTAGATAGGTAGCAAAGTTAAACATTCTCACCTTTACCATGTCCAATTTTGTCAAAATGGAAATTTCCTCCAGTATCCCATAATGCCTGACATAGCACTGATCTGCCAGATTATTAATAGCCAATAAGATGGCACCAAGGTCTTCGCTCTATGAAGAGAAAGAATAAAGATTGAATTAGCACTTTGAAAATGCCATTAAATTACCCACCTTCTACAGAAAAGTCACTTGGATCCAGCGTTACAGATCTCCGCGCACCTTTCCGATCACATCCTCCTTGCATACACCTGTATATTGGGCGGACCCAATCAGAAAATCCAAGCTTAGATGCCTCTTTACAGTTTAACATTTTGAATAAATGGGTGGAACTTTCAGCTTCAGCAGGGCGTAAAATGGGCTGTAGCTGATTGGGTCGGTTACACACCCAGCTCAATATTCCTTTCATTGACTTCAGGCAGCCCATCCACTAGTTCCCGTTTTATACCCTCACCGAATTTTTAAGTTCCACCCATAATTTAGAGTGCTATTGTAGTTAGCATTTGCATCAAATGTACTTAAAGATTGAAGAAAATCTTTGTTGATTGGTTTAAAGTCAATGCTATTTTTCACTATCATTCGAACATCTCTAAAAGGTTACCCTCCCTGCCTACGTGTTATATTCCTTCAGTTGCTAGAGCAGTGCAGGTACTTCTGTGCTATGAACGTCTCCACAACCAACATCTGTATTGTTTAACAGTAGAAGCAGCTTTTATTTCAAGAACGTTTCCTTTGCTCCACCAAAGTAGTTTGCCCACTTACTACAAACTTCTCGAGCCAGCAGAAAGCAGAGAACTGGGAAAACGTACTCATGAAATGCATTTGCATTTATATATGTTGAGGCTAATTTTCCAACCTTCATCTCTTGTCTTCTTCTTTTGTACGGTACTAGCAAAGCAAATCAAATGCCAATATCTCAGTCAGATATCTAGGCCAAAGCTTCCAGTGTAACAGCATGGATATCTTGTAGGCTGCCTGCAAATTCTCTCTGAGGGCAGTGCTTGATGATGTGCTCCAGGGTCTGATTAGGAGCTCCACAGTCGCATGATGGGGATGCTTTAATCTTCCACCTATGAAGAAGAGGGCAGCATCGACCATGACCAGTTCTGTGGCGGTTGATGGTTGTCCAGTTTGCGAGGAAGGTTTGATTCTACAGGTTGTACTGTGTGGTTCTCTATAAGGAATCCATTCTGTATGTCACAGTTCTTCCAAGCTTTTCGCCATCGGTCATCAAGGCTGAGGGGAGATCGCTGAAGGGCTTCGGCAACAGTCCAAAATGGCCTTCTAGATTTGAGTTGAGTTGGTGGCAAGTTGTTCAAGTCGGCCTGGATCGACATGTCTTTGCTGGTGAAGAGGTTGTATACTCTAGAGACTGCATATTCGTGGCATAGGTGTGATGGTGCGATGTTTGCAAGCACGGGCAGTCAAGGTATTGGTGTTAATAAAAGCATATCGATGATAATTCTCATAGTACAATTGAACAGGCCAGATGTGATGTGCTTGATCCCATGGCGGGTCATGAATTCCTTGAATTCAACACTGGTGAAACACGGTCTATTGTCGCTGACTAGGACATCAAGCAGGCCATGCATGGCAAACATGGCTCATAGGCTTTCAATGGTGGCCGTGGACGTGCTTATAGATATTATTGCACAGTCAATCCATTTTGAGTAAGCATCCACGATAACCAAGAACATTTTGCCTAGAAATGGGCCCGCATAGTCCACGTGGATCCTCGAACATGGTTTGGAGGGCCATGACCACAAACATAGCGGTGCCTCTCTGGGTGCATTGCTCAGCTGAGAGCAAGTGTTGCACTGGTGCACGCATGACTCTAAATGTGAGTCGATGCCGAGCCACCATACATGGGATCTGGCTATGGCTTTCATCATTACAATGCCTGGGTGGGTGCTGTGCAGTTCACAAATGAACGTATCTCTGCCTTTCTTATCCAAGACCACGCAATTACCCCACAACAGATAGTCCGCCTGCAGGGGCATTTCGTCTTTGCACCTATGGAACGGCTTAATCGTCTCCTGCATCTCCGCTGGGACGCTGGACCAGCTCCCATGGAGGACACAATTTTTTTACCAAGGATAGTAAAGGATCCTGGCTGGTCCAGGTCCTGGTCTGGCGGGCCGTAACGGGTGACTTTTCGTTTTCGAATGCATTCATTACCATGAGCAAGTCCACAGGCTGTACCATTTCCACCCGGTGGTGGGCAATGGTGGCCGACTGAGAGCATCTGCGCAGTTCTCTGTGCCCGGTCTGTGGCGGATTACATAGTTGTATGCCGACAGCGTGAGCGCCCATCTTTGAATGTGGGCAGACACACTGGTGTTAATCCCTTTGCTCTCAGAGAACAGCGATATGAGTGGCTTGTGGTCAGTTTCAAGCTCAAACTTGAGGCCAAACAAGCGCTGGTGCTTTTTTTTACCCCGTAAACGCATACCAGAGCCTCGTTTTCTATCATGCTGTAAGCCCTTTCGGCCTTGGACAAACTCCTGGACACATAAGCGACCGGTTGCAAAATTCCCGATTCGTTAGCCTGTTGTAGCACACACCCGACCCCGTATGACGACGTATCGCAAGCAAGCACTAATCGTTTACAAGGATTATACAGGACACGCAGTTTGTTTGAACACAACAGATTTCTGGCTTTCTCAAAGGCAGCCTCTTGTGAATTCCCCCATACCCAGTCGTTTGCCTTGCACTGTAGCACATGTAGGGGTTCTTGCAGGGTGCTTAACCCAAGTAGGAAATTACAGAAATAGTTAAGGATTCCCAGGAACGACTGCAGCTCTATCATGTTCTGTGGTCTCGGCGCATTCTTGATGGCCTCCATCTTGGTGTCGGTGGGTCTAATGCAGTCTGCTGCAATTCTTCTTCCCAAGAACTCGGGCTCCGGCACCAGGAAAACACACTTCGAGTATTTCAACCTGAGTCCCACGCGATCCAACCAACTAAGAACCTCTTCCAGATTCTTCAAGTGCTCAATGGTGTCCCGACCCGTAACCAGTATGTCATCCTGAAAACCACGGTGCGAGGAACCGACTTTAACAGGCTCTCCATGTTCCATTGGAAGATTGCCACGGCCGACCAAATCCCGACCGGGAATCTGTTATCGATGAACAGACTTTTGTACGTGTTGATGCAGGTGAGGCCTTTCGAAGACTCCTCCAGCTCCTGCGTCATGTAGGCCGAGGTCAGGTCCAACTTGGTGAATGTCTTCCCTCCAGCCAGGGTCGCAAATAGGTCGTCTGCCTTGAGTCGCGGGTACTGGTCCTGCAGCGAGAAACGGTTAATCGTTACTTTATAGTCCCCACAAATTCTGACTGTGCCATCCTCTGAGTATTGGGACAATCGGTCTGGCCCACTCGTTGAATTCCACCGGCGCGATGATGGCTTCTCACATCAGCCTGTCCAGCTCAATTTCCACTTTCTCACGCATCATATATGGTACCGCCCGTGCCTTGTGGTGAATGGGTCGTGTACCGGAAACCAAATGGATCTGCACTTTCGCCCCCGAGAAGCTTCCAATGCCTGGCTCAAACAACGATGGAAATCTGCTCAGAACCCGGGCACATGAGGCGTCGTCAACGGACAAAAGTGCTCGGATGTCGTCCTAGTTCCAGAGGATTTTTCCCAGCCAGCTTCTGCCAAACAGTGTGGGGCCATCCCCTGGCACAATCCACAGCAGGAGTTTGTTTACTGCTCCATCATAGGAGACTTTGACTTCTGCACTGCCAATTACAGGGATTAGTTCCTTGGTGTAAGTCCTTAGTTTGGTGTGAATAGGGCTGAGCTTGGGCCTGTGTGCCTTGCTGCACCACAGCCTGTCGAAGGCCTTTTTACTCATTATGGACTGACTCACACCCGTGTCCAGTTCCATAGATACTGGAATTCCGTTCAGTTCAACTTTCAACATTATTGGTGGACATTTCGTGGTGAATGTGTGTACCCTGTACAATGCTGCCTCCTCGGTACGAGTCTCCAATTCAGCCTGATCCACAATGGATCGATCTTCCTCTGCAACGTGGTGGTTTGCAGGGTTTGCAGCTCGCCTGCACATTCGCTGGAGGTGTCCCATTGTTCTGCAGCCGTTGCACGCGTAGTGCTTGAAGCGGCATTGATGGGCCCGATGATCACCTCCACAACGCCAACGAGGTGTTAAACTGCCTCACATTCACACTTGATGGCGGACTCTGGGTCATCTGAGGTCATGCAGCAGCAGCCGGCATGTATGTTCTGCCATGTATATTCCTGCTTGAAAACGACGTTACGTTGTGCACATTACTGGCCAAAACCTCTTTACTCTGCATTGGTGGACATAAATGCTTGGGCTATCATTATAGCTTTGCTTAGATTCAGAGTTTCAACAGTCAACAGTTTGCGAAGGATTACCTCATGGCCAATGCCCAGTATAAAAGAGTTTCGAAGCATTTGTTCTAGGAATCCCTCAAATTCGCAATGTCCTGCGAGGCGCCTTAGTTCGGCGACATAGCTCGCCACTTCCTGGTCCTCCGACCGTTGACCCATGTAGAACCGCTATCTCGCCATCAAAACGCTTTCCTTAGGATTTAGATGCTTCCGGACCAGTGTACACAATTCTTCATAGGATTTAGTTGTTGGTTTTACCGGAGCTAGAAGATTCTTCATGAGGCCATAGGTTTTTGCCCCACAGACAGTAAGGAGGATCAGCCTTCGTTTGGCAGCATTCTCATCCCCTTCCAGCTCGTTGGCCACAAAGTATTGGTCGAGTCTCGGCACGAAGTCCTCCCAATTGTCCCCTTCTGATAACTTCTCCAGGATACCAACTGTTCTTTGCATTTTTGCGCGGTTGTTCGTTACCTCGTCGCCAATTGATATACTCATAATAAAGGACGAAACTGAGCACTGTGAACAATGAGCAAGTGTGACCTTAGCTCCTTTTAAAGACTCCAGAGTGCAGGTACCTCGTGGGTGGCCTGCTTATATACAGTGCTCCCAAGGGATGCCGAGATGCAACAGGCAGGCCCTCTTATGGTAGTGTGATACAGGTTGCAAGAGGTTAAATACATAACAGACTTGATAGCCATGCCGGAGAGCAGTACTCTGCTGTAGAGTACACCAGGGCGAGTGCTGCCGTACGGACGGTTTGGAAGTCTGCTCCCGTGTGGATCTGGCGAGTTACGGGATCAAGTTGACACAACTCTTTAGTTTCTTCCCAAGGTTCTGGAGATGCTGTCTATACAACAAGGTGCGATCGAGCGTGACTCCGAAATAGGAGGGTTTTTTGGCATGGTTTACCTCTGCGCCGCAAAAGGTGACTTTCAATGTTTGGTTTGCTTGATGGGTGTTGAGGTGGAATGTCGAGGTGACGGTCTTTTATGGGTTTGGCCGAAGTCGCCATCTCTAGTATGAGAGTCCAGCAGTGTTTCAGGGTCCCAGACTGTATCATAATTAAAAGCGTTGCATCCAACAGGTGCCAGTCACTTCACGACTTTCACACCCAAAATTGTCAAACCTCAGGACACATCGGACAGGTTAGTGATTGACTAAAATAAGAAAACTTTTGCTGAAATGCTAATCAAATATACAATAATCTAAATATAAATGAAGCAACACAGTTGATTCAGTTGGTAATTACTAATAAGGAATGAGTAATCAGAAAAACAAGCAATCCAATTGACATTTTCTGTTTAAAGTAGTGGAAAATGACCAAATCAGTCTAAACATTGTCTGAAGAAAGTTTGATCTGTCAGCTTGAATTTCTGCCCAGTTGAGAATTTAGAAAAATAAAAATTTATATCATAAAAAGAGTGGGAGAGCTATAGTGATAGGGGATTCAATTGTAGGAGGAATAGATAGACGTTTCCGCGGCTGCAACTGAGACTCCAGGATGGTATGTTGCTTCCCTGGTGCAAGGGTCAAGGATGTCTCGGAGCGGGTGCAGGGCATTCTGAAACAGGAGGGTGAACTGCCAGCTGTCGTGGTGCATATAGGTACCAACGATATAGGTAAAAAAAAAAAGGGATGAGGTCCTACAAGACTAATTTAGGGAGCTAGGAGCTAAATTAAAAAGTAGGACCTCAAAAGGTAGCAATCTCAGGATTGCTACCAGTGCCACGTGCTGATTAGAGTACGAATCGCAGGATAGCTCAGATGAATATGTGGCTTGAGGAGTGGTGCACAAGGGAGGGATTTAAATTCCTGAGACATTGGAACCGGTTCTGGGGGAGGAGGGACCAGTACAAACCGGACGGTCTGCACCTGGGCAGGACTGGAACCAATATCCTAGGGGGAGTGTTTGCTAGTGCTGTTGGGGAGGAGTTAAACTAATATGGCAGGGGGATGGAAACCTATGCAGGAAGACAGAGGGAAGTAGAATGGGGGCAGAAGCAAAAGATAGAAAGAAGAAAAGTAAAAGTGGAGGGCAGAGAAACCTAAGGCAAAAAGCAAAAAGGGCCACATTACAGCAAAATTCTAAAGGAGCAAAGTGTGTTAGAACGACAAGCCTGAAGGCTCTGTGCCTCAATGCGAGGAGTATTCGGAATAAGGTGGAAGAATTAACTGCGCAGATAGCAGTTAACGGGTATGATGTAATTGGCATCAAGGAGACATGGCTCCAGGGTGACCAAGGCTGGGAACTCAACATTCAGGGGTATTCAACATTTAGGAAAGATAGACAGAAAGGAAAAGGAGGCGGGGTGGCATTGCTGGTTAAAGAGGAAATTAATGCAATAATAAGAAAGGACATTAGCTTAGATGATGTGGAAATGGTATGGGTGGAGCTGCGGAATACCAAGGGGCAGAAAACGCAAGTAGGAGTTGTGTACAGACCAGCAAACAGTAGTAGTAAGGTTGTGGACAGCATCAAACAAAAAATTAGGGATGCATGCAATAAAGGTACATCAGTTATCATGGGTGACTTTAATCTACATATTGATTGGGCTAACCAAACTGGTAGCAATGCGGTGGAGGAGGATTTCCTGGAGTATAGTAGGGATGGTTTTCTAGACCAATATGTCGAGGAACCAACCAGGGACCTGGCCATCCTTGACTGGGTGATGTGTAATGAGAAAGGACTAATTAGCAATCTTGTTGTGTGAAACCCCTTGGGGAAGAGTGACCATAACATGGTGGAATTCTTTATTAGGATGGAGAGTGACACAGTTAATTCAGAAACTAGGGTCCTGAACTTAACGAAAGGTAACTTCGATGGTTTGAGCCGTGAATTGGCTAGAATAGACTGCTTAAAGGGTTGACGGTGGATAGGCAATGGCAAACATTTAAAATTTACATGGATGAACTTCAGCAATTGTACATTCCTTTCTGGAGTAAAAATAGAACAGGGAAGGTGGCTCAATCGTGGCTAACAAGGGAAATTAAGGATAGTGTTAAATCCAAGGAAGAGGCATATAAATTGGCCAGAAAAAGCAGCAAATCTGAGGACTGGGAGAAATTTAGAATTCAGCAGAGGAGGACAAAGGGTTTAATTAAGAGGGGGAAAATAGAGTACGAGAAGAAGCATGCCGGGAACATAAAAACAGACTGCAAAAGCTTCTATAGATATGTAAAGAAAAAAAGATTACTGAAGACAAATGTAGGTCTCTTGCAGTCAGATTCAGGTGAATTTATAATGGGGAAAAAGAAATGGCAGACCAACTGAGCTAATACTTCGGTTCTGTCTTCACGAAGGAAGACACAAATAAGCTTCCGGAAGTACTAGGGGACCGAGGGTCAATTGAGAAGGAGGAACTGAAGGATATCCTTATTAGGCGGGAAATTGTGTTAGGAATATTGATGGGATTGAAGGCCGATTAATCCCCGGGGTCTGATAGTCTGCATCCCAGAGTACTTAAGGAAGTGGCACTAGAAATAGTGGCTGCATTGGTGATCATTTTCCAACAGTCTATCGACTCGGGATCAGTTCCTATGGACTGGAGGGTAGCTAATGTAACACCACTTTTTAAAAAGGGAGGGAGAGAGAAAGCGGGTAATTATAAAGCGGTTAGCCTGACATCAGTGGTGGGGAAAATGTTGGAATCAATTATTAAGGATGAAATCGCAGCGCATTTGGAAAGCAGTGACAGGATCGGTCCAAGTCAGCATGGATTTATGATGGGGAAATCATGCTTGACAAATCTTCTGGAATTTTTTGAGGATGTAACTAGTAGAGTGGACAAGGGCAAACCAGTGGATGTGGTGTATTTGGACTTTCAAAAGGCTTTTGACAAGGTCCCACACAAGAGATTGGTGTGCAAAATCAAAGCACATGGTATTGGGGGTAATATACTGACGTGGATAGAGAACTGGTTGGCAGACAGGAAGCAGAGAGTCAGGATAAACGAGTCTTTTTCAGAATGGCAGGCAGTGACTAGTGGAGTGCCGCAGGGCTCAGTGATGGGACCCCAGCTATTTACAATATACATCAATGATTTGGATGAAGGACTTAAGTGCAATATCTCCAAGTTTGCAGATGACACTAAACTGGGTGGCGGTTTGAGCTGTGAGAGGGATGCTAAGAGGCTGCATCGTGACTTAGACAGGCTAGGTGAGTGGGCAAATGAATGGCAGATGCAGTATAATGTGAATAAAATGTGAGGTTATCCACTTTGGGGGCAAAAACGCGAAGACCAAATATTATCTGAATGTTGGCAGATTAGGAAAAGGGGAGGTGCAACGAGACCTGGGTGTGATGGTTCATCTGTCATTGAAAGTTGGCATACAGGTACAGCAGGCGGTAAAGAAGGCAAATGGTATGTTGGCCTTCATAACTAGGGGATTTGAGTATAGGAGCAGGGAGGTCTGACTGCAGTTATACAGGGCTTGGTGAGGCCTCACCTGGAATATTATGTTCAGTTTTGGTCTCCTAATCTGAGGAAGGACATTCTTGCTATTGAGAGAGTGCAGCGAAGGTTCACCAGGTTGATTCCCGGGATGGCGGGACTGACATATGAGGAGAGACTGGATCAACTGGTCTTTTATACATTGGAGTTGGGAAAGATGAGAGGGGTTCTCATAGAAACATACAAGATTCTGACGGGACGGGACAGGTTAGATGCGGGTAGATTGTCCCCGATGTTGGGGAAGTCCAGAACCAGGGGACACAGTATTAGGATAAGGGGTAGGCCTTTCAGGACTGAGATGAGGAGAAACTTCTTCACTCAGAGAGTTGTTAACCTGTGGAATTCCCTGCCGCAGAGAGTTGTTGATGCCAGTTCATTGGATATATTCAAGAGGGAGTTAGATATGGCCCTTACAGCTAAAGGAATCAAGAGGTATGGAGAGAAAGCAGGAAAGGGGTACTGAGGGAATGATCAGCCATGATCTTATCGAATGGTGGTGCAGGCTCGAACGGCCGAATGGCCTACAACTGCACCTATTTTCTATGGGCTAGACATTCAACTTCAGGCTAAGGCCGAAAAAAATGGGCCTTGTTCCAGCGATGCGGAACCTATCGCCCGTGTTGATCGCCGGCTGAAGGCCCCTTTTTTTTCTTGCGATTTTCCATTCGGCCTTACCCCAGCGATGTCAAATGGGCGATGTGATTTCTCGGCGATCTCACGATCAACCAAAGAAAACGGAAGTGAATGAAAAAAAAAGCTTCCCTTCGCAACGCATTACTGCGCATGTGCAGGTTGATGCTCTTTCCCGCGTTTTGAGAGGTCAGGGGTCTTCACACATGCTCAGAAGTTCTGTGTGGGTCTGGGGGAGAGAGAGAGAGAGAGAGAGAGAGGAGAAAGGAAGCGGAGATTTGACAAAGCACTTATCAGAGAAAAATACTACCCTTAATTCAATTCAATTCAAACAATGGAGGGTTCATTAGAAAGGCGAAGGGCCAAGCCCTTCAGTGAGCAGGCCAATGAGGCCCTTGTTAACATTGTCAGTGAGAGATGGGAGGATCTGACATGGGGTGGGGATCCCCGTGCATATTGGAGGATTTGGGCAGAGATTGCTTACGTGGTCACGTCGGCATCTAATGAAGCCCGGACACTGGACCAATGCTGCAAACATTGGAACAGCCTACTGGTAGCTGCGAGAGTAGTTTGAAATTTATAATGATCTAAATAGTAACAAGAATCTGCAATGTTATTTGGTTACATTTAAACATAACTAAATTATGAATAAATTTATGCAACCCAGCATAAAGTTAAATGTTGTAATGTGAAATATGCAACGTAATGCTAATTTGTAACAGACATTTTAATCTGTCAGTCTTAAATGTCTTCAATGTCTTGAATCGCCTCCTCCATTTGCTTATGCTATGCAATGTTATCGTATCATTTACAGAAGAAGATCTCGATCAATAATCGGGAGCAACGCAGGACGGGCGGGGGCTCTGCCACGTTGCACACTCTGACTGCCTACGAGGAGCTCGTGGTGGCCTTGGTGGGGCCAGAAAGCCGTTCGGTCACATCCTGTGATGTGGCCGAACACACCCTTGAGATATGTGAGTAATGAGAAATGTGCATTGTTCAATGTGTGAATCATTAGTAAATACTGAAAATATCGTAGTTACGCATGTAATGTTATGCAATTAAAATGTAATTTGATGTTATGCAATGTTATGCAATTACAATGTAATGTTATGCAATTATAATATAATCTGATATAGAAACATAGAAACATAGAAAATAGGTGCAGGAGCAGGCCATTCAGCCCTTCTAGCCTGCACCGCCATTCAACGAGTTCATGGCTGAACATGAAACTTCAGTACCCACTTCCTGCTTTCACGCCATACCCCTTGATCCCCCGAGTAGTAAGGACTTCATCTAACTCCCTTTTGAATATATTTAGTGAATTGGCCTCAACTACTTCCTGTGGTAGAGAATTCCACAGGTTCACCACTCTGGGTGAAGAAGTTTCTCCTTATCTCGGTCCTAAATGGCTTACCCCTTATCCTTAGACTGTGACCCCTGGTTCTGGACTTCCCCAACATTGGGAACATTCTTCCTGCATCCAACCTGTCCAAACCCGTCAGAATTTTAAACGTTTCTATGAGGTCCCCTCTCACTCTTCTGAACTCCAGTGAATACAAGCCCAGTTGATTCAGTCTTTCTTGATAGGTCAGTCCCACCATCCCGGGAATCAGTCTGGTGAATCTTCGCTGCACTCCCTCAACAGCAAGTATGTCCTTCCTCAAGTTAGGAGACCAAAACTGTACACAATACTCCAGGTGTGGCCTCACCAAGGCCCTGTACAACTGTAGCAACACCTCCCTGCCCCTGTACTCAAATCCCCTCGCTATGAAGGCCAACATGCCATTTGCTTTCTTAACCGCCTGCTGTACCTGCATGCCAACCTTCAATGACTGATGTACCATGACACCCAGGTCTCGTTGCACCTTCCCTTTTCCTAATCTCTCACCATTCAGATAATAGTCTGTCTCTCTGTTTTTACCACCAAAGTGGATAACCTCACATTTATCCACATTATACTTCATCTGCCACGCATTTGCCCACTCACCTAACCTATCCAAGTCACTCTGTAGCCTCATAGCATCCTCCTCGCAGCTCACACTGCCACCCAACTTAGTGTCATCCGCAAATTTGGAGATACTACATTTAATCCCCTCGTCTAAATCATTAATGTACAATGTAAACAGCTGGGGCCCCAGCACAGAACCCTGCGGTACCCCACTAGTCACTGCCTGCCATTCCGAAAAGTACCCATTTACTCCTACTCTTTGCTTCCTGTCTGACAACCAGTTCTCAATATAATGGTGATGTACTATAGATGTTCGAATGAGGTCATATTAGGTCATGTTAAAGCTTGTGATCACCTGTGCATATGGGGTAAAGGAAAGCATTGCAATGTTTTGACTTCGAGAAAAATTGTAATGCAATGATTTGAATAGTTAATCGTTGTTAATCAAATTAAAGATCAAGTGGTCGTCGAGTCAGTGGAGTCCACTACCACTGAACCGTCTCCAGCATCACAGGAGGCAGAAGAAGAGGAACCACTACAGACTCCTGCTGCTGTGCTTCAGCAGGATGAGGAGGAGGAGATGAAGATGGAAGAAGAGATTTTTTTTGTGGGGGCGGGGGAACAACCTGCGGTCGCAATTGGTCACGACCTTATCCATGGGTTCGAGGGATTCTCTGTGAACTGGAGCCAGTTCTCTGCGAACTGGAGCCATTTTCCTGCATTCTGGAGCAAGTTCTGCCAGAACTTCTCCAACTGGTCTTCTGAGCAGTCACTGACTGCAAGGGAGACCTTGGAGACTATTCGGCAGCAGACAGCCGCAACCAATGCCCTATGGCATGCGTTGCTGGCTGGACACGGCGCTGCACTCCAAGGTGTTGTGTCTGCTCACAGCGACACCCCAAGCACGCAAGTGAGTATGAAGGGTACAGTTCCTCCGGACTCGGAAGTAGAGCCTCAGGCTTCCGCTTCTTCTCCATCACCTCCACCATGGCAGGAAGTCTTGACATCCCACTCTGCACGACGTCTTGGTGTCGGTCTGCGTAAACCAAAACGGGCGGTGGGGTGCGAACACGGGGTGGGACAGGATCTGGAGGGAAACGTGGCCGCACGTAGGGAAGGGGGAGTCCTTCTCTATCGTTCACTTGTTTTAAAATGTTCACTTGCTGTTATCAATTTATTATACTCTTGTTATTGTTATCGTTATTGTTAATAAATTGGCCAATTGTATTCAATAGTTAAATGTTCACTTGTTCTCATTACTTAACTGTTCACTTTCCATTCTTTCTGAAATGGTCACTTGTTATCGTTATTGAAATGGTCACTTGTTATTGTCACTGAAATGGTCACTTGTTGTCATGACTGAAATGGTCACTTGTTAGTTGTTAGCATGACTGAAATGGTCACTGGAGCTGCGGATGGACTCACTCTGGAGCATGCACGATGCTGAGAATGTTGTGGATAGCACATTTAGTGAGTTGGTCACACCGCAGGTAAGGGTTAGGACAGATAGTGAACGGGTGACCAAGAGACAAGGCAAGAGCAGGAAGGTAGTGCAGGAGTCCGCTGCGGTCATCTCCCTCCAAAACAGATATACCGTTTTGGATACTGTTGGGGGAGATGACTTACCAGGGGAAGGCACCAGCAGCCAGGTTCATGGCACTGTGGGTGGCTCTGCTGCACAGAAGGGTGGGAAAAAGAGTGGGAAAGCTATAGTGATAGGGGACTCTATTGTAAGGGGAATAGATAGGAGTTTCTGCGGCCGCAACCGAGACTCCAGGATGGTATGTTGCCTCCCTGGTGCAAGGGTCAAGGATGTCTCGGAGCGGCAGCAGAGCATTTTGGAGAGGGAGGGTGAACAGCCAGTTGTCGTGGTACATGTAGGTACCAATGATATAGGTAAGAAGCGGGAAGAGGTCCTACAAGCTGAATTTAGGGAGCTAGGAGTTAAATTAAAAAGTAGGACCTCAAAAGTAGTAATCTCTGGATTGCTACCAGGGCCATGTGCTAATCAGAGTAGAGGGAGCAGGACAGTTAGAATAAATACATGGCTTGAGCAGTGGTGCAAGGGGAAGGGATTCAAATTCCTGGGACATTGGAACCAGTTCTGGGAGAAGCGGGACCTGTACAAAAGGGACGGTCTGCACTTGGGCAGGACTGGAACTGATGTCCTGGGGGTAACATTTGCTAATACAGTTCGGGAGTGTTTAAACTAATATGGCAGGGGGATGGGAACCTATGCAGTGAGATAGGGCGAAGTAATATGCAGTCAGAAACAGATGGTAGAAAGGTAAAAAGCAATAGTGGAAGGCTGAGTAAACAAAGGCAAGAAACAAAAAGGGCCACACTACATCATAATTCTAACAGGACAAAGGGTTTGTGTCTTAATGCAAAGAGTATCCGTAATAAGGTGGATGAATTAACTGTTAACAGATATGATGTGATTGGGATTACAGAGACGTGGCTCCAGGATGATCAGGGCTGGGAACTCAACATCCATGGGTATTCAACATTCAGGAAGGATAGAATAAAAGGAAAAGGAGGTGGGTTAGTATTGCTGGTTAAAGAGGAGATTAATGCAATAGTTAGGAAGGACATTAGCTTGGATGATGTGGAATCTATATGGGTAGAGCTGCAGAACACCAAAGGGCAAAAAACATTAGTGGGAGTTGTGTACAGACCTCCAAACAGTAGTAGTTATGTTGGGGAGGGCATCAAACAGGAAATTAGGGGTGCATGCAATAAAGGTGCAGCAGTTATCATGGGTGACTTTAATATACATATAGATTGGGCTAACCAAACTGGAAGCAATACGGTGGAGGAGGATTTCCTGGAGTGCATAAGTGATGGTTTTCTAGACCAAGATGTCGTGGAACCAACTAGGGGGGAGGCCATCTTAGACTGGGTGTTGTGTAATGAGAGAGGATTAATTAGCAATCTCGTTGTGCGAGGCCCCTTGGGAAAGAGTAACCATAATATGGTGGAATTCTACATTAGGATGGAGAATGAAACAGTTAATTCAGAGACCATGGTCCAGAACCTAAAGAAGGGTAACTTTGAAGGTATGAGGCATAAATTGGCTAGGATAGATTGGCGAATGATACTTAAGGGGTTGACTGTGGATGGGCAATGGCAGACAATTCGAGACCGCATGGATGAACTACAACAATTGTACATTCCTGTCTGGCATAAAAATAAAATAGGGAAGGTGGCTCAACCGTGGCTATCAAGGGAAATCAGGGATAGTATTAAAGCCAAGGAAGTGGCATACAAATTGGCCAGAAATAGCAGTGAACCCGGGGACTGGGAGAAATTTAGAACTCAGCAGAGGAAGACAAAGGGTTTGATTAGGGCAGGGAAAATAGAGTACGAGAGGAAGCTTGCAGGGAACATTAAGACGGACTGCAAACGTTTCTATAGATATGTAAAGAGAAAAAGGTTAGTAAAGACAAACGTAGGTCCCCTGCAGCCAGAATCAGGGGAAGTCATAACGGGGAACAAAGAAATGGCAGACCAATTGAACAAGTACTTTGGTTCGGTGTTCACAAAGTGTTCACACAAGGAGGACACAAACAACCTTCCGGATATAAAAGGGGTCAGAGGGTCTAGTAAGAAGGAGGAACTGGGGGAAATCCTTATTAGTCGGGAAATTGTGTTGGGGAAATTGATGGGATTGAAGGCCGATAAATCCCCAGGTCCTGATGGACTGCATCCCAGAGTACTTAAGGAGGTGGCCTTGGAAATAGCGGATGCATTGACAGTCATTTTCCAACATTCCATCGACTCTGGATCAGTTCCTATGGAGTGGAGGCTAGCCAATGTAACCCCACTTTTTAAAAAAGGAGAGAGAGATAAAACAGGGAATTATAGACCGGTCAGCCTGACATCAGTAGTGGGTAAAATGATGGAATCAATTATTAAGGATGTCATAGCAGCGCATTTGGAAAGAGGTGACATGATAGGTCCAAGTCAGCATGGATTTGTGAAAGGGAAATCATGCTTGACAAATCTTCTGGAATTTTTTGAGGATGTTTCCAGTAGAGTGGACAAGGGAGAACCAGTTGATGTGGTGTATTTGAACTTTCAGAAGGCTTTCGACAAGGTCCCACACAAGAGATTAATGTGCAAAGTTAAAGCACATGGGATTGGGGGTAGTGTGCTGACGTGGATTGAGAACTGGTTGTCAGACAGGAAGCAAAGAGTAGGAGTAATTGGGTACTTTTCAGAATGGCAGGCAGTGACTAGTGGGGTACCACAAGGTTCTGTGCTGGGGCCCCAGCTGTTTACATTGTACATTAATGATTTAGACGAGGGGATTAAATGTAGTATCTCCAAATTTGCGGATGACACTAAGTTGGGTGGCAGCATGAGCTGCGAGGAGGATGCTATGAGGCTGCAGAGTGACTTAGATAGGTTAGGTAAGTGGGCAAATGCATGGCAGATGAAGTACAATGTGGATAAATGTGAGGTTATCCACTTTGGTGGTAAAAACAGAGAGACAGACTATTATCTGAATGGTGACAGATTAGGAAAAGGGGAGGTGCAACGAGACCTGGGTGTCATGGTATATCAGTCATTGAAGGTTGGCATGCAGGTACAGCAGGCGGTTAAGAAAGCAAATGGCATGTTGGCCTTCATAGCAAGGGGATTTGAGTACAGGGGCTGGGTAGTGTTACTACAATTGTACAGGACCTTGGTGAGGCCACACCTGGAGTATTGTGTACAGTTTTGGTCTCCTAACTTGAGGAAGGACATTCTTGCTATTGAGGGAGTGCAGCGAAGGTTCACCAGACTGATTCCCAGGATGGCGGGACTGACCTATCAAGAAAGACTGGATCAACTGGGCTTGTATTCACTGGAGTTCAGAAGAATAAGAGGGGATACATAGAAATGTTTAAAATTCTGATGGGTTTAGACAGGTTAGATGCAGGAAGAATGTTCCCAATGTTGGGGAAGTCCAGAACCAGGGGTCACAGTCTAAGAATAAGGAGGGTAAGCAATTTAGGGCTGAGATGAGGAGAAACTTCTTCACCCAGAGAGTGGTGAACCTGTGGAATTCTCTACCACAGAAAGTTGTTGAGGTCAATTCACTAAATATATTCAAAAGGAGTTAGATTTAGTACTTACTACTAGGGGGATCAAGGGGTCTGGCGAGAAAGCAGAAATGGGGTATTGAAGTTGCATGTTCAACCATGAACTCATTGAATGGCGGCGCAGGCTCGAAGGGCCGAATGGCCTACTCCTGCACCTATTTTCTATGTTTCTATGTTTATTATCATTATAAATGGCCACTTGTTCTTTAAAATGTTCAATTTATTTTTCTTCTAACGTATTGGGGATTTTGAGGGAAGGGTGGGTTGGTGCGGGGGGTGGGGGGTTGGTGGGAGGGTGTTGTTCATTAGTTCTTTAAAAAATTTATGTTTGTTAATAAAAAAAAATGTTCTACAACTTTTGTACCTTCTCTATTATTTACATAAGTTTTACAATGCACAGTTCTTCATGCAGATTGGTTTGTTTATTCTGTTTCACCATGGAATATCATTAAATAACTTCAGTGCGTAAAAGCTGTTTAATAAATAATTCAAATATATAATGAGATCTATTTAGCATAAATAAGGTGGTAATACCTATTTATCTTCCCTGTCCCAAATTTCTGAGTACAATTTGCATCAATTTTATTCTCTAAATAACTCAGAACAATTCTCCACCCTTCCTCAGAGGCTAAAAATGGCGTCTGTAGTGCCCATTTCCCTCTCCAAGTCCCTGAAAAAGCAACTATTTTTGAGCACTCTTTTGGGCCTTGCATCAGCCCAGCGAAGTGCATGCTAAGTGCTGAAACTTGGGATGGGCCTTGTGTGGGCTATCATTTGGGCGATCATCTCAGCGATCAAAGTGGAAATTGGGGGCATATTTTTCCGGCGGTATTTTGGTCCTAGTTTCCACTTTTTGCTCAAAATGGGCGATAGAGGTCCATTTTGGGCGATAGATGGGCGATGTGAAGTGGAAAGTCTAGCCCATGCATGTTTCTATGTTTCTATGTATGAAACCCATAAAAATAAACAAATCTGAATAATCATCACAGAACTGTCAGCACAGTGTTGGAAATCTCTGGAAAACTTTCCTTCAGAGAGGCTTACACCAGTGCTGGGAACCTAGGTGTTAATTTGGAGTATTTGCTGGAGATTGAAGTTAGTCTTTTGTTTTTTCACTGAAAATCCCTTGGTCCTCCCGATTGACTGCATTACAATCAATCCCAACAGGACCATCTCTCTTTATTTTGGCTCCAACCACCGCCTCCGCTAAATTTCAGTGACCCAGCCAGCTCTCTCTCTCTCTCTCTGCTCTCTTCTGTGGCCTAATCCAACCCTGACATTTTACCCAACCTGCTTGAAGTCATTTCCATTATGCCATGACTCAAACAGAATCCTTTCCAATCTGGCCCACTTTGACAGGCACAGAGTCATTTCTGGCTTGCCTTGATACACCCACAGACCTTCTCGATCTCCAAAGAAATCAGGTGACAATGCCTCATAGTGAGTCGAGATTGACTCCGGGTGCAGTGAGCCAGTAATGACTCCAGGTGAATTATGGTGAACATTGAAGGTCTTCTGCCTGCCCTGTGTTTCTTTGCCCACCTGCTTGCTTATTTGGCCTGAATACTCGCATTCATGCAGCCCAAGTAACTCCTGACTTGCCTGCTTGTTCACCCAAAATATATACTTTCATACGCCAGCAATGTATTTGGGCTCTGCCAGAGCCCCAGCATCTCCAAAGCCCCAGACTGCAATGTCATAAATTTTTCCCTGACCACAGTGTTTCCACATTCCAATCTCCTCAATTATTCCGAGGTTTAGTTTTTCCTCTCTCCCTGCCAGGCCACAGCCCCCTTTACTAATTCCTTCTCACCCTTTCTTCCTTCTGACAGCAGCAATCCCTTCCACCTATGTGCTTCCTAGCTTGGCTTTAAAAAAGGGAAGAGATAGATATAAGGGAAATGTCTTCTCCCAGCAAACAGCTTCGCATACCAGGAGTGTATATCAGCAAATCACAGGCGACTTCCCATCATTTTCTGCCAATGAATTTTAATAGGTGGATGATCACGGGGGAATGCACCCACAATACGCAGTATCTGCTCTTGGCGGATGGGGCATGAGAAGAACATGTTTGACAGCCACCCAGAGTCTTTGAAAATATACCAAAAGAGATTTATAGATGGTGCGAGATTCAAATAATGAAACTCAGTAAGACAGAGTGAAACAGACATCACATTAAGAAAAGTATATGAGAGCCGGATGGAGAGAGCGACAGAAAATTAATTAAAGATGCAGAATTAGGGAAGGAAGTTATAGAAAGAGGTAATAGTTTTGACTGCGAGCAATGCCATGGACATTGTCTATACACTGTGTATTATATAGTATAATGGTGCTGATGTTATAAAATGATGTATCCTCCACTTAAAGTGATAAACCACAGGAGATCCATCAATAAAATTAAGCGGCAGGATCTTTTTTCCCCACTTATTATGACGGGGCTGAAATTGGCCCTTTTTTTTAAGGCCCGTTACCGCCTCTAAGAGCCGATAATGGGTTGGTAAGGCCTTTCCAAACAGGGGCAGGTGGCGAGGGCGACCCATCTGCAATTACTTCCGGGTCAGTGGTGGCAGAATCGGATTTCCACCCCGCCCCGTGTTTCCACCCCGCCCGGCGCTTCGACCCATTGTCGGCCGCGCGGCGTACCCTTTTACACCACGGGGGAAATTTTCCCGCGGGAGCACGGCCATTGCCGGTCGGTGCCCGCGACACCTTCACAAGGCAGGAAACTTCAAGTGGCTGGGCGGTAGGGCCACCCTTAAAGGGGAGGACGCAATGCTGTGGCCGGCAATTTGTTTTAATTGTCAGCCGACTCCCGAGTCGGCCTGACAATGGCGGCTGCTAGTTCAGCCAGGCTGCCATCAGGCAACCCTTGGGTGCCGGGCTGAACCCCTTCCTGATGGCCCAGTAGGCTCCATGGCGGCCTTTTTAGGTCTCGCATCGTCCCTCCCCTTTAAGTGAAGGGGGGGGGGGGGGATGTTGCAACGTCATCACCACTCCGCTCCTAACCCGATACCGACCTGATACCACATCCAACAGCGCCCCAAAGCGCTGGGAGGCATTGTCAAGAGTTAAAGAGCCGAATTGTCCGGCTCTTCCCTCCGACTCCCGCCGGGTGGTAACAATTTGAATAATTCAAATTATCTGCCCCAAACGGGATGGAGGGCAATTTCCAGCCCGACATCTTTTGTAAATGATTCAAATGCCTCATTTTAATTGAGAAACAAAATTTCTCGCAGTACTAAATATGAATCCTTCTTTGTCACTGCCATTTTTTTAACTTTTACCTTGAACACCTTTCGATTTACCTGGTGAATAAAATTGCCTCTCTCTCGATTTAGTTTCAGTTCCATCCGTTTTTTCCTCTCCTTTATTTCATCGGATTCCACTCGAAGTAGTGAAAGTTGACTATTAATCATCTATTTAAAAACAAAGGTTTTTAGATCTTAAGCCAGCCAAAATGTATTCTACCATTAATACTATAATGAATATTTTCATATACCACAGTGAATTGAATGTTGATGACCCACAACTATTTACTAAGATGCCGGGGTCCAAATCTCTGTAGAGGTATATAAAAATAGCCAACTTACAATTTTTTATACCACAGCTCATTTAATAATTCATTACCCTCCACAATAACATTACACATTGCACAAATGAGTCCTACTATTTACATAGTTACAAAGTAATAAAGAACAGGAACAGGCCATTCGGCCCAACAGGTCCATGCACGTGTTTATGCTCCACATGAGCCTCCTCCCACCCTACTTCATCTAACCCCATCAACATATCTTTCTATTTATTTCTTCCTCATGTGTTTATCTTGTTTCCCCTTAAATGCACCTGTGCTATTCGCTTCAACTACTCCCTAAGGTAGCAAGTTCCACATTCTCTGGGTAAAGATGCTTCTCCTGAATTTCCTATTGGATTTACTGGTGACTATCTTATATTTGTGGTCTCTAATTCTGGTCTTACCTGCAAGTGGAAACATCTTCTCTACATCTACCCTATCAAACCCTTTCATAATCTTAAAGACGTCTATCAGGTCACCCCCTCAGTCTTCTCTTTTCTAGCTGATAGGTATAACCTCTCAGTTCTGGTATCATTCTAGTTAAGCTTTTTTGCACCTTCTCCAATGCCTATGAGACCAAAACTGTTTAGTGTAATAACAATCTTGTGCATAGGAACAGTAAAAAAAAAAGAGTATTATAGCTAGGAAAGAGACTAGAAATAGACAAATGAGATGTTCATAATGCCGTGAGTTGGAAGCCTAGTCAGTAAAGTGACCGAAATTCAACCGAGGATTGTACTGCTGAAAGACAGGTATGTCGATAAAAAGCAAAGCACTTCAATGTATGGAGATGTGATATAACTGACTGTAAATGCTCTACAGTTACATTATTGCCATAGTGACTACAAGAGCAAAAGAAAGAACTTGTATTTATATAGCACCTCATCACATCCTCAAGATGCCCTAAAACCTTCACGATCAAGGAATTACTTTTTAAAGTGCAATTAATGTTGGTATAGGCAAATTCATCAGTCAATTTGCACATGGCAAGGTCCCAAAAACAGCAAATGGAGATGAATAGTCAACAAAACTGATTTTGGTTGAGGGGAGAATGTTGGCTAGAGCACCAGGATAACTCTATGCTCTCCATGAGATATCACTTAAGACAGGGCCTTGCCTTAACATCTTATCCAAAAGGTGGCACCCCAGACAATGCAGCACTCTGTATTACATTGGAGAGTCAGCCTCAGTTATATGCTCAAGTCCTGGAGTGTGGCTTGAAGCCACAACCCTAATTCAGAGTAAAATTGACAGATAATCAACTAAGTCTAGTTGCTGTAATCCAATATTTGCATCAGAACAGTTTGTTTCTTTTTTGCTGCAGGATAAAAGGAGGGGATTGGAAACCATAGTGGATTATAGAGGACCTCTAGTACCTGTGTTTGACTCCAGTGCAAACTGATGGAATTAAAGTTCATTTGGTCTGTTGCCTGTAAGAATCCTATGGAAAATGAATTTGAGGAGCTTGAATCTAGTTCCTTGTGTAATGAGCCATCAGCTTAAAACTACCTATAATTTTATACTAATCTCTTTTAGGAAGGCACAGGATAGCTGGTGTGGCCAATGGACACAGGTCAAATGAGTGCAGTTGGGGATGCCCTTCTTAGTTTAGATCCAGCAAAGGGAGCTGCATTCACTAGAAATTAAATTGTCTACCATGATAAGAAAACATTCTAAAATATATTTAAATGAAAAATGGGACTTTGTAAAACATCATGCTCTACTTGCCAATGTTAAGAATCACATTACCTCAGTTCAGTGTAACACTGCTTCAGAACTAACACCCCCAGCAAAATTTGGTCAGGCAAAGTCAGCATGGATTTATGTTTGACAAATTTGCTGGAATTCTTTGAGGATGTAAAGAACAGGGTGGATAAAGGGGAACCAGTGGATGTGGTGTATTTGGACTTCCAGAAGGCATTTGACAAGGTGCCACACAAAAGGTTACTGCATAAGATAAAAGTTCATGGGGTTTGGGGTAATGTATTAGCATGGATAGAAGATTGGCTGACAAACAGAAAACAGAGAGTCAGGTTAAATGGTTCATTCTCTGGTTGGCAATTAGTAACGAGTGGGGTGCCGCAGGGATCAGTGCTGGGACCTCAACTATTTACAATCTATATTAATGACTTGGAAGAGGGGACTGAGAGTAACGTAACCAAGTTTGCTGACAATACAAAGATGGGAGGAAGGGCAATGTGTGAGGAGGACATAAAGAGGCTGCAAGAGGACATAGACAGGCTAAGTGAGTGGGCAAGAATTTGGCAGATGGAATATAATGTTGGATAGTGTGAGGTCATGCACTTTGGCAGAAAAAAATCAAAGAGCAACTTACTATTTAAATGGAGAAAGATTGCAAACTGCTGCAATACAGCGGGACCTGGAGGTACTTGCGCATGAAACACAAAAGGATAGTATGCAGGTACAGCAAGTGATCAGGAAGGCCAATGGTATCTTGGCCTTTATTGCAAAGGGGATGGAGTATAAAAGCAGGGAAGTCTTGCTACAGCTATATAAGGTATTGGTGAGGCCACACCTGGAATACTGCATGCAGTTTTGGTTTCCATATTTACAAAAGGATATACTTGCTTTGGAGGCAAGGTTCACTAGGTTGATCCCGGGGATGAGGGGGTTGACTTATGAGGAAAGGTTGAGTAGTTTGGGCCTCTACTCATTGGAATTCAGAAGAATGAGAGGTGATCTTATTGAAATGTATAGGATTATGAGAGGGCTTGACAAGGTGGATGCAGAGAGGATGTTTCCACTGGTGGGGGAGACTAGAACTAGAGGGCATGATCTTAGAATAAGGGGCCGCTCATTTAGAACTGAGATGAGGAGAAATTTCTTCTCTCAGAGGATTGTGAATCTGTGGAATTCGCTGCATCAGAGAGCTGTGGAAGCTGGGAAATTAAATTTAAGACTGAAATAGACAGTTACTTGAGCGATGGGGGGATGAGGGTTATGGGGAGCAGTCAGGGAAGTGGAGCTGAGTCCATGATCAGATCTTATTGAATGGCGGAGCAGGCTCTAGGGGCCTTTTGGCCTACTCCTGCTCCTATTTCTTATGTTCTTATAAATTACTGAACTCTCTTTCAGCCCCATTGTCAGGTCTTCTGTCCACACACAAGCACACCCTTTTCAATAGGGTTCCCTAGTTAGGAATCAGAATTGGAATCCCTGGCTGATACTTTCCTCGCAAGCTTAAGGTGGTGATGCCAACTATAGTATCCCACAAATCAGCTAGTTCAGTACAGACTGGAGATTGAACCTAGGGTCTTCCTAGTCGATAAGACTCAGTACCATACTGGTATTAGTCATATAGATTAAAAAGAGCAATAGATTTTTGTTAGGTAAGAGTATCAAGGGATAGGAGCAAAGGCCAGTATATGGAGTCATAGTACAAATCAGATGCGGGGAACAGTGGCATAGTGGTAATGTTACTGGACTAGTAATCTAGAGGCCTGATAATCCAGAGATGTGAGTTCAAATCCCATCACGGTAGCTGGGGAATTTAAATTCAGTTAATTAAATAAACCTGGAATAAAAAGCTAGTATCAGTCATGGTGACTATGAAACTATCAAATTGTCGTTAAAATCCCATCTGGTTTACGAATGTCCTTTAGGAAATCTGCTGTCCTTACCTGATCTGGCCTACATGTGACTCCAGACCCACAGCAATGTGGTTGACTCTTAACTGCCCTCTGAAATGGTCCAGCAAGCCATTCAGTTGTAACACTGCCTCCACAACCCCCTGCTACAAATAAATATACAGCACCACCTTCTCGAGGGCAATAAATGCTGGCCTTGCCAGTGATGCCCACATCCCAGGAATGAAAAAAAAATAACCTAAGGAAAGATACATTTGCCTTAGAGGGAGTGCAACGAATGTTCACTGGACTGATTCCTGAGGAGAGAGTGACTAGGCCTATATTCCCTGAAGCTTAGAGGAACAAGAGGTGATCTCATTGAAATGCATACAATTATTAAAGAGAACGACAGGGTAAATGCTGAGAGATGTTTCTCCTGGCTAAGGAGTCTAAAACTAGGGGGTCATAGTTTCAGAATAAGGACCGAGTTGAGAAGAAATTTCTTCACTCAGAAGGGTTGTGAATCTTTGGAATTCTCTACCCCAGAGGGCTCAGTCATTTCAAGATAGAGATAGATGGATTTTTGGATACTAAGGGAATCAATAGTGGAGCAGGCTCAGAAGGGTCTAGTGGCCTATTCCTGGTCCTGCTCCCATGTGCTTTTATTAACTGAGCATCTCTAAGTGCGAAATCTTCATGACTCTTCAACATAATAGGTGTTTTAAAAAAAGTCATCTATCAGCTTCTAATTATGAATATCTTAAATATATAAATTAAAATTGAAGACATCAAAAATGTGTTTCATTTGTACTATTTTCTGAATTAGCTCATGATGACCACAAACATATAGCATACAACTCACACAAACAAAACATACAAAAATGATAATAAAGTTTTTGGCTATATTTTACCCTTGCACGAACGTGCCATTGCTCTCAGTAGGTTATTACTCAACTCTTGTTACTATAAGTAATTTCCCTGATGAGTTTTGATATTTCCAACATCTTTCATTGCATATTATTACCCTAGAGTCATCACTTTTAGAAATGCACTTCTATTTTATCTTATATACCTATCTGCATTTTTATCAGCATTAGTTTAACAATAGATGTAACTGCTGATGTTACAATAACACTGATTAGTAAGTATCGATGACTTGCAACGTCAATAAGGAATTAACTTGAAAATGTCCCACTATAAAGTTATGTTAAATAAAAGTCTGGTATTTATTTGGTACTTCTCATTCATCTTTAACAGAATAAAGACTTAATTTTAGCCTATGTAAAGTGGCACCATGTCAGTGATGGGACAGTAGCATTTGATTTGATATTGGGATAGTGATTGATTGAATTAATGTATATGTAAGCATGTTGATGGTTTAATTACATGTGAGACAGTCGATTCATTTTTGAAATTTGCACATTCAATAAAATCTGAACACAGAACTACAGTTATATAGAGAGAGTGAAACAAAAATTAGAAGCCAGACATCCTAAAAGAGCACAATAATACACAGAATACAGATAGACTATGGGAAAGTCAGATATAATAGAGCATGTGGTCTAATGAAATGAGAGGAAATACACCTGGAAGATCGCGAGGAAGATTGGGTAAAAAGACTATAAGGGTTGTTAAGATGGCGGAGAACGATAGTGATAAACGTAGAGCCAATGATGGAAAAGGTGAATAAAGGGAGAGAAAATATCCACTGAATAAATGACTTCAGAAACAGGCCTCACTGTGGCTCGATAGTCATCTGACTTGTCTCATTAGAAGTCATAACTGTTGAATGTACATGTATGCATCCCTGATTATAATCGTTCAGCCATTGGTAGCCGTGCCTTCTGTTGCCTAGACCCTAAGCTCTGGAATTCCCTCTCTAAACTTCTCAACTGTCTCTCCCTTTCTTTCCTTCTTTAAGACGCTTCTTAAAACCTACAGGCCCGAAATTGAAGAACTTACTGCCCACTGCCGCCGACATTCCTCTGGTCGAACTGCCCAGTGCCACTTTCGACGTGGCCTGGAGTGGGCTGAAGTGGGCAGGAAGGGAGAGCCGCTGGGAAGCGCCCGCTGACTTCAGCGGACCTCCCACCTGCCGAGCTGAGATTTCCATGCGGGTGGGAGTCGGCGGCAGAACGGGGTGGACCACCGGCTGGAGACTGGTCTGTCCCCGACAGTAGGTAGGAAGATGGCAAAAAAAAGGTTAGTACACTTTTTGTAATTTTTTTCTTTGACAGGAACTTACCTGTATGGGGTCCCCTGAAGGTCTTGGGATGTTTTTTTTTAATGCTTTTGCTTTTCAGCTCTTCGACCCTCCGTGGGCCCGAATCCATCCTCGACAGCACTTGGGCGGCAAGCGCCTTTGCCGCCGAGATTGGGAGCTCCCTCCGGCTGCCGCCCAGATTGGCAGCGTAAGTTGCTTATTTGCCGCCCGCCGACTTTCGAGGGACCTCTCCGATGAAAGTCCCGCTGAAAGTACCATCAGGTACCTCGGTGGCCATCGGTGATCCTTTGGGCACTTGGATGGGCGGAGGCCTTCATCAAATTCAGGTCCTACCTCTTTGACCAAGCTTTTGGTCCTCTGCCTAACTGTTCGTTACGTGGCTCGGTGTCAAATTTTTTGTTTTATAACACTCCTGTGAAGCGCCTTGGAATGTTTTACTACGTTAAAGCTGCTACGTAAATACAAGTTGTTGTTGTTGTTGAACAACAAGATTTAAAAAATGTAAATGCTGAAAATCTGAAATAAAACCCTAAAAATACACAGCAGATCAGTAAGTATCCAAAGGAGAAAGATAGCCTCATATTTCTGAGAGGACCCTTCCCACCCAAACATTGCCTTTTTTTATTTCAGATACTAAATGACCTACTCAGCTTTTGCTTCTATTAAATAAATTTAGTACTACGGCATCATTGGATACATAGAATGTACAAACACATTTTTGGCCTCTCTTTATCTGCATATGCCTAAACATTTGCTATGAATAGACTGATAAAACAGCTTTCGCAACCCATACAATATTGAATAAAATCCATACAAGTTTTGAAGTATCAGACTCTTGATGCAGAGATTCCAAGTTGTGCTGGCACTGTTCCATCTCATCTGACAACTTGCTCAGATTATTTATCAGAGTCTCATTGGTGGCTCCAAGGGTTTCATGCTTTCGAATGAGACTCATCACCAGAGATTCTGCACCGTACTCCAAGTAGTCTGGAACATATAAACAAGATTAAAGCAAGAATCGCAATTGGTCATAGTATCTTAACAAGGATCAAACTGTTACTGTTGTATGTGCATAAAGGAATGGGCCGTTGGTCCTGTCAATGAATTTCTAATCACTTATATAAAATGCCTTAAAACTGCATTTCTCAATGTTAAAGATGACAATAAATGTCTGGCAGATGTCCTTTTAAGATATATAATTTTTCAGATTTTCTTTTTAAAAACATTTATGTTGTTTCCCTGAGGGTTCTGCCGGTCTCCCACCAAAGTTACCGCGGGATGCTGATAAAACTGCAGAACTTCAGGGCTGCTGGATTTTATTGCATTTTAGCCTGTGATATTACGGTCTTAAAGGGTGTGTACTTATAGGTGTATGGAAAAAGATTTTAAAAAACAGACGTAGTGACAGAAAACAACCTAGCCACCTTTGTTTTATGATTAACTGGGGTAAGTCAGGACCTGAGCTCAGCGTGAGAAAATTTACGATCCATCTCCACTTGCCAATCAAAGACAGCAAAGACATATAATGACAGATTTCAATGAAGCTGAAAATTCACAATGAAAGCGAAGACATGTAAAGGATGTGAGATACTGCTGTTATTGTGTTTTTAAAAGTAGAGTTGGTCATTTGTACAGGACAAATTTCTCCTAGGCGTTCCTTCTCATTCACTAAGTGAACATTTCATTTAAATTAATGCAAGAATAAAAACATTTTACATTTCTAACTGTTATCCTGTACTTACTTTCGGGCAAATTGTCAATGACCTTCAGGAGGTAATCTTCATACACTTTGTAGTTTGACACCTTTCCCTGTAGTTTCTGTTGCCTGTGGATGGTTAGAAAAGTGACTAAACTCTTATTCAATTGAAAAACCTACCGTGGAAAGTTTACTAACGCAATAGTAGATTAAAGTCTACTTCTGATAATTCAAAATCATCCGATAATTTGAATTAAGCAACAGAATTAAAAGTAGACTGTATTCAAATATCTCTAATATAAACCAGGAGATCAGAAAAGATGTCTGAGCACAGGCCAGGATGAACATGAAATTCTATTTTGCTCTGTTTGAATAGGTTAATGAGCAAGTGTCAGAGAGCAAAAAGGGATATTATGTATGAAAACAGTGCAAAATACCATTCCTTTGTATTTGGCACTGCTTTAAACAAAAAAAAAGACAAAAACACTGAAAATTGCTGGTTAATGTCATTAATGATAAACAATGCAGTTGAACTGAAAAGGGAGATCAAAACTGTGGGTATATTTTCCTCTGCTTGCTGGGGAAACTTGTTATATTTGCACTAAATCATTCACATTAGCAATTGGAGAAAAATACACCTACTGGAGTTAAGAGCAAAATGTTGAAGTGAAAGAATTGAATAGCACTGAGGAGTTTTTTTTACCCGAGAGCATACTTATGGCAGACACAGTCAAGCAGGAGAAAGAGAAGGAAAGGGTGGCTCAGGAGCATAACGGACATAGTAGTAACTTGACTCAGAGCAGGTACTTCTTTGGCAGCAATCCAACTACAACCAAGTCCACCACCTGAGAATGACAGAATAAATGCATAAGAAGACACATGCTCACCAGGGAGGCTATGCCTAAGGTTGACACCTGGGCCACAAAGACCCGCAGGGATAGTCTACCATTTGCCAGGCATTACTAGGGACCAGGAAAGCGAGGGCCTTCCAAGCATCCACAAGGAGATAGCAGAGGAACCAACCATTGTCATATTTTAGGATAAAAAAAAAAAAATTGGCAGAAAGGATTTGGAAAAGAGCATTATATTTAGAATGCAACAAGTTGTAAAATCTGGAACCCTCGGGACCGAGGCCATTCCAGATTCAGGGCTTTTCCGGATTTTCGATTTATTTTCTGATGTCACGAATCCGGAAACACCTGAGCCAGGCTTCAGGTATTTCCGGATTTTGGAATGTCAGAAAGGTGGGGGTGGGGTCCCACCGAAGAACTGTTTGGGCCATCCGGCCCCGCCAAGGAAGATATCGTCAGGCGGGCAGACCCCGCTAAGGAGGTTGTCAGTGGGCCCCGCTGAGGTTCTTGTCAGGCAGGCGGGCCTGCCAAGGATGTCGTCATCTGGCGGGCCCTGCCAAGGAGGTTGTCGGGCGGGCCTGGCTAGGAGGTTGTCGGGTGAGCCAGCCCCACGCGAGGAGGTGTTCAGGCGGGCCAGCGAGGAGGCCCCAAGGTAAGGCCAGTGAATGCAAAGCAAGCGGGGCGAGGCGAGCGGCGGCGAGGCCCCGAGGTCAGCAGGGTCGCCGGGTCCAGATTCCGGAACATTTTATGGATTCCGGACGACCCTGCCGCCGATCGATCCAGAGTCCAGAACATTCCGGAATCTGGAACTCCAGATTCTCGATGCTGCACCTGTACTAACTGAATGGCAGCCATTTCTCTGATTGGCTCTCCATTATCACATGATCTATTGTTGATTGGTCCCCTTGGAGGATAAGCCATATCCTGAAGTTTCTCAGGAATGTATAAATGGAACTGCCCAACCTAAATTTACACATTGTAACATGATTTGGGCAGGGGGCGGGATCCGTAGAATGCAGTCACAGAAGGATGACAAAATCGTTAGTACAAGTAGACACATCGTTATATTTAAATGTATTCACACAAGTTTTAAAAAGGCATTGAGATAAAAGATAGTTAAATGCTAATGAGCTAGACTTTGAAGCTGTTTCTTCCAAAAACCAAGAACAATAAACAATTCATTAACCTGTCTCGATAGTCATTAAACACCTCACACCCATTGTTTCAGGAAGTCCCTGGTCCCAGCCACTCAGCAGTGGTTGTCTGTTTGTGAACACAGGAAGATAAAATAGCGACCGAAAACTCTCACTGGCAGTCAGGTTTCTAAACAGAAAGCAGACAGACTTTCTCCCAGACACAGGAGGTTAGAAGTTATTTTATTGGTCCAGCAAAATGACCCAATGAAGAATGGAAGTTCACTATGTTGTACTATTACACAAAGATAAGTTGTGCTGACTGACATGGATTGTGTCCAATAATAACTGCAAAAGACACAATATGCAGTTCGCATGTCAAGGGGACACATTATTATTCCCCTGGATTAAGCTATTGTGTCATCATCATCATCACAGTCCCTCGGAATCGAGGAGGACTTGCTTCCACTCCTGAAGTGAGTTCTTTGGTGGCTGAACAGTCCACTGTCACAGGTGGCACAGATAGTCGTTGAGGGAAGGGGTGGGTGGGACTGGTTTGCCGCATGCTCTTTCCGCTGCCTGTGCTTGATTTCTGCATGCTCTCAGCGTTGAGGCTCAAGGTGCTCAGTGCCCTCTTGGATGCACTTCGTCCACTTAGGGCAGTCTTGGGTGTCAGTGGGGATGTCGCACTTTATTAGGGAAGCTTTGAGGGTGTCCTTGTAGCATTTCCGCTGCCCACCTTTGGCTCGTTTGGCTCGTGAAGGAGCTCCGAGTAGAGCACTTGCTTTGGGAGTCTCGCGTCTGACATGCGAACTATGTGGCCTGCCCAGCGGAGCTGATCGAGTGTGGTGGCTGCTTCAATGCTGGGGATGTTACCCTGGACGAGGACCCTAATGTTGGTGTGTCTGTCCTTCCAGGAGATTTGTAGGATCTTACGTAGACATCGTTGGTGGTGATATTTCTCCAGTAACTTGAGGTGTCTGCTGTACATGGTTCATATCTCTGAGCCATACAGGAGGGCAGGTATTACTACAGCCCTGTAGACCATGAGCTTGGTGCCAGTTTTGAGGGCCTGGTCTTCAAACACCCTTTTCCTCAGGCGGCCGAAGGTTGCACTGGTGCAGGGGTTGGATCTCGTCGTCGCTGCCTGCTCTTGTTGATAGGAGGCTCCCGAGATAGGGGAAGTGGTCCACGGTGTCCAGGGCCGCGCCGTGGATCTTGATGACTGGGTGGGGTGGGGAGGGGGGGAAAGAGTGCTGTGCGGTGAGGACAGGCTGGTGGGGGACCTTTATCTTACGGATGTTTAGCGTTTTTACTGCTATTGTGCAGGTACATATTGAGCAGTCAACTCCAGAAAATGACGGATAGGGGATGTGAGAGTGACAACCCAAGAAGGTATCTACTGAAGGTGCAAATTTGTAAAAGCCACTTTGTTTTCTTTCTAGGCATTGACATTATCTTTTCTCCACAGTGAAAGATATATTGCAAGCTTTTTAAAAGTTTGATAGGGCTTGTGATTTAGGTGATTTGTGTGCTTTGCTGGTTTATTTCTCATGTCATTTCTGAACTTTGATGAAGTAGCACCAGTAGGGGGCAGCATAGCTAACTGATGAGTTGCCTGAGATCATCATCATAGGCAGTCCCTCGAAATCGAGGAAGACTTGCTTCCAATCTTAGCATGAGTTCTTAGGTGACTGTACAGTCCAATACGAGAACCACAGTGTCACAGGTCGGACAAATAGTCGTTGAGGGAAAGGGTGGGCAGGGAGCCTGGTTTGCCGCACACTCCTTCCGCTGCATGCGCTTAAATTTCTGCATGCTCTCGGCGACGATACTCGAGGAGCTCAGCGCTCTCCAGAATGCACTTCCTCCATTTAGGGCGGTCTGTGGCCAAGGACTCCAAGGTGTCAGTGGGGATGTCGCACTTTATCAGGGAGGCTTTGAGGGTGTCCATGTAACGTTTCCTCTGCCCGCCTTTTGCTCATTTGCCATGGACGAGTTCCGAATAGAGTGCTTGCTTTGGGAGTCTTGTGTCTGCCCTTCTAGCCTGCACCGCCATTTAATGAGTTCATGGCTGAACATGCAACTTCAGTACCCCATTCCTGCTTTCTCGCCATACCGCTTGATCCCCCCTAGTAGTAAGGACTTCATCTAACTCCTTTTTGAGTTTATTTAGTGAATTGGCCGAACAACTTTCTGTGGTAGAGAATTCCACAGGTTCACCACTCTCTGGGTGAAGAAGTTTCTCCTCATCTCGGTCCTAAATGGCTTACCCCTTATTCCTAGACTGTGACCCCTGGTTCTGGACTTCACCAACATTGGGAACATTCTTCCTGCATCTAACCTGTCTGAACCCATCAGAATTTTAAACGTTTCTATGAGGTCCCCTCTCATTCTTCTGAACTCCAGTGAATACAAGCCCAGTTGATCCAGTCTTTCTTGATAGGTCAGTCCCGCCATCCCGGGAATCAGTCTGGTGAACCTTCGCTGCACTCCCTCAATAAAGTTAGGAGACCAAAACTGTACACAATACTCCAGGTGTGGCCTCACCAAGGCCCTGTACAACTGCAGCAACACCTCCCTGCTCCTGTACTCAAATCCCCTCGCCATAAAGGCCAACATGCCATTTGCTTTCTTAACCGCCTGCTGTACCTGCATGCCAACCTTCAATGACTGATGTACCCAGGTCGCGTTGCACCTCCCCTTTTCCTAATCTGTCACCATTCAGATAATAGTCTGTCTCTCTGTTTTTACCACCAAAGTGGATAACCTCACATTTATCCACATTGTACTTCATCTGCCATGCATTTGCCCACTCACCAAACTATCCAAGTCACTCTGCAGCCTCATAGCATCCTCCTCGCAGCTCACATTGCCACCCAACTTAGTGTCATCCACAAATTTGGAGATACTACATTTAATCCCCTCGTCTAAATCATTAATGTACAGTGTAAACAGCTGGGGCCTCACTAGTCACTGCCTACCATTCTGAAAAGTACCCATTTACTCCTACTCTTTGCTTCCTGTCTGACAACCAGTTCGCAATCCATGTCGGCACACTACCCCCAATCCCATGTGCTTTAACTTTGCACATTAATCTCTTGTGTGGGACCTTGTCGAAAGCCTTCTGAAAGTCCAAATATATCACATCAACTGGTTCTCCCTTGTCCACTCTACTGGAAACATCGTAAAAAAATTCCAGAAGATTTGTCAAGCATGATTTCCCTTTCACAAATCCATGCTGACTTGGACCTATCATGTCACCTCTTTCCAAATGCGCTGCTATGACATCCTTAATAATTGATTCCATCATTTTACCCACTAATGAGGTCAGGCTGACCGGTCTATAAATCCCTGTTTTCTCTCTCCCTCCTTTTTCAAAAAGTGGGGTTACATTGGCTACCCTCCACTTGATAGGAACTGATCCAGAGTCAATGGAATGTTGGAAAATGACTGTCAATGCATCTGCTATTTCCAAGGCCACCTCCTTAAGTACTCTGGGATGCAGTACATCAGGCTAAGGGATTTATCGGCCTTCAATCCCATCAATTTCCCCAACACAATTTCCCGACTAATAAGGATTTCCCTCAGTTCCTCCTCCTTACTAGACGCTCTGACCCCTTTTACATCCGGAAGGTTGTTTGTATCCTCCTTCGTGAATACCGAACCAAAGTACTTGTTCAATTGGTCCGCCATTTCTTTGTTCCCCGTTGTGACTTCCCCTGATTCTGACTGCAGGGGACCTACGTTTGTCTTTACTAACCTTTTTCTCTTTACATATCTATAGAAACTTTTGCAATCCGCCTTAATGTTCCCTGCAAGCTTCTTCTCGTACTTCATTTTCCCTGCCCTAATCAAACCCTTTGTCCTCCTCTGCTGAGTTCTAAATTTCTCCCATTCCCCGGGATCGCTGCTATTTCTGGCCGATTTGTATGCCACTTCCTTGGCTTTAATACTATCCCTGATTTCCCTTGATAGCCACAGTTGAGCCACCTTCCCTTTTTTATGGAATGTACAATTGTTGTAGTTCATCCATGCGGTCTCTAAATGTCTGCCATTGCCCATCCACGGTCAACCCCTTAAGTATCATTCGCCAATCTATCCTAGCCAATTCACGCCTCATACCTTCAAAGTTACCCTTCTTTAAGTTCTGGACCATGGTCTCTGAATTAACTGTTTCATTCTCCATCCTAATGCAGAATATTATGGTCACTCTTCCCCAAGGGGCCTCGTACAACGAGATTGCTAATTAATCCTCTCTCATTACACGACATCCAGTCTAAGATGGCCTCCCCCCCCTAGTTGGTTCCTTGACATATTGGTCTAGAAAACCATCCCTTATGCACTCCAGGAAATCCTCCTCCACCGTATTGCTTCCAGTTTGGTTAGCCCAATCTATGTGCATATTAAAGTCACCCATTATAACTGCTGCACCTTTATTGCATGCACCCCTAATTTCCTGTTTGATGCCCTCCCCAACATCACTACTACTGTTTGGAGGTCTGTACACAACTCCCACGAACGTTTTTTGCCCTTTGGTGTTCTGCAGCTCTACCCATATAGATGCCACATCATCCAAGCTAATGTCCTTCCTAACTATTGCATTAATCTCCTCCTTAACCAGCAATGCTACCCCACCTCCTTTTCCTTTTATTCTATCCTTCCTGAATGTTGACTACCCCTGGATGTTGAGTTCCCAGCCCTGATCATCCTGGAGCCACGTCTCTGTAATCCCAATCACATCATATTTGTTAACATCTATTTGCGCAGTTAATTCATCCACCTTATTACGGATACTCCTTGCATTAAGACACAAAGCCTTCAGGCTTGTTTTTTTAACACCCTTTGTCCTTTTAGAATTTTGCTGTACAGTGGCCCTTTTTGTTCTTTGCCTTGGGTTTCTCTGCCTTCCACTTTTCCTCATCTCCTGTCTTTTGCTTTTGCCTCCTTTTTGTTTCCCTCTGTCTCCCTGCATTGGTTCCCATCCTCCTGCCATATTAGTTTAACTCCTCCCCAACTTGCAAACTCTCCCCCTAGGACATTGGTTCTGCAGACCGTCCGGTTTGTACTGGTCCCACCTCCCCCAGAACCGGTTCCAATGCCCCAGGAATTTGAATCCCTCCCTGCTGCACCACTGCTCAAGCCACGTATTCATCTGCACTATCCTGCGATTCCTACTCTGACTAGCACGTGGCACTGATAGCAATCCCGAGATTACTACTTTTGAGGTCCTACTTTTTAATTTAGCTCCTAGCTCCTTAAATTCGTTTCGTAGGACCTCATCCCTTTTTTTACCTATGTCGTTGGTACCAATGTGCACCACGACAACTGGCTGTTCTCCCTCCCTTTTTAGAATGTCCTGCACCCGCTCCGAGACATCCTTGACCCTTGCACCAGGGAGGCAACATACCATCCTGGAGTCTCGGTTGCAGCCGCAGAAATGCCTATCTATTCCCCTTACAATTGAATCCCCTATCACTATCGCTCTCCCACTCTTTTTCCTGCCCTCCTGTGCAACAGAGCCAGCCATGGTGCCATGAACTTGGCTGCTGCTGCCCTCCCCTGATGAGTCATCCCCCTCAACAGTACTCAAAGCAGTGTATCTGTTTTGCAGGGGGATGACCACAGGGGACCCCTGCACTACCTTCCTTGCACTACTCTTCCTGCTGGTCTTCCATTCCCTAGCTGGCTGTGCATCCTTCACCTGTGGTATGACCAACTCGCTACACGTGCTACTCACATCATTCTCAGCATCGTGGATGCTCCAGAGTGAATCCACCCTCAGCTCCAATTCCGCAACGCGGTCAGTCAGGAGCTGGAGGTGGATACACTTCCCGCACACGTAGTCGTCAGGGACACCGGAAGTGTCCCTGAGTTCCCACATGGTGCAGGAGGAGCATATCACGTGACCGAGCTCCCCTGCCATGACTTAACTCTTAGATACACTTAAATTGGCAACAATGTTAAAAGTTACTGACTGATATAAAAAAGAAAAAGAAAAGCTACTCACCAATCACCAGCCAATCACTTACCCCCTTGGCTGTGACGTCACCTTTCTATTTCTTTCTACTTCTTTTTTGCCTTCTCCCTGTAGCTGCACAAGTCACGCCTTTTATAGGCCTCACCAACGGACCTCCTCGACGCTGCTCCCGACTGCCGCCGACGCTGGCCCCCGGACTCCCTGCTGTGCCTTTTATAGCCCTCACCAACAGACCTCCTCGACGCTGCTCCCAACTGCCGCCGATGCTCGGCCCCGGACTCCCTGCTGTGCCTTTTATAGGCCTCACCAACAGACCTCCTCGACGCTGCTTCCGACTGCCGCCGACGCTGGGCCCCGGACTCCCTGCTGTGCCTTTTGTAGGCCTCACCAACGACCTGACGACGCTGCTCCCGCCTGCCGCCTGAGTAAAAGTGGAGGTCAGAGAAAGCCGAGGCAAAAAACAAAAAGAGCCACTTTGCAGCAACATTCCAAAGGGTCTAAGTGTGTTAAAAAGGCAAGACTGAAGGCTCTGTGCCTCAATGCGAGGAGTATTCGGAATAAGGTGGACGAATTAACTGTGCAGTTAGCAGTTAACGGATACGATGTGGTTGGCATCACGGAGACATGGCTCCAGGGTGACCAAGGCTGGGAATTCAACATCCAAGGGTATTCAACATTTAGAAAAGATAGACAGAAAGGAAAAGGAGGTGGGGTGGCGTTGCTGGTGAAAGAGGAAATTAATGCAATTGTAAGGAAAGACATTAGCTTGGATGATGTGGAATCGGTATGGGTGGAGCTACGGAACACCAAGGGGCAGAAAATGCTAGTGGGAGTTGTGTACAGACCTCCAACAGTAGTAGTGATGTTGGGGAGGGCATCAAACAGGAAATTAGGGGTGCATGCAATAAAGGTGCAGCAGTTATCATGGGTGACTTTAATATGCATATAGATTGGGCTAACCAAACTGGAAGCAATACGGTGGAGGAGGATTTCCTGGAGTGCATAAGGGATGGTTTTCTAGACCAATATGTCGAGGAACCAACTAGGGGGGCAGGCCATCTTAGACTGGGTGTTGTGTAATGAGAGAGGATTAATTAACAATCTCGTTGTACGAGGCCCCTTGTGGGAGAGTGACCATAATATGGTGGAATTCTACATTAGGATGGAGAATGAAATGGTTAATTCAGAGACCATGGTCCAGAACTTAAAGAAGGGTAACTTTGAAGGTATGATGCGTGAATTGGCTAGGATAGATTGGCGAATGATACTTAAGGGGTTGACAGTGGATGGGCAATGGCAGACATTTAGAGACCGCATGGATGAAATTCAACAATTGTACATTCCTGTCTGACGTAAAAATAAAAAAGGGAAGGTGGCTCAACCGTGGCTATCAAGGGAAATCAGGGATAGTATTAAAGTCAAGGAAGTGGCATACAAATTGGCCAGAAATAGCAGCGAACCCGGGGACTAGGAGAAATTTAGAACTCAGCAAAGGAGGACAAAGTGTTTGATTAGGGCAGGGAAAATAGAGTACGAGAGGAAGCTTGCAGGGAACATTAAAATGGACTGCAAAAGCTTCTATAGATATGTAAAGAGAAAAAGGTTAGTAAAGACAAACGTAGGTCCCCTGCAGTCAGAATCAGCGGAAGTCATAACTGGGAACAAAGAAATGGCAGACCAATTGAACAAGTTCTTTGGTTCGGTATTCACTAAGGAGGACACAAACAACCTTCCGGATATAAAAGGGGTCAGAGGGTCTAGTGAGAAGGAGGAAATGAGGGAAATCAATATTAGTCGGGAAATTGTGTTGGGGAAATTGATGGGATTGAAGGCCGATAAATCCCCAGAGTACTTAAGGAGGTGGCCTTGGAAATAGCGGATGCATTGACAGTCATTTTCCAACAATCCATAGACTCTGGATCAGTTCCTATCGAGTGGAGGGTAGCCAATGTAACCCCACTTTTTAAAAAAGGAGGGAGAGAGAAAATAGGGAATTATGGACCGGTCAGCCTGACATCGGTAGTGGGTAAAATGATGGAATCAATTATTAAGGATGTTATAGCAGCGCATTTGGAAAGAGATGACATGATAGGTCCAAGTCAGCATGGATTTGTGAAAGGGAAATCATGCTTGACAAATCTTCTGGAATTTTTTTACGATGTTTCCAGTAGAGTGGACAAGGGAGAACCAGTTGATGTGTATTTGGACTTCCAGAAGGCTTTCGACAAGGTCCCACACAAGAGATTAGTGTGCAAAGTTAAAGCACATGGGATTGGGGGTAGTGTGCTGGCGTGGATTGAGAACTGGTTGGCAGACAGGAAGCAAAGAGTAAATGGGTACTTTTCAGAATGGCAGTCAGTGACTAGTGGGGTACCGCAAGGTTCTTTGCTGGGGCCCCAGCTGTTTACATTGTACATTAATGATTTAGACGAGGGGACTAAATGTAGTATCTCCAAATTTGTGGATGACACTTAGTTGGGTGACAGTGTGAGCTGCGAGGAGGATGCTATGAGGCTGCAGAGTGACTTGGATAGGTTAGGTGAGTGGGTAAATGCATGGCAGATGAAGTACAATGTGGATATATGTGAGGTTATTCACTTTGGTGGTAAAAACAGAGAGACAGACTATTATCTGAATGGTGAGAGATTAGGAAAAGGGGAGGTGCAACGAGACCTGGGTGTCATGGTACATCAGTCATTGAAGGTTGGCATGCAGGTGCAGCAGGCGGTTAAGAAAGCAAATGGCATGTTGGCCTTCATAGCAAGGGGATTTGAGTACAGGGGCAGGGAGGTGTTACTGCAGTTGTACAGGGCCTTGGTGAGGCCACACCTGCAGTATTGTGTACAGTTTTGGTCTCCTAACTTGAGGAAGGACATTCTGGCTATTGAGGGAGTGCAGCGAAGGTTCTCCAGACTGATTCCCGGGATGGTGGGACTGACATATCAAGAAAGACTAGATCAACTTGGCTTGTATTCACTGGAGTTCAGAAGAATGAGAGGGGACCTCATAGAAACGTTTAAAATTCTGATGGGTTTAGACAGGTTAGATGCAGGAAGAATGTTCCCAATGTTGGGGAAGTCCAGAACCAGGGGTCACAGTCTAAGGATAAGGGGTAAGCCATTTAGGACCGAGATGAGGAGAAACTTCTTCACCCAGAGAGTGGTGAACCTGTGGAATTTTATGCCACAGAAAGTTGTTGAGGTTAATTCACTAAATATAGTCAAAAAGGAGTTAGATGTAGTCCTTACTACTAGGGGCATCAAGGGGTATGGCGAGAAAGCAGGAATGGGGTACTGAAGTTGCATGTTCAGCCATGAACTCATTGAATGGTGGTGCAGGCTCGAAGGGCCGAATGGCCTACTCCTGCACCTATTTTCTATGGTTCTATGTTTCTAAACATTCACTCCCTCCACCACTGGCACAATGTGGTTGTAGTGTGTACTATCTACAAAATGTACTATAGCATCTCACCAAGGCTTCTTCGGCAGCACCTCCCAAACCTGCGACCTCTACCACCTAGAAGGATAAGGGCAGCAGGCGCATGGGAACACCACCATCTCCATTTTGCCCTCCAAGTTATGCACCATCCTGACTTGGAAATATATCACCGTTCTTTCATTGTTGCTGGATCGAAATCCTAGAACTCCCTCCCTCACAGCACCATGTGTGCACCTTCACCACATGGACTGCAGCGGTTCAACGAGTCAATTAAGGATGTGCAATAAATGCTGGCCTTGCCAGCATCGCCCACATCCCATGAATGAATTTTAAAAATCATATGGTGTTGCTGTTCATAGCAATAGAATGAACACAACATTTTATTTGACCTGGTTTTTCTTTCATCTTATGGGTACTCGTTACTTCTGAAAGAGGATTTAAATACTTTTGATGAAAAGTGAAACATTCAAAAAAGAAGAGATTTTTATCTGGTTACCACCTAAAATGAGAAATGCCCAGAGTTGAGTCCTTAAGCACTAAATTGACAGCACCTGCTCTTCCATTCCTTTTATTACTATAAATAATACAACTCTCACATGCATCACATGCCTCCCCGGATCACTGCATAATTCCAAGTAACACAGCTTCTACATTGTTCTAAGTAATAGCAAACCACTGCATGGCTAAAAAGATCATGCTCTGAATTTTTGTTCCATTTAATAGATCAGCAAAAACATCATTTCCAGTGCCAAGTGCACATTTTTGTGCTTCCTGTAAAAAGTATAAAGTATAGACGCTGTGATATTCTTCCATATAGATGGTAAAATAATCCTGTTAAATGTACTTAGTGATCTGACTAGGCTGCATCTAGAATACTGTGCTCACTGAGGCACAAGGAAAACATCTGAGCCCTGGAAGCTGTGCAGAGAAGGTGACAAGGTCAAAGGACAGAGTTAAGAGCAATGGTTGGAAAAACCCGGACACATCAACCTTGAAAGAAGGCAAAGGATTGAGAACCTTATAGAAGTAAAGAAGATACTGGGTGGAATAGAAAATATCTATGAGCAGTATTTGAACTTGAACCATGTCTGCAGGACATAGGTACAAACTGCAAAAAAGCTAATTCAGATCTTCGGTCAAAAAAAACTTCTTCACATATAGGGCAATTAATACCTGGAATGGTCTTCTGGGTATGTTCATGGAGGCAAAACTCTGGAGTTATTCAAGAGGCAGTTAAATGCTGCAATAGAAGACAGTGGATTTCTATGGAATAATAATCTAGATGGCTCAAATAGCCTCCATTGTTCATGCTTACCTTTGTGATATAGTTTCTTACATAATTACATGGCACAATACCACTTTTTAACCGAATCATGTGGCGTGATATCACGTTAGCCTAATCACGTTGCACACAATTAGGAAACTACATTCCATCTTGTCAAGGAAACTAAAAAATCATTATGTTGCTATACATTGTACAGAATAAGAATCTAGTTGGCACTACAAGGCAGTAACATACACCCATGGAATGGAAATGGTGTCAGTAAACCACTTGAGCAGAGATTTTTTTAAATTTTACTTCTTTAAATATTTTTACTATTATATGTGGCTGGCATATTGAAGCAGGTGGAGATGATATCGGGGGAGAGGGTAAAATAATAATGAAATACTAACAGAGTAAGAGCTACATTATCTCATGTTAGTGTTATAACAATGGCAGTTATTTTTACTCTTTTCAGAGTAGAAGAAAATACCTCCCTATTCTTTATTGTGCGAGTCTGAAGTTCTCCAAGGCTCAGGTCTCTCCCACTGGCCATCTCATTCCAGCATAAGATTCAAAAACTACTATTTTTCAAATCTTATAAAGGTGAACGGAAGGTTGCTTGAACTCTAAGATCAGGATTCAAATGTCCTGTACCACCAAAGCAACAACATTTGAAAGATACATGTTTACAATCTGCTCCAAGGAGCAATGAAGTTCCACAACACAAAAGCAAAATACTGGGAATGCTGGAAACTGAAATAAAAACAGGGAATGCTGGAAATACTCAGCAGGTCAGGCAACATCTGTGGAGAGAGAAACAGAGTTAACATTTCAGATCAATGACCCTTTGTCAGAACTGGAAAAAGCTAGAGATGTAACAGGTTCTTAAGCAAGTGTAGGGGCATGGGGAGGAAAGAACAAAAGGGAAAGTCCGTGATAGGATGGAAGGCAGAAGAAATTAAGATCAAACATGGGAAGGGAAATAGAAAGCAATGAAGATGAACAAGGTAAAAGAGACAAACAGAAATCCCGTCTGAGGGAAGAGCAGAACTTCTTCAAAGTGGACATTCCTAGAAGAGAAGTGGAAGTGAATTAAACACTATTACAAAAGCAAAATACTGCGGATGTTGGAATCTGAAATAAATACAGAAAATGCATGAAATACTCAGCAGGTCAGGCAGCATCAGCTGTGTACCTGGCTTTGATTTCTTCAAATTGCTGAAGTAGATCTTGTAACTCCTTCTGTTTCGCTTCATTTTCTTTCACTTCAAACTGGTGTTTTTTAATAGCACGATACCTCTTCGCATCATTATCCTTGAGAAACTTATCAAACTTCAGGGCTCTATCCTTATTCTGAGACAAAAATGGAAGAACAATACAAAATGTCATCACTTAAGATTATTAATTTTGCAGCTGAAATTATATTCTGTTTAAAATGGTAGAAATCAAAATATCTGAATAAGATTACACGCCTTCATGTTAAACAGCCATAAGCATTTTCCATCTCTGACAGCAGTACCAGAAAGTATGCTTTCAAACAGTTAAAAGTTCACTTACTCAACAATCTAACTGCAACAATGAACACTTTTCAAACAGTGCTCACTGATCTAAATGGAAGGATTTGTGGAGTGATCATAATTAAGGTTCAGATTTATAAACTAGTAGTAATTAGCATAATTTTGTGAACTTTCTTACCGCCTGCTCTCTTCTTTCAAATTCTACCCTCCGCTGGGTAAGAGCTTCCATGCGTTGAAAGAATTCTTGCCTTTTAACTGCAAGTTCTGCATTGACTTGGTCAACTTCCACCTCTTTCTTCAGCACCAAAGTCTTCTGATGTGTTTTACTGTCATTCGCTAGAATCTCACCAGCTTCCTAGAATAGTATTAAAGTTGATTAGTGAGGGCTTAGGCCATAAAGGCATTTAAGCACGAGAGTGAGAATTTTTAATTTGTGGCTTTGCGATCTGAGAGTCAATGCATGTCAGCGAGAGCAAGAGTAATGAGCAAGCGGAGATTGGTGCGGGGAGGATACAGGCAGTGGCGTTTTAGATGAGCTGAAGTTCATGGAAGGTGGAGGATGGAAGGCTGGCCAGGATGGCATTGGAATAGTCACTGAGGGTTTCAGCGGCAGATGGGCTAAGTTACCCTTTTACAGCTGACCAAGAGAAAAGTCTTTCATCCCATCAGTCTGGGCTGGATTCAATCCCTCACAGATAATGGGGCAAGAGCTAACTCACTGCACCACCTAGTCCATATCTCTCCTGAAGTCAATGATTAGTATGTTTCTGCCATTTTCCACTGCAAAGAATAACAGCCTTAATGAAGTTCATTATAAACTTATTTGCACCACATATAAATACTAGATCTGAGGGGTTAAGCTGACATTATTCACTTCTAATTTCATGAGTTGATGACAAGATTCAAACAGTCCCAATAAAGACTGCTACAACAACACCAAAACATCAGCTATGCAATACTGTATATTTAAGAAGCCATTTTACCTGCAAATGGAATACCACTTTGCTTTTTAAAAGGGTGCCTTGAAATCCTATGATTCCTTATTGCACAGTCTCGACGGGATACTATTTCTAACTGTTATCTCAGGAGTTGTACTGCACAAATCAGGTGCAAATACTGGAGATTAAACCCGTGATCTATACTGATATTTAAAGTCACTACATCAGGGGAAAATGGTGTTAGTCTAATTCAATTTAATAACTACATAGCTATCCTTGCAATATAACATAGAGGGTAAGTGTTACTTCACCTAAACTTTGTACAAATTGCACAGAATAACGTGGAAGGAAAAAGAACTTGCCTGTCTGATTATTGGGATGTAAGTAACATCATCATCTTCATCCCTGAGAGAAAAGGATTTAAATAGTCATTAAAAGCAGATCACACACACCCAGGCAGCAGAAAACATAGAGTAGCATATCGGCTGCCGGTTATACACTCCATCATATTTTCCTTTCTGTTGGGGTAGATTTGAACTTCCACCACTGGGAAGAAACCTGATGGTAGCTGATTGGCCACCCGTTACACACCTTGTCCAATTTTCCTTTCTACTGAAGTCAATGGAACTAATCATGTTGAAGGATCTAACAAGGCTCCATGTGGCTGCATGGGGCCTCAAAATCTTAAGACCAGCTCTGGCTAACTCTTCTGTTAGTTCTTAATCAGTTGAATTTTAATAGATGTATCCAATCTGAAAAAAGGATGGAGATGTTATTCTAGTTTCTGTCCAAAGCATGCCCCTCCAAATGTTTGGTAAAGTTATGTACTGGCACTCAACTATTCACCAGCTTTCAATTATAGGAAAACTAGCCCCAGGTGGTATTATTTAGCCATTATTTAAAAGTGTCAGCCATGGCTCAGTGATAGCACTCTTGTCTCTGAGTTTAGTAGGTTATGGGTTCAAGTTCCACTCTTGAGACTTGAGCATAAAATTTAGGCTAAGGGAGTGCTGCACTGTTGGAGGAGCCATTTTTCATATGAGATGTTAAATCAAGTCTTCCTCCGCCCTCTCAGATGGACATAAAAGATTCAATGGCACTATTCAAAGAGCAAGTGAGTTCTCCCTGGCATCCTGGCCATTTACCGCTCAACCAGCATTACTAAAAAAAAAGATTACCTGGTCATTATCACATTTGCTCTTTGTGGGACCTTGGTGTGCGCAAATTGGCTGCCGCGTTTCCTACTTTACGACAGTGACTACAGTTGAAAAGTACTTCATTGGCTGTTAAGCGCTTTGGGACATCCTGCAGTAGAGAAAGACACTGCATAGATGTAAGTCTTTCTTTCCATCGATTTACTCAAATTCCCAGTGTTTGCACTGATATATCCTTCAGAATCTACCTAGCTATATAATTCGGAATCAGCAGAGGCAGATGCAAAGCTTGCCATTTTCTGCCAAGAACACTTGTGGCTAACTTGTGACTAACTTGTGACTAAGATTGGCATTGTCAGTGACAGAAAGCGCCAACTGTGCCCCAAGTTGTTCTGTAATACTATGGGGAGGGAGCCCTGGAGTGGAAAGTACGGCCACCTATCTCGCTACTACCTCATTCTGCACCATCTCCACTGGAGTAAAGGCTAACAGGAGATACAATAAGAGGCCTTTCAAATTATAAAGAGTTTTTAATAAGGTGAATAGGGAAAGTATTTCCTCCCATTAGGGAGTCAGTGAAGAGCAGTCATCAATTTAAAATGATCACTGAGAGAGGTTAGGAGAAATGTCTTTAAGTGGAATGTTGTTGGAGCATGGAATACTTTGCCACGGGGAATAGTTGAGGGATACAATGTCTTTTAAAGTGCATGATTCCCAAAAAGTTAGTTTGCAGGTGCAGCAGGTAATCAGGAAGGCGAATGGAATGTTGGCCTTCATTGCGAGAGGGATGGAGTACAAAAGCAGGGAGGTCCTGCTGCAACTGTACAGGGTATTGGTGAGGCTGCACCTGGAGTACTGCGTGCAGTTTTGGTCACCTTACTTAAGGAAGGATATACTAGCCTTGGAGGGGGTACAGAGACGATTCACTAGGCTGATTCCGGAGATGAGGGGGTTACCTTATGATGATAGATTGAGTAGACTGGGTCTTTACTCGTTGCAGTTCAGAAGGATGAGGGGTGATCTTATAGAAACATTTAAAATAATGAAAGGGATAGACAAGATAGAGGCAGAGAGGTTGTTTTCACTGGTCGGGGAGACTAGAACTAGGGGGCAAAGCCTCAAAATACGGGGGAGCCAATTTAAAACCGAGTTGAGAAGGAATTTCTTCTCCCAGAGGGTTGTGAATCTGTGGAATTCTCTGCTCTAGGAAGCAGTTGAGGCTAGCTCATTGAATGTATTCAAATCACAGATATAGATTTTTAACCAATAAGGGAATTAAGGGTTATGGGGAGCGGGCGGATAAGTGGAGCTCAGTCCACGGCCAGATCAGCCATGATCTTTTTGAATGGCGGAGCAGGCTCGAGAGGCCAGATGGCCTACTCCTGTTCCTAATTCTTATGTTCTTATGTTAAAGGAAAGTAGATAACATTTGAAGCACAGGAAGATACAAGGCTATGGAGAGAAAGCAGCACGGTGCGGTTAGTTTTGGATTGGTCCAGTAAACAGATAACACAGATGTAAACTTTTGCACTTCTATAGTTCCCCTTTAGCAGCCTCAAATTGGGGTCTGGAGTCGTGTGCCACTCTATCATTTGGGAACAGTATACAGGGATGTGAGTGGCAGGGTTGCTGGATTTGCTTACTGGCACCACTGTTGAAAATGCTGCTGGCACCTGGGCTGAGATGTGCAAAATAACTCCCAAGAACAGGAACTGTGCAAAACTGGTATGAGTAGCAATAGCCGCAAAATAAGTCATCCAAATAAGTCGATTCAAGTCATCCAAAAATATCGCATGCACAGCGCCAATGACAATCTGCACAAAGGCTGGACAAATGCACCAAACTTAAAGCGACTCCAGAAGGCTTTTACCTGCGCTCGCCCAGCTGAGTGACGAAGACATTTTTCTTGAGGCTTTTTATGTGAAGTGAAAAGCTGCGGCCGGCTGCCAGGCTGTCGCCGTTCATCCTTCACTCTTACTTTCCAACCACCGGATCCGCTGCAAAGTGTCAGGGAAACGCTTCTGAAAAAGCTCTCGTTGCCGATTTTTTGTTGTTGTTGGAAATTAAAAGCCCCGCAAAAGCTGATTGGAAAACGTATTTGTTTTTGCAAATTGAAAGTCTGTCTGCTTTAGCCCGGAGTCACAGGAAGCGTCCGCTTCATGTGGCAGCACCAGAATCAGGTGACAGTGCGAGGCCAAACACTGCACCATCGCTATGGGAACCACCCCAAGACTGGCAAGCTCGATCCAGCACAAACATCAATGCATTCTAACATTTCCAATCCGAGGATTCTTTCTCTTCAGGATTTTCAAACCCTTTCCTGCCCTGTAGCTGGGATAGAATTTCAGTGGTGCCCATAGTCCTCTGATTCCTCACCCCCCCTCCTCCTCCTCCAAGAAGGGTTATCAATCCTCCAGTCTACACAGAATACAATCATAGAATCACAGAATGGTACAGCACAGGACGAGGCCATTCAGTCCATCGAGTCTGCGCCAGCTCTTTCGAAGAGCAATCCGGTTAGTGCTACTCCTCCACTCTTTCCCCATATCCCTGCAATTTTTTTCTCCTTCAAATATTTATCCAATTCCCTTTTGAAGGCTACTATTGAATCTGTATCCACCACTCTATCAGGCAGTGCGTTCCAAATCCCACCCACTAATCCTCAGGACACTGCTGCAAGCAACCCAGGAGAAAAATCATAGGGCCAATAAAAATTCGTTTTTTTTAATCCCTTGAACATTTGTGTTCATTTAGTTATAAAAAAAAATATATCAGACATGGGGGAAAAAACTGTTTGACTGACAGTCAAGAATCATCCAATCGGCTAATGAAGAGTCTGTTCACTTTCCAATTGGCTGAGAAGGCGGTGCACCACGAGTATGGACATGTTGGGCAACCAGTGGCATTGGTGTGGCGACCAGGCAGTTACAGGCAGTCAGGAACCTCCAGGAATAATTACAACCAGAGTTGGCAAACCTCGCCATTCTTCACACGTGAGCCGAGGGTTGGCAACCTTTCCAGGATTGTCCAGGAAATCTCCAGGAATTTAGGATTCATCTCCTGTAGATCCAAAAGACAAATCATACGGTGTTAAAAATATATTTTGTTTTCTTCTTTCAGCACTTTTGAGTTCATTAGATTTTTTTTAATATTGAAGATGGGGGGGAAGGAAGGCTGTTTGACTGGGCAGGGGCGAGGGGGTTCGAGGTGGGCGGTCATGTGAGGAAACCTCCAGGAATATGTACAACCAGAGCCGAGATAATGCCAATGAGTTATTTGACATAGAAACATAGTAACATAGAAAATAGGTGCAGGAGTAGGCCATTCGGCCCTTCGAGCCTGCACCACCATTCAATAAGATCATGGCTGATCATTCCCTCAGTACCCCTTTCCTGCTTTCTCTCCATACCCCTTGATCCCTTTAGCCGTAAGGGTCATATCTAACTCCCTCTTGACTATATCCAATGAACTGGCATCAACAACTCTCTGCGGCAGGGAATTCCATAGGTTAACAACTCTCTGAGTGAAGACGTTTCTCCTCATCTCAGTCCTAAATGGCCTACCCCTTATCCTAAGACTGTGTCACTTGGTTCTAGACTTTCCCAACATCGGGAATATTCTTCCCGCATCTAACCTGTCCAGTCCCATCAGAATGTGATACGTTTCTATGAGATCCCCTCTCATCCTTCTAAACTCTAGTGTATAAAGGCCCAGTTGATCCAGTCTCTCCCCATATGTCAGTCCAGCCATCCCTGAAATCAGTCTGGTGAATCTTCACTGCACTCCCTCAATTGCAAGAACGTCCTTCCTCAGATTAGGAGACCAAGACTGAACACAATATTCCAGGTGAGGTCTCATCAAGGCCCTGTACAACTGCAGTAAGACCTCCCTGCTCCTATACTCAAACCCACTAGCTATAAAGGCCAACATACCATTTGCCTTCTTCACCGCCTGCTGTACCTGCATGCCAACTTTCAATGACTGGTGAACCATGACACCCAGGTCTCGTTGCATCTCCCCTTTTCCTAATCTGCCGCCATTCAGATAATATTCTGCCTTCCTGTTTTTGCCCCGAAAGTGGATAACCTAACATTTATCCACATTATACTGCATCTGCCATGCTTTTGCCCACTCACCTAACCTGTCCAAATCATCCAGCAGCTTCTTAGAGTCCTTCTCACGGCTCACACCACCACCCAGTTTAGTGTCATCTGCAAACTTGGAGATATTACACTCGATTCCTTCATCTAAATCATTAATGGATATTGTAAAGAACTGGGGTCCCAGCACTGAGCTGTGCAGCACTCCACGAGTCACTGCCTGCCATTCTGAAAAGGAACTGTTTATCCCAACTCTCCGCTTCATGTCTGCCAACCAGTTCTCTATCCACATCAGTATATTACCCCCAATACCATGTGCTTTGATTTTGCACACCAATCTCTTGTCAAAAGCCTTTTCAAAGTCCAAATACACTACATCCACTTGTTCGCCCTTGTCCACTCTACTAGTTACATCCTCAAAAAGTTCCAGAAGATTCGTCAAGCATGATTTCCCTTTCATAAATCCATGCTGACTTGGACAGATCCTGTCACTGCTTTCCAAATGTGCTGCTATTTCATCCTTAATAACTGATTCCAACATTTTCCCCACTACCGATGTCAGGCTAACCAATCTATTATTCCCTGTTTTCTCTCCCTCCTTTTTTAAAAAGTGGTTACAGTAGCTACCCTCCAGTCCATGGGAACTGATCCAGAGTTGATAGACTGTTGGAAAATGATCACCAATGCATCCACTATTTCTAGGGCCACTTCCTTAAGTACTCTGGGATGCAGACTATCAGACCCAGGGATTTATCGGCCATCAATCCCATCAATTTCCCGAACACAATTTCCCGTCTAATAAGGATATCCTTTAGTTCCTCCTTCTCACTAGACCCACTGTCCCCTAGTACATTTGGAAGGTTATTTGTGTCTTCCTTCGTGAAGGCAGAACCAAAGTATTTGTTCAATTGGTCTGCCATTTCCTTGTTCCCCATTATAAATTCACCAGAATCCGACTGCAAGCGATCTACGTTTGTCTTCACTAATCTTTTTCTCTTCACATATCTATAGAAGCTTTTGCAGTCAGTTTTTATGTTCCCGACAAGCTTCCTCTTGTACTCTATTTTCCACCTCTTAATTAAAACCTTAGTCCTCCTCTGCTTAATTCTAAATTTCTCCCAGTCCTCAGGTTTGCTGCTTTTTCTGACCAATTTATATGCCTTTTCCTTGGATTTAATACTATCCTTAATTTCCCTTCTTAGCCACAGTTGAGCCACCTTCCCCGTTTTATTTTTACTCCAGACAGGGATGTACAATTGTTAAAATTCATCCATGTGATCTACAAATGTTTGCCATTGCCTATCCACCATCAACCCTTTAAGTATCATTTGCCAGTCTATTCTAGTGGATTCACGTCTCATACCATCAAAGTTACCTTTCCTTAAGTCCAGGACCCTAATTTCTGAATTAACTATGTCACTCTCCATCTTAATAAAGAATTCTACCTTATTATGGTCACTCTTCCCCAAGGGGCCTCGCACAACAAGATTGCCAATTAGTCCCTTCTCATTACACATCACCCAGTCTAGGATGGCCAGCCCTCTAGTTGGTTCCTCGACATATTGGTCTGGAAAACCATCCCTAAATCATCCAGGAAATCCTCCTCCACCGCATTGCTACCAGTTTGGTTAGCCGAATTAATATGTAGATCAAAGTCACACATGATAACTGCTGTACCTTTATTGCACACAATCCTTATTTCTTGTTTGATGCTGTCCCCAAACTCACTACTACTGTTAGGTGGCCTGTACACAAATCCCACTAGCGTTTTCTGCCCTTTGGTATTGCACAGCTCCACCCATACCGATTCCACATCATCCAAGCTAATGTCCCTCCTTACTATTGCATTAATTTCCTCTTTAACCAGCAATGCCACCCCGCCTCCTTTTCCTTTCTGTCTATCCTTCCTAAATGTTGAATACCCCTGGATGTTGAGTTCCCAGCCTTGGTCACCCTGTAGCTATGTCTCCGTGATGCCAATTACATCATATCCGTTAACTGCTATCTACGCAGTTAATTCGTCCACCTTATTCCGAATAGTCCTCGCATTGAGGCACAGAGCCTTCAGGCTTGCCTTTTTAACACACTTTGACACTTTAGAATTTTGCTGTAATGTGGCCCTTTTTGCTTTTTGCCTTGGGTTTCTCTGCCTTCCACTTTTACTATTCTCCTTTCTATCTTTTGCTTCTGCCTCCATTTTATTTCCCTCTGTCTCCCTGCATAGGTTCCCATTCCCCTGCCATATTAGTTTAACTCCTTCCCAACAACACTAGCAAACACTCCCCCAGGACATTGGTTCCGGTCCTGCCCAGGTGCAGACCATCCAGTTCGTACTGGTCCCACCTCCCCCAGAACCAGTCCCAGTGTCCCAGGAATTTGAAACCCTCCCTTCTGCACCAAACCTGAAGCCACGATATTCATCTGAGCTATCCTGCAATTCCTACTCTGACTAGCACGTGGCACTGGTAGCAATCCTGAGATTACTACTTTTGAGGTCCTACTTTTTAATTTAGCTCCTAGCTCAGTAAATTCGTCTTGTAGGACCTCATCCCGTTTTTTTACCTATATCTTTGGTACCTATATGTACCACGACAACAGGCTGTCGCCCTCCCTTTTCAGAATGTCCTGAACCGGCTCCGAGACATCCTTGACCTTGCACCCGGGAGGCAACACACCATCCTGGAGTCTCAGTTGCGGCCGCAGAAATGCCTATCTATTCCCCTTACAATCGAATCCCCTATCACTATAGCTCTCCCACTCTTTTTCCTGCCCTCCTGTGCAGCAGAGCCACACACAGTGCCATGAACTTGGCTGCTGCTGCTCTCCCCTGACCATGGTACTCAAGACAACCAAGCCCCTTCAATCTATAGCCACAAACAAACAAGTGCGTTTTCAGTAAGAATAGCGATTGGAAATTAGAACCCTGGCTGAATTTTCCATTTCTAGCGTGGTGGCACTGAGGCTAATTGTAGTACCACTGTCACTGGCCCAGGTGCTGATCAGCTAACTTAGTACAGACTAGAGATCAAACTAGGAATATCTTGGCCCGTATTGGTATGCTGGTACACCAGAGAATGCAGTTAGTAACTGAGACTTTAGAGAGTAGGTTTAATATAAAGGTTACTGCACACGATAAAAGTTCATGGGGTTGGGGGCAATATATTGGCATGGATAAATGATTAGCTAACAAGCAGAAAACAGAGAGTTGGGATAAATGGTTCATTCTCTGGTTGGCAATCAGTAACTAGTGGGGTGCCGCAGGGATCAGTCCTAGGACCCCAACTATTTACAATCTATATTAACGACATGGAAGAAGGGACCGAGTGTAACGTAGCCAAGTTTGCTGACGATACAAAGATGGGAGGAAAAGCAATGGGCGACTTTAATCTACATATTGATTGGGCTCACCAAACTGGTAGCAATGCGGTAGAGGAGGATTTCCTGGAATGTATTAGGGATGGTTTTCTCGACCAATATGTCGAGGAACCAACTAGATGGCTGGTCATCCTAGACTGGGTGATGTGTAATGAGAAAGGACTAATTAACAATCTTGTTGTGCGAGGCCCCTTGGGGAAGAGTGACCATAATATGGTAGAATTCTTTATTAAGATGGAGAGTGACACAGTTAATTCAGAGACTAGGGTCCTGAACTTAAAGAAACGTAACTTCGATGGTATGAGACATGAATTGGCTAGAATAGACTGGTGAGTGATACTTAAAGGGTTGACAGTGGATAGGCAATGGCAAACATTTAAGGATCACATGGATCAACTTCAACAATTGTACATCCCTGTCTGGAGTAAAAATAAAACGGGGACGGTGGCTCAACCGTGGCTAACAAGGGAAATTAAGGATAGTGTTAAATCCAAGGAAGAGGCGAATAAATTGGCCAGAAAAAGCAGCAAACCTGAGGACTGGAAGAATTTTGTAATACAGCAGAGGAGGACAAAGGGTTTAATTAGGAGGGAGAAAATAGAGTATGAAAGGAAGCTTGCTGGGAACATAAAAACTGACTGCAAAAGCTTCTATAGATATGTGGAGAGAAAAAGATTAGTGAAAATAAACGTAGGTCCCTTGCAGTCAGATTCAGGTGAATTTATAATGGGGAACAAAGAAATGGCAGACCAATTAAACAAATACTTTGGTTCTGTCTTCACGAAGGAAGACACAAATAATCTTCTGGAAATACTAGGGGACCAAAGGTCTAGTGAGAAGGAGGAACTGAAAGATATCCTTGTAAAGCGGGAAATTGTGTTAGGGAAATTGATGGGATTGAAGGCCGATAAATCCCCGGAGCCTGATAGTCTGCATCCCAGAGTGCTTAAGGAAGTAGCCCAAGAAATATTGGATGCATTGGTGATCATTTTCCAACAGTCTATCGACTCTGGATCGGTTCCTATGGACTGGAGGGTAGCTAATGAACACCACTTTTGAAAAAGGAGGGAGAGAGAAAACAGGTAATTATAGACCAGTTAGCCTGACATCAGTAGTGTGGAAAATGTTGGAATTAATTATTAAAGATGAAATAGCAGCACATTTGGAAAGCAGTGACAGGATTGGTCCAAATTAGCGTGGATTTATGAAAGGGAAATCCTGCTTGACAAATCTTCTAGAATTGTTTGAGGATGTAACTAGTAGAGTGGACAAGGGAGAACCAGTGGATATGGTGTATTTGGACTTTCAAAAGGCTTTTGACAAGGGCCCACACAAGAGATTGGTGTGCAAAATTAAAGCACATGGTATTGGGGGTAATGTACTGATGTGGATAGAGAATTGGTTGGCAGACAGAAAGTAGAGAGTCGGGATAAATGGGTCCTTTTCAGAATGGCAGGCAGTGACAAGTGGGGTGCCGCAGGGCTCAGTGCTGGGACCCCAGCTATTTACAATATACATTAATGATTTGGATGAGGGAATTGAGTGTGATATCTCCAAGTTTGCAGATGATACTAAACTGGGTGGCGGTGTGAGCTTTGAGGAGGACGCTAAAAGGCTGCAGGGTGACTTGGACAGGTTAGGTAAGTGGGCAAACATGTGGCAGATGCAGTATAATGTGGATAAATGTGAGGTTATCCACTTTGGGGGCAAAAACACGAAGTCAGAATATTATCTGAATGGTGGCAGATTAGGGAAAGGGGAGACCTGCGTATCATGGGACATCAGTCATTGTAAGTCGGCATGCAGGTACAGCAGGTGGTGAAGAAGGCAAATGGTATGTTGGCCTTCATAGCTAGGGGATTTGAGTATAGGAGCATGGAGGTCTTACTGCAGTTGTTCAGGACCTTCGTGAGGCTTCACCTAGAACATTGTGTTCAGTTTTGGTCTCCTAATCTGAGGAAGGACATTCTTGCTATTGAGGGAGTGCAGCGAAGGTTCACCAGACTGATTCCCGGGATGGCAGGACTGACATATGGGGAGAGACTGGATCGACTGGGCCTGTATTCACTGGAGTTTAGAAGGATAAGAGGGGATCTCATAGAAACATATAAAATCCTGACGGGAATGGACAGGTTAGATGCAGGAAGAATGTTTCCGATGTTGTGGAAGTCCAGAACAAGGGGACGTAGTCTAAGGATAAGGGGTAAGCCATTTAGGACTGAGATGAGGAGAAACTTCTTCACTCAGAGAGTTGTTAACCTGTGGAATTCCCTCCGCAGAGAGTTGTTGATGCCAGTTGATTGGATATAATCAAGAGAGATTTAGATATGGCCCTTATGGCTAAAGGGATCAAGGGGTATGGAGAGAAAGCAGGAAAGGGGTACTGAGGTAAATGATCAGCCATGATCTTATTGAATGGCGGTGCAGGCTCGAAGGGCCTAGTGTCCTACTCCTGCACCTATTCTCTATGTTTCTATGCTTAGCTTGTTACAGCTGATCAATGGGGTCATTATCCCGGAGGTCAGAAACAAATCTGAAACAGGCAGGAGCCTCATGAATAAATTGTAATTGGAATCAAGTGACATCATCATAATAATGCCATTTTCCAACCTCAATGTCTGACAAAGGTGGTCTCTTGCTCCTGCCCACCAACCATGGGCAGTATAATGTGGATAAATGTGAGGTTATCCACTTTGGTAGTAAAACAGAGAGACAGACTATTATCTGAATGGTGACAGATTAGGAAAAGGGAAGGTGCAACGAGACCTGGGTGTCATGATACATCAGTCATTGAAGGTTGGCATGCAGGTACAGCAGGCGGTTAAGAAAGCAAATGGCATGTTGGCCTTCATAGCGAGGGGATTTGAGTACAGGGGCAGGGAGGTGTTGCTACAGTTGTACAGGGCCTTGGTGAGGCCACACCTGGAGTATTGTGTACAGTTTTGGTCTCCTAACTTGAGGAAGGACATTCTTGCTATTGAGGGAGTGCAGCGAAGATTCACCAGACTGATTCCCGGGATGGTGGGACTGACCTATCAAGAAAGACTGGATCAACTGGGCTTGTATTCACTGGAGTTCAGAAGAATGAGAAGGGACCTCATAGGTTTAGACAGGTTAGATGCAGGAAGAATGTTCCCAATGTTGGGGAAGTCCAGAACCAGGGGTCACAGTCTAAGGATAAGGGGTAAGCCATTTAGGACTGAGATGAGGAGAAACTTCTTCACCCAGAGAGTGGTGAACCTGTGGAATTCTCTACCACAGAAAGTAGTTGAGGCCAATTCACTAAATATATTCAAAAGGGAGTTAGATGAAGTCCTTAGTACTCGGGGGATCAAGGGGTATGGCGAGAAAGCAGGAATGTGGTACTGAAGTTTCATGTTCAGCCATGAACTCATTGAATGGCGGTGCAGGCTAGAAGGGCTGAATGGCCTGCTCCTGCACCTATTTTCTATGTTTCTATGTTTCTATGATACAAGTTCTGAGATAACCTTTTTAAATGCTATTTAAAGGGATCCTCAGCTGCTTGTAGCTTGTGAGTTTTTCGACCTTAAAGGATTTGAAAGTGCTACTGTCGGTTCTGAACTAGCATTGTAGTTGCTTCTTGTTGGGTGTCCATCACAGAGAACGAGGAGGAAGGGCAAGAGGAACTAGCAAACAGCTGCAATTGGTGTAACTCGGAGCCATGAAAAAAAAGTAAATAGGAGCCATGTTTAGAGGAATCCTTGCCCTCCTAGAAATTTTGAACCAAGAATAGCATATCTAAGGGCCATTTTGGCATTAGAGGATCGTGCAAAACATGCGATAAGGGCTTGGCCACCCATTAAACATTTAACTTCAATGGAAACGAAGGTCGGGGAGGTGATTAATAGCTGGCTGAGCTGATACTGGGCATTTTATAAATCACAACCAATTACCACATTGCTATCTCTCAGGAAAGAATGATAACACATCACAGCCAATAACCAGTCACCTCTCTAGGCAGTGCCATTTCTATAAGGATTGACAATAACAAACCATAACCAATATGTCACCTCTCTGAGAAATTATGATAACAAATCACAGCTCGTTACTCGAATGTCACTTCACTGGGAACTGGTAATGTCAAACCACAACCGAATACTGTAATACTCCCCAGGACAGATGATGTCTATGCAGTTAGTTAATGCTCCTTTTCTTTCAAAGCATCAAATATATTCTGAGGCTACATTTATACTGTAACTACCAGTCTGAGACTGGTGGCTATAGAGATGATTCCAACCTGGCACTACCTAGTTTACACTTGCCCAAGTCAGTAAATATCGAACGTTTTGAGAGTGTGGGTTAGAATATTTGTATTTTCAAAACATTGTGGGTAAAAAAAATTTGGGGCTTAAGTTGTAAACCTGATTTGATGATGCACAGGAGTTGTACTTAGGTCAGCCAATTTAATCCCATGTGGAGCAAAACAGCCTCCCACAGGGAGTCTCACATCACATCTCTGTGGAGTCAGATCAGATGACCATGAAGATTTTCCCTCACTTTTGCATGGCTATGAGGTGAAAATCTTGGCAACAATGCAAAAGTGGCAGTATAGCTGCACTTTAAGTGATGTGTTTCCGGTATTTTTGTAAAATGCTCTTACTTAACATCCCCTTTGTCCTTATTCAGAGGTGTTTCTGGAATTCCTGGAAAATTGTCAATAATTCGCAAAATGCCAGGGCCACAAAGCATGCTGTCTACTCTCTGCTCCAAGTTTAGAATCTCATTGCTCAGCCGACAAGCAATCAAGTGCCTAATAGATACATATATCGCATCAGATAGTGCCTGCATCCAAAATCTTGTAACCTAGAATTTATTTATGCATCGATCTTAAACTGTTAAACTCCTATAACTCCTATAATGTTGCATTTAACAGCTTACAGAGTGCATACCGCTTATTAAAGACATATAATAGAATACCCTTCTCAATTGTAGAATGAATTTTAGTTTATAAATTAAAATCATGAACATAATCTTGACTATCATTTCAGACTTAAAACAGAGTACAATGTAAGTAAAATGAGGACAGTCTCACAATGTGGAAATATTATTATTTACTTTGTATACAGTCAGAATTACATTTCTTATTTGTACTTGTGCAACAGCAACAACAATTTGCATTTGCATAGCACCTTTACTGTAGTAAACTGCCCCAGGACTTTTCACGAGAGCATAATCTGACAAAACTTGACTCTGAGCCAAAGAAGGAGACATACAGGCAGTTGACCAAAACATTAGTCAATGAGGTAGGTTTTAAGGAGGGTCTTAAAGGATGAGAGACAGGGTGGAGAGGCAGAGAGCTTTAGGGAGGGAATTCCAGAGCTTAGAGCCTAGGCAGCTGAATGGTGGAGCAATAAAAATTAGGGATGCACAAGAGGCCAGAATTGGAGGAACGCAGAGATCTCAGTGGGCCAAGAGGAATGTAACAGGGATAGAGAGAGGTGAGATTTGAAAACAAGGATGAGAATTTAAAAATTGATGGGGAGCCAATGTTGATTAGCAAGCACAGGGTGATGGGTGAACGAGACTCGGTGCAAGTTAGGACATGGGCAGCAGAATTTTGGATGAACTCAAGTTTACGGAGGGTACAAGATGGGAGGCCAACCAAGAAAAAATTGGAATAGTCAAGTCTAGAGGTAACAAAGGCATGAATGAGGGTATCAGCAGCAGATGAACTGATGCAGGGGCAGAGACCAGTAAGATTACATTTTTGATGATGTCGCCAAGGGGCAGCATGTAGTTGAGAAATAGGAGGAGACCAAGGATAGATCCTTGGGGGACCAGAGGTTCTTGTGCAGGAGCGGGAAGAGAAGCCATTGTAAAAGATTCTCTGGCTATGACTGGATAAGAATGTAATCCGGCGAGTGCGGTCCCACCCAGCTCGGCAAAGGAGAGGTGTTGGAGGAGGATGGAGTGGTCCACCATGTCAAAGGGTGCAGACAGGCCCAGAACGATGAGGCGGGATAGTTCACCACAGCTAAATATACTTTCCAGTCACACTTCAGCTGGTTGATACACGAACATATTTCACCTGTCATGATTGGTCACAGACTGGTACAAAAATAGAACCGCTGTACTGCCCTCTACCCTTGCATAAAGGGCAGACAGAGGGGAGGGCGGTCAAGACTGGGAGAAAAATCAAGGATCACCAAGAAAGCTCAAGAAAAGTCTCCCGACAGGCTGTTAAACTAAAGATCAAAGCGGGATATTGAACTGCTGATTGTAAGAAGCCCCGTGACGGACAGACGGGAATATCACTGCTAACACTTCAGATAAGATTCCTGCAACCATGAGCTTGGTTGCATTCTTTCGTTAATAGATAAAGTCAAACTGTAAAGAGCTTTATAAAATGCAAATGCCAATATAAATTATGGGGCAGCAAAGATTTCGGTTTTAGCATTGCGCACAAAAAAATAAGCAGGCTTTCTGCGATCAAGATATCCTAAATTTACTCCTAATTTTAGCGAGTGGTCAGATGCTGCTGTGTATCCACGTACACACACCAAATAAGCACAAAACGTCTCTCTGGTCCGCTGCATGAGAACCCGGTCTCGGTAAAGCCCATGTTTGCCTTTCCACCGTGTGCAGGAGGTTGTGTATATCTGCTGTGCTTACATCGACTTATACCCAGAGGTCAGCGCCAGACCCCGCAGCTTCTGCTTCTGTTTTCTAGCTCATGTTAACACACATTGGAAATCCAAGACGGTCACAGGATAGCCTAATGAGAGTTAGAAAACATTCCAGTTAAAATCTACTAAGCATTTTTGTCGTGTCACTGTGTGCTTATGCGACTGTATGCATTGGTTTATAATATGTGCAGCACACCGATTATTGCCAGTATTGAACGGTCACTGTCAGTATTATTCAGTATTTCATGTAAAATAGCTTCCTGGTGAGATAGAGCCGAGTATATATTTTCATAACCCTTGTTTACCCGCGTTCCTGTTACGTAAGACAAACACCGTCAACAGCTTGAAACATGAGGCAAGGACTGTACAGCCCTGATAAACTACTTGAGGGAAAGCTGCTTGCCAAACTCGTTATTTAGGGGAGAAGTGTGTGTTATTGTTGTCATCCTGACTGGCCCGTAGTTGCTGGGTTTATCCCCCTCCCCCTTTTTGAATATTTTCAATCCTATTTCAATTTCTATCCTTAATTTCCCTGGGCAACTTCGGATGTGTCCCATTTGGACGGGGTGACTTTTGCACTTTGACCTCTACCAACCTTTTAAGTGCCTCCTCTTTATTTTTATCCTATACAAAATATGGACCTGTCATTAGTTTTCACATTTTAGAATAGCTTAGTCTGAAAGCCAAAATTCATCTTGAAGACGTTGCAAGAATATTTCCCCTTTAAGAAACACTTTGAGAACATCCTCTTATTTTCTGGTTTTGTGAAAGAGGCTTGGTGAATCTAGCCCTACTTCTCTCCTTCAATTCCCCCTTCAAATCTAAAGCTGGTACATCACTTGTTAATGTTGAACCCATGAACTGATGTCAACTTAAATGTCTACGAGAAAAACAGGCACTCTGTTGGCAGAATAGATGAGTTTACAGGATTCAGGCACTTGTAATTGAGCATCTAAGTTGGCTTGAGGACAAAATGATGCTTCAACTTCATAAAAATTCCCTGCTTAGAGCAGTTTGTGAATTTCATTTGAAGCAGGAAATTAATTTCTCTCTGTCTTATTCATCTCTGCATGACTCCGATCAGGATTCAGGAATAAAAGCTCCGCTGTTCAGATACTAAAAGAGCTCTGATGTCTGTCCATTGAATTAAATGTCTTGCATCTAGCAGGAGTCTGTCACATTTCAAAATATCACATATGCAAAGTGTCTGGCATGCTTACCACCTGATTGGCTGAAGTAACTTTTACCTGTTAAGATAACCATGCTGATTGGCTCAAATATAGGCAGGTTCAAGCCTACCTTCTTTCAATGGCCTGGGGCATGGGTTTTGCTTCACTTCCAGAATTAGCTCCATCTTCACTCCCAATAGTTCCCAGGCTCCATCCATGGGTGAGGCATCAGTACCCCACACTACAGTTTTGTAAATACATGACTGAGCCCTGTAATTTCCTGCACCTTCCAGGCCTAAGGTGAGTATGAACCCCATCACTGCCTCCCAATAAATTATGGCACAGGACAAGTACTTGAAGGTGAACACAAAGTAGAAAGTGTTCCCCACTGCTATGCAAGTCTATTTAGGTGTATATTCTAATAGGACCGTAATGCATATTGGGGTCTATTTATACTTACAGAAATCTTGAGAGAGAACAGCATTAAGCCTCATAGTAATGTTAATGTGGCAGAGGCAATGTAATGCTGACACAGGTTGAGCCTTACTGTTCCTATTGGATTCACTGTCTAATGAGAGACCAGTCAACCAACTGTCAAAATACTACATATTAGTTTATTGAGAAAAATAAGACATTATATTCAGTCATCATCAATTAAGAGTCTTTTTTAAAGATTTAACTCCACCCACCTCCAAATTCATAATCACCAATGATTTGGCACAGACCAGCTGTTTCAGATAGAAATCATGATTCATCAGTTCCAAATATTGGTACCATCTTTTGTCAGCCTGGCTCAGTGGTAGCATTCTCACCACTGAGTCACAGGCTGTGGGTTCAAGTCTCACTCCAGGACCTGAGTAAATAATCTAAACTGACAGTTCAGTGTAGTACTGCAGGAGAGTTTTATTGTTGGAGGTGCTGTCTTTTGGATGAGATGTTAAGTCAAGGCTCTGCCCATCTGTTCAGATGAATGTAAAGGATTCCATGTTATTATTCAAAGAGCAGAGAGTCGTTCTTCAACCAGCACCATCAAAAGCTATTAGCTGGTCAATTATCTCACTGCTGGGACCTTGGGCACAAATTGGTGGCTCTAGTTGCCTACATAACAACGGTGGATGTACTTAAAAAGAGTAATTTATTGCATATGAAATGCTTTGCGATGTCCTGCGGGCATGAAAGGTGCTATATAAATCAGATTCTTTCTTTATAACTTCAAGTTTCCTTGAGCCCTTCTAAAGTTTGTCATTTTTGTTATTTGATAAGGTACTGAATTTCTTTGATTATTACTGTTTGTTCAGATTAATGTCAAAAGAATGCTGTGCCATTCACTGGGAAAAATTGCAATAAGCTGTTTAAATGGTGCAGGATGCACAGTCTCTATGGAATAAGTAACTCCAGTGTCACACATTTCCACTCTAAAAGGAGCTTCAGAGAAAATGTCAAGGATCATGTCCTTTTGGAATTGTTGCCAATAAACACAAGTCACGTTGTAGCTGAAGTTAATTTTGAACACACAAACAAAATTAATTTAACCTGAGGGTCATGGCATTCCATGACTTTATGTACTGTTACAAAGTGATAAACATACCAAAATATATTGTCCTCATTTCCTCCTGAACATATGATTAATTATGTCACTGTGATATAACTATCAGGCTATATCAAATATCCTCTCATTGCCCATGTGTTTAAGTAGCAAGATGTTTAGCATTATTAAATGGCACATTTAGCAATTGGTGAAATGAAAAACTAGTGCTGACGCACTCAACTTAAAGCAATTAAAACAAACAAACCTGCTTCTACCATTGTGGTCCAGCTCCATCATTTGTTTTATCTAATTTCCCAATTTCCTGGTCCATCAAAACAGTCAGTTTCTTAAATTGTCTGCAGACTGCCTGTTTTCTAATGTGAATGGAGCAGTAGACAGATGTAGGTAGACAATCTCCTTAAATAACATATACAGAAAGATCATAGGAGGCAATTTTCCCGGGGTTCTTTGGACTCAGTAGAATGCTAGGCTCGTGTGTTTCTGGATTTTCTTCTGTCAATGGCAGATGTTATGGCACTTTGCGGCAGGATCCGAACATAATGGCTTTGGTCTCCCCAATATTTAATTGGAGGAAATTGCGGCTCATCTGATGTCGGACAAGCAGTCTGACAACACAAAGACATGGGAAGGGGTCAAGAGAGGTCATGGTGAGGTAGAGCTGGTGGTCACCAGTATACATGGGAACCTGACTTCTTTTCTTCAGATGATATGGGGCAGCATGCAAATGAGAAATAGGAGAGGGCCAAGGATAAAGCTGTTATGTATGTAACCCTTGGCAACCTGTATCACACCACCACCAGAGGGCCTACCTGTTGGAGTCCCAAGGGATCCCAGCATCCCTTGGGAGCACTGTTTATAAGCAGGCCTCCCACGCTGAACCAACACTCTGGAGTTTAATTAAAGGAGCTAAGGTCACACTTACTCATTGCATGCAGTACTCAGTTGTATCACTATATTATGAGCGTAACAATTAGCCACGAGATAACGAACAACCACGCGAAAATGCAAAGAACTGTTGGTAACCTGGAGAAATTCTCAGAAGGGGACAATTGGGAGGCCTTCGTGGAGCGACTCGACCAATACTTTGTGGCCAACGAGCTGGAAGGAGACGAGAACGCTGTCAAACAAAGGGCGATCCTCCTTACAGTCTGTGGGGCAACAACCTATGGCCCCATGAAGAATCTCCTAACTCCGGTGAAACCAACGACCAAATCTTATGAAGACCTGTGTACGCTGGTCCGGGAGCATCTAAATTCGAAGGAAAGCATTTTGATGGCAAGATGTCAGTTCTACACGTATCAACGGTCTGAAGGTGAGGAAGTGGCGAGCTACATCGCCAAACTAAGGCGCCTTGCAGGACATTGTGAATTCGATGGATTCCTTGAACAAATACAAAGAGACTTTTTTGTGCGTGGCATTGGCCATGAGGTTATCCTTCGCAAACTATTGACTGTTGATACACCGAATCTGAGCAAAGCCATAATGATCTCCAGGCATTTATGTCCACCAGCGATAAGATCAAACAAATTTTGCAGCATAAAGAGGTTTCGGCTAGTACTATACACAAACAAACATCGTTTCCAAGCAGGAATGCATATGGCAGAACATACACGCTGGCAGCTGCACTACCTCAGATGACCCAGAGTCCGCCATCAATCATTAATGCGAGGCAGTTAACACCTTGTTGGCGCTGTGAAGGTGATCATCGAGCCCATCAATGCCGCTTCAAACACTATGCGTGCAAAGGCTGTAAAACAATAGGACACCTCCAGCGAATGTGCAGACGAGCTGCAAACCCTGCAAACCACCATGTTGCTGAGGAAGATCGATCCATGGTGGATCAGGCTGAACTAGAGACTCGAAGTGAGAAGCAGAAGTGTACGGGGTACACACCTTCAGCACGAAATGTTCACCGATTATGTTAAAAGTTGAACTGAACAAAATTCCAGTATCCATGGAATTGGACACAGGTGCGAGTCAGTCTATAATGAGCAAAAAGGTCTTCGACAGGCTGTGGAGCAACAAGGCACACAGGCCCAAGCTTAGCCACATTCACACCAAGCTAAAAACACACCAAAGAGCTGATCCCTGTAATTGGCAGCGCAGAAGTAAAAGTCTCCTATGATGGAGCAGTGCATGAACTCCCACTATGGACTGTGCCAGGGGATGGCCCCACACTGTTCGGCAGAAGCTGGCTGGGAAAAATCCGCTGGAACTGGGATGACATCCGAGCGCTTTCATCCGTCGATGACGCCTCATGTGCCCAGGTTCTGAGCAGATTCCCGTCGTTGTTTGAGCCAGGCATTGGAAGTTTCTCGGGGGCGAAGGTGCAGATTCACTTGGTTCCCAATACACGGCCCATCCACCACAAGGCACGTGAGGTACCATATATGATGCGAGAGAAAGTGGAAATTGAGCTGGACAGGCTGCAGCGAGAAGGCATCATCGCGACGGCGGAGTTCAACGAGTGGGTCAGTCCGATTGTTCCAGTTCTCAAAGGCGACGGCATGTCAGATCAGGACCTGGACCAGCCAGGATCCTTTACTATCCCTGGTAAAAAAAAACTGTGTCCTCCATGGGTGCTGGTCCAGCATCCCAGTGGAAATGCAGGAAGAGATCAAGCCATTCCAGAGGCGCAAAGACAAAATGTCCATACAGGCGGACTGTCTTTTGTGGAGTAATCGCGTGGTTTTGCCCAAGAAAGGCAGGGAAATGTTCATACGCGACCTACACAGTACCCACCCAGGCATAGTAATGATGAAAGCTATAGCCAGATCCCATGTGTGGTGGCCCGGCATCGACGCAGATTTGGAGTCTTGCATACGCCAATGCAACACTTGCTCTCAATTGAGCAATGCACCCAGAGAGGCACCGCTAAGTTTGTGATCAAGGCCCTCCAAAACATGGCCTAGGATCCACGTTCACTTCGCTGGCCCATTTCTAGGCAAAATGTTCTTGGTTGTTGTGGATGCTTATTCAAAATGGATTGAATGTGTAATAATGTCTGTAAGCACATCCACCGTCACCATCGAAAGCCTACAAGCCATGTTTGCCACACACGGCCTGCAAGATGTCCTTGTCAGCGACAATGGGCCGTGTTTCAGCAGTGCTGAATTCAAGGAATTCATGACCCGCAATGGGATCAAGCACGTCACACCTGCTCCATTCAAGCCCGCATCCATTGGCCAGGCAGAACGGGCAGTTCAAAACATCAAGCAAAGGAAGGCTCCCTGCAGACATGCCTGTCCTGAGTCCTGCTCAGCTACCACACCAGACCCCACTCGGTCACTGGGGTTCCCCCAGCCGAGCTGCTCGTGAAAAGGGCGCGCAAAACAAGGCTCTCTCTTGTCCACCCTGATCTCCATGATCATGTTGAGGGCAGGCGGCATCAACAAAGCATGTACCATGATCGCGCAAACTTGTCATGCGATATTGAAGTCAATGACCCTGTATTTGTACTCAACTATGGACATGGTCCCAAATGGCTTGCTGGCACGGTCATAGCCAAAGAGGGGAGTAGGGTGTTTCAGGTCAAATTGGCCAATGGACTAACGTGCAGAAAGCATTTGAACCAAACCAAATTGCAGTTCACAAACAGCCACGAGCAACCCGAAGAGGACACCGCCAACTTCGACCCTCCAATACACACACACAAGTGGCAACCGACATCACAGTTGACCATGAAGCTGAACTCACCATCCCCAGCAGCCCGGCAAGACCAGCTGCCCAGCAGCCCAACAAAGAACCAACCAATTCACCAACAACTGCATTTGTACTGAGACGATTGACAAGGGAGCGAAAAGCCCCAGATTATCTTATCCTGTAAATAAGTGTACTATTGACTTTGGGAGGGAGTGATGTTATGTATGTAAGCCTTGGCAACTTGTATCACACCACCACTAGAAGGCCTACCTGCTGGGATCCCTTGGGAGCATTGTATATAAGCAGGCCTCCCATGCTGTAAAAACACTCCAGAGTTTAATTAAAGGAGCTAAGGTCACACTTCCTCATTACTCACAGTGCTCAGTTGTATCACTTTATTATGAGCGCAACAAAATCCTTGGAGGACGCCAGAGGTAATGGTGCAGGGATGGGAAGAGATGCAATTTCAGGGGATTCTCTAATTATGACTGGATAGGTAAGAGTGGAATGGGCTAGGGCAGTCCCACTCAGCTGAACAATGGAGTAGAGTCATTGGAGGAGGATGCTGGAGGAGAACTACAGGGCTATTGACCAACTGCTGTGATTGGTCATATAAATTTGATGTTCTACTATGGTCTTGGCTTTGATACTGAATATATGCTACTGTAACTGTCTGGTGTAGGATTATAAAAGCAAGCTAATTTTGCTGTCAGAATTCTAGTTAGCAAGAATGTATGTCATAAATTCTTTCCTATCATTCACAATCTATTTTTATGAGTAACATTGTGCCTCTATTCTCTAGGCGATGCAACATTTCAAATAATTACAGCAAGGGGGGAGTTTGAATTTCATTTCAAACTTGAAGTGAATTGCTTGTTTCAGATTAATTTATGACAATCCAAATTTTGCATAGTCCAATTAATTTGGAATTTGCTTGTCTCTTTTAAATTGGCACTGTGTATATGCAGAGAATACAATAGGCCTTGCTGTGCTAAACTTCCTCACCACAAGGTGGATGACAGATAAAAATGTGACAATTGTGATTGGACCATGGAAACCCTTGATTCAAAAAATATATAAAAGTAACAACTTGCATTTATATAAAGAAAGACTTACATTTATATAGCGCCTTTCACGGCCACCAAACGCCTCAAAGTGTTTTACAGACAATTAAGTACTTTTTGAAGTGTAGTCACTGTTGTAATGTGAGAAATGGTGACTTTAACACAGTTAAACAACCCAAGGCACTTCATAGGAGTGTTATAAAACAAAGTTTATATTAGGACTGAAGAGGTAGGTTTTAAGGTGCTTCTTAAAGGAGAAAAGAGAAGTAGAGAAGTGGAGAGGTTTAGGGATGGAATTCCAGAGCTTCGGGCCTAAGCAGCACAAGGCACAGCCACCAATGGTGGAGCGATTAAAATCGGGGATGCTGAAGAGGCCAGAATTTGAGGAGTGCAGATATCTCGGAGGGTTGTAGGGGTAGAGGAGATTACAGAGATAGGGAGAAGCAGGGCTTGGAGCGATTTCAAAACAAGGATGAGAATTTTAAAATCAAGGCGTTGCTTAACCAGGAGTACTGTTTAATTCACTGTTTAAAGATGTGGTACAATGGGTCCATGGTCTGATACTGTGTTATCCCCGTGGCTGGGTGAAGTGTGTGGTTATAGAGGAGATGGTAGGTGTAATCGACTTTGGTTGGCAAACTGATCAATCTGTATCTGATCCCAGTTCCTTTGGAGGGATAGGGAAGAGGGTGCAGACATTCACTTGTGAGCCAGGAAGACTCATACCGATTTCTGGCTGCTAATTCGCACAGTAATCCACGGGAAGGTGCCACAATGTTACAGCTCCAAGACTATAACAACAACAACTTGTATTTATATAGAGCCTTTAATTTAGTAAAACGTCCCAAGGTGCTTCACAAGAGTGTTTTAAGACAAAACAAATAAATTTGACACCGAGCCACATAAGCAGATGAAAGCACGTATGTTTTAAGGAGCATCTTAAAAGGAGGAAAGAGAGGTAGAGAGAATTAAGGAGAGAGTTCTAGAGCTTGGGGCCCAGGCAGCTGAAGGCACGGCCACCATTGGTTGAGCAGTTATAATCAGGGATGCTCAAGAGGGCAGAATTTGAGGAGCGCAGACATGGGCGGCGTGTTGTGAAGCTGAAAGAGATTACAAAAATAGGGAAGGGGGAGGCCATGGAGGGATTTGTAAACAAGGATGAGAATTTTAAAATCTAGGAGTTGCTTAACCTGGAGCCAATGTAGGTCAGCGAGCACAGGGGTGATGAGTGAGAAGGACTTGGTGCGAGTTAGGACACAGGCTGCCGAGTTTTGGAAGATGACAACGTATTAGCAATCTCTAACTGGACACGTCTGGCTAATGTAACCTGTCCCAGATCTTGCAGCGCAGTAAATAGAATAAACACACCGTATTAAGCAATCCAAAATAATCACATGTAGCCACCAGACAAATTAGATCGCGTTGATTTCTCCCGAACCTCCCAGATTTTTTGCAACAGAACTGCACATAAATGGAAAGGAATGCAATACAAAAACAAACCTTGGCGAGCACTGGCTTTTTACAGCTTGTGTATTTCTCCATCCACAGCCTCCTGACGCTGCGGGAGAATGGCCACGGGAGTCACTTCCACCCGGGACTCGGGCCGCACGTTTGGCCAAGAGGAGTTCAGCCTGTACAGCGGCCTGAGTGAAGAGGAGCTCATTCAGATGGCGGTCGAGCAAAGCCTGACGATGTCTTCTGCCGCGGGCCAGCCTCCCAGTTCGATGGTGCAGACTCATCCCAGGGCCCGAGATCAGCTCCCGGTGAATCCGCCAACGATTCAGAACCTCGCCCCACAGCCCTGTGCCAAGAGCAGGTGGGTGTCGGACACAGTGCACGCGTGCTTCGGACTTGACAGCGTCGGGGACCAACCAGAGCAATACACACACACATACTTCAGGCTGAGAGCCCCGGAGACCAGTTCATCCAGCACTCGCCAGCCTCAGGCTAAAAGCCCCAGGGGCCATGTTAGGATGTTGGGTCGCATCCCTAGGGCAAAACTAGGCCAGGACACGATTGCACCAAGCAGGCAGGCGGCCAGTCAGTGACTGTGTATGTGAGCAGGCAACCATACCCAGTAAAGCCAATAGTAACAGAAATAAAGTACCTTGGCAGAAAGTGAACTCTTGATATGTCTCTATCTACTTATCAAACTCATATCTGTATCAGACTGGCTACTAATTTTGTTTAATTCATCACTTATTTACTAATAACGTTTAATGTGAAAAGCATGCCAGATTTATAAACGAAATACTGATATAGTACTATCTAAAAGCATTAGAGGATAATGGAGTGTATTATTTAGCTAAGTGGTGTTAGTAACTGCAGGTGGAACTACCGGTGTCCTGCGGGAAGGAGGGGTCACTGACATTTTGCAGAACACAGTTGTGGCCGGTTTGAGGGAGGGGGTTGAGCCAGTGCCCGGGGCGCCAGCCTGTTCTTTGTCTCTTCCACTGTGTTTCCAGCACTTTAGTTTTCATTTCAGACCTGAATCCGCTTCACTGTTTCGACTAATTATATCGTGTTTCTTTAACATCTCCCGGAGTCAATCTTACCCAATCTCTAACAACCTTCTGTTTTTTTTATTTTAAGCTGGTCATTCAACCCATGAACTCTCTGTGATTAGAATATGGCTTCTTTATTCCGTCCCCTCCGCTTTCTGATCCCATCAATATGTTTGTTTATCCTTCGTTTGTCAATCTATCTCAAACCTCACCCTGTCCACCCCACACACGCTCTGTGATCTGCTGTGCATTTTCAGTGCTTTTCTATTTTTGTTTCAATATTTGCAGATTTGTTTTTAGCTTTTTAGTTACACTTTGGTTTGGGATCACGTTTTTTAAAATAAATAATAGGTCACTATAGGTAGGTCTCAAGATGATACCATAAGTCAAATTGCCATGGTAGTGAATTGAAGTTCCAGGAACCTTTTGGAGTTTGGGTTTCCTTGCCTGAGCCCACCAGTTGGCTCTGAGATTGATGTGCCCCTTCCTTCTGAAGGCGCTTTCTCTCTATTGTCTTATATGGTCAAATAGTCCCTCAGCGTCTCCGAAGCCAAAAATAAACACGTGCGAGAGCAGATTGGAGCCCAGCTGCTCACATTGACTCAAAAAAAGGAGACTGCGGGGAAAATGACTGGCTTCTCTTATTCTGAATATTTTTCACTGTTTCACTCCCGTCCTGCTCCCAGGTCGCCTGTGACCAGCAATGCTCCCACAGCGAACCCTCCGAGAAGAACCTTATACAGAAGGTACGATGGAAGTCTGTTTCCAATCTCCAAGCCAGCGTAAGTGTGTGTGTCTTTGTTTATAGCCCCGTGATGCTCTTGTTTATTGAAGAAATGGGGAAGGGGGGGGGGGGGGTCGTTCTCCCCGTCCCTTTAAAAACTGGAACGGAAACAACTCCCAAGAAACAGATAGTTAAAACAAATAACTGGAGATCATTGAGATTTAACGGTGGGAAAATAGATTATAAGAAACTGGTTTAGTTTATGAAAATACAGTAGATGTCAGTACAGCAAGTAGTCTTACAATTGGACTATCGCCTTTACCACGATTACTTCAGTCAAGATTCAGACTCTAAACCTCTCCTAAACTTAATCTGCATCCAAACCTTGCCATTAAATAACACGATACAATAAGGAAGATGGGGAAACAATGGAACAGTACTTCACAGCGGATCGGCCCAGTGCCAGTCTCGGGTCCAGGGACAGAGAGAGAAAGCTGAGGGAGGAACTAACCGTGGGTTTAAAGCTAGTGGCAGAAATGTTCATTTCCTCTTTGGTTTATTTTGCGCGGTTCCCTTGCTCTCGCCGCACTTGCGGAGACATCGAGCGACGACCTGGCCCCCAATGAATGACATTGGTCCTGTGGAAAGGACAAGGGGCGCTCGCAAAGCCTCTCAGCCAATCAGAAAGCATCGCTATGTGGCCCCACAATTTAGTAAGTCGGGGTCCAGCAAAATATCCCGAGGGCCCGCGTTATTCATTTCAACAATGCGGTCTTTGTCCAGAAGTAATTATTGAATGATTGAATAAGTCTCTTTAAACTGTTGGAATATTTTAGCGGGCATGTCCATTTCTGATGTCTAGTTGCATATTACATCTAGCCGGTTTTTAATCTAGGGAGCTTGATCCAATAATCCTTGCGATAAGCAATGGTGATGAAGAAACCTTGTCAAATATGATCAAATCCGGAAAAAATCTTTCTGTGCCAAATACGCAAGGCTGGATCCCTCTGCACGAAGCTGCCTTTTACAACAAACCGGGCTGTGTGAAATTGCTGCTAAAAGGTCAGTAAATGATTGGATAGGAACGAGTATACTGCACAGTATAAAAGGTTAAACTGCATGCTATGTACGTTGTCTGTGGGCCATTCGTGTAATGAAGGGGTTGTGATACTTAGTTTAGTTTGGGGAAACTGGTTGTAGTTGTTCAAGGTCAGTCATCTCAGCCCCAGTGTCCTAGGCCCAACCATCTTCAGTTGCTTCATCAACGACCATCCCTCCATCATAAGGTTAGAAGTGGGGATGTTCGCTGATAATTGCACAGTGTTCAGTTCCATTCGCAATTCCTCAGATAATGGAGCATTCTGTGCCCGCATGCACAAGACCTGGACAACATTCAGGCTTGGGCTGATAAGTGGCAAGTAACATTCAAGCCACACAAGTGCCAGGCAATGACTATCTCCAGCAAGCAAGAGTCTAACCACCATGTCTTGACATTCAACGGCATTACCATCAACATCCTGGGGGGTCGCCATTGATCAGAAACTTAACTGGACCAGCCACAAGAGCAGGTCAGATGCTATGTATTCTGCGGTGAATATCTCACCTTCTGACTCCCCAAAGCCTTTCCACCATCTACAAGGCACAAGTCAGGAGTGTGATGGAATACTCTCCACTTGCCTGGATGAGTGCAGCTCCAACAACACTCAAGAAGCTTGACACCATCCAGAACAAAGCAGCCTGCTTAATTGGCACCCCATCCACCACCTTCAATAACCACCGGCTCACCGTGGCTGCAGTGTGTACCATTTATAAGATGCACTGCAGCAAGTCACCAAGGCGTCTTCGGCAGCACCTCCCAAACCCGCTACCTCTACCACCTAGAAGGACAAGGGCAGCAGGCACATGGAAACACCATCACCTGCAAGTTCCCCTCCAAGTTACACACCATCCTGACTTGGAAATATATCGCTGTTCTTTCATCGTCGCTGGGTCAAAGTCCTGGAACTCCCTCCCTAGCAGCACTGTGGGAGTACCTTCACCACCACCTTCTCAAGGGCAATTAGGGCTGGGCAATAAATGCTGGCCCCGCCAGCGATTCCCACATCCCAGGAACAATTTTTTTTTAAATGACCTTGGCTATGCAGGTGCTGGGAAATGGTACTTATCCAGTCATTTGTTCTGTTGTACATTTTATAGGACACTAAATGCACCAAATTTTCTCAAGGATATAACCTTGTATCGTAAATGTTGCCATTTTCCGATATCTTTAGGCAGTTTTGGTTTATTACTGGTAATGTTGTTACTTGCCACCAGTGCAGGTAGCTCCTCTAGCAACTCATTTACTGATAAACACAACTATCAATTTGAATTATTGTAACATAATGTTTGATGCACTGCGGCTTTTTTGCTGAGTTGCCTTTACATAGAAAGCATAGAAAATAGGTGCAGGAGTAGGCCATTCGGCCCTTCGAGCCACTATTCAATGAGTTCATGGCTGAACATGCAACTTCAGTACCCCATTCCTGCTTTCTCGCCATACCCCTTCATCCTCCTAGTAGTAAGGACTATATCTAACTCCTTTTTAAATATATTTAGTTAATTGGCCTCAACAACTTTCTGTGGTAGAGAATTCCACAGGTTCACCACTCTCTGGGTGAAGAAGTTTCTCCTCATCTCGATCCTAAATGGCTTACCCCTTATCCTTAGACTGTGAGCCCTGGTTCTGGATTTCCCCAACATTGGGAATATTCTTTCTGCATCTAACCTGTCTAAACCCATTAGAATTTTAAACGTTTCTGTGAGATCCCCTCTTATTCTTCTGAACTCCAGTGAATACAAGCCCAGTTGATCCAGTCTTTCTTGATATGTCAGTCCCGCCATCCCGGGAATCAGTCTGGTGAACCTTCGCTGCACTCGCTCAATAGCAAGAATGTCCTTCCTTAAGTTAGGAGACTAAAACTGTACACAATACTCCAGGTGTGGCCTCACCAAGGCCCTGTACAACTGTAGTAACACCTCCATGCCCCTGTACTCAAATCCCCTTGCTATGAAGGCCAACATGCCATTTGCTTTCTTAACCGCCTGCTGTACCTGCATGCAAACCTTCAATGACTGATGTACCATGACACCCAGGTCTTGTTGCACCTCCCCTTTTCCTAATCTGTCACCATTCAGATAATAGTCTGTCTCTCTGTTTTTACCACCAAAGTGGATAACCTCACATTTATCCACATTATACATCATCTGCCATGCATTTGCCCACTCACCTAACCTATCCAAGTCACTCTGCAGCCTCCTCGCAGCTCACATTGCCACCCAACTTAGTGTCATCCGCAAATTTGGAGATACTACATTTAATCCCCTCGTCTAAATCATTAATGTACAATGTAAACAGCAGGAGCCCCAGCACAGAACCTTGCGGTACCCCACTAGTCACTGCCTGCCATTCTGAAAAGTACCCAATTACTCCTACTCTTTGCTTCCTGTCTGACAACCAGTTCTCAATCCACGTCAGCACACTACCCCCAATCCCATGTGCTTTAACTTTGCACATTAATCTCTTGTGTGGGACCTTGTCGAAAGCCTTCTGAAAGTCCAAATACACCACATCAACTGGTTCTCCTTTGTCCACTCTACTGGAAACATCCTCAAAAAATTCCAGAAGATTTGTATTACTTTAATATTACTTCTTTTTCTGTTGCTCCTACTGTTGAAAATCTCAGGAGGGCCTAAGATGGGTTGCAAGAATAATTCATTAAATATGCCGATGCTCAGTAGTTTGATCAGTTACAAACTAGGAAGGCCCTGACTCTTGGGTTCAATTCCTGGTCTGAGCTGATTCAACTAATGATACCAGTTGGGGCTACTATTGGCCTCAGTGCATCCAGTGTCAGTAGTGGTTCAGTGAGCTGCACTCTTGCTTCTGAGTCAGAAGGTTGTGGGTCCAGAGACTTAAGCACAGAAATCTACACTGACACTCCAGTGCAGTGCTGAGGGACTGCTGCACCGTCAGAGGTGCCTTCGTTTGGATAAGGCGTTAAACCATCTGCTCTCTCAAATGGATGTAAAAGGTCCAATGGCACTGTATCAAAGAGCAGGGGAGTTATTCCTGAAGCCCTCACCATTATTTATCTCTCAATTGACATCACTAAAACAGATTATCTTGTCACTATTACATTGCTGTTTGTGGGAGCTTGCTGTGTGCAAATTGGCTGCTGTGTTTCCTACATTCCAACAGTGATGATACTTTAAAAGTACTTCATTATCTGTAAAGCACTTTGGGATGTCCTGAGGTTGTAAAAGGCGCTGTATAAATGTAAGTCCTTCTTCTTCTAGGGAATGGGAAAACCAGCCATGAGTTCCCATGTCTGGTCACTATTCAGTGATCCCTACTGGAAATGTGTGTGTTTAAATGGCAGAGAAGGACAGAATCATGCTCAGCTGAGAATGCTCTCAATGAAGAAGGGTCACTTAGAATCATAGAAACTTACAGCGCAGAAGGGAGCCATTTGGCCAGTCGTGCCTGTGCCGGCTCTTTGGGAGAGCTGTCGAATTTAGTCCCACACCCCAGCTTTTTCCCCATGACCCTACAAATTGGTCCTGTAGAGGAGATACCAAAGAACATTTTAAATCTGTAGTACTGTAGCCCAGAGTCAATGCCTTCAGGAAAGAAAAGGAGCGAAGTGCAGAAACATATATTTAAAAATACGCTGAAGAAGGTAAGAGAGAGACATCACATACAAGGCAGAACTAAATAGGTGATAAAAGAATGTTGGGACTTTGAGAGCAACTTGACAAACAATTGCTGAGGATACACAGAAAGAACAAAAGCCCTCTGTATATTTCATACAAAGAAGGTAGGCGATCAGCCATGATCTTATTGAATGGCGGAGTAGGCTCGAAGGGCCAAATGGCCTACTCCTGCTCCTATTTCTTTTCTTCTTATGTTCTTAAAACTAGTAGATCTCTAGTGGTATAGTTCACAAGTGGTTTGGGGCTTGGGGAATAGCATTCCATATATAGAATCGTAGAATAGTACAACACAGAAGGAGGCTATTCAGCCCATCGAGTCTGGCCAGCTCTTTTGAAGAGTAATCAAGTTAGTCCCACTCATAAGAACATAAAAAATTGGAGCAGGTGTAGGCCATTTGGGCCTTCAAGCTTTCACCACCAGGCTCATCTGCTCCCACTGCCCACATCCCTGATCTTTCCCCATATTCCGGCAAATTTTTCTCCTGTTACCTGAACTGAGCTTTGTTTCTCCTCAGAATCTAATAGTTTGTGTCAGCATGGCTCATTGGTAGCTCTCTCACCCCTGAGTCAGAAGGTTGTGATTTCAAGGACTTGAGCGCATAATCTGGGCTGACATTGTAATGCAGTACTGAGGGAGTGCTGCATGTGTGTTATGTTTCAGATAAGACATTAAACCAAGGCCCAATCTATCTATTCAGATGGATGTAAAAGATTCCATGACTTTTTTGAAGAAGAGTTGGGAGTTCTCAATGTTCTGGCCAACATTTATCCCCCAATCAAACTACAAAAACAGACTAACTTGTCATTCATTTCATTGCTGTTTATGGGACCTTGTTGTATGAAAAATGGCTGCAGCATTTGTCTACAAACTCTATTGATGTTGTTTGAGTGTTTGATGCTTTCTGGACAGTTAACATTTGGGGGTGGAGGGAAGCTTCATAAAGGCTGTCACTTTTAGTTGTATCTCAGAGACACCTGATATGCAGGGTCATGTCAAGAGTTTGGGGACTCTTAAAGACCAGCTCTGTGGTTCCCCTTATGTCTCTGTTAATCATTCATTTTCTCTCTGTAATTCTGTCTCTGTCTCAGTTTTAAATTGTTTCAGTCTTTCATTATTTCTCTCTTACTGTCTCTCTCTTACTCTTTCGCTCGCACTTTCTTCCTGTGCTTGTCACTCTCTTTTGCTCCCTATGTTTATCTCTGTTAAACTGCCCCTGTTATCCTCTCTTTCCTCTGTATTTCTCTCTTTACTTCTGTCATCCAGATCAGATTCACGGGAGCAGATAGGTGGAAGAGAGGCAAGCATATGGAGGGCAGGCAGTGATGGTATCATCAGTGAGCATATGGCTTTGATCTGTTGCACATAGGCGTATGTTCTTCACATTGGCTTTAGGATGTTGGGCCAGAGTTGTAGGTGATTGCAGGGTTACCTGCTAACTGGCTGAGGCTGTTTATTGTGCTTCGAAAGGCGAAACACTGGAGCAATTGGATCGTGAATGAGGACATTTATTTTTACAGGCATATAATAGATGGCTGTATTTCAGAGAATTTTTTGCTAAAATGTGTTTGAGCAGAATTTTATCTTGCATTATGATTGGGCAGATATTTCTGCAGAATATGATTAGTGACGAGCAAAAGTAGAAAATAACTGATTAGAAAGAGGAAATAGATAGTGACTTGACCAAGAAAAAAATTGATGACACTAATGTCACGACATTTACAACAGACAGAAAACGTCTTTTTATGTAGCTAGAGAGGAAGAAAGACTAAAAGAGGGATAGAGAATGGACATTCAGATTCAATGCCCAAGATAAATATTGGTTCAGATTTATATGTGTATTTATGGCTGAAATGAGAGTGTAAGACTGATACTATTGTGTTGTGCAGTGATCTGATTGTGGTTGCAATTTTTAGTGTACTTTATACAATTAATTTTATTTTTAAAAAAGACAGTGGTACCTCTTCAATGCACCTCGAGTAGTGTCGAAGAGGAGATGAGGTCCACTGTAATAGCAAATAAATTACTTTATGAAATACTGGAAAAATGGCTACAAATATTGTGAGATTTGTCTACTTTGTACATTTGCAGGCTATTTTAGAGTAGTGATACTAACATTTAAAACTAGCATTGAGCCTCCAAGTTAAAAAAGTAAAAATCATCGTGCCAGATTGATTGGATGTTTTTAATTAATATTCTTCGTTTTCTAAGAAGGCTGCCAAATATTTTTAAATGAAGCTAAGAATAATTATAGTCTCTAACTGATAGGGTATGTCAGAGTCTTTAGTTGGCAGAGAAAATGCTTTGTAACCCTCAGGAGAATGTGGGAGAGCATTTCCATCGAGATGTTATCAAATAAAAAATGTTTATTACATGATAACGTGAGCAGATGTTTGCTATATTTTGCAACTTTGTTTCTTTAAGAATATTGTGTGACGATTGTAGAAGATATTTAAAGTTGGCTCCCGCTTCAAGATCTACCAGAGCTAAAAGAAAGTTCAAATTCTCACGCAATAATTATCGTCCTTTAGATAAACAAACCATAAAACATGAAGTGATAAAAATATAAATGGAAAAAGAAAAATCACGGATGCTGGAAATCTGGAATAAAAATAATAAATGCTGGAACTCCTAGCCAGTCCATCAACATCTGACAGATTTGTTTTAGTTAGGCAAGGGTATTAAGGGGTATCATGGAACTAAGGCGGACAGAGAAGATACAGATCAGCCATGATCTAATTAAATGGTGGAACAAGCTCGAGATGCTGAATGGCAGACTCCTGTTCCTAAAGGTTAACATTTCAGGTATAGTATCAGAACAGATCAGGTTGAGGAAGCCCCTTAAATTAGACAAGAAAAATTCAGGACAAACGGGAGGTACAGATGAAAACGAGCTGTTAATGGGTTTTATAGCCAAAACGATTTTGCAACACTGGAAAGAAGTGTGAAGAGTTATACACTGTACAACTGTCATCCCAGCTAGAGGTACGCAGACCAAATCATTGGAAAGGCAGAGGGATGAATGAGACGTGGCTCTAAAAATGGAAGGGAAAACATATGAAATGGAGTAATAGGGGGAAAAGTAAGTAGAAAAATGCGGAATAGAATTAAAGTCTGATATGATTGAAATCATTGCTCAGCCGCAGAATGACCAAGAGGAAAATGAGATACTGTTCCTGAAGTTTGCGTTGAAATGTTTATATAGTTTTTTTTTCATAGCTTATCCTAGAACCGTAGACTGTCGGACACTAGCAGAGGAAACCGCTTTATACTTAGCAGCACGCAGGGGATACGTGGAGTGCATAACTTATTTACTGGAAGCAGGAGCAGAATGTGACATCACTAGTAAGACCAAAGAAACTCCGCTCTACAAAGGTAAAATAAAACTTGATGAAGTGTTACTGCTTGACCTCAGTTAACGTATTCTGCCAAATACTATACATTCCTGTATACAGATTATAGCTGCCGGGTATGGTAAATGCTTGAGAATTATATGGATTGAGCCAGGAGCGCACATTACAAAATTGTGCACACCCAGCTCACAATTTCCCAACCTAAAATCACGGTCTTGCAGTGTACACTTTTACAACATGCGCAACTGGACCAGGTCAGCAGAATCGTTACAAATAAACTATGCAATCTGATCCTGAAGCACTAAAATATATTCCAAATTTCCTGAGCACGTGCTTTAACTGTACAGTTACTTCTTTTAACAGCTTGTGAAAATAAAAATTTGGAAGTTGTTAAACTTCTGTTAAAATATCACGCCGATGTGAATCACCGCTGCAACCGTGGATGGACTGTTCTTCACGAGGCTGTGGTACGAAGTGATATGAACATCATCGAAACTCTGTTCATTGCTGGTGCCAAGATTGAGGCATCAAATGCTTATGGAATCACTGCATTATTTGTTGCAGCACAAAGTGGACAACTGGAAGCTTTACGTTTTCTCACAAAATGTGGTAAGAAATGCTCCCTCTAATTTTTCTTTTGTACTGAGCGGGCCACGAACTCCTTTGAGCGCGACTTTTTCGTTCGTGGGCAAATATTACAACAACTTTTACAACACAACGGCAGCAACAGCCACCATTAAACGTATATATAATATACAGTATAGCAATGTAGCCACCCCACCATCTCAAATCATGAGACAATCAGACAAGGTTCTGTACAGGTTTAACATAACTTCTCTGCTTTTGAATTCTATTCCTCTACAAATGAACCTCACTGATTTATTTGCACTTTTATGGCTTTTTTATCCTGCGTTGCTACATTTAATGATTTGTGATTCTATACCCCTAGGTCCCTTTGCACCTCTACCTCATCTAGATTTGATGGCCTCTTTATTCCTCTTACCAAAATGCACAGCATCACACTTATCTATATTGAAATGTATTTGTCATTCACCTGTCCATTCTGCAAGATTGTTTACGGTAGAATTAATTAAAAGCTTTTAGTTTATCATGTACAAACTATTTTTTTTAAAGAATTACTTGTCAGAAATGACTGGGCTGTAAAAGAACTGTATAATAATGTATTAACACTTCAGAAACATCACTCAGTTACACGATTATGCATTGACAAACTATCCAAAAGCCCAAGGTGAGCTGAAAGAGGCATATCTATTCATGCAATTAGTATTAATTTTCAAGTTTTCAACATGTTTTAGCCCATCCCGTATGTCACTATAGTAATGGCTGCACAAGCAGCAGAAGCAGTGGCTTTCCAATGGCGCTGACGTGCTGTAAGTCCTCATAAGTAATTAGAATATTAACCACAATGCAACCAAACAACCAGCAAATATCCATATCCGCATTGTCAACTTCAATCACTTCCATTAATAAACGTTGTCTTCTTGAACCAGCACCCCCTTCCCCCCATGTAACAAGTCAGAAATGCAGCACTTATTCACAAGTGCAGAAAAACACATACACAATTTATTTCACCGAATTAAAAACAAAAAGCAGGAAAAGCGGGCTCTAGCGCGCAGGTGCCATCCCGCGGGCTTGAAGAACTGGAATCCGTGGGACCGATTAAAAAGAGCGCTCGCACGCTTGAGCCCGCTCCTGCAGGACTGCGTGAGTGTGTAGCCTGCAAAGCATGGTGTATGGCTTAGCAGTGGTGGCAAGTACAGTTGTTTCTGGATGGTAAATTATTAAGAAGTTGCCAATTTATCCATTGTACGAAAGGCCGCTAGATTATGAGTGGTTTTGTTGGAGTAAATAAGGAGAAACTGTTTCCAATGGCACAAGGGTCAGTAACCAGAGGAAACAGATTTAAGATAATTGTCAAAAGAACCAGAGGCGCAATGAGGATAATCTTACAGAACGAGCTGCTATGATCTGGAATGCACTGCCTGAAAGGGCGGTAGGAGCTGATTCACGAGTAACTTTCAAAAAGAATTGGATAAATACTTTAAGGGGGAAAAAGTTCCAAAGCTATGGGGAAAGAGCAAATCTATGGAACTAGTTGGATAGCTCTTTCAAAGAATCGCTACAGGCATGATGGGTCGAATGGTCTCCTGTGCTGTTTGATTCTATATACATGATGGCCACTGGAGAGGCACTATCCGAATCCTATTATTTTCCCATTATCTGGTGTCATCTTCATTGGCAGTCCCTCAAACGTAATGGGGATACGGACCCCTGCTCCCTTTTGTAATTGTGGTGGAGTGGCTGCTGGTGACCTCCAGCCTTGACCGTGCTGGGGTATTGGGGTTCAAGGGTGGGGTCAAGTAGTTTGACTGTTTTCATCGTGCACTTGCATCAGTATGGGCACAAATTAGGTGCTCGCAACATCCTGGGGGTTGGGTGGAAGGGGAGTTTGTTGGTGGAAAATGGCATCAGATGACCACTTGTATGGCCCCCCTCTCTGCCACCCCCAATCCTCAGAAATGCAGGATTTCCCTTTGATCAGGCCTCTATTTTGGTGAGTGGAACCAAACTGTGAATGGCTGCATTTCTGGTGGTCTCACAGGCAATGACACCAGCCTGGAGATCCTGGTGGGCACCATTTCACCCTCGATTGATCTGTATGCTGGCTTCTTTCAGCTGCCCAATAGGGCAATAGGGAGGACAATATTGAGGAAAGTACTAGCATGGGAAATCTCGCCCAATCTGACATTCTAGGCCCACCCAAAACTCCTGAGCTTGTGCTGCATTCTGAATGACTTACGCTAGAGAGTATCTCTGGCCCTAAAGAAATTCAGGGCTACTGCCTTTGATTGTAAAGGGACTAAATCTAAATGAAGTCTTTGATGGTCATCAAATTCCTGGAATAGGTGCACATTTAATGTCTTGGTTGCTGATCAGAAGGTTGATTTTAATTTGCATAACCTCTAACCTAACAGTAGATAGCAAAAAAACCTGAGATTTAAATTCCTTTTGATTTTTGTGAAATTTTTCAAATTATTTCTATTTCTTCCATTTCCCTTTCTTGGGTCTTCCAACATCTAGCAGCATCCCTGTCCTTAAAGTTGCTAGTTAATTTGCGCCAAGCATCTGATAATGCTGTTCTCAAACTAGCCTCTGGGAAATACATAAAAAAGGTGTTGTCTCGTTATGTGTTGCGGAAGCTTCCGGTTTCTTCTGGGTGCTTCCGCACAGTGATAGGCCCAAAATTAATAAATCATCCTGTGATGAGGCATAGCCACAAACCCAAGTTCTGCTTCACCATGGTAACAACAACTTTGGGGAGCTACCCTACCACCAGGGGATGGAAGTCTCTCTCTGAGCGGTGCTTCAGAAGGATGCCAGGGCAACAATGTGGGTGCTCAATTACTAACCTGACACCAGCAAGATGCCATTGACCTCACCAACTCCTCCACTGGCAAGAGTTGAGTGAATGCCAGATAGCTCCATGCCATCTCCCTGAAGGGGTGAGGTGTTTAAAGGTGGGGATGCCCCTTTTGGTGGGTATTGTGTGCCAATTTGCCCTGCAAGAAGACAGTGATTAGGGTCAGGCTGCCAAGTGGCATGGGAGAGGTGAAGTAAGAGATGTGGGGGCAAGTGCAAAAAAGTAGTTTTGGATTGTGCATGTAAACAATTCCTGTGAGAAAGCAGGGTAACCATAGTCAAGATGCTGATTTAGAGCCATCCCTTATCAGAGTGGAGGGTTAGTTGTGTAAGTGTTGCTTTATGAGGGTAAAGAGTGTGGTGGTGCCCAAGCTGGGCAAGGAAGAAAAGGAGTGCCTAGAGTGTTACCTTGCCAAGCCTAGTGAGGTCATCGCACTTTTTCTGATACTGGTTTGCAGTCCTGCAGGTGAGGGAGTTGATGTTGAGTGCTAGCGCCACCTCCCTCCATGTCACACAACAACATCTTGCATTTCTATAGCATCTTTAACATAGTAAAACTTCCCAAGCAAAATTTGTCACTGAGTCACGTAAAGAAATATTAGGAGCGATGAGCAAAAGCTTGGTCAAAGAGATAGGTTATAAGAAGTGTCTTAAAGGAGGAGAGAGCAGTAGAGAGGCGGAGAGGTGTAAGGAGGGAATTGCAGAGCGTAGGATCTAGACAGCTGAAGGCACAGCCATCAATGGTGGAGCAATTATAATCAGGGCTGCGCAAGAGGCCAGAATTGGAGGAGGGCCGAGATCTCATAGGGTTATAGAGCTGGAGGAGATTGCAGAAATGGTGGGGGGCGGGGGGTGGGGGGTGAGGCAATGGAGGGAGTTGAAAACAAGGAAGAGAATTTTTCAAATCGAGGCGTTGCCGGACCAGGAGCCAATGTAGGTCAGCGAGCACAGGGGGTGATGGGTGAACGGGGCTTGGTGCAAGTTAGAATATGGGCAGCAGAGTTTTGGGTGAGCTCAAGTAACACAAGTGACCCTTCGAGGTGGTTTAGTGGCATCCACACCCAGGAGTCTGTGCCTCCTGCCATCGAATTCCTCAAGGAGGGCTAGGGTGTCAGAATTAGTGAAATTCTATGTTCTTCTTCTCTGGCTTGGCACATTGCCCAGCTGTCATCTGGGCCCTGGTGGTGTGGGTGAAACCCTAATTCCGTACAAATATAATAAACTGTGCAGTGAAGTTATTAGAGAGTTTAAGTGAAACCGTTCCTCTCTCACCTGTTTGACCCCCAGCCTGCTGCTGAAGGGTGCAGGCTGAACTGTCTTTGTAAAGGCTGCACAGAGGTTTCCAGGTAGTCCAGCTGCTTACACCTGTTTTACATGAGTTTTTTGACGGCTCAGGTCATTGAACTTTTTCCTGTAGTGCTGCCTCCTTCCACATGGCACGTGAGACAATTTCCTGAGATTTCCTCCCATGGGCACCAAGCAGTTTGCCTCTCCTTTGCTGCATCCCACCTACCAGTGTCTGAAGGTCAGACTCATTAAAGTTTTGTGCTCTCCTTTCTGCCTCCTTCTGAAGGACTTCCCCATCTTTGGATGCAGTTGAATACATTCTTTACTTAATTACCGACCTGCTGCATTGTTCAGTAAACCCTGTTTTATTTAAAGGCTGCACCTTTTGCCTCCCCATGGTGCAGTATTCCCATGTTACATGGGAGTTATGTTCTAGCAATATCAGTGGATATTTAAATGAGCCTTTTATGTCTCAGCTGAGGAGTGAATCTTAGGGGTAGCTGGCCCTGGGAGCTTTCTCATTGTGCTTGCATTGCACCGAAGTGCACAAGGACCCATCACCGGTTACTTTTTTTTTAAGTCAACCTGATTTCACTGATGTGTTGTCTCTGTGGACTCCATGCACTACATTTTATTGTCTCTGTGGCATGCAAATGAATCCTGGTCTGTCTCCCCATTTGCATTGTGCCTTGGAGCTTTCATTGTGCCACTCAGAAGAGGGCAAAGGGCAGTATGAATGTCACTGTGATTTTAATTGCCATGTAGGAGGTGAGGTGGCCTGGGCTGCCATGGTACACATTGTGCCACCTCAAAACGGCATATGCCCAAATGACTTCAAAAATATAATTTATAACTCGAAATTACCTTGTTTAAAGAAGTCACTACACTAAAAGGAGTGGATCATTTATAGTTCTAGAAAATGGATATTTTGAGATAGCTTTATGCTTAATGTGTAGAATTGTCTTCTTGAACCTCCAAATGGTAAAAACATGCAAATTTTAAAGAACAGAATTAAAGTTGGAAAATAAGTAGAACATTTTAAGGAACCGCTACCATTTATGCTTTTCAAATACATATACACTAAGATTAGTCAGGTATTTCAAAAAATATTTGATCTGTTGAGTAACATTTCTCTCTATTTTCTGATAATAGCTATATTGATTACATTGTGCTGTGCATTCTAATCAAACTCTCCGCAGGTGCAGATGTCAACACCCAAGCCAGTGATAATGCCTCAGCGCTGTATGAAGCTTGCAAAAACGAGCATGAAGACGTCGTGGCGTTTCTTCTTTCACAAAATGCTGATGCAAACAAAGGAAGCAAGAATGGCTGGCTGCCCCTTCACATTGCAGCTGCAAAGGGCAATATGGAGTAAGTTGTAAGGGATATAACTTCCTGAGTTTAAAACTTTCCGCAAGTTTCAATAACCTAGAGTTCAGATCTCTGAGACTTAATTTGAACTTTGAGTATTTGCCAATAAAAGGAAACAGAAGCTGCGGATTCCCTTATTGAGCTCCTCAATGATTTTTTTTATTCGTTCCGGGATGTGGGCATTGCTGGCAATTCCAGCGTTAATTGCCCTTGCGAAGGTGGTGGTGAGCTGCCATCTTGAACCGCAACAGTCCCTTTGCCGAAGGTACTCCCACAATGCTTTGGATCTGCTTTAGCAACAGTGTGGATTGCTGAATATATTTGCCGGCACTAGTTTAAACATGTATGATCCATTTAAGTACTTCAAAATTATGTATTTGACTCTTGAGAACTCCTAGGGGGCAAAATTGCCACTTTTTATAGCTCCATTATATTTTCGCCCGGGGGAGGTGCCTCCCGGGAAATTGCCCCAGAGGTTTGGAGGGGTGCTGTCCTGGCAGCGGTGCACCCGCGATTAGAACCTCGGGCTGGCGTTCAACCGGCGATGACATCATCGATGTACGTGCCATCCATCACTGCCTCGTGCCGACCCCTTTGCTCCCCATGAGGAAACTTGCTCTATGGGCTGCGAGGCTGGCACAGGCAGAAGTCAACGCCATGGTGGACATCCACCACCGGGGCGTCTCTTAAAGGGGAGGCTTTTAGTGCCCCAGGTCGCCATCTTTATTTGTCGGCCAACTCTTGCTTCGGCTCGACAATGGCAGCCCTCGTGTCGACCGGATGCTGGGCTGCTGGCCCGGTCGAGCGCCTCCCTGGTGGACCAGTGTCAGCCACCAAAGGGCCTGCAGAGTGTGCAGCGGCCCTCCCCTTTAATTGAAGGTGTTAGGGCATTATAACGCATCAGCGCTGGCCTGCTCCGCATGGTGTTGGACTCAGTGCCGCGCTGCCACTCCGGGAGCGCCCCTCAATGAAACGGAGCACCGGAGACAGCGTCCAGACCGAGCGCAGGAAGTCCCAGCCCCAGAAGGTTACCACCCCCAATTGGGGCAAGGGGCAATTTCGGGGCCTTGATATATAAAGAAGCATTTACAGAATGAAACAATGTGTTAGTTCCAGTATATTCATTGTGTACACATCCCTGCTACTATTTGATGCATCTAAACTGTAAAATAAAATCCCATAAAGATTTTATGCATTGATATCACGATTAATAAATCAGGACTAGTAGAGTCTGCGATAGGTGACTTTCCAAAAAAATCTGACAGATTTTCATAATTCAAAGGGTGACCACTTATACAGTTATATACTAAAGACTTTAGTATAGAAGAGAAGACTTCCAGATGTTAACCAACACTAAACACTTACACGCACTGCCGTGTACATTATTTACTACCGGCTGCTCTTTAAAGAAATAGATATATTGAACAGTTCAGTGAATCTTATTTCTACCGAACCAGCATTGGGCAAAATCTTCATCTAACTGCCTCAACGAATATAATAATGATCTTAGCTAGAGGCGAAGATCAATGAAGAGAAGTTAAAAGTGCAAGTCCCTGAAACTTATGACTGAAACAGCCTGGTATTTATGTTAGAGGCACTGGTCTCAAGCCATAGAACAGAAGAAACCATAAGGAAATTGCTTGGGAGCACTGGCAATGAAAGAACTGTTTATCTGTGCTTTTTAGTTTATTAAAGTAGCGAATTTTCAGATGTTTTCTTTTAAATTTGTGCTCTCATATGAAATCTATCAATGCAGCTTTCTCAACTAAACAAGACCAGCTTTAGGAAACATTACCATTATTTACCATTGTGAAGCATAGGTAACATAAACCGGTTACATTAGGATAACATTGATATCGTCCAGTCATGGCTTACACCTAGCATTGTATATATTACCTATATATAATTCCAGTGAGACATCATTAGATAAACCTATTATTATAGCTGCTGGACAATTATGTTTTTGGGAACTGAATAAATGCTATAGAGACACTGAGCCAGAAATTCCTGCCTCCCGGGTCCGTATGGAGTGTGTACGGACGCGGGAAGGCATCGCAAAAGCCGGTTTTCAGTGCACAATGCGCATACGCTGAAAAGCAGCTTTTCCGATCTGTCAAGCTGGAGTTTGACAGATCCTCCATATCTCAGGAGCAAGGACATTTGCAAGGGCAAGATTGCAGTATTTACGCATATCTTGCCCAGCAAATGTTCTAAAAACTCTTGCGCCTGATAAAAACAGGCGCATAGCCTACTTTTACAGGCGTAAGAGTTTTAAAAAATACAAAAATATTTTAAAATAAAATTATAAAAACACATTTTATTGTTAAAAACCCTCCTCACTACGGTAAGTTTATTTTAAACCATAATTTAAAAAACATTTTTAAAAAATCGGAAAAATGTATCTTTTTTATAATACACAAATAACTTTAATTTAAGTTCATAAAAATATGTGGTGTATTTTTTCTATTTTTTAATAGAGTTTTGTGCGTTTGGGCAGGGGTTTCTCATTCATAATAATGGGAACTCCAACTTACGGAGGTCCCATTATTATGAATGAGTATATATTTTACCTTGATTGGCTGCCCAGAGCCATATGACTGCAGCTCCAGCCCCGCGCACGTCCTGACGTGCACGTGCTGCGATGCGCAGTCAGTGGAGGCCTCAGGACCGGGAACTCGCATGGTCGCAGCAGCAACGGTTAGGAGCGCATCTTTTTAAAGTTTTTCCCTCGATCGCCCGCGGGAAGCAGCCGACCGGGATTTCTGGGCCATTATTAAATGCCTTTTCTCATATTTTGGTATAGTTTATGTTGCTTTTTACAATCCCGCCCACTCTCCCATAGCTCTATTTCAAAGAGTTATCCTCGGTGCTCTGGCCAATATTTATCCCTCAATCAACATCACTAAAAACAGATTATCTGTTCATTATCATATTGCTGTTTGTGGGAGCTTACTGTGCACAAATTGACTGCCACATTTCCAACATTTATATCAGTGACTACACTTCAAAAGTACTTCATTGGCTGTAAAGTGCTTTGGGACATCTGAGGTCATGAAAGGCATTATATAAATGCAAGATTTTCTTTACTTTTTTTTCGTAAAAATAGACTTTGAAGCTTTCAGTGAAAAGTGCCCTCTGGTTTGTTAAAGTTGATGAACTTGTTCATGCGAATCTAGAATGAACTGCCTCACTGCCTCACTTTCCCCCATTCCTGCCACCATGTATGCTCTAAATGTGGAGCATCAGCCAGGGAGTGGCATGACCCAGCCACAGAAGTCACGTCCATTGATTGACTTATTAGAAGGGTAGCGATATAAAAAAAAACTGCAAATACTGGAAATCTGAATCAAATGCTGACAGACCTGTTGTGCATTTCCATTTCATTTCATAGGACTGAATCTTAACTCTCAAAAATGGGTGGGTTGGTGTCATGTCAGAGGTAAAAGTTCAAAAAATCTGAAATAGGGACCCAACCTGCCTGGAACCCATTCACTTCTGGTTTTAACTGAGGCCGGATGAGGGGCTGGCAACCAATCTGCTCACAGGAGGCGGGTTGGTCATTTAAGTATTATAATGAGGTTGCCTGCTTTCTTTAACAGTCGTTCTATTTTTATCTCATGTGGGCCGGGTTTCCTAGGCTTCGGGAAACTCGGCAGTTGAAAGGAAGCAAGAAGGGCTGAATCCTTGAGGTAAATGCTTTTATAGCACTGCCTGTGGGCTAGGAGGTACAGGAGTGTTTCCTCCAGGCCCAACAAGTTACCCATTAAATCTCCCGCCCACAATCTGTCTGCTCCCCTCTTCCTACCATCGGCTCCCGTCCCCCCTATTGAACCCCTGACCACCATCGAACCTGCTGCCCGACCACCATCGGACACTGCCTTGTGATTGGAACCCCCCATGATCTGTCCCACTCCCTCACTGCACCTACCTGCTCTCGTAGGCTGCGGCCTTGTGAAGCAGGCTTCTCTGCCCGACAGGCCTCCAGCCTGTCAGTCAGGCCGCCTGTAGTCCGAAACCCGACAGAAAAAAAATTAAAGGAACCCGGCAGTTAAAAACTGCAAGACATTCAGGAAACCCATTCTCCTGGGTTTCCCGACCTCAAAGCAGACCTCCCGCACAGAATTTGCCTTCGGGCTGAAATCTAGGACATTAAGTCTGCTTGACTAACTTTTCTTGAAAACAAAACTGAAGGTGATTTTAATTGCATAGGTATGAAATGTTGTCGTTCGGCAGTTCCAAAGACAAATTCATGAAAGATGGTAAAATATGCAAATAGCTGGATGAGACACTAAGGGGTCGAAATTCGGTTCTGCCGTTTTTGAGGCGGTGACACTGCCTGAAGGGTGATTTACCGCCAGATGGTATTCACCGCCTCAAACTGCCAAATTCAGTTTTTCTGCCCAAAGATGAGAAAGCAGGGCTAAAAGTGGCATTGCACACTCATCTTCAGGCGCTAATGTAACGGTAGCTCAGGAGGTCATCTGAATTTCCTGACAATAGGCTGCCGGCGAGTTGAAAAAAATGGGAAGGAAAGTTTTTAAACATTTCTCTGACCCATACCCACATTTTCCCACTAGTGCCATTAATACATAAATGCTGAAAAAATTAAAGATAACAACTGACCTTGATCTCTGGACGATACCGCCCCGGGATCCCCGATGTACCGACAGCTTTTCCAGGCTGTCCCGACGCCTGCCGGTAAGGCCACCGTACACACCTAATTTCGCAGCTGCGGCACTAAGGGGGGGTGGGGGAGTTGCAAGCTCATGGACATCCCCATGTGTGTGGCGGTAGAGCGAGCGCGCAGCAGTACCTCCTGGTGCTGTGCCTACTGCCCAACTAAATTTCTCCAGAAGCCAGGAACCCGCTCCCCACCAACGGTAAGTACTTTGTCATCCATTAGCCGCCCCTCTCCGACGCTGATGGGTGGCATTAGAAATGCTTAAGTGACAAAAACTGCAGAGGCACACAATTCTATCGGGATTTGCAAGTAAGAGTTATTTTTAAGGTTGTGTTTCTTTTCAGCAAAGTGTATAGACGATCGATGCTAAATGGAAAATGCTTTCCTCAGAGTCTAAACAACAAGCAATTCATTAGCTTGTCTAGGTACTTAAAGAACATCTCATACCCATTATGTTGGAAAGTCCTTTGATCCTTGTCTGTCTGTGACAAGAGAGTTATTGGCCCAGAATTTGTGGTCAGAAGCGAAGGCATTTGCTGCTGGCCCCGAAGTATACTTCGCACAAGGATCTCGCTATCCATATGTTGAGAACCTCAAGTTTTCCAACCTTGAATTCAAATCAATGGATTATAGTGGGGATCTCCTTGTTTGAACTGCTGTGGCTTCAACAGGCTGTCTAAGCGGCCAATCAAAAAGCAGGATTCTCACAAACTGAGTACAAGAAGTGAGTAAGCTCTTAAAATTCTAATACAAAAGCAAAACACTGCGGATGCTGGAAATCTGAAATAAAAACAGAAAATGGTGGAAATACTCAGCAGGTCAGGCAGCATTGTCTAGAGAGAAACAGAGTCGATGACCTTTCATCAGAACAGCTACTTTTTATCTTAAAATTCCAACTTTTTTAAATAGAGGGAGAGCAAAAGAAAGCTTGAGACTTTCACATGGCCATACCTTAAAAAATAAATGTAAAAGATTTTTTTGTAAATTTTTTTTTTGGGGGGGGGGGGGGTGACAGACTGTAACTTAGGGCCTTCCGCCTGCGTCTGCACATGCGCCAAATCCTGAAGTTGCGGTCAGTTTCAAAGGCGGAATGATGACTACAAATTCTAGGCCAGAAAGAGAAATCGGAGGACTGATAGGTTTTTGAAACAGGGGGGCCGAAATGTAGAATCCGGGTAAGGCCTGTTAAAGCTGTTTTGTGGCGACCATGCGGTGGAATCAAGCAGCCGCTGTGTTGCAGTCAATTGGCCGCCGCGACCCAAATTCACCTCGGGGATTTTTTGGCCTGTTCCCACGTCCCCCGCTGCTGCCGACCGCCGCAAGCGCGTCATCAAACGCACCGCCAATCTCCCGCACCTCCATCTCAATCTGCCCGAAATTTACCTGCCAAAATCTTTCATCCACTGCGCAGTGTCCCCAACAGCTTTCTCTGTTGGGCACGTCGTTTTGTGGCAGCACGGCAGCATGGCAGCCTTTCAAGGGGAGGGCGCACTGCCGTGGCCACCATGTTTTTTTTTTGCTGGCCGACTTCCTGATCGGCCGGATAATTATTGCCCCAGGTTTGGCTGGGTCGCCAACAGGCAGCTTAGCACCTCCTCATGGATGCCAGGCTGCTGGCCCGGCCGAAACCCTCCCTATAATTAGTTCTGAGCAGTAACCAGCAGTCAGATTTCTCCCTCCCACCCAGTGGCCGAACCTACAAAATCGCCGATTTTCTCCCCTCTAAATAAGGGGAGAGACGTGGTGACGCACACGCGCACTGACGTCACCACCGCTCCGCCGCTGAGTGATAGCGGCGGAGACTCGGTCCCGCCCCAACTTCCGCCCCCTCACCAGCACTTACCGATGCACTTCCGCTCCTATTATGACCACTTTCTGGACTTGTCGGAAAAAAACGACAAAGACCTGAATATCGATCAAGAGTCGACCTCTTCCTATACACCGGTAAAAACAAGTAAAAAATCGTAGGTGCGCCAGGTTTCTGGCAGGCCTGAATTTCAGCCCCAGAAGGTCCGTGAGGTCAGCCAGGCTTTTAAAAAGAGCCGTGAACGCGTTAGGCAGACTCAGAAAGTCAAAAACGCTGGAGGAACAGTTAGAAGACATCTTGTTTCAGTCGAGTAAGGGAATCGTGCTGTGTTCTTTATTTTGTATTACACAAAGATAAGTTGTACTGATTGAATTAAGTGAATCTTATTGTAACTGTTACTCTGCGTGTTCATTCACAGTGAATTAAAACGCCTTAATGATTTATCTTATCGAGTGTTTGCTCGCTCACCCTTAGCGCAAAGGACGTAAAATTCAGTTCAGGTGACAAGGGCTTTTGTTTTGCATGCCCAGGTCTCTCTATCGTGCAAACAGCTTTGGAACAGTGTGATTCAACTCGAACAGCAGTAATATGCTCAGACCACTTCTGGGAGCAACTGATGCTACTAAACCTATGATTGTAGATACAAATTAATCACACCAACTATGCGTTGACATTCACATCTATTGAAAATGATATCACTTTTTTTTAAGTGCTTGATTTATCTGTCACAGACCATTGCCAATGGTTTAATAGTAACACAAATGTGGTTTATTCTTACTCAGGATAGTTCAAATGCTGATTTCAGTTACCAGCAAAGTTCGGGTAAGGCGCAGTGGAATTAGCCCTCTTCACCTCGCTGCTCAAAACAACCAAGATGATATCATTGAAGAGCTGATTGAAGCTGGCTACAATGTCAATGCCCTCTTGTCACCTGAAAGATCCCGGCTTTTTGAAGATAAACGTACTTCTGTTTTGTACTTTGCTGTTTACAACAACAACGTAGAAGTCACGGAGATGCTGCTCAAAGCTGGGGCAAATCCCAATGCTGATCTGATAAATCCCCTTCTAATCTCTATCCGAAATGGCTGCATCAGAAACATTCAACTGCTCATAGACTATGGAGCCAACATCAATGCCTATATTGCAACACACCCTACTTCCTTCCCAGCAACAATCATGTTTTCTATGAAGTACCTCGGTCTGTTAAAGTTAATTATGGATTTTGGTGGTGATGGAGAGTCATGTTTTAAGTGTGAATATGGCAGTCGTCAACATCCAGAGCAAGAGATAAGAAGAGACAACATACATCTGGAGCATAAAGAGCCCAAAATTGTACAAGTAAGCTGTGAAAATAACTTTAATTTTTCTATCATTCAAATAACAATGAATGATTAATTTAATTTTTGAGGCACATGAAGTATAATTGCAATATTATTAGTGAATCTTTATGACAAATACACATGCTAATTGTTATTCTGTAGTATGGAATGGAGAGCACTATTCTTTACAGATTGATAATTAGCAGTGATGGAAAGCCATTAGTTACCAGTCTGTACAAAATAATGCTGTAAGGGTGCATCAGAGATGCCCACCTTGATAGGGACCATGAAAAGCGAAATGGTGCAACATTGCTTCATGGCTGGACTGGAGGCCTAGGAAGGTGGAAAGAGAAGGAGGCGAGCCAGTTATAAAAAGCTCTTAATGGAGTTTTTCCTTTTGAAGTTGATCGATCCCCACCCAGGTTTGATTACCTTTGGCCTGGGCAGTCTTGGGGCCTTATTAAGGCCCTCAGTGGAACTAATGGCAGCTCTCAGCTGGCAAGAGGGCCAAACAGCGCGTTATTGATGGAATTACCCAGGTGACTCGGGAACGCCCCTTGATGTAGAGGGGCCATGCAGAAAAATTATCCACTCATCACCCCCCCTCCCCACCCCCCCGCCACCCCATTGGATTTGAGCACAACTTTAAATGGGATGGATACTGAAGAGAAGATCCAGGTTTTGTCCCAAATTCCGCCCCTCCCCTTCTCCTCCAGCTGTGGGGCTTGTGCCCTTTCTCCACCCTCCCTGCCCCAAGAATGTCTGCGCCTGTAACTTTGAGAACTCATCTAATCTATTATATATAGAATTTAAATACACATAATGGCCGGAATTTTGCCGGTGCTCAGAGGGCGGGTTCGGAGGCAGGTTCACTCTCAAAATATAAAAGATTGACAGCAGGTCGGGATCTCGCTGTCAACCTGCCTCCATGTCAGTTTCCCAAGGGCCGGGTCTGCACTTTACAGATCCGACACCAAGTGGCAGAGGAGCCAATTCTGATAGTCACGGGCTTGTTAAAAGGTACTTGGACAACATTTTACCATGTACTTAGCATTTTTCTAGTTTTTTCACGAGGTTCCCAGTGTGCGGGGATCATGTCAGGTAAGTAGGTCAGGTTTTCAATACCGCTCCATTCCTCTGAACAGTTGACAGTTGCAAAACTGGTATAAAAGCTACCATTTCACAACTGTTCACTTTCCAATTTTAGAAGCTGGAGCCTTTAGGATTTGGAAGACACTTTTGAGCATTATGCAGTTTGGAAGTGTTTGGAGTAAACTCTTTATCCACTGTCACCTTCTTGGAACAACCTATCCCACCATTGACAGATCACTTCTGTCATCTCAACTTCAGCTGCCAGCTATTCCATCAGCACAGTGCCCTTGAAAAAAAATCTCAACTTGGTCCTCACCCTCAGAATCCCATCACAATCAACCCCAACACTAGCAGCACCAGGCACACCAGCATCACCAGGCACACCAGCAGCACCAACAACACCAAACTTCTCTGCAATCATCTGATGCTGCACAGGACACAGGTGATCAGCACCATTGCTGCCTGGGAAGCCAGGGATCACCTCACCATAGCCAGATTTACTTCCGTTGACGCTGTACTTACCCTGGCTGCCACATGATACGCTAGGTTGGCACCACCCCACACCAACACCATAAAGCATCCCTGCAATGCCCAAGCCATTCCTTTCACACTCATCATCATTGCAGATTGATGTTGGCCCCGAAATTCACAATCCCAGGAAGGAACGTCACTGCCCATTTGCGGTGGCCATTTGTCAAAATCGAATGGCCGTGGCTTTGGACTCATCTGGCCGCCCCAACATAGATTTGGCCCGGGAGGTCTTACAGCGGTGTGGGCCCCCTGCGACTCTCGTGGCGGTGTGGGGCTTGCGGTAGTAGTGATGCGCTGAAAGTGCACATCGCTGCTGCTCCACCCCCCGACCCATTTTCAACGTGAAGAAGCCGGCCCTTCACTGACGGTGCCCCTGCCAGCTTTTAGGGCCGGTGTAAAATGGCAGAGATCTCGGAGCTGTGGGAGCGGAGAGAGACAAGAGGGTAAGATTCAAACCTGAGGATGGGTCGGAAACTCCCCGGAGTCCTTGAAGTAATAACAGCTGAGTCGGTCTCACAGAGAAGTCCGGTAAGAGATCATCTGGGGGAGATCAGCGAGCTCCGGACGGGGTGAGATCCTGGAGCCAGATCCGTATTGCTCAGCAACAAGTCCAGGAGCCTCTTCAATGGACTGGAGGAGTTCAACACAGAATCCGCACTCAAGGGAAGGGAGAGAGGGAGAGGGAGAGAGGGTGGGGAAAGAGGGAGGGAGGGAGAGAGAGGGAGAGGGAAAGAGAGAAGGTGTGAGAGAGAGGGGGCGAGGGAGAGGGAAAGAGAGAAGGAGAGAGAGAGAGGGAGGGAAAGAGAGAGGGTGAGATGGAAGGGGGTAAAAGAGAAAGGAGAAAGATAGAAATGAGGAAAGGGAATGAGAAACAGAAAGAGAAAATTTGATTGTGAGAGAGAAATAGAGAAATAGGAATAGAGAAAGAGAAAAGGGGTAAACAACTAGAGAGAGAGGGATAGAGATCCCGAGATTCACAGAGAGAAAACGGAAATCTCAATCCAGGGGCTCAGACTGGAAACATTGCCCTGGCTCAGCATTCCGCCCGGTAACAAATGGAAATCTATTCTACCTCCACCGCCTCCAGGCTAGATCCAAGGTCGTCCCATCCTCTGACATCGAACTACAGTACGCAGACGACACTTGTGTCTGCACATACTCGGAGGTCAAACTTCAAACCATTCTCAACACCTTCACCGAAGCATATGAAAGCATGGGCCTTACACTAAACATCCGTAAGGCAAAGGTCCTCTACCAACCTGATCCTGCCACACAGCACTACCCCCCAGTTATCAAAATCCACGATGAGGCCTTGAACAACATGAACCATTTTGCATACCTCGGGAGCCTACTGTCAGCAAGGGCAGGCATCGATGATGAGGTCCAACACTGCCTTCAGTGTGCCAGCGCAGCCTTTGGTCTCCTGAGGAAGAGAGTGTTTGAAGATCAGGACCTCAAATCTGACACCAAGCTTATGGTCGACAGGGCAGTAGTGATACCCGCCCTCCTGTATGGCTCAGAGACGTGGACTATTTCCAGCAGACACCTCAAAGCACTGGATAAGTACCACCAACGCTGCCTCCTGAGAACTCACTTTTAGACTGGAAGAAGGGACTGCTTATGATGATCTTACGCGTGCCTAACCTGCGACTTCGCCTCAGTGTCTCCCCTGTGGCTGACTCATGGGTCTGGGAAGGCTGCTTTCTTCTCTCTGTGGAAGCTACAGATGTCCTTCTAGGATGCTAGAGATTGGAGATTGGTCAACACCCTCCTGGGGCGGTTCAGTCTGGCTTGGCTTGGGCCATGTGTGGAGGCACTGACGGAGTGACAGATCTGGGGCCGGAGGGAGCACATCATCCGTGTCCTGGCTCGAGGAGCCTGAGTAACTCACCGGGGGCAGCACAATACCACCACCACCAATCTGAGGGAGCTCAGGTCGGTGCTGTGGCACCACACCAGAAGATCCCCCGTGGCCCGTGGTGGACCCAGCCGCGAAAGCAACACTGAGGTCTCGGGGGGCACCCAGCTGAGACTGCATGTGAGCAGCTACAGTCTGAAAGCCACAGATATGACAACACTTAGACGCTCCGCTGATTCCCCGACAGCAGCCGTGATCAGGCCCGATCAACCCGATGCACTGCAGCAGAGTACTGGGCTGATCAATCTTTGGTGAAGAGGATGGAAAAGAATTAACAGAGACCATTTTTGAGATTTTTTCGCTTGCCCCGGCCACCTCACCTTTAACTTTTGCCCCTGAAGCGCATAGCCTACTTTTAGCCTGCACCGCCATTCAATGAGTTCATGGCTGAACATGCAACTTCAGTACCCCATTCCTGCTTTCTCGCCATACCCCTTGATCCCCCTAGTAGTAAGGACTACATCTAACTCCTTTATGAATATATTTAGTGAATTGGCCTCAACAACTTTCTGTGGTAGAGAATTCCACAGGTTCACCACTCTCTGGGTGAAGAAGTTTCTCCTCATCTCGGTTCTAAATGGCTTACCCCTTATCCTTAGACTGTGACCCCTGGTTCTGGACTTCCCCAACATTGGGAACATTCTTCCTGCATCTAACCTGTCTAAACCCGTCAGAATTTTAAACGTTTCTATGAGATCCCCTCTCATTCTTCTGAACTCCAGTGAATACAAGCCCAGTTGATCCAATCTTTCTTGATATGTCAGTCCCGCCATCCCGGGAATCAGTCTGGTGAACCTTCGCTGCACTCCCTCAATAGCAAGAACATCCTTCCTCAAGTTATGACCAAAACTGTACACAATACTCCAGGTGTGGCCTCACCAAGGCCCTGTACAACTGTAGTAACACCTCCCTGCCCCTGTACTCAAATCCCCTCGCTATGAAGGCCAACATGCCATTTGCTTTCTTAACCGCCTGCTGTACCTGCATGCCAACCTTCAGTGACTACCCAGGTCTTGTTGCACCTCCCCTTTTCCTAATCTGTCACCATTCAGATAATAGTCTGTCTCTTTGTTTTTACAACCAAAGTGGATAACCTCACATTTATCCACATTATACTTCATCTGCCATGCATTTGCCCACTCGCCTAACCTATCCAAGTCCCTCTGCAGCCTCATAGCATCCTCCTCGCAGCTCACACTGCCACCCAACTTAGTGTCATCTGCAAACTTGGAGATACTACATTTAATCCCCTCATCTAAATCATTAATGTACAATGTAAACAGCTGGGGTCCCAGCACAGAACCTTGCGGTACCCCACTAGTCACTGCCTGCCATTCTGAAAAGTACCCATTTACTCTTACTCTTTGCTTCCTGTCTGCCAATCAGTTCTCAATCCATGTCAGCACACTAACCCCAATCCCATATGCTTTAACTTTGCACATTAATCTCTTGTGTGGGACCTTGTCGAAAGCCTTCTGAAAGTCCAAATACACCACATCAACTGGTTCCCCGTTGTCCACTCTACTGGAAACATCCTCAAAAAATTCCAGAAGATTTGTCAAGCATGATTTCCCTTTCACAAATCCATGCTGACTTGGACCTATCATGTCACCTCTTTCCAAATGCGCTGCTATGACAGCCTTAATAATTGATTCCATCATTTTACCCACTACCGATGTCAGGCTGACCGTTCTATAATTCCCTGTTTTCTCTCTCCCTCCTTTTTTAAAAAGTGGGGTTACATTGGCTACCCTCCACTCCATAGCAACTGATCCAGAGTCTATGGAATGTTGGAAAATGTGTGTCAATGCATCCGCTATTTCCAAGGCCACCTCCTTAAGTACTCTGGGATGCAGTCCATCTGGCCCTGGGGATTTATCTGCCTTCAATCCCATCAATTTCCCCAACACAATTTCCCGACTAATAAGGATTTCCCTCCGTTCCTCCTTCTCACTAGACCCTCTGACCCCTTTTATATCCGAAAGGTTGTTTGTGTCCTCCTTAGTGAATACCGAACCAAAGTACTTGTTCAATTGGTCTGCCATTTCTTTGTTCCCAGTTTTGATTTCCCCTGATTCTGACTGCAGGGGACCTACGTTTGTCTTTACTAACCTTTTTCTCTTTACATATCTATAGAAGCTTTTGCAGTCCATTTTAATGTTCCCTGCAAGCTTCCTCTCGTACTCTATTTTCCCTGCCGATTCAAACCCTTTGTCCTCCTCCGCTGAGTTCTAAATTTCTCCCAGTCCCCGGGTTCTCTGCTATTTCTGGCCAATTTGTATGCCACTTCCTTGGCTTTAATACTATCCCTGATTTCCCTTGATAGCCACGGTTGAGCCACCTTCCCTTTTTTATTTTTACGCCAGACAGGGATGTACAATTGTTGTAGTGCATCCATGCGGTCTCTAAATGTCTGCCATTGCCCATCCACTGTCAACCCCTTAAGTTTCATTCGCCAATCTATCCTAGCCAATTCACGCCTCATACCTTCAAAGTTACCCTTCTTTAAGTTCTGGACCATGGTCTCTGAATTAACTGTTTCATTCTCCATCCTAATGTAGAATTCCACCATATTATGGTCACTCTTCCCCAAGGGGCCTCGCACAACGAGATTGCTAATTAATCCTCTCTCATTACACAACACCCAGTCTAAGATGGCCTCCCCCCTAGTTGGTTCCTCGTCCAGAAAACCATCCCTTATGCACTCCAGGAAATCCTCCTCCACCGTATTGTTTCCAGTTTGGCTAGCCCAATCTATATGCATATTAAAGTCACCCATGATGACTGCTGCACCTTTATTGCATGCACCCCTAATTTCCTGTTTGATGCCCTCCCCAACATCACTACTACTGTTTGGAGGTCTGTACACAACTCCCACTAGCGTTTTCTGCCCTTTGGTATTCCGTAGCTCCATCCATACCGATTCCACATCATCCAAGCTAATGTCTTTCTTTATAATTGCATTAATTTCCTCTTTAACCAGCAATGCCACCCCACCTCCTTTTCCTTTCTGTCTATCCTTCCTAAATGTTGAATACCCTTGGATGTTGAGTTCCCAGCCTTGGTCACCCTGGAGCCATGTCTCCATGATGCCAACCGCATCGTATCCGTTAACTGCTATCTGCACAGTTAATTTGTCCACCTTATGCCGAATACTCCTCGCATTGAGGCACAGAGCCTTCAGGCTTGCCTTTTTAACACACTTTGACCCTTTAGAATTTTGTTGCAAAGTGGCCCTTTTTGTTTTTTGCCTTGGGTTTCTCTGCCCTCCACTTTTATTCTTCTCCTTTCTGTCATTTGCTTCTGTCTCCATTTTGTTTCCCTCTGTCTCCCTGCATTGGTTATCATTCCCCTGCCATATTAGTTTAACTCCTCCCCAACAGCACTAGCAAACACTCCTCCTAGGACATTGGTTCCGGTCCTGCCCAGGTGCAGACCGTCCGGTTTGTACTGGTCCCACCTCCCCCAGAACCGGTTCCAATGCCCCAGGAATTTGAATCCCTCCCTGCTGCACCACTGCTCAAGCCACGTATTCATCTGAGCTATCCTGCGATTCCTACTCAGACTAGCACGTGGCACTGGTAGCAATCCTGAGATTACTACTTTTGAGGTCCTACTTTTTAATTTAGCTCCTAGCTCCTTAAATACGTCTCGTAGGACCTCATCCTGTTTTTTACCTATATCGTTGGAAGCCCATAAACCCTCCCACTGTATCGGACTGACCACCTACCGGCTGGTATAAAGATGGTTATGGCTATGGAAGGAGTGTCAATGCGGCCAATCAGCCTGTGAATCCTCCCACTACTTCACACTGTTCCCCAAATGGGAAGAGCAAGAAGACACAAAAAGAAGTAAAAGGACCAAGCTCCCTCTGCTGGCTATGTGTAACTGCATAATATCATTTTAAACACTGTAAGGGCCATTTGTTTATCCAGGCAAAATTTCGGGGACATCATTCTGTGAATTACACAAATACAGTGATTGAAACACCCTTCATGATTTGAAACATTTAAAAATAGTCTTCTAGCCTTTCCTTTCCGTTGCTCTTGCTCATTTTAAAGTTGACTTCAGAACTATGAATCCTTGCTTTCAAATTGCTCCGTAACGTTTCCCCATCTTACTTGCTGCACCATTAAGCCCCCAAGCAGCCGCTGTTCCTCTAACACTGGGCTGCTCCCTGTTTCCCTCCCTCCACTCCATCATCATGGCTCTTCATTCAGCCCCTCTGCTTTTGTTCTCCAAATTCCCGGCCTAGTTTCCTTCTGCTTTCCCATTTCCTCCCCTTCTTTCAAAAACCTCAAAGTCTCCTTGACTTTGCCCTCTGCACTTTTCCTTTATTTGTCCTGCCCTGTGCCTCCTTTTTTTGGCTTCCTGAATGTAAAACACATGTGGAAATGTCTTCCTGCATGTAAAAAAATGCAAATGGTTGCGGTTGTGTTCTTTTTTGGAGATAGGGCCAAGATTTTAGCTGCTGAGCATTTACATGGCATGCTGCTATTCAGCAGGTTCTGTTTGTACACTTCTGTACATGAGTGGTTACAAAGACTTTCAGTCCCAATAGGAGCGCTCCCATTAAACAGATTTTTTTCTTTATTAGCATGTTTTTGACTTGGTACCCGTGGTTTCCTGGGAGACAGTCAGGAATGTTAGTATGATTCGTCACTACAGTGGAAAGCGAGCATGTTACCAATCAGAAATATACTTCACATTGCTCAATGTTGTTGGTGAATGCCATTAATTTGGGATAAAATGGTGCCATTTATTTTGAGAAATTGTATGTTGATTGAAATAGTTCCAAATAACCATAAGATCTCACAGAATATTGGACCTCACGTTATTAATCAGTGATGTACAACATGACAGAATGTTGTACCGTGAGAAAGGGCATCACAAAATATTGAACCATTATATAGGGCATCACAGAATATCAGTGAAATAGGTCTGCACAGTATATTGAACCTTGATATAAGGATCTGATAGAATATTGAAGTAGAGCCTCACAAAATATCAAATAGTGACATATGGAATATGGAATATTGATTATAGGATCTCATGATATTGGTTAAAACTATAGGGCTCCACAGGACATTGGGTAGTGAGATATGACTTTATAGAATGTTGGGTGGTGGGTAGTCATATAGGGCCTCACGGGGTATTGGATAGTGATAGAGGGCTTCATAAGAAATTGGATCGATCCATCACATAAGAAGATCGAGCCTCACCGATTATCAGACAGTGATTTAGAGCCTTGTATATGTGACATATTAAATGTTAATGGCAGAAAGCACAACCCTTTAACTGCTGTTAATCCATGTAGAAAATAAATTGTCACAATCTGCGTCAGAATAGACAGCCTCAACACTTACACCTGCAATAATTGGGTAATCCACGTTTTAGGCAAAATAGCATCACAAAATTAAAGAAGTTGTTGTAATGTTAACATATCTTAAACTGATTACTATTGTGCCTTTGTCCAGGAGCAATTAATTTGTCTTATGATCTTGATTTCAGTTTTGTGAAATGGTGTCTACACCTGGAATCTACAGATGGGCTGGGCCAATCATTGACGTGTTACTTGACTATGTCGGTAATGTGAAACTCTGCAGTAAATTGAATGAACATCTAGACAGTTATGAAGACTGGGAAAATATAAAAGTAAAATCAGGCAAGTATATACAAATAAATTCAAAACCTCAAAGAATCACTCTGTTGGTCTGTTTTCACTTGATGTGGAAACAGTCTAAAATTAAAGGGGTGAAGTTCTCCCCTGCCCTGATTGGGGGCTGTAACCTACCAGGACCGGGACTTTTAGCGCCCGGCATGGAAGCCCGCCCCCACCGCTGAATTGGGTATACCGCCCCTCAAAGGAACTCTAATTCGCTTCAACGCCCCTCCCCTTTGCTTAAAGGGGAGAGCTGCTGTGCTCTCCACACAGCCTCTGATGGTCTCCACTGGGCCACCAGGGCAGCGTGCGACTGGGCTAGCAGCCCGGCACCCAAGACAGGAGTGCCCGGCTGCACGATGGCGGCCCGGACCACACTAGGGCCACCATCGCCGAGCCGACCCGAGAGTCAGCCAACAAAAAAAGATGGCAGCCCGCAGCGCTGGCACCCTCCCCTTTAAGTAGTGCCTCAAGAGAGAATGTCGGCCAGCTTCGCGACCCGCGAGGCTGGCATTGAAATCCGCTCGCTCCAGCCTCGCGGCCTGCGGGGCATTTCTGGGTTGGCGTGGGGCAGTGAAGGGATCGCCGTGCACTCCGATGACGCGGTAGCCCAGGGCGCTAACCGCGGGACGTGGCTCCTCAAACTCCTGGGCAATTTCCCGGGAGGCAGTAGCAACCCCCTTCCCCGGGTATTAACAGTCTTGCTGTAACAGTTAGCGTCCTCCAGAGGTGCTATCAGGGCTATAAAAGGGGGAAATTTTGCCCTGTAAGTGTTCTTCTCATTTTTAATTTATTCAGTTTCTAGCAAGTAACCAGATGATTTAGTGAAAAAGAACATTTTAGGGACGGTGCTCCACAATGGAGCTGATTGAGCTGAATCTTTTCCACAGTTTGTCCTACGGTTGGCTCCCAATTGACACACGTGCTTTGCCAGTGGAAAGGACAGAGAAACATGATAGCAAGTCAGCTCAAGGTTGCTGTCATTGTGCCAAATTCTAGAATATCACAGACCACTTTCCTGCCCACTGTCACTGAATACTGTGTGGTGCAGGGAGACCCAGAGAGGGAAAAATAACAAAAGAATGGGTTGAAAGCATAAGTAATTTTACTAGAAACAAAGCTAGGTTTTACTGTAAAATTCAACTGTCATTTTAATGTTATTTTTCTAGCCACGGTCTAAATATAGATGAGATAGGAGACTGGAAGAGTTATAGCCAATGCAACTAATGGTTGCAATTCAATATCCAGAAGCCTGTTGTGAAAGAGGAGACTCTGAGCTAAATAAAACTGGCTATTACCTCATGGTTTAATCAGTTGTGTATCTCATACTGTATATACACCAGTATAAAACCTGCTGGAGAACACACTGTAACCACATTAAAGGTGGCAGATCTTAATTTGACATATTCAGTTTACATATGGCAAGTCATGACAATTAGAATATGAGCATTACACTGTACCAAATGGCAGTTAGACTTGTTTAGGTTCACAGCAGAAGCAAGGAGCCAGAGCAATAATCTTTTAGCAAACCTGGTTACTATGAAAACCCGAATTGGCTGCATTTATCAATGTGTTCAAACTAGTTGGTGTAGCACAACAGTCCACTCTGCCAAATGGCCGAATAGCGATACAATACTGTAGATTTGAATCACTGGTGCACTATGCGATCTGCAATATTTGATGGAAATTGGTTAATATAATCTTGAAAAAAACTACTTGTTGTAGCTTCTAAATCACATAACCAAGGAAGCCAAACACATTTTAAACTGATTACCTTTTTTTAGCATATGGAACAATACAGAATGTGCTTACAGGAGTATCTTTTTAAACTAGTAGCCTAATTAGTAGTTTCTGTAACCGTTAAGTCTGAATATAATAATGTTATTTTTATAGGCTTGCAAAGGTTATTAACTGATCTTTAAATCCGATAAAGTCTCTGAATAAATTCATTCCAATCAACAAATTGTCATAGTAATGTAAACTGATTAACATCAATCTTTGGGCAAAATTAACCTTATAGAGCCACATTAATGGTGTAGAATATTTAGAAGCTTACAAATATTGCTTAAATTATGAATAAAATGCTATTCTTGTATTAGCTAGACTTAGTAAAATAAGCTTCTCATTGGTAACATTTCAAGGGCATCTAAAACATGAAATCTAATACAATTGGTATTAGTTCTGTGAGATGTCTGTTGCCCACTGTCACAATTATATTTTATTATATGCCATTTTATTTTACATTATTTCTATATAATCTGTAAACAGCTGCATTAAAAGGGAATTTTGCATATCAAATGTTATTGATAATTACTTTGTTCAAAGCATTGGTGTTCCAAGGTTAGCCATCATATGGCAATGAAGCCATGGGATATAAGTAAACAAACACTTAACATGTTTAATGGAAGTGTTAGACCATTGATTATAAACAGGTTAACACCTCTGTTATAATTACTCAGTGAACTGCTGGCAAACTTGCATTCCCTCCAAATGTCACTGAGTTTCTATTGCAATCATTCTTACTGTTGCATGTGCTTGTTTGCTTGAGAAAGGAGACAAAAAGCTATGATCGGCAGATTTTTTTGGTCAGAACAGTCATTGTTTCCATTGCTTATCATATGTTCATTTCAATTTTTGTTTAGAACCTCCAAGGCCGCTTGCCCATCTTTGCAGAATTAAAGTTCGAAAGCTTTTGGGAATTCAGAGATTAAAACTTATCAATGTGCTACCTCTTCCGGGCAGACTGAGAAGATTCTTGGAGTACAATTGTACAAATGATCTTATGTAAATTGAGCCATTGGCAAGAAACCACACGGAAACCTACAAGAAAAGTAGTTGCATATTATAGAGTGCAGAGAAAGGAGTCAGTCCAAAATCAGGGTAGTGGCAATTGCAAGTGATTTACGATATATAACTGTGCAACAGAGCAAAGGAAGTAATGGCCTGGATTTTGCGGTTGGCGGCATGATTTAGGATTACATCACCAGTATCCGAACCAAATGCGCACTTACCTGCTGGGAACCCTCCTCCCAGAAGTTGCTGTCAGATGCTGCAAAGTAGAGGGCAGCGTAGTGGCCCATGTATCCCAAGGGTGCATCGTGTGTGCACAAGTGTACCTGGGATCACATGGGCTAATGCTCCAATCAGCAAACAGAAGATCTAGCAGAACTTGTGTATTAACATTGCTAGTGCAATGCTTTCTGCTACTAATAGTATTTCTTAAGAGCTGCAAGAATGACTCTCATGATGATATCTAAGAGTTATAACTGCAGAAACATGAAGAACTGCACAATATTTCTCTTGACATTTGTTGAGTTAATCCCCAACTAAATTAACCTTTAAATCATGACAAGTAGTGGAAACCATGGACAACATCCTGTGGGTCATATGTAAATGTTTCAATTTACGGCCTCATATAGCTTTTAAAATTACTTGGATTTGTCGGAAGGTATCCCCTTACGCTGTGCAAACAGACCCTGCGCCTGTTTGCATCAGCCGTAAAACTTTCATATGTAATTGCTGGGCAGTCGGTAGGCAATTAGTCCAACTCTGCATCAGCAATTATGATTTCAGTGTCGATGAGGATCATCTGTTAAGTCGGAACTTGACAGATCACAAGTTTTGGATTTAGCGCATGTGTAAGCGCATGGGGAAATCCCGAACTTGTTGTCCATGTCAAAGGCGGTATGCCGACTGCAAATTCTGGCCCGGTAGGCTGAAATTTTGGATTCATGAGTTCTGATGAAAGGGTCCGCCAGAAATATCAGCTTCTCGTTTCTCTTTCAAATGTTGCCTGATCTATTGTGTATTTCCGGCATTTTGTGTTCCCAATTCAGAGTTCCAGTGCTCGTAGTTTTTCTTTTTATCTCATAGATTTAATCTGTACGTTATCAATGTAGAAATTGTACCAAAGTTCATGTCAGAAATAACCTGTTGCATCAACATGTAGGAGAAAGATTTTGTAACCGCTTCTCGTGAAGGAATAGCAAAGAAACTGTTCAGTGTTCCTGCGGATCAGGCACAATTTACGTATGGAGCTTTGCTTCAGTTTGCATCTTGTCCTGAAAACATACTAGCCATAACAAGCTCCAAACTCTTTGTAGTCAGAATGTTGATAGAAGTTTGACACATTATTTAATTTTTATGCTTTATTTTACTATAATAAACATCAAGCAATAAGATGCTTGACATGCAGCAAAATATTACTAATTGTCTTGGGTGTCTTGATTAATGCTACTTGTTGCATGGAACATCACAGCAGCTGAAGAGCAACTAATACTGTTGTTACTGCACTGATAGCATATAGTTGTTGGACAACCTTCAAAATGTTTCAGCTCCTGAGGTGTCTCAGTGTTAAATGTACCATTGTAGGATTGAGCCATTCAGACCAGGCAAGTCCCAAATTCACGTCATGGTCTGTGCTAAGTTGCCTAATCTTATCCAAGGCAGCAGTTGGAATATTGGAACTGGAGTAGACCATTCAGTCCCTTTAGCCTATTCTGCCATTCAACTAGATTTTGGCCGATCTGTACCTCAACTCCATTTACCCACCTTTACTCCATTTCCCTTGATACCCTTATCTGACAAAAACCTAGCGATCTCAGTCATGAAAATTTCAATTGACCCAACACCCACGGCCTTTTGAGGGAGAGAGTTCCAGATTTCCACAACCCTTAGTGTAAAAAAGTGCTTCCTAATTTCACATCCTAAATGGCTCAGCTTTTAAGATTATTGCCCCTTTTTCTGGGGTTCCCCCACCAGAGGATATAATTTCTCCGAATCTACCCTATCGAATAACTTTATCATTTTAAACACCTCGATTAGATCACCCTTCAATCTTCTAAATTCCACACAGATTTTACACAAAGCCTCTGCATTCTTGGGCTAGGAAAGGGGGGAAAAGGTAATTACGATTTCCACTCCTGATCATCATTCAGTGATGCCTGCAGGAAAGTGAGAGCATGCCATCATCATGTAAGGTCAAAATTGAGTCAAAGGGTCAAATATCATGCCAACTTTCACTGTCTAGACCCATACATGAAGAAAAGCCACATGGGTGAAGTACTGAAGAGCTGCCAGCATGTTAGACAGCAGCACCTTCAAAAGATAGATGAAAATTGGCGAAAATATGCCTAATGGAATAAGACCTCCTATTTATCTGCACCAGGTTGGATGCTTCATACTTGAGTTCTTCATACATTTGGTGCATTTCAATGCCAACTGGGGTGAAAGTTGGCATGATATTTGACCCTTTGACTCAATTTTGACCTTACATGATGATGGCATGCTCTCACTTTCCTGCAGGCATCACTGAATGATGATCAGGAGTGGAAATCGTAATTACCTTTTCCCCCCTTTCCTAGCCCAAGAATGCAGAGGCTTTGTGTAAAATCTGTGTGGAATTTAGAAGATTGAAGGGTGATCTAATCGAGGTGTTTAAAATGATAAAGTTATTCGATAGGGTAGATTCGGAGAAATTATATCCTCTGGTGGGGGAGCCCAGAAAAAGGGGCAATAATCTTAAAAGCTGAGCCATTTCGGAGTGAAATTAGGAAGAACTTTAGGAATTTCACTGCCCTTGTCTGACAATTCCGTTCTTTAACCCTGAGGACTGTTTGTGCTGATACTGACAATGCAGGCCAAATTCAGGACAGTCTAATGCTGCATACTTGTACTTGAACCAGATTGTTGCTATTGCAGTTCATTTTATTTGTAACTCAAACTAGGGTTGTCACCTTTTGCCAGTTGCAAGACTGAATGGGGTTGCAGTCCGAGCAGAAATGTGGGAGGGGGGGTAGCATCACGGCTTGAGTGCTCAGATTTGCTTTGCTGATGATGAAAATGCATTGAAAACCTTAATAACCTGAATGATTAATGTCTCTACATCATGAGAAACAGAAGCAGGTAAAAATATTGGACTGTTATTTCAAAAATTTGATTTGATATCCAGTTTATATCTTGGGCATTTCTGGACAGACCATTCAATTATTGGTTTGTTTAGATCAACACTTGATGGGTGATGATGTCAATCGTAACATCCATCAAAAGAAGGCTGCTGTCCTCCATTTTCTCTGATTGTACACAACCCTGCGATCCAGTGATCAACAGATATTAATATTGGGCCAGATTTTCGGCAGGTTTACGATCACGGTTTCGCCACGATTTGACCCTCCGCGGCGAAAACCCGGTCGCAAAGCCCGGGCGGGATCCTCGGGTACCTGTTTGCGGCGACGCTTTCAAGTACCGCTGGGGAGAGGTGCGCTGACGTGCAGCGACTCGGATTGCGATTGCGTCCAAGTTTTGGCACTCTCCTGACCCGTACGCCATGCAACAGGTCAAACCTGTCAGTGCAGCCCTGCCAGCAGCGGTAAAAATGAGAACCTGCAAAAAAGGTAAGTCAAAGTTTGAATTTTTTGAATTTCTTTTGCAGTGATTAGATAGTTAATGGTCTTGTAAATGTATTTGGAATGTTTTTTGAAATTTTTTTATCTCCCCTCGCCCCCCCCCCACCCCCCAACCTCCTACCCAAGGCCTCTCTCACAGCGCTCCCGGCCCTGGACTAAAGTTGCCGAAACTCGTGTTTTGCGCCGCGAATGCTTGTGCAACGCCTCCCTTACCGATGCATAAAGGCCGAAAGTTCAGCCTAAAAACGGTAGCGCAGTAAAAATGGTAAGTTTCATGTATCGTTACCGTTTTCACTGAGAAAGCCAAAAATCCAGCCTATTATTTTAAAACAGTGCTTGGAATTACAAGATATCACTTAGTAACAGTATTTTTTGTAGGTTTATGCTCTGGAATGTTTCTATGGATGTTTTTTTACTTTAAATGTAATACAAACGTTATCATTTTCAGGCAGTGATTCTAATAAAAATATGCATTTGGACTGAGTTTCTGTAAGTTGGTTATCTTCACAATTAATCACCACAACAGATATTTAAATGATGCAAGACTTATTATTAGACTCTGAGAAACCCAAGACACTCCGAAGGCTAAATTGGATAGTCCCCAAAAGCTAGCGCGAGGATCGCAATACACGATTACCCCGTGTCCGTTCGGTGTAGTGTAGTGCTGCACGCTGATTGATGTCAAGATCCCCGGCTCTGCATACTTCTGGCGGACGGTAAATAAGCGCGGCAAGGACTTTATCGGGACGGCGTCCGACGCACTTCACGTCCGAAATGTGGATGCCGTTTTGGAACATTCAGGGCACCCACTACCGAGCCCAATTTCTCACTCTCCATGTTCTTTGGTTTTCAGAGAAAATGAAACAGCTGTGCACTGACACATCGTTGAATCACAGAATATTACAGCACAGAAACTGGCCATTCGGCCCTTCAAATCCATACAGCATTCTCTACATTAGCCAGCTAGTCTAATCCCAATTTCTTGCTTGCTCGTCATACATTTGAATACTCCTCTTTTTCAAGCAAACATCTAATTCCCTTATTAAGATCTAATGGGGAGTAATTTTAAAGCCCCACGGTGGGTGGCGGTGGAGGCAGGAATGAAGTAAAAATATAACAATGGGAATCCCAATCCTAGCCTGCCTCCAACCTCCCCATTTCCAGTTTTAACGGAGGCGGGTCGGGGGGGGGGGGGGGGGTGGTGGCAGGCGACCAATCCGTTCTCAGGAGGCGGGTTGGTTAATAAAACATTTTAAGGAAGCTGCATGCCTCCATTTTAACTATTTTTTTTTTCAATTTCTGCAGGCCAGTTTTCCCAGGACTCGGGAAACCTGGCAGAGGATAGAAGGCAAGTGGGGTCGGATCCATGAGGGAAGTGCCTTTATTGCACTGCGTGTGGGCTAGCCCCCGCCCCCGGTCCATCAAGCTCACCTTTTAAACACTTCACGGTCTGTCGGCCCTCCAACCCCTCTCGATGTTAGCCGCCCCTCATCCCCCGATGTTCGACACTCATGTTGGATTTTCAGCTCCACCCTGATGTCACAATTACCTGCCATCTGCTCTCTGGCTGCTTTCTAGCCTGACAGCCAGCCAGCCTATTGATCTGGCTGCCTGTTGGGCGGAAAACAGGTCCTGCCGTTAATTTTGGCAGGACCTACCCCTCCCCTACTCTCTTCGAGGTTCCGAGTGATTAACAGGTCCATGGACTCTACTTCATCAACAGAGAATTCCAGATGCTAACCAATCTCTATGTAAAGATTATTTTAAATCTGCCTTTTATTTTATTTTTAGCCCATCCTCCTATTCTATATCCTCTTGCATTGGATTCCCTTAGTGTCCCCTTTTCTGTGAGCTGAATTTGCCAAGGAATAAACCACTTGCCCTTGCAAGTACAAAACAAATTGCTTTGGTATTTGGTATTTCTACTTGTGCGGCTCGGTGTCAAATACTCCTGTGAAGCGCCTTGGGATGTTTCACTACGTTAAAGGTGCTCTATAAATAGAAGTTGTTGTTGTTGTTGTTGTTGAAGAGCAGCCTCCATCTGTGTCATCACTTTCTGGGAGGCTAAGGGACATACATGTTCATTGCCTCCTATTTTCAGTTTAAGTCTGCCAATGTCTCAGCTGGCACCACATTATTTTATAGGCATTTTTAGCAGGAAGTCACTGGGTGGCGCCATCGCCGCTGTGATGTAGAAACCAGGGTTTGAAGTTGGTGATATGGAGAAACAGTATAAATAATGTGAGCTTGGAAACAGAGACAGCAGGGCATGCAATAAAAGAGAGAGAGCTTACGCTTGCATGGGGATATGGCACTACATGCGAGAGATTGGCTATTGAGAGATACACAACAGGGAGACAAGGAGACACTGAGGATGAGGATACCGTATTCAGGAGGGAGGATTTGATATGGAGAAGGGCTGGATGATAAAAGAAGACTCAGTATAGAGAGACTGATGATGATAACCTCGCTTTCCTCTCTGAAGTCCTTAAAAGTGTTGTCACCTCCCAAATCTGTGCCCATCTTTCCGGGAACTCCATGTTTGAATCCCTCCAATCAGGTTTCCACCCCTGCCACAATACCAAAACAATTCTTATTAAAGTCACAAATGACACCCTATGTGACTGTGACCAAGATAAACTATCTCTCCTTGTCCTTTTTGACGTGTCTGCAGTCTTTGACATGGCTGACCACTCCATCCTTCTCCAACACCTCCACCATCATCCAGCTGGGTGGGACTGCACTTGCCTGGTTCCATTCTTATCTATCTAATCATAGCCAGAGAGTCACCTGCAACGGCTTCTCTTCCTGCTCCCGCATCGTTACCTCTGGTGTCCCCCAGGCATCTATCCTTGGCTCCCTCCTATTTCTCACCTACATGCTGCCCCTTGGCAAAATCATCCAGAATCACAGCGGTCAGTTTCAACATGTACGCTGACGACATCCAGCTCTACTACACCACCACTTCTCTCGACCCCTCCACAGACTTTAAATTGTCAGACTGTTTGTCTGATATCCAGTACTGGCTGAGCAGAAATTTCCTCTCGTTAAATATTGGGGAGACCGAAGCCATTGTCTTCAGTCCCCACCACAAACTCCGTTCCTTAACCACCAACTCCATTTCTCTCCCTAGCATCTGTCTGAGGGTGAACCAGACTGTTTGCAACCTTGGTGACATATTTGACCCTGAAATGAGCTACCGATCACACATCCGCACCATAACTAAGACCATCTATTTCCATCTCCGGGATATCGCCCGACTCTGCCCCGCCTCAGCTAATCTGATACTGAAACTCTCACCCACGCCTTTGTTACTCTAGACTTGACTATTCCAATGCTTTCCAGGCTGGCCTCCCACGTTCTATCCTAAGTAAACATGAGGTCATCCAAAGCTCGGCTGCCCATGTTCTAACTCACACCAAGTCCCACTCAGCCATTACCCCTGTGCTCGCTGACCTACATTGGTTCCCAGTTAAGCAATGCTTTGATTTCAAAATTCTCATCCTTGTTTTCAAATTCCTCCATGGCCTCGCCCGTCCCTATCTCTGCAATCTCCTCTAGCCCCACAACCCCCAGAGATATCTGCACTCCTCTAATTCTGTCTTCTTGAGCATCCCTGATTTTAATCGCTCAACCATTGGTGGCCGTGCCTTAAGCTGCCAAAGCCCTAAGCTCTGGAACTCCCTCCCTAAACCTCTCCACCTCCCCTTCCTCCTTTAAGACGCTCCTTAAAACCTACCTCTCACCTGCCTTAATTTCTCCTTTGTGGCTCGGTGTCAAATTTTGTTTTATGACATTCCTGTGAAGCATCTTGGGACATTTTACTATGTTAATGGCGCCATATAAATACAAGCTGTTGTTGTTGATAAAGAGGGGAACTATGAATATGAAGAGAAACATGCTAATGAAAGAGGACGAGATTGAATAGAGAGAGAGAGACTGACAGTGAAAGGAGAGGGGATATATAAAAGACAGACTGTTACTTGGAATTGCCTCCATGGGCACAATCGGGAAAATGCATCCGAAGATGCGCCCGTATGGCCAAGGTGAAATTGAGCCCAAGTTTCCACACTAACCTATTATCATAAACGCAAGTGTAAGATCACCCATGAATCAGCGCAATCTACAAGAGTTATTGAAACGTAACTGGAACGGAGCCAATAGGGTCTCAAGCTGCTCGAGTGGAGTGGCATGAAAGGCAAGACAAAAAATATACCTTCAGAGTGAGGCTGGAGACTGCAAGGTAAGCAACACTTATCTCTCTGTCCTGCAAAACTTTACAGTAATAAATTTAAATTGCTCTGTAGAGAGTCTGAACTGTCTCTAACACTTCGCATCTTGCAGATGACTGACAGCACAGGCACTGGTGACAAGGCTGTCCGCAAGAGGGCCTTCAGCTTTGCAATGAAAAAAGGATAGGTTGTTTATACAGAGACATGGAAGTAAAAGAAAAGGAAATTGGGACCTTTAAAGAGATGTGGCAGTGCAAGAGGGAATGGTTGGGTATAAAAAGAGACCTGTCAATGCAAGAGAGGCTGGGTAGAGTAAGAGGAAGAGATGGAGTATGGCAAAATATATTAAGACTGGAGCACCTTTAAGGGTGCACTTACATTACAAGTTTAATATAGGTGCAAGGCAATTCCCACCACACTATGGTTGAAAATTTCTAAGGTAATAGCAGGTGAGTTGGAGGCGTGGGGCAAGTGAAAGTTGAAGAAAGTTAACCCGACCCCAACCTACCCACTTTAACCTTTAACTCAGGAGGGATGGGGGGATGGGCTGCCAAGAGGCAGGTTGTCATTTTAAATATTATAATGAGGCCAGAAGCCTCTACTATAACCTGCTTTGCAGGTTTTATTGTAGGTTTCACTGAAGGCAGCCTGGGGTCCCGGGGTTCGGGATTCCCAATGGCTGCAACGAGACGGCCTCAGCCTCGTGAGCAATCCTTGTGGACCGGGAAGAACAGGAGTGCTTCCTAACGGCCCCGCAAGCTCCCCCACCATCAGCCTGGCCCTCCCCAAAAACAAAACCTGTCAATCAGGCCGGCTTCCGGGAGGGAATCCCGCCCCTGACGTCACATGTTTTAACTCCACAGTGTGCCGGGAAACCCGACCTTCCCTGGGTCCCCCTCGTGTCGTGCGGGCAGGACCCGGGAAAATCCAATGGAAAACTGGAGTTATGACCCAATCTGACCTTGGAGCCAAGTAGAGTGACACTCTCTTCTCCACTCCACAGCATTTTAGTGCAGGTTCTGTTTCTAGACTTTGACTGCATTTACTCAACCAACATTACAGTTCTAGTGTAAGTTCACTTACTAGGCACACCCTCGCAGAACATTGAGAATTGATGAGCTTGAACAATGGTCTGCATCTGCCTGTAAGAATGTTCAGAGCTCTCCTCCAGTTGAGAAAATCCCCATAGATACTGCCTGGTTAGAAACAGTACTTAAGCTACTGGTCTCAAAGAGCATCTGTAGCCTAAATGTTCCTTTAGGGTGTTCTGTACACTTGGAGTTTGTGTATCCCATGAGTCTCATTTCTGCTTTTATTCGCATATTTTTGCCAGCTGCATGAAGACTAGATAGTGCAATGTTAAAATTATCTAAAGGTTCTGCCATATATTTCAGGTGTTTGGGTCTGCAGATCACCCATGATCTTATTGAATGGTGGAGCAGGCTCGATGGGCCAAATGGCCTAAACCCGCTCCTATTTCTTATGTTCTTAACAGCAGGACATTGTAACATGCACCTGTCAACATTAATACTGAAACACATTTAAATTACTTTGTCACTTATAGGTTATTCGGGTTCCAGCCTAACATAATGCCCAGAGGAGGCATGATAGCCCCTTGTGTGCCTTTGGCCAGTTCTATCCCTAAAGGTCACTGCCAGCAAAACACCCTGGGCTGGAGTTTCCGCTAGGGGAGCAATCGGCAAATTGCATGCAGAATCTGCCCGCACTACGCTAATTTTGCCGAGGTGAAGTTATACCCAGGTTTCCATGCAAATTCATCAGCACAAGCCCAAATGTAAAATCTCCTACGAAATAACAGAATCAAGCACGACTGGAAGAAGACCAAGGGGGGCTCAAGATGCTAGGGTGGGGTAGTATAAAAGGTAAGGTAAGGGCAAAAAATTCCCCTTCAGAATGAGTGCATTTTTCTCTCGGTTTAAATTAATCGATGATTTCTGCAAGGCAGCCCTGTGGCTTCAATTGACTGCTGATCACTACTGCCTTCAAGGGGGATACGGTAACATAGCGGTTATGTTACTAGATACCTGGGAATCCCTGGCCAAAGTCCGCCCTAAGTAGAGGAAGAGCATCTAGGAAAGTGCTGAGCACCTCGAGTCTCGTCGTGGAAAGCATGCAGAAAACAAGCGCAGGCAGCGGAAGGAGCGTGCGGCAAACCAGACACCCCACCCACCCTTTCCTTCAATGGTTGTCCCACCTGTGACAGAGACTGTAATTCCCGTATTGGACTGTACAGTCACCTGAGAACTCACTTTTAGAGTGGAAGCAAGTCTTCCTCCATTTCGAGGGACTGCCTATGATGATGATGCATCCAGAGCCATGGACGAATGATCCAGAGACATGAGTTCAAATACCACCACGGCACCTGGGGGATTTAAATTCAGTTTATTAAATAAATCTGGAATTTAAAAAAATGCTAGTATCAGTAATGGTGACCATGAAACTACCGGATTATCGCAATGCCCTTTAGGGAAGGAAGTCTGCCATCCTTACCTGGTCTGGCCTATAGGTGACTCCAGATCCACAGCAATGTGGTTGATTCTTAACTTCTCTGTGAAATGGCCTAGTAAGCCACTCAGTTGTACCAAGGACAAAGTCAGCACTGTGGGAATACCTTCAACATGTGGACTGCAGCAGTCTAATAAGGCAGCTTAGCACCACCATTTCGAGGGCAATTACAGATGGGCAGCGACGCCCACATCCCATGTATGAATAAATTAAAAAATATCAACGAATTAATATTTCTACAGCAGTAGGGCAGACCTGTGGCGATTAGCACTGGATTAATGTGACCACAGGTGCCTGTGCGCCTGAGAATTTGGGCGCAATGTGATGAAGCACCCTGAATAAGCGCAATCGGCGGAAACTCGCTTTTCCCACCTGGGGCCGTGGATAGGTTTATGGGCGGGGACTGCTTCGGGTGAAGGGATTGTTGAACTAACGTAAAAGATCGCAAATACTTGGTCATAGTTATGGATGCAACTCACGCTTAAAATGTTGCGATCTTTTGCATGATTTGATTTGATTTCGCCCAGGTTACACTGCTATCTGGGCGGAAATCATACGGAAACTCCAGGCCCCTATTTCTGAAAAGTGTACACAACTGTGCCAACTGATTATATCAATACACGCTCCTATTCTGTGAGCAAAATGTTCAAACGTAGCAATAGAAGAATGAAATAAAAGCATGGAATGTCAGCTGGATTTTAGAGGCGAGTTGTTTCTTCTTTAGCAACGAGATGATATGTCTGTACTTCCCACAGAACATCTTACATCCACCTTTGAAACTGTGTACAGTGGCCCTTTGAATTGTAAAGGCTTTCCAATGCTCGGGAGGAGAGTGACATCACCAATACGCCAGAAATACCATAGCTGCTGTTAAAGCGACCTTAAGGTGTATTGGCTTTTTTTTGAGGGGGTGAGGGGGGGATGAACTAACAAACCAAGTGGAACCCCCTAAACCGAACACAATGGTCCGTTCTGGTCTTGTGCACTCTTATGTTTAAATTTAAAGTAATTGCTTGATGGATTAGAGGGGAGTTGAGGAGAACTTTTTTTTCCACCCAGATTGTGGTTGGGGTCTGGAACTCACTGCTTGAAAGGATGGTAGAGGCAGAAACCCTCATCACATTAAAAAGGATGTACACTTGAAGTGCTGTAACCTGCAGGACTATAGACCAAGAGCTGGAAAGTGGAATTAGGCTGGATGGCTCTTTTTCGGCTGACACAGACACGATGGACCGAATGGCCTCCTTCTGTGCTGTAACTTTCTATGATTCTATGTTCTTATGAATGCAAAAGCTCTAGTCTTCGACCTCAAAGAGGCAAGTTTGACATGTAGTAAAACAGCTCTACAGTCCCCAATCACTGAATTTAGTAAATGATATCTAATTATAAAAAGGACGCCCGTAGTTTGTTATAAATGCACTTCAACCCGTTCTTGTTAATAGCTACTATCGGTTTGCAACTATTGAAAATCTGAAGGAAACGCTACAAACCCACCCTTCCCTCAGAAAAAACATATATTTCTGAGCCTCGTTCCATGGCTTCCTGTTTTAAGTGTATTGTTTTAGTGTTACACAATTAGAAGTATAACGCAGACGAAACACGACACAAACTTCTTGGCTGGCACACCGTGTTTCAAAATGCAACATCGAAACTCCGTGTGTCAGTAAATGCAATGAGACAGGTACGAGTCTCGGTGCAACCTTCCGACGGTCACACTGTGCGAGCTGTGGCCAGGTGTGAGCCGAGACTTGCAGCACTTTCCCTTCGCCAACACAAAGTACTGCACATACTGACTTTATAATGAGAAGACACGTCCCCGTTTTTATTCAATAAAATTATATCTTCCATTACATTAATCACGCGTAAACATAAAAGACAAGTAACACACGAAGGAACAACTCTCTGGAACCTGGAATTCACACGCTGTTGGACATCACTTAGAACCATCCAGACCAATATAATTAAAATGTTACATTTTCGCCGGATGAAATTCGCCTTTCTCTTGGCTGCAGAAAAGGGCCTCGAAATATTGGTGCAGTTGCCGCCAACATATAAGCAGTGAGCTGCTCTTGCCATAGTGCGTGTGCTGGTCTGCCTGCTTTGAAATTATTTTTTGGGATGTTTTAACTCGTCTTCTGTTCAGTTCGACCTACTTGTGCAAAGCTCATTACATAAGAACATAAGAAATAGGAACAGGAGTAGGCCACCTGGCCCCTCGAGCCTGTTCCGCTATTTAATAAGATTATGGCTGATCTGATCATGGACTCAGCTCCACTTCCCTGCCCGCTCCCCATAACCCTTTATACTCCCTTATTGCTCAAAAATCTGTCTATCTCTGCCTTAAATATATTCAATGACCCAGCCTCCACAGCTCTCTGGGGCAGAGAATTTCACAGAATTACAACCCTCTGAGAGAAGAAATTCCTCCTCATCTCAGTTTTAAATGGGCGGCCCTTTATTCTGAGACTATGTCTCCATGCTTGTTAATATTTACCAGATAGCGATTGCAACGTTATCTGTCTGAACTGGGTCTACATTTAAAATAGGCTGGGCTGCATGGTTAGAATTACTCGGGAAAGACCATAACATGAATATCTAAACAGCCACCAACACACAAACACACAGACACATACACACACGTACACACACACACATGTACAAACACACAGACAGACACACAAACACAGACACATACAGACACACACACAACCACACAAACAAATATACAAAAAGCACAGACACATAGACACACACATAGACACACAGGCCCCCACACATAAACACATACACCCACGCATAAACACATACATACACACACATATACAAATACACACACAAGTGCACAGAAAATACATATACACACATACATACACACACAGACACACATACACACACATACACACACTCACAATCCCGAAAACTGCTTGCTCAGTGATTAAGTGAATTGTATATAAATTGTAAACATTGATGTATCCCCAGCGTTTAACTGTCCCTACTGTAGATTTGAAAGTTCACTCCTGCAACAAAGCCTGTTGTAACCGCAATCAGAGGAACCCATACACATTGTACAGAGGGGGCGGGACAGTGGGCTTGGTGGGGATGGGTTTCAAAACCACAGGTTTGTGAATTTTTTGTCCGTTTAACGAGTCTTTGGAGTAAGCGTGGAGCTCGGCTGGTAAGTTGGCACCTTTCCTCCACATCCCAATGTCAGGAAAGCCGGAATGAGGCAGGCCCGGGTGGTTGTGGTAAAGCCGATGGCCATGGTACTGAAATGGACAGCAACTGCACAGGTTCATTGTACGTGCCAGGGAGGCAAAGTGGAATTTCACGGGCTCTCTGTCACAGTCCTGCTGGAGCGCTGGAAGTGCTGAAGTGTGTTTGGGTGGGTTGGAGCACTCCTGTGCTCGCTTGCTCTCAGATCCGTGGCCGAGCGGACCATCAGCCGCACCATCCACTTGCTCTACATGAAGCAAGTTCAAGGGCTGGAGGCTCTTGGCCGGCCGCGGTTCTTCCCAGAAGGATGCAGGGAGCTGTCTTTTCCTCATGGGCACCTGGTCCTGTCTGCCCAGCTGTTTCCCTTCCGCTGTGATAGTGCCCGGCAAAGTTTCGCCGCAATCCTGACCGGCCGCACAAGAGAGCTTATCGCCGGCAGGTTTGAAATGTAAGTGAGAGTCCGCATGCTGCAGAATATAAGCTCGGTTCTTGTCCTCCGATCCTCTCTTCGAACTGGTCTCCAGCACTCGGTTGGGGTGACACCGCGGGATCCGAGAGTACTTTTGCGAAAAACGTTTGAGCTGTTTCTGTAAATATTTCCTGTGATCGACCGAACGCCGGCAAGGGGCAGACTTGTCCAGAGCCGCTTTAATATCACTCGAAGCCAGATTGACAAAGTTCAGTAAAGTTTTCACCTCGCTGTCCGCCGATGCCATGTTAATCCTAACTTCAGGGCATCCGGGCCTTTGGCTGGTTTGCCATTAACAGTTCAAGTGGCTGAATGTCTCTTTTTCTCTCTCTCCAAGACTGTAAGATAAAGAAGTGAGATAATTTCACTAATAATTGGACTATTAACCAGCAGAGTTAGAAGAGTCACTTACTTCAATCAGTGTCACGAGTGGACCCCCATCAATGCTAACTTCTTTCAATACTGTTACATTTTATACACATCAAGCACTAAAGCTTTCACCCACACGTGACTGTGTTCATAGATGTTAATCAAGAACATTGATGATCCATTGTCTGAACTTCAGTATGTACAGTATTTTGTGCTGGTCATATTTACTGTTAAAATGACTTTTCATTGCAGTAACGTATATATTGACCTGCCCAATGCAATGATTCCTAGCACACACATAAACACACACACATTTATTCGGTCTTCATTTGATAACAGCTTATTTGGAACATTAAAAGAGTAAGCAAGTTTAACTTCCTGCCTCATTCCAGGTACTCACAACCTCCCTACTCTATGTGCAAGTATCTAGTATTAGCCTACAACTTCCCTAGTCATACTTTGTGTGCATTTCTATTTAATATAGTCCCTAGTTGAAACCCGTTGCAGCACTATATAACTATTAACCATAAATAAACAAGTAAACACAATGCTGGTTACATGTTCAGTACCTGTACATTATCTTCATCAATAACCCACCCTTTGTTTCATCGCTTATACTCACCTTTGAGACCCGCTGGAGAACAAATCTTGAAATTTCCTTCTATTTTCCCACTAGAGTAAGCTGAATGAATATAAACTGCCTGTAGTTAAGGCACTTCCAGACCAATCAGCAGCTCCTTCTTAACACAATACATCCCAATCAGGCGCTGGGCTGGCTTGTTCCACATTCTTTTGTATCACAAATTGTTGTTATGGAAACGCAAGAGAGAGAGAGAGAAAAGTGAGCCAAGAAGTACAATAATTTTCAGCGCAATTTTCCCGTTCTCTCCCTCTCTTCCCTTCTCCCCCTCACCCCTTGCTATAAAACATGGTATGCGGATAATGCACAAAGACTCGGTAGAGGGTTTTTTTCATGAAAAATAACTTAAGCTGTCTGGAGGCCTGCAACGGGCATGCTTCAGTGCAGCAACACAATGCTAGCTTTGCAAGTCTGGCTTGCCTACTTTTAACTGTGCTGCTCAGGCCTTTTGGGGGGCTGATGTCAGAAGGAGAAGTAGGAGAAAAAACTGAAGAGATGTGCAGATATCCATGGATAGGGGGCTTGAGCGCTCAAGAATCTTGTCTTTATGTTTGCCTCCTCAATCGAGACAGACAAAAGCTGAATTACCCATTCAAACCGCCCTGACAATGGGATCGAGTTGGATAGCACTCTTGCATTTGTAGTCAAACAGTTAGAGACTTAAATCGAGTCGTCATGATAGAGAAAGAGTTGGACAAAGCCCATAGAATATCCATCAGTAAACATTTTCCTATGTCATATTAGTGGGTCTCCATGGCTTCGCAGCGTCTTGGGACAATGGCGCAAGTTTGCACACTCGACTACTGTCACCCTGCCAACGCATGCAACGGCCAAAAAAGGACAATCCATTGGAAACGATGAACTCTGTGGGGAAGGTAGGGCTGGAGTTTTTTTTTTGAAAAGCGTGTGAAATGCTAATTGTTCTGCTTCCTTTCTTGATGAACTGGACGTCGCTCAGCGTGTCCTTCCCACCTCTCGCATGATCATGCAAGGTGGCTCCTCTTTTGAAAGGGAGGAAGGTGAATGGACACTGACAGCTTCTCGCTCACACACGAGGAGGGCACGGCGGCTGCAGTCCGCTGAAAGCTCCTCCCTCACCTGGGCCGAATCTCTCCGAGGTTCTCTATGTACTGTGAAATTAGGATAAAATTTGCGCTGCAGGACAACTGTTTTTTCGTGGTGCGCCGGGTTTAACGCATGTGGATGTAATCCCAGGCCTTTTGAAAGGAAATTGACATGTATTTCCTGAGACTCAATGCGACGCCAAGTTAAACAGTAGAGGCATTAAATGTGTCTGTTTATTTTGCTAAGATCTGTACTTTTGCAGGTGTTGTGCCATTTTAAATGCATTGCTGAATTGGCAATCGAAAATGTATTTAACATTTTCATAAGGCTGAGTATTGTCGCCAGCTTCATTCTTCGTGATTAAAATGGAAACTTGTTTGAGGGCAATAGCTTTAACATTGTTCTAAGTGATTATAAGTATCACCTGGCAAAAGGAAATATTCGAAGTGTGGCATTGGCTGTTTCACCACCTCATTTTGTATTATAATTCCCTTCCCACATTACAACAGTGACTACACTCCAAAAGTACTTCATTAACTGTAAAGCGCTTTAAGACGTCCGGTGGTCGTGAAAGGTGGTATATAAATTCAAGTCTTTCTTTATTTCTAATGATGTTTTCATTTCAATATCTTGGAAAGGCTCATATCAAATATTGACTAAACATGGCTTTATCAAACACTGTGATTGGTGATGAGCTTTAATGCACACAGTAATGAGAACAGATGCAGATTACAGGCTTGTTCACTGTACACCCACTTCTGGCCTGTTGAGCATCCCTGATTTTAATCGCTCCACCATTGGCGGCTGCGAAGCCCTAAGCTCTGGAATTCCCTCCTAAAACCTCTCCACCTCTCTAGCGCTCTCTTCCTTTCAGATGCTCCTTAAAACCTACTTCTTTGACCAAGTTTTTGGTCGCCTGTCCTAATATCTCCTTATGAGGCCTAGTGTCAGATTTTGTTTTTAACTCTCCTGTGAAGTGCCTTGGGACGTTTTACTATTTTAAAGGCACTATATAAATCCAAGTTGTTGTTGTATGATAGCGGACGAAAGGAGAAAGTACTTGGGAGGAAGTGAGAACAATTCCAAATTTGTTGTCTATACCCTGGATAAGAAATGATGATATGAGCCAACAAATTTAGGGAAACCACTATTTGACATCAGCTGCTTAAATAGAATCGCTCTATATCTTTTCGGATACCAGCGAATATAGATCCCATCTCAAATCTATAAAGTTAAGAGATTCAAATGCTTCAAAACAAATATACTATATGCCTTTGAGAAAAATTGCCAGTATTACTTGCCCTTTGATTGAAATCAAGCATTTTATCAGGATTTATGCACATTTTAAAAACAGTAATTTCAGAAAACATTACTTGACGAATAATCTCTTTTTCCTATCAGCCGCTCATATAGCTAAATACTACATGTGAATAATGGTGTATAACTTGTATTATAAATATTAAAAGGTCACATAGCAGATGGCTATTTTCCTATTGACTTGCCTGTGTTTGGGGAGGTCAGTAACTAGAAACAATTTATAAACTGTCACTTTACTTTAAGGAGAGTCAGAAAATATTACTGGAAAGAGACCACACAAACGATCTTGATGTGACATTCTCAGCAGTACAGTTTGCAGCTGTACATTGACAAAATGTATCCCACTTTCCTCAGGGTCACTCTTAGGTTGAGCCGGCTGATGGCAGCCTGAGAGGCCACTGGAGGCTTTTATCATCGCCTGCTCTTCCTTGTCCGTAACAATGTACAAGTGAAAAGAACAATTAACAATAGGGCACTCCCCAAAGCCCCCACCCCCTGGCAGAAGAATTGCACTTTGAAGTAGTTGGGATAGAATGTGGAAGATAAATCATTTACAGCTGTGAATATGTCAAGCCAAGACAGCACTGGCAAAACTTACTCTACATGTCATCTCAGCATGAGGATAGGGTCCAGCTGTGGACCAATTTCATTCCTGACACATCCCAAGCTGTCAGGGTGCTGGGAATCATCAGTATGCATCTCTTCAAAAGTCTCACTGAATATTCAGAATGAATGGAATTTTAGGAGTAAACTCCTTATATAGCAATTGTCCTATAGGACGTTGTGAAATTGTGTCAGTCAAAGCTGAATGGATTTTGATTGATTAGCCCTTGACAGATTTACGACAGCACTAGATTTACAAAAAACACACACACACATTTTCAATATTATGGTTGCTGCCTGTATATATGCTTAAAGAGACATTGAAATTGTCATCAATCACAGAAACTGCAATCTTTCAAAATAAATCAAACAAAATTATATTAAATTGATGTTGCACATTTGTTAAAAGTTCATACACCCATGTTAAAAATAACTCAACCTGAACAGACTCTAAAGAGCATAAGTGGTGTGCAGCAATATATATAATATTCACATAAATATGTCAGGTTTTTGTAATGATAATTCCAAAATTGGGTATATTGACTTTTTAATCTTGATATTTCTGAAGACATAAAACTACTTCAAATGTTAACTTTTCAAGGAATTGTCAAAAAAAACCTGTTGGTAACCATGTAGATGAAAGCACTATATTTTGTGGAACAATTTTGTTTACATTTAAGGGTTGTTAATGTAGAAGAGCATGTCACTGTTGAATAAAAGGCCAGTGTATGGGTTTGTGGATGCGAGGAAGAATTCTTTTTTACTTCAATGAGAAACCTACTTGAAGGACGCAGATACAGAAATGGGCACTATTTGAGGTAACCAGTCCCAAGGGGCCTTCAGCTGAGAAACATAGAAAAGAAAAAACATCAAAACATTCAAATGCTTTCAATCAGCACTAATCGTATTGCTCAATAGTTTTGGAGCTGTCATTAGTTTTTCCATAGTTTTTCAGTGCGTATTTTTTTAATCAGAAATTGTTTTGAAATAATGTTTCGATTGTTGCCTGAATACTTAGCTTGGGGGAACCAAAATGTTTGGAGTTACACAAAGAATAAGAATCCATGTCCATATATCTTACTTAGGACCAATTCCAAATAACATGTTCAAAGTAGTGTTTATAAAACTTTGCAATTGTTTAAAGAATCTTATGAATGAATGAGATGGTAACAATATGCTCAATTGTTGAACGCGAGATGTTATTTTTCAGTTGTTTTTATAGATAAACTCTTTATATAAAACATTTGTCAGCTGCCTTATTCTGCGTGGAAAGACGCGTCCCTCGAGTTATTTTCCGTCAGAAATTGTATTTTGGAACTATCAGAAACAAATTCATGTTATGATCTGCTTAACTCTTTCAAGGAAAATAGTAAACTGGCAAACTGTTTTGCTAAATCAAGGTATGATTTAAAAAAAATGTTTCTATAAAACTAAAATTGTTTAATTATAGTTGAATTAACTACAACTTAAGAATATCTTAAAAGGAAATATGCCACAATCTGCACTATGGAGTGCATAGGCCATGGTTACAACTTTGATTTCCTACAAGGCCTGAGCACAAAATGAAGGTTTCCTCCAAAAGAAGAAATCAGTGGGCCAATCAATCTTGGGTGCAGGAGACGTGGAGCATATTGGCCACACCCTCCATCTGAAAGTGGGGCATGGCATGCTGGGAGGGAGGAACTTTGGGCCCAAGTTTGCCCCCATGCTTAGAACAGCGCACCTCCGTGAGGTGCGCCGACATTTTAGAACAAAAATCGCGCCTAAAAGTTACCTTGCTATTCTCCCCACAGCTGGAATGATGAAGGCCCTTGGCATAGTGCAGCACACGGGGTGGGGGGTGGAGCCAGGTCCCTGCGCTGAAAACAGTGCTGGGATCTCTGCACATGCACGTTAGAGTGTGCATGCATGTGCAGTAGCTCCTCGCCCCCGAATCAGTGCAGGCTGTGTGGGTGGGGCCCAAAGCATGCCGCCCCTAGCCCTGGCCGAATGGGCTCCCCGCCGCGACCTGTCACCTGCCGTGTTCAGCCGGGTGTAATATAAAGAACATAAAGTCTGGAATGAGAAAGGTCCATTTGAATCATCAAGCCTGCACCCATCCCGGATCCATGCCTTATTATTGTATCATGGAACAAGGAAGGAAGTCAGTGAGCATTTATTTACACAAAGAATAATGACATTGTGGAAGAAGTTGTTCGAGAGAGAGAGAGAGAGAGAGAGAGCAATAGAGAATAATAATATAAATTAGTTTAAGGTAAGTTTCTGGAGAGAATCTGATTGAAGGGTATGGGGAAAAGCTGGGTACATGGGGTTGAGATGATTTAAAAAGGGGTGGGCTTGTTCCTAAATGTGTCTGTACTCCCCCACCCCATGGAGTTGTGTGTTTTTGCATTAATTTCTGAAGAAGCAATTACAATGAGCTTTCTCACAGTGGCTCAGCCAGTTGGGGGTTTACAATGACAAAGCTAAAAATATATTGTTGTGCAGACAGCTTCAAATAATTTGATAAACTATACAAAAATCACTTGAGGGTGTAAAGATCCTGTGTTACTGGATGTTTAAATTGTTATTGTTTTAAAGTACTTTATGCAGCTTTTATCTCCACTTACCTGTTGCATGTAGATTTGTGTTAATTTACCTAGGATTCTGTAAAAGCAATCAATATGATAAAGGAGGGGCAGTTCTGAAGCACGTCTGATTTAGCAATGCATGAAGCAGTAAGCTTGTAATCCAAGATGTACGTTCGGAAGAACTGGCTGAGATAGTCGGTTGTGATTAGGCATGTCAACAGTTAATTAGCAAATTTACTATGTCAAAAAATAGTTATGATGGTGGGATGGTGTAATCATTTTCAAAATATTATAGTCAGTAACAGATGGGGGCTTACTCGTGTCCATCTGCACAACACATTCATCTCCATATGCATGTAGAGGCAACAATTAAATGTGGGATTGAGGAATTTCCATATTACAAAATTTTAATGAAATGCAAATCTCTTTGATTATTGCCAAGGATAACATTAGCAGAATCAATTATTCTTCCTTAGGCATTTATTTCCCTGTGGATAGCATAGGAGTGTTTGCAGGAGGAAATTCTTTGATATATTTAAAAGGATTGTTTGTATTTTGTAATCTTTGGAATTTATAACATAGTTGCACTCTTTGTTGTGATAGAAGACTATGAACTGCAAGTATACTTGTAACTGTTGGATTAGCACCACCTCACACTTTCCTCCATCCCCCCCGCCCCCACCCCTGGCTACTTGCGCTAATTTCTTAAGTCTCTGCAAGGTTTTTCTGAGCATACAAAAGCGGACACATACGCTGGCCTAAGTTACTTTGGTGTAACTTTTCGCTGGTTAATCTTGCTTAAATGGCCAAAACAGGCGTAAATGGCTTGTAACGCCCCCTTTTGAAAAAAAAATTAACTTAAAAAAAACTGAACTAACTCACTTAAACTGGAGCAAACTAAATGGGGAGAATTGCGATTTTTAAGATACACCCAAAAAAACTAGTCGCTCCAAAAAAATAGGAGCAACTCCTGGGGAAACTTGGGCCCTGAAAGTGGGTGGGAAGAGCCTAAAATGTATATCGATCCTCTTTTATTTTAGCTCCCTGCTATAAGTTGACATGTTCAGGTGAGATAATCTTTTGGCATTTCTAAACAGACTGTGACATAATTTTTTTTATGTTTGTAAAAATAAGGGGGAAAAAAACTTTTACTAAACTGTCATTGGTTCATAGAGGAACATTTTCTTTTTAGTTGTTCTCAGGATATGGGAAATGCTGGCAAGGTAGCTTTTATTGATCGTCCTTAGTCACCCCGAGAAAATGGTGATGGGTCTTCTCCTCAAACGGTTGCAAACTTTGTGACGATGGTGTTCTCGTGATCGTATTAGGTAAGGAATGCCAGGATTTTGACCTAGTGACAATGAAGGAATAGTGATAAATGTCCAAGTTCAAATGGTGTGTGATCCATATGATTCTGAAAGACACCCAGTTTGAAGATGCCAAATATCTGCTCAATGATGTATGTGTCTCTCAAATGTGCACTGTTGCATACTTTTTGCTGGGAGGAAAGGCACTATATAAATCTAACTTCTTTCCTTCTTTATATATAGTGGACACAATGGGGATGAAAAGCTAGAATATGCTAATTTTAATTTTAACTACTGCCTAATATTCCCTTCACAAATCAAAAATAAAAATTTAAGGGTGGATCTATGCAACAACATGGATTAAACCAGTTTCGTCCTGGGAGGAATTTTGGGAATGTAGGTAAAAATATGATATTGCTAACACACCAAATTATTACGCACAACTATCATGCATCAGTTCTAGCGTCACTGCCTAGTTCTTAATAGAATTAATAACAGGTTGGGTCAAAACTGCCATTCACTATTAATCTCCTCAGTCCCAATTATCTCGTCTCCTTCATTGTTCAGCATTAGACCTCCAGGATGGAAAAATATTTCTCTCATGCTCTTAAGCCCACACTGTGCCCAGCCTGTCCTCATGTGCACGACCATGGTGATGTCCATGTGCACACAGGTGCAGTGTTTCCTAGGTGGGCAGGTCTTATTCTGAGTGGTATATCTTGGTTACTGAAGAATGCGTGAGAAATGATCCTCAAAAGAAAGATTTAATGCTTCATCATTGGTTTTATACTTTGGAAAAGGAAAGTAGACGATTCCCCCTGGCAAATTCTGGAGAAAGTATGGGACTCTTTTTTAATTAAAAAGTGCTACTCTATAAGATCAATTGAAGGGGGTTTCTGTTGCAATTTATCTATTTGATTGATACTAGGCATTTTGTAGCATCTACATCCACTTTGGAGTAGTAAAACACAGGCATGGAAAAGGGAGACATTACAGCTCACAGCTTCACAAGAATGATGTGTGGATTTAAAAGAACTTGTGATGATATAAAATAATAACAAATGGAAAAATGGCCAAATTTGAAGTGATAGAAAAGTGCTCTGAAGCAGAAAGAAAGAACTAGTCAATTTAACAAGAAATTTTTCAGGAAAAGTTTCAAAAACAACACTTAATTCAATAACATCATCATCCAGAAGGATTAATTCCAATTCCAAAATATTTCTTGTGGGTGATTTTAACCCCACCCACTCAGCAGAAACCCGGCGACTGGGCAGTTAAAATTACCCTGGTTCTTACCTGTCCGGAAGCCGCCATGATGGCAACATGTGCAATTTTAACCTGCTCCCCAGAGCAGGCATCAAGGACAGGTGCCCGGAGCCAACAGGGTCCTTCTTTAAATATGCATGTTGCAACCTGATGACGTCATTGAGACCTGACTGTAATTTTAACTCAGGCCCAAGTAGGGAATCCACCTGGAGTTAAAGTCGTGGCCAAGCTTGTTTCTTGTGGCTGGGGGTGGGGGTTGTGGGAGACACACCAAATGTGAGTTTGTCCTTTTCAGCTGGTCAGTTTGATTTGATCTGTGCTGATCTTTTTCGATTGATTCAATAAAATCCATTTGCTCACTGATTATGCCAAACAGCTGAACAGTGTTTTCTTTAGTATTTTTTTCCCCTTTAAGTTGTAATTCAACTTTGCAAAATTACAGGACATGTTCTGTGGTTTTTAGGGGAGAGGGAAGAAGAAGTTGACATTTGACTGTTCACAAAAAATGTATGTAATTATCAATCTGAGAACAAAAGTGCATCTCAGAAGTTGCACGTTTAAAGCTATGAGTTCCTGTGATCTTGTTAACATGTCATTAATTATCGAGAAAAAGCAGGCATTCTCCCATTTCGCATTAAAGGAGGAATGTCAAACAAAGTAGAAGAAAGCTAAACTGATATCGATGGTCTGCAATGAACTGGTGAAAAGGCAGTCATTTACAATTTATCACAGGGAAACAGAGCATACGTGGGGTTACATTGTTAGTACAGCTTCCACTAACTATAATTCACATGTAGGACTGAAAATATGCTTCTAGTTCTGAAAGATGCCCTTCCCCTCCTCCAAGAAAAGAAAACTGAGGCAAAGCCAAGAGGATCCAACTCAGAGTGAAAGAGGTTTTGAGGGTCACTGAGTGTGATGGATGGGTGAACCCGGCAGCATCTATTTACCCTTTACACAGTTATTGGTGTTATCTACAATACATGGTTCTCCATTAACTGCTGATTAAAGAATTCCAAATGGGGGATATATATATATCTGGAAGAATTTGGCCTAATTCAATCTGAGAGAATGCACAATGCTATGTGGCTGGGCTTTTTTCCAGGGCATCTAGACAAGGCAGACCACAATGACAGCATGGCACCAAATCACATCACGCAAGCACAAACTGTGAGAAAAAAGAAAACAGAATTTTAAAAAGTAGGAGCAAACAAGTAGAAAATGAAAAGAAGTAATTAATGTTCACAGACACCTTTTATAGCGATCACTGCTTTTAATAGTTGTAAGATACTCCAATATTATTGCTATTATTTTATTCATTGTATTTATTTACAATGCATTGAACTTTAGACCAAGGCAAGTGCATGTGATTATAAGGTAGCAGTACCGTGACACTAATGATGTCAAATATAATTCAGATTAAACTGCCTTTGGCCGCTGCAGTCCAACATATAAAAGTGAATGGCAGATAAAAAGTGACAATGCTTCAAAGATTCTGCATGACAATAGCTGCCTATAAAAGGCTAAAAGCCTAAAGTGTGTGAGAGCTCAGTGGTAGGATGAATGAGTTAGGATCCTTAACTCTGACAATGTAAAGATAATTCCAATGCTTCTCAGAATAAGATGCTTCAGTCCTGACTGACAGTACCATAAATGTCTCATTCATCAGCTTCAGCAAACCTGTCACTTCTGGCTCCCAATAATCCTAATTATTTGCCTGACAAATTGACAGGCCCTGTGCTTAATACTCCTCTTTTTATAGTAAGGAGTCTAACTGCCAAGTAGAAGGTGAAATATATTCTGTTATCCACCATGCTGGGTGTCACTTTTTGCCTAACTTGTAGTTATCCTCACGCAACTAACTGTAGTGGAGCCTCATGTAAATGATGTTTATATGAATGAAGAAGGAGGTACGTATAATCATAGACCATGATGTTTTAAGTCACACATGGCAGAATTCCCCTAGGAAGCAGCATTATTAGCAGTCCCACCCAGACTTCCAGCGGTTCCGTGTTTCACCTTATTTTTTATATCAACAACCATAGTATCAGCTACCATCCGGACTAAGAATATCTCAGGAAAAAACAGGCCTTGGGCAATCACTAACAGGTCATTGACTACAATATAGTGGTTGGGTATGGGTGTATATAATAATATCTGTCTAAACACTGGGCAGTAAAAAAGTCGATTTAATGCATCATTACCAGTCAATAAAACCACTGCCATCCAGCCAGGGGAAAATTTCACCTGAGGTCCCAAGTTGTTGCAGAATGCAACTTTTTAGAGCACCCAATTTGTGATCCTACATGGATTTTTCGAAGCATCTTCTAGTAGCAAAATAAGTGCACAAGTGTAAAATGCAGTGCCAATCGTGTGAAAATCCAGCAATACTCTCTATTAAGATTAAATCAATAATTCCATGATGCATTATTCACTGGCATCCTGCAACTAGGATTAGTTTAAAGCACAAGGGAGAGTTTAGAGGTCCCTAAAGTAATCAAAAGAATAGAGTCAAGTATCAAAATTTTTAGAATGCAAGACCGAACTTGGACAAGAGAATATTTCTGATCAGTGCATGACAATAAAGTTTGTAGCTCATTATATATTAAACATGAAACAGTTAAATGTTGAAAGCTATTTATGATTTTGAGCAGCTTCTGATCAACATTGACATTTAAAATTTGTATACCTTCAATAGTAATAATAGTAATAATAGATTTTTTTAAATCAATGAATCTCCTCCATGTCCCAATCTATACTATAATTTATCTCCTCTCTAATTTTCAGCTTAAAATACAACAGTGTGAGAAAGTATCAAAGGCTCGGTGCTGTGTATATTACTACCTCTGAATTATTACTTAGAAATTGAACTATGCATTTTTGTGGAAAATATGCATCACTGAATTTCTCAGAGTTGTACAGTAAATACTAACTATATTGAATAGCCTCAATATGTCTGTACTCATACTAGCACATCTTTGAAAAAAAAATGCCAGCACTGAAATTTAAAAAAAATTATGATTCAGAAACACTACTGTACTTTAAATTCATGTCAATAATATTGTTGAAAAACAAAGTTATATTGAAAATGTTATGATATAAAATATCAAGAGGCCAGGCACAGCATGTAAAGGGCAACAGCATCAATGCAAGGAGGACAGCAAGTGCCAAAATAAAAATAATCTTTTAGATTGGAGAGTAGCAACATCTTAAAGGCTTTAGCAAGACAATTTGTCCGGCTGCTGCGTAGGGTCATAAATATGAGTTTTAACTGTGCTCCCTGGAGCGATCCTTTAATGCCAAAGGTCACTACTGCATTACTCAGAAGAGTCAATCACTTCATTTGCTTCCTTTTGACTTGTGGCAATGATTAGGAATGCAACTAAGAATATAACAAAATTATTTTGGTGCTGCAGGAATTTTCTATCATCCCAAGAGAATTCAATTGCACCCATACATGCCTCTAAGCACCTTCAATCAATAAAGCTGTGCTTAGAATTAGGAAAACATTTTGTTCAATGAGTTCCCCAGGCAGTATGTAGAGCCAAATGTTACTAAGAATGGGTTTGCCAATTTTCTATGCTCCTGCTATGATTCCTTCATACTCTCTCAATAATCCTTATGCAGATTGCATGAGATTAGGTTTCTGTCTGGCAGCTATCTACTTGGCAAGTAATATTTTGAATTTTGAGCCATCTTTTTTTCCATGAGTTTAGATATTTTTTTCCCTTTCTACAGATGGCAAAAGTTGCAATCTGAAGACTTGGCTCATAACTCCAGCACAAAATTCAAGAAGACCAGACCAAGGACAATGTCATCAAGCACATCAAGCCACATCATTAGTACTGCGAGTCATCTCTGGTGCATTATGATATATTTTATTGCTCAGTTCACACAAATAGCTTACAACATAGCCCTAAGGAATTCTGACAAATCTTTGCCACAGAATGATTTACATAATGTTACTACTAATAGACCATCCATGGGGTCCTGGTAAATATTTCAGTAAGATACAGAAATGGATCAAGAAGCAGAAGAAGTGGAAGAATAAAGGTCAATATTTGGTTGCTTTTAACATTCATCATCACATTTACTTTATGTAACAAGATTGGGGCAATTTTGCATCCTGACATAGAATATTAGGGCCCGAACTTGGTGGCCTTACCGCCCACTGCCACTGGCTGCCGCCGAGTTTTTTGGGTGGTCTCCCCTCAGTGCCATTTTCGTGGAGGCCTCCTGCTGGCGGGAGGGGAGGACCGATGGGAACCGCCCGCTGACGGCCACTGGCGCACAAGGCACATAAGTGACCTCCCACCCACCGAGCCGGCAGATTGGTGCGGGTGGGAATCGGCGGCAGCAGGGGGAAGGACTGCTGCATGAAGGCAGGTCTAACCCCGACGGTAAGTAAGAAGACATGCAAAAAAAGGTTACTGAACTTCTTTTAGTAATTTTATTTTCAGCGATTTATGTGTATGGGATCCCCTGAAGGTCTTCCAGTGTTTTTTTGGGGTGAAAATTTTTATTATTATGTGCTCCCCCTACCTGGGTCCAATTTAATTCTTGGCAGCACTTTGGCAAGGATCTCATTTGCTGCCGAGATTGGGAGCTCCTGCCCGCTGCTGTCCAGATTCACGGTGTAAGTTAGTTTTTTGCCGTCAGGCGGTACTGGCATATCTTTTTGATGAATCTTCCTGGAAAAGTACCGCCAGGTCTCTCAGTGGTCCTTTGGGCAGCACTTGGGTGGGCCTTGGCTTTGACCAAGTTCGGGCCCATAGAATCATAGAAATTTACAGCACGGAAGGAGGCCATTCCGGCCCATCATGTCCATTCCGGCCAACCGAGAGCTATCCAGCCTAATCGCACTTTACAGCTCTTGGTCCGTAGCCCTGTAGGTTACAGCACTTTAAATGCATATCCGAGTATCTTTTAAATGTGGTGAGGTTTTCTGCCTCTACCATCCTTTCAGGCAGTGAGTTCCAGACCCCCACCACCCTCTGGGTGAAGAAATTTCCCCTCATATCTCCTCTAAACCTCCCCAATTACTTTACATTATGTCCCTTGGTTGTTGACCCCGCTACCAAGAGAAAAAGGTCCTTCCTATCCACTCTATCCAGGCCTCTCATCATTTTATACACCTCAATCAGGTCTCCTCTCAGCCTCCTCTGTTCCAAAGAAAACAGATCCAGCATCTCCAATCTTTCCTCATAGCCAAAATTCTCCAGTCCAGACAACATTCTCATAAATCTCCTCTGCACCCTTTCCAGTGCAATCACATCTTTCCTGTAATGTGGTGGGTGACCAGAGCTGCACACAGTACTCCAGCTGCGGCCTAACCAGTGTTTTATACGGTTCAAGCATAACCTCCTTGCTCTTGTATTCCATGCCTTGACTAACACAGGCAAGTATTCCATATGCCTTCTTAACCACCTTATCAACTTAGGATGCTACCTTCAGGGATCTGTGGACCTTCACTCCAAGCTCCCTTTGTTCCTCTACACTTTTCAGTGTTGTACCATTTCATGTGTATTCCCTTAGACCTCCCCAAATGCATTACCTCACACTTATCCAGATTGAATTCCATTTGCCACTGTTCTGCCCACCATTGATAGTTTCCTGCAGTCTGCAGCTTTCTTCTTCATTATCAACCACACAGTCTATTTTAGTGTCATCTGCAAATTTCTTAATTATACCCCCAACATTTAAGTCCAAGTCATTAATATGTACCACAAAAAACAAGAGACCCAGCACTGAGCCCTGAGGAACCCCACTGGATACAGCCTTCCAGTCACAAAAACATCCATCAACCATTATCCTTTGCTTCCTATCTCCGAGCCAATTTTTGATCCAACTTGCCACTTTGCCCTGGATCCCATGGGCTATTATTTTCATGACTAGTCTGCCACGAGGGACCTTATCAAAAGCTTTGCTAAAATCCATATACATTACATCATACGCACTGTCCTTATCGATCCTCCTAGTTACCTCCTCAAAAAATTCTATCAAGTTAGTCAGACACAACCTTCCCTTGACAAATCCATGCTGACTGTCCTTGACTAATCCATGTCTTTCCAAATGAAGATTTATCCTGTCCCTCAGGATTTTTCCAACAATTTTCCCGCCATCGAAGTTAGGCTGACTGGCCTGTAATTACTTGGTCTATCGCCATCTTCCTTTTTAAACAACGGTACAACATTAGCAGTCCTCCAGTCCTCTGGCACCACACCAGAGAGGATTGGAAAATAATGGTCATAGCCTCTCCTATTTCCTCTTTTGCTTCTCTTAACAGCCTAGGATACATTTCATCTGGGCCTGGGGATTTATCCACTTTCAAAGCTGCTACTCCACTTAATACTTCCTCTTTCACTATGTTTATCTCATCTAATATTTCACACTCCTCCTCCCTGATTGCAAAGTCTGCGTCGCGCCTCTCTTTTGTGAAAGTATTCATTAAGACTCATACCCATTCCTTCTGCCTCCACACACAGATTTCCTTTTGGTCTCTAATAAGCCCCACTCTTTCTCTCGTTATCCTTTTGTTCTTAAAGTATTTATAAAACAGATTTGGGTTTTCCCTGATTTTACTTGTCAACATTCTTTCATGCTCTCTCTTTGATTTGATATCTTTTTTAATTGCACCCCTGCACTTCTTATACTCCTCTAGAGTTTCTGCAGTGTTGAGTTCCCGGTATCTGTCATAAGCTTCCCTTTTTTACTTTATCTTACCCTGTATGTCCCTTGACATCCAGGGAGCTCTAGATTTGTTAGCCTCACCCTTTTTTTTAAGGGAACATACTTCTCTGTATACTCAAAATATCCTCCTTGCGTGCCTCCCACTGTTCTGACACTGATTTACTATCAAGTAGCCGTTTCCAGTCCACTTTGGCCAAATCCCATCTCAGCTCAGAAAAATTGACTTTACCCCAATTGAGAACTTTTATTCCTGGTCCTCCTTTGTCCTTTTCCATAATTGCCCTAAATCTTACTGAATTATGACCACTAGCACCAAAATGCTCTCCCACTGATACCCCTTCCACCTGCCCCTCTTCATTCCCCAAAACCAAGTCCAGAACCGCCTCCTCCCTTGTTGGGCTTGTTACGTACTGGCTAAAGAAGTTCTCCTGAATGCTTTTTAGGAATTCTGCACCCTCTGTACAATTCACACTACCTTTTCCCCAATTAATATTAGGGTAGTTGAAATCCTCCACTATTACAGCTCTTTAGTTTTTGCACTTCACAGTAATTTGCCCATATATTTGTTCTTCTATCTCCTTCTTACTTCTTGGGAGTTTATAGTACACTCCCAGTAGTGTGATCGCCCCTTTTTTGTTCTTTAATTCAACTCATATGGCCTTGCTTGATGACCCCTCTAAATATCATCCTACACAAGAGATTGGTGTGCAAAATTAAAGCACATGGTATTGGGGGTAATGTACTGATGTGGATAGAGAACTCGTTGGCAGACAGGAAGCAGAGAGTCGGGATAAACAGGTCCTTTTCAGAATGACAGGCAGTGAGTAGAATGGCTGGGGTGCCGCAGGGCTCAGTGCTGGGATCCCAGATTTTTACAATATACATTAATGATTTAGATGAAGGAATTGAGTGTAATATCTCCAAGTTTGCAGATGTCCCAAAGCTGGGTGGCGGTGTGAGCTGTAAGGAGGATGCTAAGAGGCTGCAGGGTGACTTGGACAGGTTAGGTGCATGGGCAAACGCATGGCAGATGCAGTATAATGTGGATGAATGTGAGGTATCCACTTTGGTGGCAAAAACACAAAGGCAGAATTATCTGAATGACGGCAGATTAGGAAAAGGGGAGGTGCAACGAGACCTGGGTGTCATGGTACATCAGTCATTGAAAGTTGGCATGCAGGTACAGCAGACGGTGAAGAAGGCAAATGGTATGTTGGCCTTCATAGCTAAGGGATTTGAGTATAGGAGCAGGGAGGTCTTACTGCAGTTGTACAGGGCTTTAGTGAGGCCTCACCTGGAATATTGTGTTCAGTTTTGGTCTCCTAATCTGAGGAAGGATGTTCTTGCTATTGAGTGAGTGCAGCGAAGGTTCACTCGACTGATTCCCGGGATGACAGGACTTAGATATGAGGAGAGACTGGATTGACTAGGTCTGTATTCACTGGAGTTTAGAAGGGTGAGAGGGGATCTCATAGAAACATATAAAATTCTGCTAGGACTGGACAGGTTAGATGCAGGAAGAATGTTCCCGATGTTGGGGAAGTCCAGAACCAGGGGACATAGTCTAAGGATAAGGGGTAAGCCATTTAGGACTGAGATAAGGAGAAACTTCTTCACTCAGAGAGTTATTAACCTGTGGAATTCCCTACCGCAGAGAGTTGTTGATGCCAGTTCATTGGATATATTCAAGAGGGAGTTAAATATGGCCCTTAGGGATCAAGGGGTATGGAGAGAAAGCAGGAAAGGGGTACTGAGATGAATGATCAGCCATGATCTTATTGAATGGTGATGCAGGCTCGAAGGGCCGAATGACCTCCTCCTGCACCTATTTTCTATGTTTCTATGTTTCTCACAGCTGTAATTGTTTCTTTAACCAATACTGCACCCCCTCCCTCCTTTTTTACCTCTCTCTATCCCGTCTGAAAACCCTGTACACAGGAATGTTGAACTGCCATACCCGCCCTTCTTTCAGCCATGTCTCAGTAATAGCTGTAATATCATACTCCCAAGTGTCAATCTGTGCTCTCAGCTCATCTGCCTTATTTCCTATACTCCTTGCATTGAAGTATATACCATTTAGTATTGCCAAACTCCCCTGTTGTCTATTTTCCAGCCTTTGTTTTCTCTGTCTTCCAAATTCACTTTCTACTTCTACTTCTCCGCTGCCCAATATCAGCTTTGTTTCTCTCTCCACTGAATCTATTCTCCATTTCCCATCCCCCTGTCAAACTACTTTAAACCCTCCCCAGCAGCACTAGCAAAGCCTCCTGCGCGGATACTGGTCCCGGCTCTGTTGCAGTTTACAAATTATTTTGAGTGGCATAATTGAGCACTAGCTGTGATAGTTTATTCTGTCTTTATACTACACCTTGATGTACTACCAACAGTATTTTAACAGGAAGCCTGAAACAAGTATGTAAATTAAAGACCTAAGACTTGTTGAAGGACCCCATCCGGAAATTAGTCGCCGATGTGCGGGGCAGGCAGGCTTACCCCAGCCAGGATTCTTCAGCAGCAGTTTAAAAATATATATATATATTTAAAAACCATCCTGTGAAACCAGGAGGAGCAGGATTGGTCTTCTGAGTCACGATCGCCTCCATCACCCCTAGCCTGCTCCAATTCCCCCTTCCAGGACTTACCTGAGAGCCACCGCCCGCAAGACAGGTGGTCCCACATTGATGCTTTCGCTCGGGCGAGCTGTCTGCGGAGGTGTGACCCGCTGATGAGACCCGAGGAACGATTTCCATCGATCCTTGGCCTCTTGGTTCAGGTACACACTTGCCATACAGCCTGCATCTTGGCCCGAATACCTGTTCAATCAGAACAACTTGATAATTTCACTTTAAAAGCTAATTGTAACTACTCCTTTGTTAAACACTCAGCTCCGTCTTTAACTATCATTCATATATTAATGAAAGAAATGAATAGCTATAACGGTTATAATGTTTTCACAATTGACAATTTACAATGAATGTTAAATGCATATTTTGTCTTTTACATATCTTTACTGAATGCAAACAGTAGATATGTCTTTCTGTACTCATTATGTTGACAATATATAGCGAACATTCAGAAATAAAGTATTTAATGTATTTGATGCAGATAAGAACTGACATTACATATACATCTTGAAGCTTATTTGGCTTTTCACTTTGAAATATCCAAATATAAGTAAAACAGAAGCTGAAGTCATGCCATTCTGCGACTGGATTGTGAGGAGTCGGTTACCTTACACACTAAATGCCCGGGATTGGACCCATGTCACTGGAGTGGTGGATACATTCCCCTACTTCAGCCAATATTTCACAGAACAGCAGGGTATTGGGCACAGATTATTCCCTATTCCAACTGGATGCATTTTGAATATTCTCCTACAAAACTGCCTGGGGTTAGGAGTGCACTCCATCACTAGACCACCAGCAATCAGAGATCGAGCACTTAAATGTCAGATTCCTCATCCCCCTTTACTGGACCACCAAGGGGAAAACATGCATTAAAAAAGCTTGGTGCTGTGGCTGCAGGCATCTGCCACAGGCTCCTAGGAAGGTTTCTGCAGATGCGAAAATAGTGATGTATGTACAAAATGAAACATTTTGTCTGTCTGTTTATGTTCACCACTACTTTTAATAGCACAGAACCATCTTGAATTTAAAGATTATTCCAAATTCATGTATTTACCAACAAGCAAGAAATATTCAAATTCAATATAAATCACACTGACCACTCGTCCCTAACCAACATCCCCTTACAAACAGATCTTGTGTTAGGATCAGATGTAACAGGAACGTCTTGAGTGTGGCTTCTTTAATTGCTCAATCTGGCTATGGAATATCGATCATTTTAATTCATTAGGCATTTGTTATCAAAATACTTCATCGTGTTTCACCAGACCCTAATTTAGATGCACCCTGGGTTTCAAAGGGGAGAGATTCTCGGCAGAAGCCTATCATTTGAGACAGATGGTGTACTATTATAACTGAATAGCTCCTGTCAGCATCACAGCATGAATTTTACAATTGTGTTGGTTGTGAGATTGTACGGAGTTGGGAGACATCTGCTTAGTGTTATGAATCTTATATTTTTAATTCAAAAATGAGGAAAACAACAGAATATATTGTGAATCCCCTGGCAGCAGTGTGAAAGCATAGGTTTGCAGAAAACTTCTTACAGTAAGTAGCTCACTATATGAGTCTGCATGCAAGCCTCTGCTACAGAATTCTAAGGGTCCGATTAATGTTTCCATAGCAACGTGATTGTGAAAGACTGGGAAGAACAGTGAAATGCCAGTTTATAACCCTATAACTGTCTGCCCGACACAAAGATAAATTCAGAAAATAGTCCTAGAACCTCCATAACTAGTTTACTAGATGGTGGGTCAGATATTTTAAAAGATGTGAAGTAAATGGAGTAATTTTAACATCCATTTTTTATGATTCTCTGTCCTTATAAACTACTAAATTTGTGATAACCCTTTCTTGATTGGAACAACAATATTGTAACAGAATTGCCACAAGTAATTGTTTCAATTTGCAGTTTTCTATTTTACAGGTAATATGGAGAAAGAGCTGTTTTATAATCCATTGCATTTATTTAGTTCTATAATCATTTTATGCCTTGTAATTTGTTATACTCAGATCTAGCTTTTCATTGCCTCCTTTTATATGTCGTGCTTCACTAGATCTTAATTTAGATTTCAAATTGTCAACACATAGTGTTGACAATTATGACTTTGGATGATAATGTAAAACAGGTGATACCGATTCATCCGCCTGTTATCCATGTCCCTCGATGGTCATTTGCATTGAAGTCATTATATATAAAGCGCCTGAATTGATATCGCCCCTTTTACTTCATTCAAAGTCAAATTTATCCCCACTAAGTGTAATCATTCATGGGATTTCTTGTAGGATCACTTGCCCTAAAGTTTGTATATTTATGAGCATGTATGGAGGTTCTGACATCTTATTTGATATAACCTTCCTGTGTTACAGAAGTGTGAGATGCCAGGGGTGGCAAGGTGCTGCTGAAAATTACCACACAAACACTCAAAGTCAGGGAGAGGGGGTGGAGAAACAGGTGGAGGTTCAATCTGTGCCACGTTCAGTTACTGCTCTGAGCAGCATCAAGCAGCAAGGAGAGGGAATTTCAATTCATAATCATGGTATTCCCTGGCACCTCCAAGCAGCTACAAGGCAGAGGAAGGAGAGAGGTTGGCAGCAACCTGGAAATAGGCTGTCCTCCCTCTTCACTGCAACGTGTTAGATCAGTCAGGAAAAACAAAATCACAGGAAAAAATGGAAGAGGAAGGTTACCCGGAAGAAAAATCACGAGGTGTTGGCACCATTGGTTTATATCTCCTGGGAGGGTGTTTAATAAAGCATAACATTAGCAAACATTTAAGAAGCTCAGACTCAACTTAGAAACGTTTAAAATGAATCTAAATAAATGAATAGATCTGAATCTTTATTCTATGGAGTTTCGCTAATCTGGCTTATCCAGTTCCTGAATGATCCCCCATTCTCCTCTGTTCTCTCTCCTGGCTTTATGTAAACTCCCAGACTAGGAACACCTCAGTTCGGATTTGAAATGTGCATTAGTTTGTTGTGTCACTCTGTGAGCATAATTAACTCTCCTGATTGCTCAAGGGGGAATCTACTGATTTATAATCCATGTTAGAAATATACAGTCGATGTTATGGATATTATCTGACAGGAATTTGTGCAACTTTCTGAGCTGCAACAGTTAGATGTCTCCTTAAGTAAAATGTCTTTTAAATAAGTTAAAGTTATTAACTAAAAGTAGCAAAATGTTGGTAATATGCATCAGAGAGAGACAAGGGACTAGATTTTCAGTCTATTGTTATCCCAGTTAGTGCCCCTGTGAGGCGGCAATGGCGGCGGTAAGCACTTCCGGGCGGGGGGCCAGCTTCCAGCACCCTGCCGGGACATTCGGTGTCGGTTTCGAGGGGGCGCAGAGCATTACCGCCTCTGGTTGCGACACCGGCTCAATATTTGCTTCGCGCCCGATCCGTAATGCCACATAGCGTGCCCTGGTGGCAGCTGGTGTTCCAAGCTGTAGCAGTCGCAGTGAGGTAGAAAATGTCGACCCGAGGTAAGTGTGATTGATTTTTTTCTTTTGCGACTTATATTGTAGTGGCGTGAATTATTTATTGGGAATGTTTTTGGTGGGATTTTTTCAGATTTTTTTCCCCCTCCCTGAGGCTTCTCTTGGGTCGCTCCGAGGCCGGCTGCTTAGCTCAGGACTTTCACTTACTCAGCAGGCCTAGCACCCTAAAAGAGGAACACCTCCCTTAGCGCTCTGCTCCAAACTCAGGGTCCAGCTGATAAATTTTGCGGCAGCAGACGTAAACCATTTGTTGGTGCAAAATTTACCGCTCCACCTGGATTAGCACCTCAACAGAGATGTGACCGAATTTCCACCTCCCACTATGTTAGTATTTCAGGGCTAACCGTTCATCAGAACAAAGTTCTTAACCTCACATCGGTAATGATAGCATACTATGGAGGAACAATTACTGTGAGCATCATAGATAACCTACACGTGAATTGCATATTAAGGTGTAACCACTTAGTGTGCTAGTAGTAAGTGCGATAATCATGAACTTTTAAACATGCTGTTGAAATTTCCAACTCCAAGGCATACAGCATCCAGACTTGGATATATATCACCTTTCCTTCATTGTCGCTGGATCAATATCCTATAATTCCCTGCAAAACACCATTGTGGGAGCACCATCACCACCACAATGACTGCAGCAGTTCAAAGAGAAGTCCCACCACCATCTTATCAGGTCAACTATGGATATACAATAAATGTGGCCTTGCCAGCATTGGCCACAGCACTAGAAAAAATAATTTAATAAAACTATACTGGGTTGAAAACCCCAGGCCCTACTGCTGCAGTCCCACCATAGCTCCAGATTCCAGCATTATATTTGTTTTCCGTGGGCAAATCTTATGACCGATCAAAATCTAACAATCTGTGGCGAGGAAGAGATACAATATGAGTTATGAATAGCCACAAATTGCTGGATGATTTGCATCGCTCTTCTGTTAGCCTCATCATCAACCTCCCCATTGACATCCATTGAGTGTCAAGAAATTGCTGGATTTGTGCCGTAAATATGAATTGATCTTGATGCAGCCATTTAGGGCTGGTAATTCCTGTTGCAATGACCCTGTTAATGACGTGATTTATGGTCCTGAGATGGTACTCAAGCTTGGAGCCCCAGAAAGGGAACAATGAAACTGTGAAGTCTCACTCCTGCAGGTAGTAAATTGTTCCGAGAAATTTAAAAATATTAACATTTTCTTTCATTATCTCTCTTTTTGAATCAGAGGGCCAAAAATTCTGGCCTCACCGGGTCCATACGCAGTGCGCACGGACCCGGCGAGGCCTCGCAAAAGCCGGTTTTCGGGGCAAGATGTGCATGCGGCGAAAAGCAGCTTTTCCAATCTGTCAAGATTTCTCTTGGCAGATCCTTCACATCCCCGGGAGAAGGACATCCGTGCGGGAGAGGTTGAGCTATTTGCCCAACTCATGCCCAGCAAGTGTCCTTCAAAGTCTTACGCCTGGTAAAAGCAGGCACATCGTTTATTTTTGCCAGCGCTAAATCACAAACATTTTTTCCCCAAAATATTTTTGTTTTCAAAAACATTTAATTATATTTTATTTTAAATATGGGAGGTGTTTTTTAAATTTATTATGCTGTGTTTCTTGTTTTAGGAGGGTTTTCCCATTGGTAGTAATGGGAGTCCATACAAACGGAGATCCCATTTTTATCAATGAGAATACTGCATAGTGATATATAGTCCAGGCCCACATGACTCCAGCATTTCTGTACGTACAGGGAAGTCATCTCCCCGTACGCTGCGCATCGAATGAAGGCCTTCGACCTGAATCGAAGGTGCCTCTGTGACCACCAGATATTTTTGTACATTTTTCTCGGGTCGGAGGCGTTCGTGTGAAGGCAGCCTCCGATCGCAATTCTCCCCCAAATATTGACTCGAATTCACCTCATTTCCATCCCTCGCATTCACTCTGTTTCTTTCTTTATCTTTAAATGTTATTGGTTAAGAAGGTAGAACATTGGACCTGATGTTCATCAGGTCCCAGATGCCCAGTTGACATTATTGTGCCATTATCCATATGCATTTGCTGGGCAAAAATAATACAATCTGTAGGGTAAGTTAAAAAATCCAATTCACGCGCTCAACACGAGATGTGTCGCTCCAGCAAATTCTGTGTCATTATCTTTTAGCCTACCAGCAGCTCTAAGGAATCTCCTGCCCCTCGAGGTTAGCCAATTTTAAAGTTTTCTGTTCACTCACAATGCTTCGAGGCTTTCTTTGCGTTCCAGAGACCAGAATTGAGTGCAATATTTAAGGTGGTGCAGCCTGAGCAGAACACTTACAGCTTCAATACCATGGCCTTAGACTTAAAATCTACCAGTTTGGCAATATATCTCAATATTCCATTTACTTGTTAATTGCTGCTCTGCAATGACTGGATATGTTCAGTACTAACAATCTCCAATCTCTTTCATCCTCTTCCTTAGCTAGTTCAACATCATTCATTAAGGATATCAGCCATGGCTCAGTGGTAGCACTCTTGTTTCTGGGTTCAAATCCCACGCCAAGAAACTTGAGCACAAAATCCAGGCTATCACTCCATCCTGTACTGAAGTGATGCCATAATTAGGATGAGAAGTTAAACTGAGGCCCAGTCTGTGGAACATAAAAGATCCCATGGCATTATTTCAAAGAAGAGCAGCGGAGTTCTCCCTGGTGTCCTGACCGACATCTATATCTCGACCAATAGCTTTCTTTTTTTCATTGAGTAAGCACATGCCCCCTATTATTTTCTTCCAATGTGTAAGACATGGATTATATCTGTATTGAATTTCATCAGTTCTTCCCACTTGCAAATATTGTCAAGGTCATGCTGTGATTGCTTAGCTGCTTCACAAGGCTCTATTTTCCCCTAGTTTAGCCATATCTGCAAATGTGATCAAATTACATTGCACTTCTCAATCTGGATCATTCATGTAGATAATAATTATATTCTTTATATTAAATCCAGCTCCGAAATCATGACCATTTTTGGTGATAGGGAATCCCACAACCAGCATTGACCAGGCAAATAAACTTGTCTGCAGCACTCGGAGGGTTAAAACTTTTTTTTATACATATGTCTCACTGATGAAATAGTTCACCTGAAAAGAAACAAATTGAGGCTGTCTGAAGATTTTTTTCCATTGCATACATAACACGTATATTCTGGTCAGCCTTTTATTGTTTTGAATTTTTTTTTATCCATTTCAAATAACTTGCAGCTGCCTATCCTTCTCTAGCCAAGAGGATGAGGCAATCTGGGTGCCAGATTTTTCAGTCAATGCTACTCTGTGATCAGGCAGCTGGAGAGGAGATTCAAATGATGCAAGCCACACATCGGTTTATCCCTCCCCCAACCTGTCATCATGATGCACTTCATCTGCGAGCCCTAGCGGGAGCTCACTAAATCCACCCTAATAAAGAAAGTGAATGACAGCTCTCCTGGGACATGAATTTATAACCTCCTAACCGGGAATCATGTACTGAACTTTCCTAATCAGCTTCTCAGAGATATAGAGAGAATAGTCTCTGTCCTCACTCTTTACTTTAGAAAAGGAATTTATAAATTGGTGCTCAGAAAATTGATTGAGGGAGACTTTCAGTCAGTAAGTGCTCCAGATAATTTAAAAGATGCTGCAACTAAAGGGTATGTTTTCCATTGTAAGTGCTCATAGCGGTTGGGTGAAAAATGTTTTAGCAGCATCAGTTAGTGATGTTATCCATTTTGTGTTTGCTGAAATAAAGAATTTATTAACAGTAATGTTCTGGCATTATTTTAAACCCACTGCTTCCTAATGACAGTTAACGGCTTGGTAATGGTTTTTTCTTCTTAGGCAGTCCCTCGTATCAAGAACAACTTGCTTCCACACTAAAAAGGGGATGAGTTCACAGGTGTTACAACCTTGGACGAGATCTTGGCCAAGTGGACCATCTTCCATACCTCGGGAGCCTACTGTCAGCAAGAGGAGACATTGACAACGAGGTCCAACACCGCCATTAGTGTGCCAGTGCAGCCTTCGGTCGCCTGAGGAAGAGAATGTTTGAAGATCAGGACCTCAAATCCGGCACCAAACTCATGGTCTACAGGGCAGTAGTGATACCTGCCCTCCTATATGGCTCAGAGACATGGACTATATACAGTAGACACCTCAAAGTGCTGGAGAAGTACCACCAGCGTTGCCTCCAGAAGATCCTGCAAATCCATTGGCAGGACAGATGCACCAACGTCAGTGTTCTCACACAGGCCAACAATCCCAGCATCGAAGCATTGACCACGCTCGATCAGCTCCGTTGGGCGGGCTACATCGTCCGCATGTCCGACACGAGACTCCCAAAGTAAGCGCATTCCTCGGAGCTTCGGCATGGCAAGCAAGCCCCAGGTGGACAGAGGAAATGCTTCAAGGACATCCTCAATGCCTCCTTGATAAAGTTCAACATCCCCACAGACTCCTGGGAATCCCTGGCCTACAACTGCCCAAAATGGAGGAAGAGCATCCGGGAGGGCGCTGAGCACCTCGAGTGTCGTCGCTGAGAACAAGCAGAAACCAAGCGTAGACAGCGGAAGGAGTGTGCGTCAACCTAGGCTTCCCACCCACCCTTTCCTTCAACCAATGTCTGCCCCACCTGTGACAGAGACTGTAGGTCACACATTGGACTCCTCAGTCACCTGAGAACTCACATTTAGAGTGGAAGCAAGTCATCCTCGAATCCGAGGGACTGCCTATGATGATGAAGATGAATGAGAGACCTGATATTCCAGGTCCCAAACTATATATTGAAGGGTGGAAGATGCCTGTGTATGGATTTTTTTTAACGTGTTGCACACCAGCCACCACATAGGCTTGACAGAGCTAGGTCTTGATCCAGTGGCAAAGATTAACCAAGATTACTGGAGACCAGCTCTGCTGCACGGACTTACTGCAAACACATATTGCAGTATGGGCTGGACCGTGCTGTCCCTGGGATCTTAAGGCTGACTGGGGCTGTTTTCCATTGAGTGCAATAAATTCTCCAGTGTTGCTCATTGTATCTGGCTGGAGTTGGTATCGTTTGTATCTCCAGGATATGTATATCTGCTGCCCTGAAAAATCAGAGGAGATAGAGGACATGGTGGGAGTGAAGGAACCTTCACAACCACCTGCACCAACTATTGCTGGGGCCATATGTCCATGTCAAGAAGCAGGTAGCTGTCCCGAAAGAAGGAATTGGTTCAATGGTTCAATTGTCTAAGAAAGTGATTTGCGATCTCTGTGACTTCCTGAATGGTAAGCTGCAAGGGCAATCTTCAGTCAATATTTCTCTCCTGGTGGCAGTCAAGGTAATCATGAATCCCAATTTCTATGCCATTGGCAGCTTTCAAAGCCCAACAGAATCTTAGAAATTACAGCATTGGAGGAGATAATCTAGCCTATTGAGCTTATGCTAACTCTTTAACTGGAGCTATCAAAAATAATTCCAGGGGTAACCCACCCCCTCCCCCCCTTTTCAGTCTAGAATGACATAAAGCAGATGACTGATGCGCTATTTGACCATTCCTATCAGTACTTCAGCTTCGGTATGGCGAAGCATCTATAATCCTAAAGGCAGCAAAGATTGTGCATTTCCCTTGGGTTGAGGAAATAATTTGATACATTCAAATTGCTATTCTGGCATCATCCAGTGAGGATAAATTAAAAATTGAAGGGGCTTTAAGATGCAGATGAGATGTCATCCTTGATTTCAGATCATGTACTTGATTGCACGCTTAAGACCAGACCTTTATAAAAAAAAATTCATGCTCGGGATGTGGGTGTTGCTGGCAAGGCAAGGCCAGCATTTATTGCTCATCCCTAGTTGCTCTGAGAAGGTGGTGGTGAGCCTTTTTCTTGAACTTGTGCAGTTTGTGTGGTAAAGGTGCTTGCACAGTGGTATTAGGTAGGGAGTTCCAGGATTTTGACCCAGCAACGATGAAGGACTTTTCATCTGTGAAGAGAGCACATGGGAGAAAGGAGAGCAAGTTAATATAATTGAGCAGTCACGACAGTATATGCTGTGTGAATGTCTTCTTTTGATGCCTGGATGTTGTGAAACAGATGTACGATGCTCAGCATATTGCACATCCCAATATGTGGCTGCTATTCCCACAACACCACTTAGCAACTCGCACTGCCTCTTTTACAAGGGTGTTGATGTTTTGAGGCAGGCTGCAGGGAGTAGGGGAGAAAAATCCAGCTTTGGACATCACTTAATTCCCATTCACATGCAATGGATGGGATTGCATGGGTGCCAGAGGCAGCCCACGTTGTGGCTGGAGGGAAAGTGTAATGGGGTTTTTGAGTGGCAGGGAATTGGGGCAAGGCCTGCACACCTCAGTGGTCCGCTATTGTCTGCCCAAATCCACCACAAAACAGGAAGTAGACAGAAGGAAAATCTCGACCAGTATATGTACGGAAGGAACGGCCCAGAATAACTGCTACTTTGTGGTCAATTTCTGTCTCTTCTTTGGTACTTCATTTTGTTTTTGTGTCATAATTTGCTATGGATTGTATATGTTACTGATAAGCTCACCTCTCTTTCTTAGAAGCCTCTGTTAAAGTCAAAATAAAATGAATTCTCACTGACTCATGAAGAAGAAAACAAGTTATGGCATCAACAAGCCTCAGCAGACACTCTCAAATTAATGTTAAATGGCAGTGACTCAACGACTGACTTCGATGACTCTCGGCACATGAAACTGAAATGACCCGGTCTGAAAATGCTGGAGGATATTTTATTTTTTGTCTCTTAAAAAAAGTCAAGAGTGTTGTGGTTGTACAGTAAGGGGTGTGGCTATGGTTGCTGGGACGAGGAAATTCATCTTCTGCAGGCTCATACTGGAAAATCGCAAACACGATGCCCACAATGTGCACTGCCTGCAGGTGAGGTTCCCTTCTGCCAGTACTTGGAACATTACCCGCATCTGTACCAGTTCAGCTGAGAGCTGACATATCTAACTGATATTAAAATGCACTCAGTTCCTGTTCAGTGTAAAATTGTGTTGTCACAAAACTGTATTCACATATTCAAAATTACAATGAAATATTAGTAAATATTCTTGCGTACTTAGACTTGTAAACTAGGATTTTCCGAAATGTAAAGTATTTCTTGTATTTCCGTTCCCACCCAGCAATTAATTTCCCTCTTCTGAAGGAGTTGCCACATACTGAATACAGTGCCACAGCTGCTGGCAGCCCTTCAGTGCTTCCTCCGACAGGCCATTTGTCATGTGCCAACTTGGGCAACGAGTGTGCCAAGCTATTCTGTTACTGGAGGTATTGTACCAAGCTTGATTCGGTTTCACCTGACATCCACACATGAGTGCGTTCTGACAGACATCACTGGACAGGAATCAGGAGGGGACAATGACTTCTTCCCTTCTTTAGACTGGGGACACTGAAGCCGATTCTAGTGTCCTCATTGCTGGACCAGCTGACAGCAACTAACTCTGCACAGACCAGGGATCAAACTTGGAACCTTTCTGGTCTATCTGGCTCAGTACCAATCTTCAATGTCCATGTACCCATTGAGTCAGGTGAATACTACAGTCAATCTTAATTGGGGCGATTGCAAAAATAGTATAAGACAAATAAAATGTTACATATGCAATGACTGTGCACTATAGGCAGCAAAGTGTAAAATGCATAACATGGGTTAAGTGAATAACAATGGTTGGCTAGGGCTGATCACCAGTAGTCTCATTCCTGCGATATTATAAGATGATTGTTTATAACCATTTATTTGTTTTTGTCAGTGGTGTTATGGTGAACATCGATGGTTGAGAAATGCCTGCAGTTGATCATTAATGATATCCTCAGTGATGAGTAACAACTGCATTGTAGTTAGTGCACGTTTATAGGGTAATACACTTCAATTGGTTATGAGAAAACAAGTATTAGTACAAAAATTACATAATATGAAGTTACAGCTATTCATTTTCACTTAAGCTGTGTTAATAACAGTGACTGCATGGAAAATTATTTTAATTTTTTAGTTTGTGTTCAGTAAGTGTTAAGTTACCAAGTTTGAATTGATTGCTTTTCAGCACACAATGAAGGGTGAAGGACAAGTTACATTGCAGGTCTTTCTAATTGCACATTCCATCACTAAAAATGATCTAATCCGTAAATCACATTCCATGCATGGCATGTATGCATGCATTTATGCACATGTAGGAATGGGTATGAAGGGCTGTTATCTTGTTTGATATTGTTAGATTCACACGTTAGATCTACAGGAAGAATGGGCACCTGATAACAATAGCTTGCAGGGAAATGATCTACTTGTTCACAATAAATGGTGAGCATTTAAAAGATACTGCCCTCTGGAGGTGAATCTTGCAAACTATTTAACTGTCATTTTGTAAAGATCATAATTTAGTTTTATACACAGGTAATAATCCAAATTAGACTAGGGATTCAATAATAAACTTCTGAAATCATAAATTACATTTCTGAAGAAATAAATATTGTAACTTGTAGCAGGATGTTAGCTTTTCTATAATTAAACTGAATAGCTTTGCACTTGTGTATTATGTATTAATAGATCTGCCATTATTCACTATAATGGATGAAAAGAATCAATTTATCAACCCCGTGAAAATGGAAATCGAAAATTTTAATCTTACACCTAGGGTACAGCAATGCAGGTAAAAGACAGGCATAATATAAATAGAATAAATTAAAATTGGGTGAGGTAACCTAGTGGTTATTGTACTAGACTAGCTAATCCAGAGGTCATGAATTCAAATCCCACCAGTACATTGAGATATTGAACACAGCAATGTCAAGGTCAAGATTATTTGAATTCAATAAATCTGGTAATAGGTTGTTTAGCACTAGAAAATGACCATAAAAGCAATTGGATTATTGTAAAAACCTAACTGGTTCATTAATGTCCTTGAGGGAAGGGATACTGGCACCCTTTCCTGGTTTGGCCAACATGTGACTCCACTTCCACACTACATGCTTGATTCTTAATGCCTTCAGGGCAACTTGGCATGGGCAATAAATACTGCCTTGTAATAAATACTTACATCTCAAAAACAAAATAATTTAAAAACAACTTTCTTTTGCTGGGAGGCTGATGTGGGTCAAAGAGAAAGAGATTTTTGTTCATGGGATGTGCATTAAGGCTTCGCGCTCTGACTCCTGCAGTCTGATCTGGTAAATGCGTGTTTTTTAACCTTGACCTTGCAGTGTTCAATTTGGCTGCTGCATTTTGCTACATTACAACAGGGACTATAGCTTATTGGCTGAGATGCACTTTGGGACATTGTGCAAGGTGCTATATAAGTGCAAGTTTGTTCCTTTTTCAACTGAACAGCATGTAAAAATTTGGAGCAATTTCCCAGTTTGAATCCTGAATTGATTCTTCCCAAATGCAGTATACCCTTCTTGCAATGGCAGTAGCAGTGGTGCTATAGTCTGAACCAGGAAGCAAATATTGCTGACAGTGACTGAAAGTAAACAAGTATTAATCATGGAAACATAGAAATTTACGGTACAGAAGGAGACCATTCGGCCCATCGTGTCTGTGCCCGCCAAAAAAGTGCCATCCAGTCTAATCCCATTTTCAAGCTCTTGGTCCACAGCCTTGTGGGTTACGGCATCTCAAGTGCATATCCAAGTACTTTTTAAATGCAATGAAGTTTTCTGTCTCCACCACCCTTTCAGTAGTGAGTTCCAGACCACCAACACCCTTTGGGTGAAAAAAGTTCTCCTCAACTCTGCTTTAATGCTTCTACCAATTACTTTAAATCTATGCACCCTGGTTATTGACCGCTCTGCTAAGGGAAATAGGTCCTTTCTGTCCACTCTATCTAGGCCCCTCATAATTTTAACACCTCAATTAGGTCTCCCCTCAGCCTCCTCTGTTCCAAAGAAAACAACCCACCCAATCCAATTTTTTCTCGGAGCTAAAATTCTCCAGTCCTGGCAACATCCTCGTAAATCTCCTCTGTATCCTCTCTAATGCAATCACATCTTTCCTCCAATGTGGTGATTTTAATTAACATGACATTAATCGGTAGCTGATTACAGCTCTAACAGTTGCAGTCCACAGCATCATCCTCTAGGCACTGACCACTAAGCTGTGCTATCAGACGATGACATAAAGATACCTTTTATCTTCCCTGTGATGAGTTGATTTGAGCTTTAGTGGCACAAGCATGTGGGTTCAGAAAGTTTGGGCAGAAAGAGCACTGGGGGCACACTGCCAGGTATTTTGCAACCAGGCAAAGACCAAGGAGCTGGAAGCTGCCACTATGCACGTGCACATGCCTTATTACAGGCTCGGAAATGATCAAATTAAGGAAGGGTTTCCTGCTTTGTATTTTCTGTACTTGTGCACCTGCTGTGCAGCATCATTGGTACCTGCCTATATAAAGAGCCACTCAGAATCCAAAGGAGGCGTGCAATCTTTGCGCCAGCCATAAGATATGTGGTGCTTGTTGGGTAGACTTTCTTTGCCAGATTCCTTTATGTGTGCTGACTTCCACATCTGTTCCTAGGTGCTGTGGGTAGCGTATACAGCTTGAGCTGATAACTGCCTGCTGCCAGAAATGTTGCACTGTGGAGGGTACCTTGATTGAACAATGCTCCATGCACCAATTTTATAGAGCTGTGTCCATTTAACCCACCATCAAACAGGCCATGGCAGGTGCTGTACCATTTTTGTGCCTCCAATTGGCTTTCCTTTAACTTCACTTATGCCCCACCCCCTCTCCCAGCCTTGGCCAAGACTGACAAATATCTAAAATTAATTTTGAAGCTTGATAAAGGTTAAACAAATAATTGTCCCCATTTGAAGCCACTTATCTTTTAAAACCCATTTAATTTGGACCTGCTGGGCAGATTTTCCACTACCTCCATTATGAAGGCTCCCTGCACAGGGCCAAAGCTGCATTGTCAGCCATGAATAATTATTTAAATGAGGCGAGGTGGAAAATTGGGGCAGTCAGTTCACTGTGTTGCTGGCGAGCTTTCCTCTAGCAATTGATTGCTCCTGTGGTGGAAAACAGCCCTTTAGATTTTCAAACCTTAGCTTATAATAAGTTAGAAGCCAAAATCAGCCAATCCACGGCTGAATCTATTGATTACTGCTGTCTATTTGGAACTATAAGCATTGTTAACAGTTTTACTATTATTTGCTTCAAATGTTCAGTGAGTTTTGTGTTCATCAAGGTGAAGAATGCCAATGCTGAGCAACTAATTAAAAAATATATTTTACATCCATATTGACATATAGCTATCCCATGTCAAATATTATATGGATTAGATGTGGTGCTAATCTCCTTCTACGTTGCCACAACAACATGCCAACCTTATAACAATCCCTCAAAGCCATTGCGAAATTTTCTTTTCCCACACCATTCATGCTCTTGGCATCTCTGAGTGAGAGTGTTAAGTGCCAAATTATCAACAGTTTTTTTTGTTGTGGTATCACTCAACTAGATTGAGGCTGTTTGAATTAATTTTATCTAAAGCCCTTACAGCAAAGAGGAATTTTTCAGTTAGGTAAACACAGGTCCTTGAGGTGACATTTCATGTAATATCACAAAATATCAAGATATATTATCTAAGGTCACTTGAGTCAAGGATAAATCCTATTTTAGTTAGAATCTTAACACAACAACATAATTGTGGATAGTATAAATATATCTCACCAGCTATAATTTTTAACGGTTTGTTGGAATATCAAAGTAAACTATGTTGGAACAAAATTTAATTTGGAAATACAGTAATGTTTCAATCCTAACAGCACCATCACTGCTCAGTCCCTCATCAGTAACATCTTGGAAACCACTATTGGCCAGAAACTTGACTGTACCAGCCATTTCAACACCATGGCAACAAGAGAACATCAGAGGCTTGGGACTCTGATGAATGGTTTACCTCCTGACCCCACAAAACCTCTCCATCCTCTACAAGACTCAAGTCAGGAAGATGGACTACTCAGCACTTGTTGGATGGGTGCAACTGCAATGACAGTCAAGAAGCTCAACACCATCCATTACAAAGCAGTCCACTTGATTGGCATCCTTACCATTGAGCTTAATAACCACTCCCTCCACAACTGGCAAGCTGTGACTGCAATATTAATATCTACAGGATGCACTGCAGCAACTCAGCAAGGCTACTTTGACAGCACCCCCCAGTCCTGTGATCTCCACTGCCAAGAAAACCAAAATTAGCAATGTTGTGCAAACAACAGCACTTCCAAGTACCCTGCAAAGTCACACACCATCCTGCATTGTACTGTATATATATATAGCCTTTCTTTCGTTGGGTCAAAATCCTGGAATTCATTACCAAACACCATCACCACAGTGACTGCAGTAATCCAAGGAAAAGCCCACCAACTTTTCAGTACAACTAGGGATAGTCAATAAATGTGGCGTTGCCAGCAATGCCTACATAAAGAGCAATTTTTTAAAAAAAGGTCAGTCAGGCCAAGTTCAGGATCTACACAGACATAACACATGATGAAATGTCAACTAATCATGATCTGCTACTTGATCTTATTCTAGGTATACTACCTATTCTTTCTCTGAAGCTTAAATCCTAAAACTTGTTGAGGGTACAGAGGAAGATAATATGTATTATGCGCATCAAATAAATCTATCAACCCAACTGGTTACTCCACCTGGGGTTAGATTTGTTTACAGCAAGCTTATCCATTATACAATTTTTGTTGAGGCTCCTTTTAAAAAATATATATTTTCTTGGACTGTAGTTCTGCTCAGTGACCTACGGTAATCTTGCATACTATTTCCTCCATATGTACCTAAGCTGTCTCTGAATGTCTGTTCCTTTATTTACTACAGTGTTACAAGTAATGGAGATAGCCTTCTCGGAGGCAAAAGTCTGAAGAACAATTTAACATCGTATGTGCAAAGTTTGAAGTTGGTCTTAACAGCAGAAATGCAAATTACTGAAAAGAGTCGTTCTTGTTAAGAGCACTAGTACTTCAGGTAATAAGAAAAACTCTCACTCATTCTCAATACGGATTGCCTATGGTTCATGCCATAATATTAAAATTTAGGCAGAGATCACTTTGAACCAGTAGAGGGTGCAGCTGTTTTGGATTTGGCCATTTCTACCATTTATTGCAGTATCTACAATAATCATCATCAATTTCATTTAGCAAAACTATATAAACATATGTTTATCCTTGGCAGTATCTTGTTTCTTCCTACAAATCTCAGTTGGTTAAATGTAGATGTTGAAACACTAAAATTATCTCTTAAAATCACTAAATTCAATTTTGAGCCCCATCCATTTTATCGTGTGGCGGACAATTTATTGTCTTGTTAAAGGGACAAATTATGAAAGTGATTAAGGGCTTACCCCTTCATACATCAAATAAATACTAATATAATTGTAATGTTCAGCACCTCAACACGGAATATCCTAGAAGTAAATTACTTTGTAAAGAAACTGTGTCTGAATTGGTTATGATTTAGGGAAAAGTGTCAGATACATGGATAATCACTTCATGAAAAGCTTGATTGCTATCAAAATTAGATATGACATTGAAAGAATAAACATTGAGTGTTACTAATGACTCTAATCTCTCTTTCTCTAATTTATGTTACCAAACAAAATTCATATGAGTTAAGCTGAACATTACTCTTTCAGGGAGTGAAATTAACTTACAAAAGCAAAATACTGCAGATGCTGGAAATCTGAAATAAAAATGTAAAATGCTGGAAATACTCAGCAGGTCAGGCAGCATCTGTGGAGAGAGTAACATTTCAGGTCGATGATCTTTCGTCAGAAGTGGGAAATTAAATTGATTTTGAAGTAGCCAAGTCTCAGTTTTATGCTTGCAAATCTTGCATATGGTACTTTCACAACATGGATGATGTCTTAGGTTGATGCAGTACATTGTCTATTTACATTCAGAGCTCCAAATGTTACAAGTAACAATGCTCCTTTATTTGGCTATTTAAACCATTCCTGGGTGGTGGGGCCACTTTAAGTTATTTCATGTCATTTTTCCCAGATTTGTCTTCCATAGGATTACGTATGATATACGGCACAGAAACAGGCTATTTGGCCCAACCAGTCCACACTGGCGTTTATGCCTCCTTCTGTCTTTCTCATCTATCAGCATAACCCTCTATTCTCTTCTCCCTTGTCTAGCTTCCCCTTAAATGCATCTATACTATTCGCTTCAACCACTCCCTGTGGTAGCGAGTTCCACATTCTCACCACTCTGGGTAAAGAAGTTTCTTCTGAATTCCCTATTGGATTTCTTGGTGATTATCTTATATTGATGGCCTCTAGTTATGCTCTTCCCCACAAGTGGAAACATTCTCTTTGTATCCACTCTATTATAACCTTTCATAATTTTAAAGAACTCTATTAGGTCAACCCTCAGCCTTCGTTTTCAAGAGAAAAGAGACCCAGCCTGTTCATCTTTTCCTGATAAGGATACCCTCGCATTTCTGATATCATCCTTGTAAATCTTCTCTGCACCCTCTGCAGTGCCTCTATATTCTTTTTCTAATATGGCAATCAGAACTGTACACAGTACTCTAATTGTGGGCTAACCAAGGTTTGATACAGGTTTAGCATAACTTCCCTACTTTTCAATTCTATACCTCTATAAATAAACCCTGATGCTTGGTTTGCTTTTTTTATGGCCTTGCTAACCCATGTCGCAAATTTCGTGATTTATGTATTTGTACTCCGAGATCCCTTTGTTCCTCCACCCCACATAAACTCACAACCTCCAAGTAATAAATGATCTCCCTATTCTTCCTACCAAAATGTAATACCTCAAATTTACCTGTGTTGAACTTTGTTTGCCAATTATATGCCCATTCTGCAAGTTTATTAATGTCCTCTTGTAATTTGTTGTAGTCCTCCTCAGTATTGACTAGTAACCCCAACTTGGTGTCATCTGCAAATTTAGAAATTGTGGGGGCAAAATTGCTCCTTTTTTAGAGGCCTCGGGGGGGCGCTAATAGGGTGGGGGAGACATTTTGCCCGGGGTGGGGGGAGGGGGGCGGGGGTTAGGGTTGGAGGTGCGTACCGGCTCCCGAGAAATACCACGGCAGTACTGCATAGAAACATAGAAACATAGAAAATAGCTGCAGGAGTAGGCCATTCGGCCCTTTGAGCCTGCACCGCCATTCAATGAGTTCATGGCTGAACATGCAACTTCAGTACCCCATTCCTGCTTTCTCACCATACCCCTTGATCCCCCTAGTAGTAAGGACTACATCTAACTCCTTTTTGAATATATTTAGTGAATTGGCCTCAACAACTTTCTGTGGTAGAGAATTCCACAGGTTCACCACTCTCTGGATGAAGAAGTTTCTCCTCATCTCGGTCCTAAATGGCTTAGCCCCTATCCTTAGACTGTGACCCCTGGTTCTGGACTTCCCCAACATTGGGAACATTCTTCCTGCATCTAACCTGTCTAAACCCGTCAGAATTTTAAACGTTTCTATGAGGTCCCCTCTCATTCTTCTGAACTCCAGTGAATACAAGCGCAGTTGATTCAGTCTTTCTTGATATGTCAGTCCCGCCATCCCGGGAATCAGTCTGTATTCCCTCAATAGCAAGAATGTCCTTCCTCAAGTTAGGAGACCAAAACTGTACACAATACACCAGGTGTGGCCTCACCAAGGTCCTGTACAACTGTAGTAACACCTCCCTGCCCCTGTACTCAAATCCCCTCACTATGAAGGCCAACATGCCATTTGCTTTCTTAACCGCCTGCTGTGCCTGCATGCCAACCTTCAATGACTGATGTACCATGACACCCAGGTCTCGTTGCACCTTCCCTTTTCCTAATCTGTCACCATTCAGATAATAGTCTGTCTCTCTGTTTTTACAACCAAAGTGGATAACCTTACATTTATCTACATTATACTTCATCTGCTATGCATTTGCCCACTCACCTAACCTATCCAAGTCACTCTGCAGCCTCATAGCATCCTCCTCACAGCTCACACTGCCACCCAACTTAGTGTCAACTGCGAATTTGGAGATACTACATTTAATCCCCTCGTCTAAATCATTAATGTACAATGTAAACAGCTGGGGCCCCAGCACAGAACCTTGCTGTACCCCACTAGTCACTGCCTGTCATTCTGAAAAGTCCCCATTTACTCCTACTCTTTGTTTCCTGTCTGACAACCAGTTCTCAATCCATGTCAGCACACTACCCCCAATCCCATGTGCTTTAACTTTGTACATTAATCTCTTGTGTGGAACCTTGTCGAAAGCCTTCTGAAAGTCCAAATGCACCACATCAACTGGTTCCTCCTTGTCCACTCTACTGGAAACATCCTCAAAAAATTCCAGAAGATTTGTCAAGCATGATTTCCCTTTCACAAATCCATGCTGACTTGGACCTATCATGTCACCTCTTTCCAAATGCGCTGCTATGACAGCCTTAATAATTGATTCCATCATTTTACCCACTACCGATGTCAGGCTGACCGTTCTATAATTCCCTGTTTTCTCTCTCCCTCCTTTTTTAAAAAGTGGGGTTACATTGGCTACCCTCCACTCCATAGGAACTGATCCAGAGTCTATGGAATGTTGCAGAGTATGCAGTGGCCCTCCCCTTTAAGCGAAGGGGAGGGCCGTTGAAGAACCGTTGCATTAGCACCACGGGAACTGCCCACTAAGAAAGTGGAGCGAGCGAGATTGCGCTCCACTTCCTTTGAGGGGTGGTAAGGGTAGCCTTGAGGATGAGTTCATAGATTGCATAAGGGACGGGTTCCTTGAGCAGTATTTAACGGAACCAACCAGGGGGCAGGCTATCTTAGATCTGGTCCTGTCTTATGAGACAGGATTAATAAACAATCTCCTAGTGAAGGATTCCCTTGGAATGAGTGATCATAGCATGATTGAATTTCAAATTCAGATGGAGGGTGAGAAAATTGGATCTCTAACCAGTGTACTAAGCTTAAATAATGGAGACTATGAAGGTATGAGGGCTGAGTTGGCTAAAGTGGACTGGGAAAATAGATTAGAATATAGGACGGTTGATGAGCAGTGGTGTACATTTAAGGAGATATTTCACAACTCTCAAGAAAAATATATTCCAGTGAGGAGGAAAGGGCGTAAGAGAAAAGATAGCCATCCGTGGCTAGCTAAAGAAATAAAGGACGGTATCCAATTAAAAACAAGGGCATACAATGTAGCCAAAACTAGTGGGAGGACAGAAGATTGGGAAGCGGTTAAAAGCCAGCAAAGAATGACTAAAAAAATGATTGAGAAAGGGAAGATAGATTATGAAAGTAAACTAGCACAAAATATAAAAACAGATAGCAAGAGTGACTATAGGTATATAAAAAGGAAAAGAGTGGCTAGAGTAAATGTTGGTCCCCTGGAGGACGAGACCGGGGAATTAGTAATGGGGAACATGGAGATGGCAGAAACTCTGAACCAATATTTTGTATCAGTCTTTACGGTAGAGGACACTAATAATATTCCAACAGTGGATAATCAAGGGGTGATAGCGGGGGAGGAACTTAACACAATCACAATCACTAAGGAGGTATTACTCGGTAAGATAATGGGACTAAAGATGAATAAATCCCCTCGACCTGATGGCTTGCATCCTAGGGTCTTAATAAAAGTAATGTCAGGGACAGTGGATGCATTGGCTGTAATTTACCAAAATTCCTTGGATTCTGGAGAGGTCCCAGCAGATTGGAAAACTGCAAATGTAATCCCCTTACTTAAAAAAGGAGGTAGACAAAAAGCAGGAAACTATAGACCAGTTAGCCTAACATCTGTGGTTGGGAAGATGTTGGAGTCCATTATTAAAGAAGCAGTAGCTGGACATTTGGAAAAGCAAAATTCAGTCAGGCAGAGTCAGCATGGATTTATGAAGGGGAAGTCATGTTTGACAAATTTGCTAGAATTCTTTGAGGATGTAATGAACAGGGTGGATAAAGGGGAACCAATGGATGTAGTGTATTTGGACTTCCAGAAGGCATTTGACAAGGTGCTACATAAAAGGTTACTGCACAAGATAAAAGTTCACGGGGTTGGGGGTAATATATTAGCATGAATAGAGGATTGGCTAACGAACAGAAAACAGAAAGTAGGGATAAATGGTTCATTCTCAGGTTGGCAAACAGTAACCAGTGGGGTGCCGCAGGGATCAGTGCTGGGAGCCCAACTATTTACAATCTATATTAACGACTTGGAGGAAGGGACTGAATGTAACGTAGCCAAGTTTGCTGACAATACAAAGATGGGAGGAAAAGAAATGTGTGAGGAGGACACACAAAATCTGCAAAAGGACATAGACAGGCTAAGTGAGTGGGCAAAAAGTTTGCAGATGGATTATAATGTTGGAAAGTGTGAGGTCATGCACTTTGGCAGAAAAAAAATCAAAGAGCAAGTTATTATTTAAATGGAGAAAGATTGCAAAGTACTGCAGTACAGCAGGACCTGGGGGTATGTGTGCATGAAACATGCAAGTACAGCAAATGATCAGGAAGACCAATGGAATCTTGGCCTTTATTGCAAAGGGGATCGAGTATAAAAACAGCGAAGTCTTGCTACAGTTGTACAGGGTATTGGTGAGGCCACACCTGGAATACTGCATGCAGGTTTGGTTTCCATATTTATGAAAGGATATACTTGCTTTGGTGGCAGTTCAGAGAAGGTTCACTAGGTTGATCCCAGAGATGAAGGGGTTGACTTATGAGGAAAGGTTGAGTAGGTTGGGCCTCTACTCATTGGAGTTCAGAAGAATGAGAGGTGATCGTATCAAAACGTATAAGATAATGAGGGGGCTTGACAAGGTGGATGCAGAGAGGATGTTTCCACCGATAGTGGAGACTAGAACTAGAGGGCATGATCTTAGAATAAGGGGCCTCCCATTTAAAACTGAGATGAGGAGAAATTTCTTCTCTCAGAGGGTTGTGGATCTGTGGAATTTGCCGCCTCAGAGAGCTGTGGAAGCTGGGACATTGAATAAATTTAAGACAAAAATAGACAGTTTCTTAAACGAAAAGGGAATAAGAGGTTATGGAGAGTGGGCAGGGAAGTGGACCTGAGTCCATGATCAGGTCAACCATGATCGTATTAAATGACAGAGCAAGCTCGAGGAGCCGTATGGCCTTCTCCCATTCCTATTTCTTATGTCCTTATACTCCTGCTTAATACCTCCTGATTCAGACTCTGCAGCTGGAATTTTACCGGTGCTCAGAGGATGGGATCAGATGTGGGTCAGCTGTCAAATTTGAAATGATTGCCAGCAGATCAGGACCCCACTGTCAACCCGCCTCCACACTACTTTACCAGGTGTTCGTCTGTCAATGCTGAACAGACCCGACACTCAGCAGTGGGGGAGGCATTTTGGTCATTATGACCTTGTTAAAAGATATTAAACACAATTTTGCGGTCAACTTATCATTTTTCCAGGTTTCCAAGCAGTTGCTGCTGCTCAGGGATCACATCAGGTAAAAACGTTGGGAGTTGTGTAAACATGAATACATTTCATTATCTGACAGCTGCAAGTGTGATATAAAATCTCCCATCTCGCAGCTGTTCACCTTCCCAGATCAGAACCTCTTGTTTACTGCATTTGGAAGGCACATTGCCTTTATGCGGTTTTCAAGTCTTTGGAGCAATCTGTCTATCCAGTGTCACCTCATTGGAACAACCTCTCTCACCATTGATAGATAGCTTCTGTCATCTCAAGTTAACCTGACATCTATTATGTTAGCATCAGTGCCCAGAATCCCACCATGATCAGCCCCAACACCAGCAGAACCAGGCATACCAGCAGCACTAACAACAACACTATCCTTCTCCGCAATCAGCTGATGCTGCACAGGACACAAGGCATCAGCACCTGACCCATTGCTGCCCAGGACGTCAGGGATGGCCTCACCATGGCCAGATTTACTTCATTTGATGCTGTACATGCTAGCTGCCACAGGATGCACCAGATTGGCACCACCACACACCAACACCATAAAACAGCTCTACAATGCCCAAGCCATTCCTTTCACACTCATCAGCATTGAGGAGGTTACCCTTAAATCTCACCATTCACTGCAACTCACTAACCCACTTCCAAAGATGTTCAAAAATATGTGCAAGAAGGCAAAGTATTGAAAATAAAGATTTGAATGTTTGACAGCACATTAACAGAAACTTTTCATGAACATTGCCGAAAACATCCAAGTGCCTACCCTTGTATGTTGTCAGTTGGTATGATTGCATTAGGATGTGGGTGAGTGTGAGGGGTGGCTATTGAGATGGGGATGTGATAATGTAGATAGAGAGGGATAGGTAGAGGTGCAGGGTAAGTTGGTGTGAGTAAGGATGTTCAGGAGTAGGTTAGCGAAGGCAGAGTGATGGTGACGTGATGAATGGCACAGCAGGATGAGGTTGAGTGTGGCCTTGTACTAATGTCTTGTGATCCACTGAGATCATGGAAAGATTTGTACCACTGCAGCCTGGTCCTCCAGGTGACATTCCTTCTTGTGCCTTCCTGTCAAATGCGCAGCTAGGCTTCATTGGTGTCCTGGGGCGGTCTCTTCCGCCCATTGGAAGAGAAGAGGAGCTCCCTGCGTGCCATAGGAGAGCTTAGGTGCAGCCCTGCACCTCTGTGTAGTGCTGGTCAGTGTTTGCAGCATCTCAATGCTGTAGAACACTGCCAGCACAACGTTCAACATCAATGTAGGCATGGTCCCTCCAAGGAAATCGGCTGATGACGTGCCATCAAATGACATAATCAGGCCTACTTCCTTTTAATTGGCCGGGAATATCGCTGGGTGGGCTTAACAAGCCCAATCAACGTAAAATCACTTTTACAGAGTGGGCTGGAACCGGCAGCAGGTTGGGAGCCCGCAATGGTCGTCGCCCGCCTCACTCTCGCCTTGATAGGAAAAATTGCGGCCAGCGCGTCTCAGGGAGGATTCATAGAAACATAGAAACATAGAAAATAGGTGCAGGAGTAGGCCATTCGGCCCTTCGAGCCTTCACCACCATTCAATATGATCATGGCTGATCATGCAACTTCAGTACCCCATTCCTGCTTTCTTTCCATACCCCTTGATCCCTTTAGCCATAAGGGCCACATCTAACTCCCTTTTGAATATATCTAAAGAACTGGCCTCAACAACTTTCTGTGGTCGAGAATTCCACAGGTTCACAATTCTCTGAGTGAAGAAGTTTCTCCTCATCTCCGTCCTAAATGGCTTACCCCTTATCCTTAGACTGTGACCCCTGGTCCTGGACTTTCCCAACATCGGGAACATTCTTCCTGCATCTAACCTGTCCAATCCTATCAGAATTTTATGTTTCTATGTGATCCCCTCTCATTCTTTTAAATTCCAGTGAAGATAAGCCTAGTTGATCCAGTCTTTCTTCATATGTCAGTCCTGTCATCCCAGGAATCAGTCTGGTGATAAGGGGCACTCCCTCAATAGCAAGAATGTACTTCCTCAGATTAGGAGACCAAAACTGCACACAATATTCAAGGTGTGGCCTCACCAAGGCCCTCTACAACTGCAGTAAGACCTCCCTGCTCCTATATTCAAATCCTCTCGCTATGAAGGCCAACATGCTATTTGCCTTCTTCACCGCCTTCTTCAATCTGATTGGTTGAAATGCCTCGCTGTATCTTTTGCTGTTCACAGACACCACAGAGCGCTTTTCTGGAACAGACGCCGAATTAGAGCAAGTCTCTGCTCAAAAGCCTGCGGAAAACTTTGTGGGCAGCTGTCAACGCGGTGAATGACAATCAACATTCCTTTGCCACTGACCACAAAGTCAGGGCCAATAAAGTTCAAAGTGAGCATTTTAAATGCAAATAAAATAATTTCTTGAATTCTTTCCTCTACATTTCTGTACTCCTTCGCCTCCCTAGTGTTATTTATGTAAACATGTATATATCTTCGATAGCCACCAGAGGGCTCATCCACTGGAGTCCCAAGGGATCCCACAATCCCTTGGGAACACAAGTACTTAAGGAGGCCTCACAGGCTGGAGAGGCACTCTGGAGACCTGCAATAAAAAACTAAGGTCACACTTTACTTTGAGCTCACAGTATCCAGTCAGACTCTTTGTTCATACATAACAGCTGCCGACAAGATACAGATGACGAACCCAATGATGCAGAGAACAGTGGGCATCCTGGAGAAATTTTCAGAGGGAGATGATTGGGAAACCTTCATGGAGCGACTCGACCAATACTTCGTGGCCAACGACCTGGAAGGAGAAGTGAATGCTGCCAAACGAAGGGCAATTCTCCTCACCGTCTGTGGGGCACCAACGTATGGCCTCATGAAAAATCTGCTTGCTCCAGCGTAACCCACAGAGAGATCGTACGATGATTTGTGCACACTGGTCCGGGAGCATCTGAACCCGAAGGAAAGCGTTCTGATGGTGAGGTACCGGTTCTATACCTACAAAAGGTCTGAAGACCAGGAAGTGGCGAGTTATGTTGCCGAGCTAAGACGCCTTGCAAAAACATTGCAAGTTTGACAGACATTTGGAGTACATGCTCAGAGACTTTTTATTACTTGGCAATGGTCATGAAGTGATACTTCGCAAACTTTTGACTGTAGCGACCCCAACCTTGAGTAAGGCCATAGCGATAGCCCAGGCGTTCATTGCCACCAGTGACAATACGAAGCAAATCTCTCAGCACACGAGTGCTCCTACAAATACTGTGAACAAAGTGATGTTTTCAAATCACAACATACAGGGCAGGCCCCACATGCCTGTAGCTGCATGTCCACAGATGTCTCAGAGTCCACCATCAAGGGTGATGAATGCAAGGCCATTAACACCTTGTTGGCGCTGCAGGGGCGATCATCGTTTCCATTCATGCTGATTCAAAGGGTACATTTGTAAGGGCTGTGGAACAATGCGACATCTCCAATGTATGTGCAGGCGAGCTGCAAACCCCGTTAATCCTGCAAACCACCATGATGCAGGAGGACAGATCCACGGAGGATCACGATGAACCAGAGCCTCAGACCGAGGAGGCAGAGGTATATGGGGTGCACACATTTACCACAAAGTGTACCCGATAATGCTGAAGGTTGAATTAAATGGACTCCTGGTGTCAATGGAGCTGGACACGGGCACAAGCCAGTCCATTATGAACAAAAAAACTTCCAAAGAATTGTGGTGCAGCAAAGCCTCAAGGCCAGTCTTGACTCCCATTCGCATGGAACTGAGAACTTACACAAAGGAACTGATTCCCGTAATTGGCAAGGTCTCCTACGATGGAACGGTGTACAAGCTACCACTCTGGGTGGTACTGGGCGATGGTCCCACGCTGCTTGGCAAGAGCTGGCTGGAAAAGATACGCTGGAACTTGGACGACGTCCGAGCACTCTCGTCCGCTGACGACACTTATTGTGCCCAGGTGTTAAACAAGTTCCCTTCATTATTCGAACCAGGCATCGGGAAGTTCCAAGGAGCAAAAGTGCAGACCCATCTAATTTCATGGGCGTGACCCATCCATCACAAGGCGAGGGCAGTACCGTATATGATGAGAGAAAGGGTAGGGATTGAGCTAGACCGGCTGCAACAAGAGGGCATCATTTCGCTGATCGAATTCAACGAGTGGGCCAGTCCGATTGTTCCAGTCCTCAAGGGAGACGGCACCGCCAATCATTTCTCCCTGCAGGACCAATACCCACTACTAAAGGCTGATGACCTTTTTGCTACACTGGCTGGAGGAAAGACGTTCATGAAGCTGGACTTGACCTCGGCCTACATGACGCAGGAGCTGGAGGAATCATCGAAGAGCCTTACCTGCATTAACACACACAAAGGTCTCTTTATTTATAACAGATGCCCATTTGGAATTCGATCAGCCGCGGCGATATTCCAGAGAAACATGGACAGCCTACTGAAGTCGGTCCCGCACACGGTGGTCTTCCAGGATGACATCTTGGTTACAGGTCGGGACACAGTTGAGCAGCTGCAGAACCTGGAGGAGGTTCTTAGTCGACTCAACCATGTGGGGCTCAGGTTAAAATGCTCAAAGTGCATTTTCCTGGTGCCTAAAGTGGAGTTCCTGGGGAGAAGAATCACAGTGAACGGCATCAGGCCCACTGATTCGAAGACTGAGGCAATTGAGAACGTACCAAGGCCACAGAACATGACGGAGCTGCGGTCGTTTCTAGGACTTCTGAACTACTTTGGTAACTTCTTACCGGGTCTCAGCACACTGTTAGAACCACTGCACACCTTACTGCGTAAAGGAGACAAATGGGTATGGGGCAAAAGCCAAGAAAATGCCTTTGTAAAAGCTAGAAAACTGTTATGCTTAAACAAATTGCTTGCGTTGTATGATCCATATAAGCATTAAGGACTAGCATGTGATGCGTTGTCGTATGGCGTCGGGTGTGTATGCAACAAGCTAATGAATCTGGGAAATTGCGACTGGTTTCTTATGGATCCAGAAGTCTGTCTAAGGATGAGAGAACCTACAGCATGATTGAAAAAGAAACATCAGCGTGTGTTTATGGGGTAAAGAAAATGCACCAATATCTGTTTGGGCTCAAATTTGAATTGGAAACTGACGATAAGCCACTAATATCCCTGTTTTCCAAAAGTAAGGGGATAAATACGAATGCATCAGCCCGCATCCAGAGATGGGCACTCACATTGTCTGCATTCAACTACGCCATCTGCCACAGGCCAGGCACAGAAAACTGTGCCGATACTCTCAGTAGGCTGCCATTGCCCACCAAGGGGGTGGAAATGGCACAGCCCGCAGATTTAATCATGGTTATGGAAGCATTTGAGAGTGAGCAATCACCTGTCATAGCCTGACAGATTAGAACCTGGACGAGCCAGGACCCCTTACTGTCCCTAGTAACAAATTGTGTGCTGGTCCAGTGTCCCAGTGGAAATGCATGAAGAGATGAAGCCATACCAGCGGCACAAAGATTAAATTTCTTATATAGGCAGACTGCCTTCTGTGGGGCAATCGTGTAATGGTCCCCATGAACGGCAGGGACACTTTCATCTGTGACCTCCACAGTGCTCACCCAGGCATTGTAATGATGAAAGCGATAGCCAGATCCCACGTGTGGTGGCCCGGTATCGATGCGGACTTAGAGTCCTGCATGCACAGATGTAACACATGCTCGCAGTTAAGCAATGCACCCAGTGAGGCGCCATTAAGCTTATGGTCTTGGACCTCCAAACCGTGGTCCAGGATCCATTTCGACTATGCAGACCCGTTTTTGGGTAAAATGTTCCTTGTGGTTGTAGATGCGCACTCTAAATGGATTGAATGTGAGATAATGTCGGCAAGCACGTCCACTTGCCACCACTGAAAGCCTGCGGGCCATGTTTGCCATGCACGGACTGCCTGATGCCCTTGTGAGCGACAATGGGCCATGTTTCACAAGTGCCGAGTTCAAAGAGTTCATGACCCGTAATGGGGTCAAACATGTTACATCTTGCCCCGTTCAAACCAGTGTCCAATGGTCAGGTAGAGAGAGCAGTGCAAACCATGTAGTAGGGCTTGAAGAGGGTAACTGAAGGCTCACTTCAGACTCGCTTATCCCGAGTCCTGCTTAGCTACTGCATGAGACCCCACTCGCTCACTGGGATTCCATCCGCTGAACTGCTCATGAAAAGGGCACTTAAGACAAGGCTCTCGTTAGTTCACCCTGATCTACATGAACAGGTAGAGAGTAGGCGGCTTCAACAAAGTACATATCATGATAGCGTTAATGTGTCACGCAAAATTGAAATCAATAATCCTGTATTTGTGTTGAACTATGGACAAGGTCCCAAGTGGCTTCCCGGCACTATTGTGGCCAAAGAGGGGAGCAGGGTGTTTCGGGTCAAACTTTCAAATGGACTCATTCACCGGAAACACTTGGACCAAATCAAACTCAGATTCACGGACTATCCTGAGCAACCCATTTTGAACCCTACCTTCTTTGACCACCCAACATACACACCAGTGGCAACCGACACCACGGTTGGCCACAAAGCAGAACCCATCACCCGCAGCAGCCCAGCAGGCCTCACCACACCAGGCAGCCCAGCAAGGCCAGCTGCACAGCAGCCCAGCGAGGGCCCAACAAACGATTCACCAAAACCAGCATTTGCATCGAGAAGATCAACCAGGGAAAGAAAGGCGCCAGATCTACTCACCTTGTAAATAGTTACACTGTTGACTTTGTCGGGGAGTGTTATATATGTAAATCTGTATATACCTTGTATAGCCACCAGAGGACACATCCCCTGGAGTCCTAAGGGATCCCACAATCCCTTGGGAGCACAAGTACTTAAGGAGGCCTCACAGGCTGTAGAGGCACTCTGGAGACCTGCAATAAAAGATTAAGATCATACTTTACTTTGAGCTCACAATATCTAGACAGATTCTTCATTCATACATAACATCTAGTACCTTCTTTCAGCCTGAAAAGCAGATTAGCAGCTCGTGATTTAAAATAAAAATTCTCCTGCATAGACTGCACTTACTATATGATGGAGAAGCAATTTACTTTGCCCATAATTAGACAAACAGCCCATCTATTTGTTAGTTCTCTTAATTCTCAATGCGATTCAAACTCCGGTGATAGTTTAACGTAACTTTATTTTAGCAGCAGTAACAGATCCTTGGCAGGGTTCCAGCTCTTTGTTCCACTGCAGCACATGGCAAAAAATGGCTGTACTTATACCTGGATCAATATATAATCGTGAGCACGCCCCCTTTGATCATAACTCTATCCCCATTAAAATCAATGGCGAGATTGAGTTTGCTGGTTTAACACCACTGTGATTGCCGCTGTCACTTAGAACATTGCAGAATGGCACTGGTGGGATTCGTACGTTTGGTGCATTCACAGGCATCATAGTGTACAGTTTAAAAAATAATGATGTCACCTTTGTTAGGTGCATTTTAAGTTATTCAATGGTGCAGTTCTGACAGTGTCTGGGGTTGCTGGTGCAATATGCAAAGCAACAGAATTTATATATATCTAGGGGGAGCAGGTTGCTACCATCCGAATGTGACTATTTTTATATGTAATTTGGATTCATAATCCTTTGCATTGTGATAGTTCATCAGTGATCAGAATGTGCCCTTTTACACCTTATTATTATCGAAGTAGCAAGTCAGAAATAGCACAGGGATTACAGGCTGCTTAAGCGACAGAATTCTAATCAACGTATTTTAATCAGTTCTTTAGCAAATATTGCCATTTGCCACTAGAGGATCAGGGCGCACATCAGCCTAACTTATGGCGTTCATCACCAATAACGCAGTTGCTGTAAATTCTGGGCTAGAATGTCTAATATTCCAACCTTAATGGAGAAGATCACCCCCTATAGTAGCAGCATGATAGGATACCTCAGAACACAGCAATCCCAATGACCTCTGTGTGAGATTGATCAAAGAGTACTGAATTATAAGTTTTGTGCTGTACTGAATTATAAGTTTTGTGCTGTTAATTCATATTCATTGGGAAATGCATTGAAGCTGGCGAAACTTGATAACATTTAAAAGGTATCTCAAAGAGAAGCCTTTCATTGCATCTGTCAAGACTGGATTGAATCCCAGGTCCCAAAGGTAAAGGGACAGTTTTCTAACCTATCACATCACCCAGTCCTTTCAGCAGTACAAAATTAATGTATTCCATAGACGTATAACAGAATATATAATCAAGTGAATGTTTACTGTTCAAATTTATGAAGTAGGATGGATCACTGAATATAATGACTTTTATTGCCTTTTATAAAGATTTGATGTATATCAATGAATCCCTGTCTGACCAAATATGGTTTAGTAATCTCTATACCATCTAACCAATGTTTAGTCAAAGATCTGCCATATAATCATCCAATTATTACATGGTTATAATTGATTAATTATAGAGATTCACTAATATAAACTGTGATGCAATCAGGTAAGACATTTTCAATTTTAAAGCAATCTATGATAATTAAAAAATATATACAGCCAACTGCCAGCAGGACATAAGTCCAACCTCCATTTCAAATGCATATAATTGGAAAAAAGGGTTAAGATGATAAAAGCAAATTGAATGGGGCAGGACACTCCATTATCTGCAGCATAAGCTTCCCATATAGAAAAAACGTGAAACAATAACCAATTTTCCAACATGGGTTTAGACACAGAAGTGATAAAAAAAATTTTTTTTAACAAGTCCAATGAAGAACAATTGTGAATAAAAAAATATTTATTATCGATTTTCTGTTCTGTAAGAAAAACTTTAAAAATCTCACAATGCACAATGTTAGGAATAGAAATCACAGGAAGGATCCTCCTTAAGTGAGGTATGGCAGATCAGTTGAATTGTTTCCCCAACAACCCCTAGGGAATGACCCTCAGAGGATGCTAATGAACTTTAGTTGTAACATTTCAGAGTTGTGTAATGGATGGTGGTCAGCTGAGAATGTGTGCTGTCAGCAGACTCATGATAGGATTCACCTGTTTAGTTAATTTTGCTCAGTTATCTTGCATGTTATGATATCACAATGCCATTGATATAAGATGCCTTGCACATCATCCAAAGTACTTATGTTTCCTGAGTGCTCAAGGCATTTTTTCTTTCCTGTTGTTTCAAGTGGTTAACGACATAGTCCTCAACCCCTGCGGCCCTTCTTGGTTTCCAGATGCCTTGACAGATGATCTTATCTTTTGTGACAGTCTCTCTTCTTTCTCTTTTCCCAGCAGGGTAATACTCTTTGAATGTTGGATGTACAATAAAAAAAAGATTTCAACACCTCTGCATCTTAAATAAAAACATGAGCGCATTAGAACAGTAAAAAACAACTTGGCCCCTTCACCTCCATAGACCATGTAATCCAGAAGGATACAACCCACTTACATTGCTTGCATCAATTTTTTTTAAAGCTTTCAATCTAATACTTTATGTAGCCCTCATGACAATGCTGCAATCTGTGGTAGTACATAGCCACATCTTGAATGTGTATCTAAGATGCACAGAAGGGTATTGGAGAGATTCACAGAGCCTGTCTCCCATGAAAGAGGAGTGGGACCGTTGCCCACTGTCACCCATCTTATTCAATGTCATCATCAATAATGTGCTAGATGGCACCATAAGAGACAACTTTGTTTTGGTATTTCTGAAATAACTGCAGTGCTCCTTTTCACAGATGATACTGGCCCTGAAATTCCGTTTGAGCTCTTCCCGCGGGCAAACAACAGAAAAAGAGAAAAAAGATGCGCACTTACCTGTTGCTGCTGCTCCCGTTGGAACTTCCGAGCCTGAGGCCTCCCGTGACTGCGGGCCGCAGCGCGTGCACGTGGGGATGTGCGCAGGCCGGAATCGGGAGACAGCAGCCAATCAGGTGAAGTATAGATTCTCATTCATAGTAATAGGAGTTCCGTAAGTCCGGAACGCCTATTGCTACGAATGAGAACCCCCCCCCCGCCAAACACCCAAAACACAATAAAAAATAGAAAATAAACTACATATTTAACTTTCATTTAAATTAAAGTTCTTATAAAAAATATATTTTCCCGACTTTTTAAGAAGTTTTTTTAATTAAGCCTTAAAATAAACTTACCGTATTGGGCAGGGTTTTAAAAAATAAAATGTGTTTTTATAACTTTATTTTTCTGTGTATTTTTAAACACTTGTGCCTGTAAAAGTAGGCTATATGCCTGGTTTTCCAGGCGCAAGATTTTAAAAGACATTTGCAGGGCAAGATATTCGTAATTATCTGAAATCTTGCCCTGCAAGTGTCCTCGCTCCCGATCTGCGGATGATCTGTCAAGCCTGAAACTTGACAGATCGGAAAAGCTGGTATTCAGCACATACACATTGCACGCTGAAACCCGTAGAAACTTGGTACGCACCCGGGACATCGGAATTTCAGGGCCATTGTGTTGCAGATGGAATCACCTGGGGATCTAATGTACTCTACTCGTCATCTTGAGCAATGGGTTACCCAGTGGAATATAGTAGTTTATGTCCCAAGTGCAATATTGTAGCTTAGCATGACCTAATATGGGATCTCAAAGGTATTGAATGAAAGAAACAAGGAATATCTGACACAATGTTGATTCATTTCAGTACCTTTGAGGTCCTGGTGGATAACTTCAGCTTGGAAACAGTCCTTTGGGATACCACTGAGAGGGGCAAAGAGCATGTTGGTCTTTCTCATCTTTTGTGATAATGACAGCAACTTTCAGTGCAGATTAAGCTTGTGTTGTACAAGACATGCATCGAAACAGTTCTCCTCGATGATTCAGAACTTGCAATAGAAGGACCATTTGCAGAGTTTAGTTCTCACATATCTTTCCTATCTTTTCATAGAGCAAATTGTCCTCCTTCTTATCCCTAGTAACAGCTTGGAATCTTATGTAATTGAGCTGTTTACTTAGAGTAGTTAATATAATAGTTTGCCCTCTCTCAAAAGACTTTCAAGAGTCTGAGGGCTCACTGGATGTGAAAACTTTGTTCAATTTATTTCAGCATTATTCAGTTTTTTCAGAAGGCAGTAAAAATGCACTATTACCTACTCTGTTAGATTTTAACTATAGACCATCTTCAAATGTCCCACTCCTTTAAGGTCACTGAGACAATTCTGCATCACTTCGAGTTTTGGAAATGTCGTTAAATTTACTATTTTGAATATTAAAGCTAATATCTGATGGCTAATGTTTTATGCAAGCTATCCATTATAAAACAATAGAGAGGCCATAGTTTCCAAAAGGTAAGACTTACAAGTGTTATCTTCACACTAAAAAATATCCCCGCACCAGTGATTTCATAAAAACCTACTAGGGGCCGAAATTCATCACTCACCACCCACTGCCGCTGACTGCCACCCACTGCCATCGACATTCTTCCTAAAGATCTGCCCAGTGCCAGTTTGGAGGTGGCCTGAAGCGGGCTGGAGCAGGCAGGAGAAGAGAACCACCGGGAACTGCCCACTGACGTCAGCGGGCAGCTGAGTGGCGCAACTGAGCTCCCACCCGCCGAGCTCCCAGATTCCTGCAGGCGGGAGTCGGCGGGATTCGGCGGCAGAACGGGGGTGGAGGCTGGTCTGTCCCCAACGGTAAGTTTGACGAACCTGAATAAAAGGTAAGTGAACATTTAAAAACAAATTCAACAGTGACTTGATGGATGGGGGCCCCTGAAGGTCTTCAGATAGTTTTTTAATTTTTGCTGTTGTTTATTTTTTTCAGGTCTTTGACCCTCCGTGGGCCTGACTCCATCCTCGTTGGCACTTGGCCAGCAAGCGCCTCTGCCGCCGAGAATGAGACCTCCTGCCTGCTGCCGTCCAGATTGGCAGTGTATGTTATCCATTTGCTACCCGCCGACCTTTGAGGGACCTCGGCGATGAATATCCCGCCCAAAGTACCGTCCGGTATCTTGGCGGCCATCGGCGGCACTTTGGGCGGCACTTGGTTGGGCGGAGGCCTTGATGAAAATCGGCCCTAAAGATTTGTGTTAAATAATATTTTTTAATTATATTTAGAATTGTATCTATTACGTGGAATAGATCACAGGAAGCAGTGAAACATGATGAACATCTTGGCATTTAAGGTTGACTAACACGCAACATTGCCCATGAATTTCTGGTCAGCTTGACTTCAAGATTGTTCTTACACTTCACTGCTAGCTGTGATATACCCTCTGCATACAGCAGACTATCACAGTGATTGCTGCTTAATTCTGTCATAACAGACTTCCCATGCATAATGTATTAATAACATCCTTCAGGAAGGATTGTTGGAGAGGCGTGGAAGATTTTAATCTAGCAAATTATTTTTTAATAAGTGCGTTGTATTCAGTTACTTTTAGAAACAAGTCATTCATTTGAAAGAAAAACTCCCACCCACACTGTAATAGCTCACAACACTAGACTGCAGGAGACAGTACAAATCTACAGGAGACAGTCTGAAGATTACCTCCAAACATCATTATACTTGAAAAGCTGCAATGTTGGACTGTTTTTCTCATGGGAAACAGCACTCAGTTACACAATATCCGATTTGTTTCTTCTTACAATTTATCATTTGGCAGACCTGTCATTCTCCTATGGAACACAGTCTGCTATCAACTGAATAGTACTTGTCTTTGCAAAAAATGATTCCTAAAACTTCTATTTCAGTGTTGATCACACAGCTCATAGTAAGCATATGTTAAGGGCCAGAAATAGAGAGAAAAAAATGTACGTTGCCATTCTCCCTTCCTCACCTAGCAAGATTGGTCTCTGGTATTGATGGGCATGTTGGCTGAGAATGGGAAGGTGGTGGTCACATCGAGGCACAGGACCTCTGGAATTATCTCTGCTGGATTGGTACACTGAATAATTCCCTGTGATTGCTGGAGTGCTACTGCAGTACATCTCTGGATGGCTGGAGTCATCGTGGCACTCATTTAAATCAATTGTATCCACAGAACAGTGGCAGAGTGGCCCCGGAAGTCACACTAGACTTTGAGGTTGATGGCCAGCTCTGAAGAACAGCTGTAATGTTCAGGGAAACATTTGTAATTAGTGAGGACAGAGTGGCTTCTGCTAACTTAAAAAAAACATATCAAGACTTCGAGAAGGTGTGTGGATAATTGGATACAGAACCATAATACTTTAGAATCATAAGCATCATGCTGCATTAAAGCAAAAATAGGATAGCAGAAAGGAAACACATGGGAAACTCTTACATTATATAAAGCCATTGAGGATTGAGAACTCCATGACTACTGGGATAGGTTATAGAGTAATTATTCATGAGTATTACCAGACTGGAGTAGATGGCTTTCTGAGGTGAGAGAGAACCATGACATAAGTCATTGAGGATACAGAGAAACTCCATAATAAACAGGGCTATTATTTATCACTTATATCATTTAAGTGCCAGTCTTGTCTCAGTGGGTAGCTCTTTTGCCTCTAAGTCAGAAGGTTGTGGGTTCAAGCCCACTCCAGGACTTGAGCACATAATGATGGTTCACATAGTGGTGCAGTACTAAGCCAGTTGCAGTACTGTTGAAGGTGCCATCTTTCAGATGAGATATTAAACTGAGATCATGAAAGATACGATATAAATACAAATCCTTCCTTTCTATTTATTAATTATTAAAGTCTCTGTCAAAAATGACAGTACTTTGTGCATTAAACTACATTCTCCCCTCCCAGTACCATACAGAACCATTCTTTGGGGTTCAGAATCACTTGTATCATCATAATCATCACTTATCCTAATTTTATTTGTAGTTATAAACTTTATTTTCATACACTAACAAACCATGGTGATATAATTATAACTATTTTAGGTACTAGGATTTTAGGTACTAAGGCCCCAAGTTTCGTCCCGCGGTGAAAACGGCGCACCTCCGAGCTGGGCGCCTGTTTTTCGCGCCGAAAACTGCGCCTAAAAAAAAGTCCGATATTCTCGATTGTCTGCTTGGCGCGGCGCGCTCTTCGCAGCAGGGGGCGGAGCCTAACACTCGTGCCGATTTTCTAAGTAGCAGGGGGCGGGTACAATTCAAATTAGCCTTCGTGGGGCCGGCAACCCTGCGCGTGCGCATTGGAGTGTGCGCGCATGCGCAGTCTCACACAAACATTGGCACTTGGCCATTTTTAAAAAGACTGCAGAAAAAGTGAAGATTTGTTTCTTGGACCCCTGCAAAGGCTTGTAATATAATTTTTTTTGATATTTCTGTGTGTGAGGGAGTGCTTTTAGTAGCGCTGCTGAATAAATCACCTGCTGAAATCAGTGAGTTCAGCTTTTCACTGCTAAACTTGCAGAACCGGTGCTGCATTGGTGCATGCAAATTAAGGACTGTGTGTTTGGAGAAATAAGAGTGCCAATTCAACTTTGCAATAATACGTGGTGTTGACAATGCAGCACCCATTCTGCAAATTTAAACATAAAACTGTCGATGTGGCTGCCTCTCCCTGTCCAAATGGCCTCAGTCCCCCTCACAGCTCGAAGGCTGCTGCTGTATCTTCGGCTGCCGTCAAGCCACTGACACCGCCCCTAAAGCGTGGCCGAATGGCCTCAAGCACCATAAAGAGCTGCGTGTGTCAGGTGTTGATTCTTCGGCTGCCGGCCAGCCACTGATGCCGCTGATATCCTATGGCCGAATGGCCTCACGTCGGTCCGCTGCTGATTCTTCGGCTGCCGGCCAGCCACTGACGCCGCTGATATCTCATGACCGAATGGCCTCGGGTCCATCCGGTGTTACTTCTTCGCGGCCAGCCACGAAGAGAATGAAGGCCTGCCTCAAGCACTGCAGCTCAGCTCGAAGCTTGCTGCCGCTGCCATCGAGACACTGACGTCACACCCCTGCCTGTCTCCAACATGAAAGGCCTGCCTGAAGAACAGCAGCTCGAAGGCTGATGCTATTTCACACAGGTAGGAACATGGTTTATTTAATCTTTTCTTTGCTTATAAATTTTTATTCAGGATGGATTTATTTGTATAATATTTGTATAAGTATAACTAAGGATTGATTGTAGAATTTAATGACTTCCCTTCCCCCCCCCCCACCTCATTCCCTACGCCTAATTTGTAACCTACACCTGATTTTCTAAAGTGTAGACAAGGTTTTTTCGAGCGTAGAAAAATCTTCACTTACTCCATTCTAAGTTAGTTTGGAGCAAGTTTTCACTGACGACACTTTGAAAACAGGCGTAAGTGGCCGGACATGCCCCCTTTTGAAAAATAAATTCTGTTCCAAAGTGAAACTGTTCTAACTGACTAGAACTGGAGCAAACTAAATGTCGAGAATTCTGATTTCTAAGATACTCCGTTCTACACCAGTTGCTCCTAAAAATCAGGAGCAAATCATGTGGAAACTTAGGGCCTAAACATCTAATTAAATTAGGATTTGATAAATCACTGTGTACCATCCTGTTTGCATATCTTTTCAGCCTTTATAGCTGGCTTACATCCATTCTTGTTTCAGCAATAACCTATGTTAACCTATCTTACACATAGGTTTCATGCTATCTCCTGGTCAGTAACTACATGAGCAAACAGGAGGAGCCAAGATTTGTTAATTGCATTCCTAGCATCCTTCTGGCGCTGTTCTGATTAGTTTTGTTTTGATTCTTTACCGAGCAAATTTCAATCTTTCTCCAACTTTTATGTCTTAGACTTCTTAACCTCTAAGCAAATTACTATGAAGTGTCAAAACTCTATGGTCCTCCTGGTGAAATCATGCCATAACTCTGGTGGAGATACAGTGAAACAGCTGCAAATTAGGCTGGGACCCCGACTGCACTAGCTCCGGGCATTGCTGTGGAGCCGCTGTGGAGTTTCGGTGGAGCCTCTTCCTACCCCACAAGACGAGATGTGTAAGAGCGGGCAAGGCCAGGGGCAGGCCGGGTGGGGCGGCCTAATGCCAGGCGTTCCCATGCCCCCAACCACTCACTCACCAGGCCGATCATTGGTGGCCAGTATGCCGAGTGAGACCAGGTGAACTGGCCACCTCAGTGCTGGAATTGAGACACATCTTGGGGGCCAAGCCTGGATCATGACTTGGACCCTTCATGAGGGGACATATTTTCTGCTATTTCTGCAGTTCCCTTAGAAAATTAAAGGAGCTCTCCCAACCCAACCAATTTTGGGAGGGCCAACACTAAAGGTCTCGGATGGGCACATCCTGGCACTTATGCCAAGATACAGACCGTGCAAATTTTCAGCTCATAACCCTCCTGAGCATAAGAATTCCTCTGGTTGTTATGTGTTGTACATTGTAATGTCTGTAAGCTTGTAATGTTTGTAGTACCACACTGTGGATGTGGACGTATTGTGTACTACAACTGCAGAGTTAATAATTAAACAAAACCAGGCAGATTCCGGAGGCTTCCGAGAGAGCTGCCTGCCATGTAGGAAGCTGTGTATGCTGTGTTCTGTGAATATATCACAGTTGGCGATGAGATGGGATTTTTTGGATGATTTAAAGCTTAAATTTTGTTGGGGAAGGATTCAGCCAGCTGACAGAGAGAGCTATAAAATCTGCCAAAAGCCAAAAGCTAAAAAATCTGAGGTAAAATAGAACACACAGTGTAAACAGCTAGAGATTAAAATGGCAGGTGTAATCGGACATTTAGGGGAATATAGGCATGACCGGGAATATTTTAAAGCATATGTGGATCGGCTAGAAATTTATTTCACTGCAAGTAACATAATCGAAGTTCCAGACAATGCAGTCCAGAACCGGGCTGTGTTGGAACGTAAGAAAGCGATCTTCTTATCGGAGGCGGGTCCGACATTATACGAAACCCTTGTAAATCTGCTTGTGCCGGACGAACCAAAGGACACAATGCTTAAAGAGATTTTAACGAAGCTGGAGCAGCACTATAACCACAAACCGTTAGAAATTGCTGAAAGCTATCGTTTTGGGATTCGGAATCAAAAGGCTGATGAAAGTATCAGTGATTACATCATAGCATTAAAAAAGCTATCGATGCACTGTAATTTTGTAAACTTTCAAAACTGAGCATTACGGGATCGTTTTGTTTGTGGGGTGAAAAATGATGCAATGAGAAGGAAGTTATTGACGACGGATGACTTGACTTTTGAGATTGCTTGTCAGACAGCGAGGTCGATGGGCATGGCCGAACAATATTCCCGAGAATTAAATAATGATTATGGTCATCAGTCAACCGAGGTAAACCACCTGCAGGTTCAAAGTAAAAGATGGTGGGGGCCCAAAGTCTCAGAAACTGGAAATTTGAAAAGAGGATCGAAGTCGTGCTATAGGTGCCTGGGACAACACATTGCTCAAAGTTGTCCATACGTGAAGGCAAAGTGTTTCTTCTGCAGGAAGTCTGGGCATCTTCCGAAGGCATGTCGACTGAAGGGTAAACCAGCTTTCAAAGCTATGAGTCCAGCGTTCAAAGCTATGAGTAGAAATCCCAAGAGACTACATAGCATGGAAGAACAACAACAGGACGAGGAGATGTTAGAGTTACACATCATCAGGAGCACGAGGTTAATGGACAGCGATTCAGAAAGCATCAAAATCCGGGATTCAAGATACCAATGGAAATTGACACGGGTGCATCCGTGAGTGTAGTACTGGAGTCGCTGTACCTCGACAAATTGTGTGATTTCCAACTGGAGGAGTCCAAGATAGAGCTGCGGGGCTACTCGGAAGAGAAAATTCCTGTAGTAGGTCGTATCACTGTACCGGTGAAATATAAAGATCAATTTCAGAACTTGCCTCTAATAGTAGTGAAAGGAGACAAGTCTGCCTTACTAGGAAGAAATTGGTTGAGCTCACTGAAGCTGGATTGGAGTAAGATTTTCTGTGTGGAAAATAACAACAAGTAAAACATTGGATATTTTACGAAAATTATTTTCTTCATTTGGCCTCCCTGAAGAAATTATTTCGGATAATGGACCACAATTTCGTTCAAAAGAATTTGCACAATTCACGAGCAAAAATGGTGTGAAACATACCAAGGTTCCGCCATACCATCCTGCCTCGAATGGTGCAGCAGAGCGCACTGTACAAATTGTAAAACGTGCCTTCATAAAACAAATGTTAGATCCAAATCCAAGGAAACGACAGTTGCCATTGGATCACAAATTGACTAATTCTTTGATTACATATCGAAATACTCCTCATACAACTACTGGTAGAACACCAGCAGAGTTGTTTCTCAAACGACAGCCACGAACCAGATTCTCATTGTTAAAGCCAAATTTGGCACAGTCCGTAGAAGAGACACAATTAAGACAGAAAGAGAATCATGATAAAGGTAGAGTAAAAGAGAGAAGTGTGAAATTAAACCAGAAGGTGAGAGTGAAGAACCATCACCATAAATGGTTAAAGTGGTTACCAGGAAGAGTGGTGAAGATATGTGGTTCTTGCACATATTTGGTAAAGATGTTTGATAATGGACAGGTTAGGTTTGTTCATATTGATCATATTTTACTTCCAGACATGGAAGGAGTTGAAGGTGGAAATGATTCAATTATTTCTGACTCATCAGATAGTTTTGATACACCAGTAGCAAATCCTAAATCCAATGTACTGGAAACAAATCCAGGAGAGAATCAGAATGAAAGTCTGAGTCTGAGTCAGGAAAACAAAGAGCCTGAAGTTAGAGTGAGTTCAAATGAAAATCAAGGAAATTCCGTAGAGGAAAACATTCCTCAGGATGAACCTCGAATAAGTTTAGATTCGACACCATGTCGGCGGCAGTCGGGAGCAGCGTCGAGGAGGTGCGTGGAGAGGCCTATAAAAGGCACAGCAGGGAGTCCGGGGCCCAGCGTCGTCAGCAGTCTGGAGCAGCGTCGAGAAGGTGCGTGGAGAGGCCTATAAAAGGCACAGCAGGGAGTCCGGGGCTAGCGTCGGCGGCAGTCGGGAGCAGCGTCGAGGAGGTGCGTGGAGAGGCCTATAAAAGGCGTACTTGTGCAGCTACAGGGAGAAGGCAAAAAAGAAGTAGAAAGAAATCAAAAGGTGACGTCACAGCCAAGAGGGTAAGTGATTGGCTGGTGATTGGTGAGTAGTTTTTCTTTTTTCTCTTCTATATCAGTGAGTAACTTTTAACATTGTTGTTGCCAATTTAAGTGTATCTAAGGGTTAAGTCATGGCAGGAGAGCTCGGTCGGGTGTTATGCTCCTCCTGTACCATGTGGGAACTCAGGGACGACACCAGTGTCCCTGACGACTATATTTGCAGGAAGTGTGTCCACCTCAAGCTCCTGACGGTCCGCGTTGCGGAGTTGGAGCTGAGGGTGGATTCACTCTGGAGCATCCACGATGCTGAGAATGACGTGAGTATCACGTGTAGCGAGTTGGTCGTACCGCAGGGAAAGGGTCCACAGCCAGATAGGGAATGGAAGACCAACAGGAAGAGCAGTGCAAGGAAGGTAGTGCAGGAATCCCCTGTGGTCATCCCCCTGCAAAACAGATACACTGCTTTGGGTACTGTTGAGGGGGATGACTCATCAGGGGAGGGCAGCAGCAGCCAAGTTCATGGCACCATGGCTGGCTCTGCTGCACAGGAGGGCAGGAAAAAGAGTGGGAGAGCAATAGTGATTGGGGATTCAATGGTGAGGGGAATAGATAGGCGTTTCTGCGGCCGCAACCGAGACTCCAAGATGGTATGTTGCCTCCCTGGTGCAAGGGTCAAGGATGTCTCGGAGCGGGTGCAGGACATTCTAAAAAGGGAGGGAGAACAGCCAGTTGTCATGGTGCACATTGGTACCAACGACATAGGTACAAAAATGGGATGAGGTCCTACGAAACGAATTTAAGGAGCTAGGAGCTAAATTAAAAAGTAGGACCTCAAAAGTAGTAATCTCGGGATTGCTACCAGTGCCACGTGATAGTCAGAGTAGGAATCGCAGTATAGCGCAGATGAATACGTGGCTTGAGCAGTGGTGCAACAGGGAGGGATTCAAATTCCTGGGGCATTGGAACCGGTTCTGGGGGAGGTGGGACCAGTACAAACCGGACGGTCTGCACCTGGGCAGGACCGGAGCCAATGTCCTAGGGGGAGTGTTTGCTCGTGCTGTTGGGGAGGATTTAAACTGATATGGCAGGGGGATGGGAACCAATGCAGGGAGACAGAGGGAAACAAAAAGGAGGCAAAAGCAAAAGACAGAAAGGAGATGAGGAAAAGTGGAGGGCAGAGAAACCCAAGGCAAAGAACAAAAAGGGCCACTGTACAGCAAAATTCTAAAAGGACAAAGGGTGTTAAAAGAACAAGCCTGAAGGCTTTGTGTCTTAATGCAAGGAGTATCTGCAATAAAGTGGATGAATTAACTGTGCAAATAGATGTTAACAAATATGATGTGATTGGGATTACGGAGACGTGGCTCCAGGATGATCAGGGCTGGGAACTCAACATCCAGGGGTATTCAACATTCAGAAAAGATAGAATAAAAGGAGGTGGGGTAGCATTGCTGGTTAAGTAGCAAATTAAGGCAATAGTTCGGAAGGACATTAGCTTGGATGATGTGGAATCTATATGGGTAGAGCTGCAGAATACCAAAGGACAAAAAACGTTAGTGGGAGTTGTGTACAGACCTCCAAACAGTAGTAGTGATGTTGGGGAGGGCATCAAACATGAAATTAGGGGTGCGTGCAATAAAGGTGCAGCAGTTATAATGGGTGACTTTAATATGCACATAGATTGGGTTAACCAAACTGGAAGCAATACGGTAGAGGAGGATTTCCTGGAGTGCATAAGGGATGGTTTTTTAGACCAATATGTCGAGGAACCAACTAGGGGGGAGGCCATCTTAGACTGGGTGCTGTGTAATGAGAGAGGATTAATTAGCAATCTTGTTGTGCGAGACCCCTTGGGGAAGAGTGACCATAATATGGTGGAATTCTGCATTAGGATGGAGAATGAAACAGTTAATTCAGAGACCATGGTCCAGAACTTAAAGAAGGGTAACTTTGAAGGTATGAGGCGTGAATTGGCTAGGATAGATTGGCGAATGATACTGAAGGGGTTGACTGTGGATGGGCAATGGCAGACATTTAGAGACCGCATGGATGAACTACAACAATTGTACATTCCTGTCTGTCGTAAAAATAAAAAAGGGAAGGTGGCTCAACCGTGGCTATCAAGGGAAATCAGGGATAGCATTAAAGCCAAGGAAGTGGCATACAAATTGGCCAGAAATAGCAGAGAACCCGGGGACTGGGAGAAATTTAGAACTCAGCAGAGGAGGACAAAGGGTTTGATTAGGGCAGGGAAAATAGAGTACGAGAAGAAGCTTGCAGGGAACATTAAGACGGATTGCAAAAGTTTCTATAGATATGTAAAGAGAAAAAGGTTAGTAAAGACAAACGTAGGTCCCCTGCAGTCAGAATCAGGGGAAGTCATAACGGGGAACAAAGAAATGGCGGACCAATTGAACAAGTACTTTGGTTCGGTATTCATTGAGGAGGACACAAACAACCTTCCGGATATAAAAGGGGTCGGAGGGTCTAGTAAGGAGGAGGAACTGAGGGAAATCCTTATTAGCCGGGAAATTGTGTTGGGGAAATTGATGGGATTGAAGGCCGATAAATCCCCAGGGCCTGATGGACTGCATCCCAGAGTACTTAAGGAGGTGGCCTTGGAAATAGTGGATGCATTGACAGTCATTTTCCAACATTCCATTGACTCTGGATCAGTTCCTATGGAGTGGAGGGTAGCCAATGTAACCCCACTTTTTAAAAAAGGAGGGAGAGAGATAACAGGGAATTATAGACCGGTCAGCCTGACATCGGTAGTGGGTAAAATGATGGAATCAATTATTAAGGATGTCATAGCAGTGCATTTGGAAAGAGGTAATATGATAGGTCCAAGTCAGCATGGATTTGTGAAAGGGAAATCATGCTTGACAAATCTTCTGGAATTTTTTGAGGATGTTTCCAGTAGAGTGGACAGGGAGAACCAGTTAATGTGGTATATTTGGACTTTCAGAAGGCTTTCGACAAGGTCCCACACAAGAGATTAATGTGCAAAGTTAATGCACATGGGATTGGGGGTAGTGTGCTGACATGGATTGAGAACTGGTTGTCAGACAGGAAGCAAAGAGTAGGAGTAAATGGGGACTTTTCAGAATGGCAGGCAGTGACTAGTGGGGTACCGCAAGGTTCTGTGCTGGGGCCCCAGCTGTTTACACTGTACATTAATGATTTAGACGAGGGGATTAAATGTAGTATCTCCAAATTTGCGGATGACACGAAGTTGGGTGGCAGTGTGAGCTGCAAGGAGGATTCTATGAGGCTGCAGAGTGACTTGGATAGGTTAGGTGAGTGGGCAAATGCATGGCAGATGAAGTATAATGTGGATAAATGTGAGGTTATCCACTTTGGTGGTAAAAACAGAGAGACAGACTATTATCTGAATGGTGACAGATTAGGAAAAGGGGAGGTGCAAAGAGACCTGGGTGTCATGGTATATCAGTCATTGAAGGTTGGCATGCAGGTACAGCAGGCGGTTAAGAAAGCAAATGGCATGTTGGCCTTCATAGCGAGGGGATTTGAGTACAAGGGCAGGGAGGTGTTACTACAGTTGTATAGGGCCTTGGTGAGGCCACACCTGGAGTATTGTGTACAGTTTTGGTCTCCTAACCTGAGGAAGGACATTCTTGCTATTGAGGGAGTGCAGCGAAGGTTCACCAGACTGATTCCCGGGATGGTGGGACTGACCTATCAAGAAAGACTGGATCAACTGGGCTTGTATTCACTGGAGTTCAGAAGAATGAGAGGGGACCTCATAGAAACGTTTAAAATTCTGACGGGGTTAGACAGGTTAGATGCAGGAAGAATGTTCCCAATGTTGGGGAAGTCCAGAACCAGGGGTCACAGTCTAAGGATAAGGGGGAAGCCATTTAGGACCGAGATGAGGAGGAATTTCTTCACCCAGAGAGTGGTGAACCTGTGGAATTCTCTACCACAAAAAGTTGTTGAGGCCAATTCACTAAATATATTCAAAAAGGAGTTAGATGAAGTCCTTACTACTAGGGGAATCAAGGGGTATGGTGAGAAAGCAGGAATGGGGTACTGAAGTTGCATGTTCAGCCATGAACTCATTGAATGGCGGTGCAGGCTGGAAGGGCCGAATGGCCTACTCCTGCACCTATTTTCTATGTTTCTATGTTTCTATGTTTGGAAGGTTCTGTTCGAGAGCGAAGATATCCTCGTCGAAACAGAAAACAAGTGGTAAAGTTAAATTTGTAAATATGGAATAAAAAAGTTTATATCCTGTGTTATGTATAAACATGAAAGTTATGTATGATGTTTGTTATAATAACTTCTTCATTAAGGAGGGAGAAGTGTAATGTCTGTAAGCTTGTAATATTTGTAGCTCCACACTGTGGATGTGGACGTATTGTGTATTGCAACTGCAGAGTTAATAATTAAACAGAACCAGGCAGATTCCGGAGGCTTCCGAGAGAGAGCTGCCTGCCATGTTAGGAGTTGTGTGTGATTGTGCTTTGTGAAGATATCACATACATGATAAATGCATTTAGTAAAGGTTTCCTTTGTTTGGCACTTCTAGTCATATTTAAACTCATTCTTTTAGAATGGGTTTATAATTTGCCTAGAAATGGAGAATGGAGAATATCTTCACCAAATATATTTAGAATTTCAGTTCACAAAGTGACCAGAAGAATTCTTACTGTCCGGTTCTCAAAAGTATCACAGTTAGTTACTGGATGGAAGGTTCTGTTTTTGGATTTTATGTTATGCATTCTACTTGGGCTCAGAATCACCAACCACTTCTGTAAGCAGACCTTGCATCCCCTACAAACTGGAGTGTGTCATTACCTACCCAATATCAGGTCAATAATATTGACGTCTGGGTATCAAACAGAGAACCTTTGTTATTGTACTCATTGTTATTACCACACATTTCAGAGACTATTGCATCATGGATTAAATAAATAAAAAAACTCTACAACATTATAAAGTCACAATTTAGCTCATCCAATCTCTACATGACCATTGATTTGGGAATTACCTTCAATCCTCATGTCTGCTCCTTACAGCCCTCAGTTTTACATGTATTTGAGTATTTAGATTATCGGGGCATACTGGAATGCACCATGTGCCACCACGTGATTCTCTTTATCTTTGGTAGGCTGCTGGAACATACAGGAATATTTATTATTAACAATTTAATAAGGTGGTCTGGGGGTTTGCACTGTCAAATGGATACGTTGAGCACTGTTGGGGTTTCTGGTCTTTTCTTGTCATTCTTTTGTATGTTCATATTTGAGAGAAGATACTAACTACAGGGCATTCCTCCAGTACAGCATTTGGATCTCAGCCTAGGTGACCAAGTCCTGTTGTGGGACTCAAACACAAATCTTCTGACCCAAAGACAAGTGCTAGAAACTGAGGCAAGCTGATAGCATTTGGTTATACAATGATTACCCAATGTAACCAAATTCCTTGCCTTATACAAGTGAATGAACCCAATGATTGGATATGTGGAGCTGATGCACTTACCACACATTTCTGAGATGATTGCATCATGGATTAAATAAATAAGAAAACTCTACAACATTATAAAGTCCAGCTTAGCTCATCCAGTCTCTATATTAGCATTGATTTGGTGATTACCGCCAAACCTCATGTCTGCTCCTTACAGCTCTGTTTTGCATGTACTTGAATATTATCGGGGCACCATCTTAAGAACATAAGAACATAAGAAATACAAGCAAGAGTAAATCATATGGCCCCTCGAACCTGCTTCGCCATTCAATAAGATCATGGCTGATCGAAGCAGACCGCGGAACGGAAGGAGCAGCGTGCCGACATATCACTCCAGGGAGCAGCACGTGTTGGAGCAGGAGAGCAACAGCAGTGAAGAGGGATGTCACCAAGATCCAAGTCCCTGATTGGAGCGTGGCAGGTACATGAGGAGTGGCGAGGTTGGGGTGAAGGAGCAGCGAGAGATTGTAGAGGGATGTGATCGGGGACCAGAAGAGGCAAGGGCCCTGGGGCAGCACGGGCCAGCCCACACTGCGATACGTGTGCGCACTAGGTCCGTGCAGCAGAGCTGGTCTCCAGTCATCATGGTTAATCCTTGCCACTGGACCAAGACCTAGCTCTACCAAGCCCATGTGGTGGCCGGTATGCAATGGCCACCACACATTAAAAAAATCCATGCACAGGCATCTTCCACCCTTCAAGATTTAGTTCGGGACCTGGAATTTTAGGTCCTTCATTGAAACACCTGTAAACTTTTTGACGTGGAAGCAAGTCATCCTCAATTCAAGGGACTGCCTATGATGATATGATGATGATGATGGCTGATCACCTTCACGAACAAAACCTTTCTTTTTGTTTAAAAACATACAATATGATAGTATAATTACATAGAATCATATCACATCATCAGTTGTGTATGATCTAATTGAATGGAAATGATGCATACGTCTTCTGGTAATTTTCCCTCCATCATCCCACTTCCCAAAAAAAGCCAAACACATTTTCATGGAGGTGCTTCCCTTTTAATATTGAATGTTGTCAACAGCACGTCTGCAAATAAGTGAAGTTGATAGATGGAGAAGCAAGATCTCCTGATTGTTATGCAGAGGTATTGGGAGCCCACCAGGTGGTCCCTTTGGGATAGCTAAGCCTTTCCACTTCCAGGAAGCCCAGGCTTACGTCTGTCTAAAAAGAAAATATGGAGGCACAGACACTCAGAATGTATTTATTTGCCAGAGCACGATCCTTCAGGCAGCAATTTCAACTGTGCTGAATGAAATACATGAAGAGCTTTATTAGTCGTAGAGTTGGTCCTCATTTGGGTGGGTGGCTTTTCTTCAGGATGTCCCAACCCTATTCCATCTCACCCCCATCTATGGCAAAGAGGAAGAACAAAAGAAAACGTGAGACAGTTGAAGGGAGGGAAAATAAAAAGCAAGACGTTAAGTTACTTTTAGTACACTTACCCACATATGTTTGATCCTCCTATATAAGGTGGTAATTAATGTGTCCTTCATATTGATATTTAAAGCATCGACATTATGCGCTTGATCGACCACCCAAGTACTGATATTTAAATAAATAATGTGTAGGAACTGCACTTCCAAGTAATGCAATTGTTCCTATAATTTGTCAAATTATTTTAGGACATTATTTTTAGGATTAACTGACTGACTGATTTCAATGTCAAAGTTTAGCAGGCTGAACGGGGATTGACATAATTGATTTTGGTCTGCATTGAGCTTGATTAGTTTGCTGCTGTGAACATGAGTGTGGTAGCTGCATAAAAAAGAAATGGAATTACGAAGTAAGATTTTAATTATTTAATATACTGATAAGTGATGGAATCTGTTTAAACAGATCACGTCTACCTGAACAATGAACTATGGAAAAAATCATGAAAATCACCAACTAAATTTGACAAATGGCAAATGTTGCAACAAAGATACTTTGCATTTGTAAGACATCCTTGATTATTAAAAAGATCAAAGCTTCCTAAAAATGTGTTAAAGGAATATTAGTGATGACAACAAAGTAGTAGATTCACCCTGGCTTTTAATCTTGTTATAATGCAAAATACTGAATAAACAGTTACATCTGGATTATTTTGCCTGTAGTTATAGTGTAGATTGAATGCACAAAATATCACATGGATTGTACATTCAGTGGTAACACAGAATTTTCTAACCCATCGTCTTTCATAAACGAACAATCACTTAGCATTTGGATTATCAATAAAGAATACTACAATGATATTTCAGTAGCTTAAAACTCAGTTGAAAGGGAAATCACAGCAAGAGGTAATTAAGAGCGCCAATCCTTAATTTTTAATGTTTCTTTTTCTTATTAATCTGTTTTTCAGAATATGGGATTGAAAAAAGGTGAACATTTGGAAGCTGTAGAACTCGGCTCCTCTAATTAGTGTCAGTGCCTCCCCAGATGTTAAAAAAAAAAGATGACTGTGTTATAGAAAAGAATATGTCAATGTATGCTTATAAGTATATTAGAAATATTAGCTTTTTCGTTTGGGAGCTTTATGAATCAGCCTGGGAGTTCATTGTGTGTAAAGGAAGACGCAATGAAAATGTTATTCTTTTGGAACAGTTAATGGACTGGATTTTTGTTGGGATTGCATCTCTGTTGCACCCCAGAGGGGCGGTAATGGGTCACAAAATGCTTAGCACTCTGGCGGCCAGCTTCTAGCGCCCTGCCGGGAAATTTGGAGCCAGTTTTGTGGCGGCGCTAAGCAGTACTGCCCGGGAGCGTTGTGCCCGTGTGCAACACCCCCGGTTTCCACAGAGATGCATTATTTGCTTGGAGTGGCACCCGTAGCGTCCCGTAGTGACACCGCCAGAGAAAGCTGGCGTGCAGAGCTGTCCCGGAGCACGTAGGGAAGGAATGATTGAAAAGGGTAAGTGAAATTAATATTTTGGGGTTTTTTTTTTTTACGATTCACTTTTATTTGGGGGAATACTTTATCGGGAATGTTTTTTGTGTTTTTTGTCACGATTTTGTTTTGACCCAGGAGGCCTCTCTTAGGGCATTCCGAAGCCGGATCTTTAGCAATGGATTTTCAGTTGCTCACCCAGCCCCGAGCCCTAAGAGAGGTGTGTAACGCCTCCGTTAGCACTCCGCCCCACACTCAGGGCCCAGCAACCAAATTTTTTGGCTGCCATCACAAACCATTTTCCGGCGCAAAATTTACTGACCCATCGCCATTAGAGTCCGAAGAAGCCTCCAACTGAAAAGCCAGCCCATGTATTTAGGCATTATTTAATGACACAAATTACAGCACAAAGACACAAATCAAATAATTTTATTTCAAATTGCAGCTACTACAATTATAAAACTTACATTTTTAAACATATCTTTTGCAAGATAGTAATAACCCCAATATTGGAAAAGTTATTTTTTGGATTAAAATTGGGCTTTTATAGAAATCTTTCTTGTCACAATGTCATTGCCTGCATCTTTTTCCATGAATCACTCATTCAGTACTTGTGTTGCTTCGAGAACAAGCTCAAAGCATTGATGCAGTGACATTTGTTTGGCTTTATCTGCTTTGTTCTGACCCGAAGTAACATTGTAAAGTAAAAAAAGGAGATGCAATTTCTAGTGCTGTCTCTGACTCTCTTTTATGTTCCTCAAAGCAAGCAGTGGTGTTAACCCCTCAGGTTAGCACAGCCAACCATAACTTTACCCTTTTGTGCTGGCGCCTGCATCCTTTCTTCACTCTTTTCATTGACTGATGTTAATTCAAGGCCTCAAGTCGAAGGCTATCACAAGCAATCCGAAAAGAAGAAATCTCTCACATGTGGCATGCTGCAATACAACTGAGGTTCATTCTGAAAACGCTCCCAAACAAAACTGCTTGTGCCCATTAAACCAATTTGCTCTCCTTCTCTCCTGAAAGCATCAGGTACTGCTGGGGTAGGATTCTCTGGGTAATAATCATCTTCTGACACCTCGACCAACCAGTCATTCTTCATGTGTGAACTCAGACAGTGAGTACTGGCATCACAGCCAGCAAGGGAATGGTAGCATTACTGGTTATGTTACTGGACTAATGATCTGGAGAAGTGAGTTCAAATTCCACCACAGTACCTGGGGAATTTAAATTCAGTTAATTAAATAAATCTAGAATGAAAAGCTAGTATCAGTAATGGTGACCATGAAACTACCGGATTGTCATAAAAATCCATTTGATTCACTAACGTCCTTTAGGGAAGGCAATCCGCCATCATTACCTAGTCTGGCCTATATGTAACTCCAGACCCACAGCAATGTGGTTGAGTCTTAACTACCCGCTGAAATAGCCGAACAAGCCACTCTTACCACCATCTTCTCAGGGGCATTTCAGGATGGCAATAAATGCTGGCCTTGCTAGCGACGCCCACATCCCATAAACGAATAAATAATTTTTTAAATGCTGACCCTGACCAATTGCAGCACCCCCATTTGCATTCTGGTTAAGATCATCTATCTTAGCACAGATGCCAGTGGAATTCAAAGCTGGGATTCTGTAGCCTGTAGCCATCTTTACTTCCTGTCTGGAGAGCTCTCATCAATGTAATTCTAAAGCAAGAGTGAGCTAATTAATTTATAATCTGTAAGAGCTAGTGTAATAGAAACATCATAAATCATAGAACAAATATAAGATTACTGCCAAAACAGGTCCACCACCATTAATAGTGCTATTAATATCAGGTGCTAATGTTGATAATTCTGGCCACTATATTTATATATCTGCAAAAGGGATGGTAGGTGAGGGAAATGCCTGTTTACAAGAATGCATGGAACACACTTCATGGTTCTCTAATTCGCTTTAGTCTTTAGAAGTCAAATGATGGTATAATGGTTTGTTTAAACATTAAAGGCTCTCATTCCCAGGCTCAAAGGTCAGGACAAAGGGAAGGAGATCCATTTTATTAGGGATCTGCCCTTTTGGTGTAGTCCCAGGATTTCCTGGGTTTTCCTAGGGTTCGGGGGGGTGGAGAGGAGAGGGAGGAGGGGGGAATGGTGCAGCTGGACCATCCCCTCCTGTAGGTGCAGGTCATGTCAGTGAGGTGGTACGGGTGTTCACAGCTTCCCTTCTCATGGCTCATTGAGCACCCCAGTGCAGGGTTGCACTAAAGACATTGTACTGCGATCTGCCCAGGGAGCCCCACTGACAGGGTCTGTGGGGGAACCCAGAAGCAGGCCAAAGATTGGAGGTAGGAAAAGTTTAAACCTCCTGCTCAGGATATTCAGGTCTAATTGAGACCTTGTGGTTGCTGATTTTGAAGGCCTCACATGCAGCTGCAAGCCTGAGAAGCCTGCAGCTTGACCTCATTTTCTTGCCCATTGCATCTGTATTAGGCCCTGCCACGGGATAGGCCAGTGCCAAAAGGTGCCCCCAGGCCATCTAAATAGGCCACAACAGGAAAGCCCAGCACTCCTGGGTCTGGACAGGCTGAAAACACTTTAAGAACACTGATCTTGTCCAGCACCAGATCATGGGAGGCAGATGACCTACCCCTTAAAGTTTAAAAACAACTATATCTACAAATGTAATTTATATCTTTAATGTAGGCAGACACCCCAAGGGGCTTCACAGATTTCTTCTTTTCAGACTGAATTACTTTCAACCAAAAATTTAAACCAAGCCAAAGAAGCTATTAGGATACTAAAAGCTTGAATATGGGAATAGTCGAATCTGGAGGTGACAAAGGCATAGGTGAGAGTTTTGCCAGCAGGTGGACTGAGGCAGGGCGGAGATGGGCAATATTACGCAGATGGAAGTAGGCAGTCTTGGTGAAGGAGAGGGTATGGGGTCGGGAGCTCAGCTCAGGGTCAAATAGGACCGCAAGGTTGCGAAAAGTCTGGTTCAGCCTGAGACAGTGAGCAGGGAGGGGGATGAAATTGGTAACGAGGGAACAGAATTTGTGGAGGAGACCAAAGATATTGGTTTTGATCTTCCCAATGTTTAACTGGAGGAAATTGTGTATCATACAGGACTATATGGCGGATAAGGAATCTGGCAATACAGAGAATGGAGGGGTCGAGAGAGGGGGTGGAGAGGTAGAGCTGGGAAGTTATCAGTGTACATGTGGAACCTGACGTCGTATCTTTGCATAATGTTACTGAGGGGGAGCATGTAGGTGAGGAATAGGAGGGGGCCAAGAATAGATCCTTTGGGGACTCCAGAGTTAACGGTGCAGGAGTGGGAAGAGAAGCCATTGCTGGAGATTCTCTGGCTACCATTGGATAAGTAAGAGTGAAACCAAGTGAGGGCACTTCCAATGAGCTGGATATAGGTTATAGCTAGCTGTCGACGGACAAACAATATGCATAATTCGTGGTGGAAGACCTGCTTTTCCAAACCACTAATTTCTGAGAAATTGGTAGAATTGCGCTGAACGTTTATACAGATTCAGTAGCCACACCTTTATAAGTATTTACCAAGGCAGCTGGGGAATTTAAATTCAATTAAATAAATCTGGAATTTTAAAAAAGCTAGTATCAGTAATGTTGACCATGAAACTGGTGAAACCGGATTGTCGTAAAAACCCATCTGGTTCACTAATGTCCTTTACGGAAGGAAATCTGCCGTCCTTACCCGGTCTGGCTTATTATATGGCTACAGGCCCACAGCAATGTGATTGACTCATAACTGCCCTCTGAAATGGCCCAGCAGGCCACTCAGTTATTCAACGGCAATTAGAAATGGGTAATAAATGCCCACATCCTTTTAAAATATATTTCTACGATATTTACCAAAGCTCACTGTTCAGAGCTGGTTGAAGAGCTTTGGAGGAGTGTCTCCCATTTCTTCACTTTATACAGTTAAGAGCAAATTTACATAATGCTTTCAAAAAGCTATTGCGTTTCTCCCATGCATGGCCCGTATGTTGGTGTTTGCTTTTCCATTTTTTGAAGAATATTGAAAAAATGTTTAGCTGTTCAAAGAAAATATTATTTGCTTTCAGCTCCAACTGTCAGTCAAGGTCTTGGTCAGGAAGAAACCATTGTTACCATCTGGAGAACTTCATGCAAACGTATGAAAAAAGATCTCAATTAGTGGCTGAACGCTATATGATTTAGAGAAATGCTGAAATAGGTCCCCCGAGACACACAGATTGCCGCAGTGGAGATTTATGTGATAGTTATGTATTCTATTTCCTGATGATGACTTCCAACTCACCTAGTTTAAAATTCTGCAGCAGAAATATTTCAAGCATTAATTGTGTAAAGGGGGTTTGCTGCATTTAAGTCTTAACCAGCTGATTTCCTGTGGTATTACTCACAGGTATTCTGGGGTCTAGATTACAGTTGTGATATATAGCGTGGTCCCATTCTGAGGCAGGAATTGGCCAATGGTTTGGGGAGGATGCTGGATTGTTGGGGCAGAGTAGGGGGAGCTTTTTGAGCACAAAGTAGGCTGTACTGAGGAAGTGCTGCACTGTCAGAGGTGCCGGCTTTTAGATGAGGCACTAAACCAAGGCCCCGTCTGCTCTCTCAGGTGGACATAAGAGCTCCTGTGGCATTATTTCAAAGAAGAGCTGAGGAGTTATCCGGGGAGTCCTGGCCAATATTTATCGCTCAATCAACATCCAGTTGATCTGCTGTTCGTGGGACCTTGCTGTGTGCAAATTGGCTGCTGCGTTCCCTACATTACAACATTGGCTGTAAAACGCTTTGGGACATCCCGAGGTCATGAAAGGCACTTTCTTTTTCTTTCTTAGTGTCAATTTAAAACTGTTCTTAGGATGTGTAAGAGGCTGGCAAGGCTGCATTTATTGCCGACTCCCAGCTGCCCATAGAAGGTCTTTTCCTTGAACCACTGCAGTCCTTATGCTGATGGTGACTCCACAATATTGTTGGGTAGGGAATTCCATGATTTTCACCCAGTGATGATACAGCAATATATAACCAGGTCAGAATGGTGTGTAACTTGGAGGTGATGGTGCTCCCATGGTCCTGTTGTTCCTGTCCTTCTTGGAGATGAAAGTCAATGGGTGTGTGGGGTCACTGTCGAAGTAAGCTCAGTCAGTGTCTGTAGTGCTACTGGTGGATCGCTGCCACAGTGCATCAGTGATGGCAGGGGTTGATATTGGGGGGAAAATTGTAATCAGAGGCTTCCTTCGTACGAATGCCTCCGACCCGAAAAAAATCTACGAAAGTACCTGGTGGTCCAGAAAGAACATGGAGATCACGGTCAGAGGCCTAGATTCACTTGACAGCACATGGAAAGATGTCTTTCAGGTACATACGTCCATGCTGGAGTCACGTGGGCCTGGACCACCAATCACTATGCAGTATCCCCATTGATAAAAATGGGAACTTTGTTTGTACGAGTTCCCATTACTATCAATGAGAATAACCCCCTAAGGCACCAAAACACAGTATAATAAATAAATAAATAAAACACCTCACATATTTGAAATTAATTGAAATTACATGTAATTAAATGTTTTAGAAAAAAAATATTTTGGGGAATTGTTTTAATGTATTTTTAATAGCGTTAAAAATAAACTTACCTTAATGGTCAGGGTTTTTGATATAAAAAGGAGTGTTTAAATGTAATTTTTATATGCTTTAAAAGTGTTACGCTGGTAAAAGTAAGCCAAATACCTGCTTTTACCAGGCAAAAGAGTTTGAAGTACCTTCGCTGGGCATGAGTTGGGCAAATAGGCCAATCTCTCCTGCGCGGATGTCCTTCTCCCGGGGATGTGGAAGATCTGTCAAGAAAAATCTTAACAGCTCGGAAAAGCTGGTTTTCGCCCCAAAAAATGGCTTTTGTGAGGCCTTGCCGGGACAGTGCGCACTTCGTACGGACCCAGCAGCAAGGCCGGAATTTTCGGCCCATTGAGTCTCGTGGCAGAGGCACACCGATCAAGCAAACTGCTCTGTCCCAGATGGTGGCAAGCTTCTTGAATGTTGTTGCAGCTACACTCATCCGGGCAAGGGGCATGAATTCCAACACATTCCTAACTTGAACCTTGGAGAGGCTTTGCGATGTCAGGAGATGTGCCAGTCTAATGTGGCGGAGAGGAAATTCGATATCCGCCTAACAATCGTACACAATTGGCTGGGCTCACAGGCTGCCTGCCCGAAGCTGGTATTGAATGTCCCAAACTGTTTTTGGGTTTGGGTCTCATTTGAATGCCACTGGCAAGATGTTGACACATTAAATATATTCAATGACTCAGCCTCGACAGCTCTCTGGTCACAGAGAATTCTATAGATTTACGACCCTCTGAGAGAAGAAATTCCTCCTCATCTCAGTTTTAAAAGAGCGACCCATTATTCTGAGACTATGTCCACTAGTTTTAGTTTGCCTGATGAGTGGAAACATAGAAACATAGAAACATAGAAAATAGGTGCAGGAGTCGGCCATTCGGCCCTTTGAGCCTGCACCGCCATTCAATAAGATCATGGCTGATCATTCCCTCAGTACCCCTTTCCTGCTTTCTCTCCATACCCCTTGATCCCTTTAGCCGTAAGGGCCATACCTAACTCCCTCTTGAATATATCCAATGAACTGGCATCAACAACTCTCTGCAGCAGGGATTTCCACAGGTTAACAACTCTCTGAGTGAAGAAGTTTCTCCTCAGCTCAGTCCTAAATGGCCTACCCCTTATCCTAAGACTCCTCTCTGTATCCACCTTGACGAGCCCCCTCATTAGCTTATATGTTTTAATAAGATCACCCCTCATTCTTCTGAACTCCAATGAGTTTTGGCCCAACTTACTCAACCTATTTTCATAAGTCAACCTCCTCATCTCCGGAATCAACCTAATGAACATTCTCTGAGCAGCCTCCAATGCAAGTATATCCCTCCTTAAATACAGAGACCAAAACTGTATGCAATACTCCAGGTGTGGCCTCACCAATACCCTGTACAGTTGTAGCAGGACTTCTCTGCTTTTATACTCTATCCCCCTTGCAATAAAGGTCAAATTTCCATTTGACTTCCTGATTACTTGCAGTACCTGCATACTCATTTTTTTTGTTTCATGCACAAGGACCCTCAGGTCTCTCTGTACTGCAGCACTTTGGAATTTTTCTTCATTTAAATTATAATTTGCTTGTCTATTTTTTCCGCCAAAGTGGATAACCTCACATTTTCCCACATTATACTCCATTTTGCCCACCTGTTTATATCACTTTGCAGATCTTTTGTGACCTCCTCAGAATTTGCTTTCCCACCCATCTTTGTATCATCCGCAAATTTGGCTACATTACACTCAGTCCCTTCATCCAAGTCATTAATATAGATTGTAAATAGTTGAGGCCCTTTCATCGATCCCACTAGTTACTGTTTGGCAAGCGGAAAATTACCCATTTATCCCGACCCACTGTTTGTCAGCCAATCCTCTATCTTGGAAGTATATTGCTGTTCCTTCATCGTCGCTGGGTCAAAATCCTGGAACACCCTCCCTAACAGCCACCACGTGGACTGCAGCTGTTCAAGAAGGTGGTTCAACATCACCTTCTCAAGGACAATTAGGGATGGGTAGTAAATGCTGGCCTTGCCAACGAAACCCTTGTGAATTAATATTTTTTTTTAAAACTGAAAATTACAAACCGGGTCCTACAATTGACTGATTTGTATATTTAAAGAGTCACCTGCCTGAAACAAGCAGAGCAAACTAGTCCAGCAACTGTGAAACAGGTTATGACCAATAAGCTAATTGTATTTTGCCTTTTTGTCTCTTCCTCAAAAAACCTCTTGAACAAAAGACATACAAATTGACCATAAAGCAACATTCCAATCCAGGCTGGAAGTTTGTCCTTGAAGTTTTACTAATGACACTCTCCTGTCTCAGTCAAACATCACAAAAGTTTCACAAGGAGACAGAAAGTCTCTGTGTGCAGTCAGTATGTTTATTAAGGGATATGTTTTTTCTTACATTTTACTCAAGATAATAGAAAGAAAAACCAATCAAGTAAAGCCTCGTAAATTAAGGAGTTTCTTTTACAAAGTCATTTAAAATGAGATCACGAAAGGCATCATTGATTTAATAAGCCACTCATCAAAGTGATTGAACTGGTTTACTTGATGTAGATGACAACCACCTGCTTGGAGTCAGTCATGACTCAGCGTCAGCTGTGGCTCAGTGGGTAGCAAACTCTCCTCTGAGTCGGAAGGTTGTGGGTTCATAGTTCTACTCCAGAAACTTGAGCACATAAATCTAGGCCAATACTTCAGTGCAGTGCTGAGGGAGTACTGCACTGTCAGAGGTGCCATCTTTTGGATGAAACGTTAAACCGAGGCCCCATCTGCCCTCTCAGGTGGATGTAAAAGATCACATGGCACTATTTCAAAGAAGAGCAGAGGAGTTATCCCTGGTGTCCTGGCCAATATATATCCCTCAATCAACATAACAAAAACAGATTATCAGGTCGTTATCACATTGCTGTTTGTGGGAGTTTGCTGTATGCAAAGGTGGCTGCCATATTTCTCACATTACAATGTACTTCATTGCCTGTTAATCGCTTTGAGACATCTGGTGGTTGTTTCTTTTCGGAGTTGTTTGTGCATCATTGTAGCACTGAACATGATAGATGTGTGATCCCACTGTTTCAAACAAGTTGAATTATGTACAGTATATCATCCCTTTCTATTTTGGAATATTCTAAGCTGCATAGCAGAGGATGGCACAGTGTGTTCGTTCATGAACATAAGAACATAAGAAACAGGAGCAGGAGTAGGCCATTTGGCCCCTCGAGCCTGCTCCGCCATTCAATAAGATCATGGCTGATCTGATCATGGACTCAGCTCCACTTTCCCGCCTGCTCCCCATAACCCTTTATGTCAGGCCCTCTCAGGCTTTAGCATCCAGGAGTCACCTACCATGGTCATCTCCTGGGTCCTCACATGAGCAACAGCAGCCTTCCACCAGCCTCTGCTGAAGTCACTGGGGTAGTACAGTGAGGAATCCATTGAGACAATCACAATGGATTGAACACTCGGATGTCAAAAGATTTTAGTTCAATCCTCTGTAAATAAATTCAGCACCTTCTTCACATTTGAGAATTTGATTGATGGTCTCTTTTCAGTGTAGCTAGTTCATCTGAATTGTTAGATTGTCCCTGTTATAGAGGTTGGTTGAAAGGTTTGACTGTTCTTTTTGAAGGGAGTGTTAAGGGAATAACAAGGATTGTTATTACCAAGGGGATTTTTTTGTCACTTTTCAGGTGAGTGGATTGAGGTCAACGAGAGGGCTTCTGTATCAATTAAACCCTGGCCTCTCTTGCTGCCTCACTCACCTGATGTGCTCTAACAGACCCAGCTACTGCTTGTCCTGGTTACTGAGACCGCTGCTCCTCTTCCTCCGACTGTCCTTCCAGCCAAAGTAGACAAGCAGTAGGTGGCACCCATAACAAGCAGAGAGTATTTAGTCAGGATGGGTGAAGCCAAAAAGTGAGAAAATATATCTGGTAGCTTACCAATGTCTTGAAAATCCAATAAGCTCAGCAAGACAAACATCTCCACTATAATCTTCTGCCTTTAGGTAAGTTCCCCTTTACATTCTTGCAGCAGCTGTGATCAATCAGTTTCTGAGGTCAATCCTGAAAGATTTTACTGAGTGGGTTGGCCACTGGGTGGGACTAGTCGTAATGACATCATGGGACCCTGATTTGCATATATTTCTTTGGCATCCATCAAAGGTGCAAAGTTTACAAACATGGACTTCTCTTGTGAGGGCCCGGCTGCAGTAATCCCTGGAGGTGGCTACACTCTCCAAGGTGGACTTCAGAGTGCTGATGCCATGCGAGATGACACCACTCAGGCTAGAAGTGGAATCCTTCACACTTCCAGCCATGATGGTGAAAATCCTTGGCGGGGTTTCCAATACCTCATACAGATGCTTGTGTGAGGCAAGTAGGTTTCTTTTCATTGTTGGCCCCTGAAGTCCTCTTCTCTATCCTCCTCATCAGATATGGGAGACTTCATTACCCTTTGGCGAGCTGCCTCTCAGGATGTCCCTGACACCACTACCTACTACTGTGCACGTGCTGACCTCTCTACCTCATTCTCTAACCCAGCCGCAGTACCAATCTCCGTGTTGGTGCTTGGGAGTGATGTGTCACGTCATGGTGTCTCCTCAGAGTGATTTTCCAACTCTTGAGTTTTTTTTTGAGGGGGCTCTAGCTGCTTAGTAGAATCTAAAAGAAAGAAAAAAGTGACAGGTTAGTATCGAGTGGCTGCACAGTTGCAGAAAATATGCATCACAATATAATTTGATGTAGTCAAACTGGCTGCATATGCGTTTTTCCAGTGCTCAATGAAGAAGTGCAAATAATTGTCAGAAACCCTGTTCCGTGAAATCCCTATTCTCAAAATGTTCAATGCGCACTGCTCTGGTAGGCCCACATATTTCCATCGCTTGCTGCTCCAGCTTGCTCACGATCATGAAGGCAGTTGGTCCTCCTGTGATCTTGCTCCTCCCATGATTGTTGTCTGCTGTTTTGTCTTTCAGAAAGAGATGGTAAGTCAGCAGCAGATAAGCTGAAACAGGGAGAAAGATGGGCGATTTTACAGAGGTGAAAGTAGGAAGTCTTTATGTTAGAGAGGATCAGGGGTGGTAAGCTCAAATCAAATAGAAGGTTGAGGTTATGAATTTTAATGTTCTGACGCACTGGGAAACTCAGAAGTTAAGGGCCCGTAATTTGCAGTCAGCGGTGAAGCAAAGGCACTCGCTGTTGGTCCCGAAGAAACAGAGAAACATAGAACATAGAAAATAGGTGCAGGAGTAGGCCATTCGACCCTTCAAGCCTGCTCCACCATTCAATAAGATCATGGCTGATCATTCCCTCAGTATCCCTTTCTTGCTTTCTCTCCATATCCCTTGATCCCTTTAGCCATAAGGACCATATCTAACTCCCTCTTGAATATATCCAATGAACTGGCATCAACAACTCTCTGCGGCAGGGAATTTCACAGGTTAATAACTCTCTGAGTGAAAAAGTTTCTCCTCATCTCAGTCCTAAATAGCCTACCCCTTATCCTAAGACTGTGTCCCCTTGTTCTGGACTTCCCCAACATCGGGAACATTCTACCTGCATCTAAACTGTCCCGTCCCATCAGAATCTTATATGTTTCTATGAGATCCCCTCTCATCCTTCTAAACTCCAGTGTATAAAGGCCCAGTTGATCCAGTCTCTCCTCATATGTCAGTCCTGCCATCCCGGGAATCAGTCTGGTGAACCTTCATTGCACTCCCTCAATAGCAAGAACGTCGTTCCTCAGATTAGGAGACCAAAACTGAACACAATATTCCAGGTGAGGCCTCACCAAGGCCCTGTACAACTGCAGTAAGACCTCCCTGCTCCTATACTCAAATCCCCTAGCTATGAAGGTCAACATACCATTTTCCTTCTTCACCGCCTGCTGTACCTGCATGCCAACTTTCAATGACTGATGAACCAGGACACCCAGGTCTCGTTGCACCTCCCCTTTTTTCTAATGTGCCGCCATTCAGATAATATTCTGTCTTCGCGTTTTTGCCCCCAAAGTGGATAACCTCACATTTATCCACATTATACTGTATCTGCCATGCATTTGCCGACTCACCTAACCTGTCCAAGTCACCCTGTAGCCTCCTAGCATCCTCCTCACAGCTCACACCGCCACCCAGTTTAGTGTCATCTGCAAACTTGGAGATATTACATTCAATTCCTTCATCCAAATCATTGATGTATATTGTAAAGAGCTGGGGTCCCAGCACTGAGCCCTGCAGCACTCTACTAATCACTGCCTGCCATTCTGAAAAGGACCTGTTTATCCTGACTCTCTGCTTCCTGTCTGCCAACCAGTTCCCTATCCACGTCAGTATATTACCCCCAAGACCATGTACTTTGATTTTGCACACCAATCTCTTGTGTGGGACCTTATCAAAAGCCTTTTGAAAGTCCAAATACACCACATCCACTGGTTCTTCCTTGTCCACTCTACTAATTACATCCTCAAAAAATTCCAGAAGATTTGTCAAGCGAGATTTCCCCTTCATAAATCCATGCTGACTTGGACCGATCCTGTCAATGCTTTCCGAATGCGCTGCTCTTTCATCCTTAATAATTGATTCCAACATTTTTCCCCACTACTGATGTCAGGCTAACCGGTCTGTAATTACCCGCTTTCTCTCTTCCTCTCTTTTTAAAAAGTGGTGTTACATTAGCTACCCTCCAGTCCATAGGAATGGATCCAGAATCGATAGACTGTTGGAAAATGATCACCAATGCATCCACTATTTCGAGGGCCACTTCCTTAAGTACTCTGGGATGCAGACTATCAGGCCCTGTAGATTTATCGGCCTTCAATCCCATCAATTTTCCTAACACAATTTCCCGCCTAATAAGGATATCCTTCAGTTCCTCCTTCTCACTAGATCCTCGATCCCCTAGTACTTCCGGAAGGTTATTTGTGTTTTCCTTCGTGAAGACAGAACTAAAGTATTTGTTCAATTGGTCTGCCATTTCTTTGTTCCCCATTATAATTTCACCTGAATCTGACTGCAAGGGACCTACGTTTGTCTTCACTAATCTTTTCTCTTCAAATATCTATAGAAGCTTTTGCAGTCAGTTTTTATGTTCCCGGCAAGCTTCTTCTCGTACTCTATTTTCCCCCTCTTAATTAAACCCTTTGCCCTCCTCTGCTGAGTTCTAAATTTCTCCCAGTCCTCAGGTTTGTTGCTTTTTCTGGCCAATTTATATGCCTCTTCCTTGGATTTAACACTATCCTTAATTTTCCTTGTTAGCCACGGTTGAGCCACCTTCCCCATTTTATTTTTACTCCAGACAGAGATGTACAATTGCTGAAGTTCATCCATGTGATCTTTAAATGCTTGCTATTGCCTATCCACCGTCAATCCTTTAAGTATCATTTGCCAGTCTATTCTAGCCAATTCATGGTTCAAACCATCAAAGTTATCTTTCCTTAAGTTCAGGACCCTAGTTTCTAAATTAACTGTGTCACTCTCCATCTTAATAAAGAATTCTACCATGTTATGGTCACTCTTCCCCAAGGGGCCTCGCACAACATGATTGCTAATTAGTCCTTTCTCATTACACATCACCCAGTCTAGGATGGCCAGCTACCTAGTTGGTTCCTCAACATATTGGTCTAGAAAACCATCCCTAATGCACTCCAGGAAATCCTCCTTCACCGCATTGCTACCAGTTTGGTTAGCCCAATCAATTAAGGTCACCCATGATAACTGCTGTAACTTTATTGCATGCATCCCTAATTTCTTGTTTGATGCTGTCCCCAACCTTACTACTACTGTTTGGTTGTCTGTGCACAACTCCCACAAGTGTTTTCTGCCCCTTGGTATTCCGTAGCTCCACCCATACAGATTCCACATCATTCAAGCTGCGCACAGAGATCTCGCAAGCTCTGTGGTGAGAAGATTGCCTTTTTCGATGTTCAAATGATTTCAGTGCTCTGTAATGAGAATTCCTAGTGCAATGCTGCAGTGACATCAACAAACTGTCTAAGCAGCCAATCACATTGCAAATTTCTTAAAAACAAGAAACAAGGAAATGAGAAGCTGCTTTTATCCGAACATTTAAAAAATGTTACAGAGAGCAAAACAAAGATTGTGAATCTCACATTGTGATAATTAATGAAGAAACTTAAAAAAAATGTTTTTAAAGCTTTTTAAAATTGTAATTTTTATCATAATGGAGACATTTGACACACCACAAATATAAAAATTAGTTTTTCAAGGCCAGTACATTTGTTTCCCTGTCAATGCGCTGTTAAAACTCCAGTTACACTGTTCTAACAAGGTTTAACATTTAATGGGTTATTTAACAGTGATATTACCATGGAAATGCCCAAGTCTTCGCCAGCTTCACCGATTTCACTGATTGACGGCTATGTTGGGAGGGGGCCGCCGATGGGGTTCACAGCTCAACCAATGTCGGAGCAGTGAATTACAGCCCGCAACTTTAGGATTTCCTCGTTTAGATGTGCATGGGCAAAATCCTGAAGTTGCAGTCAGTTTCAAAGGAGAAATGTCAGCACTACACAAGTGCCAGACAATCACTATCTCCAACCGCCGCCTCTTGACATTTAATGGCATTTCCATCCCCAAATCCCTCACCATCAACATTCTGGACCAGCCACATAAATAATGTGGCTACAAAAGCAGGTCACAGGCTGAGTATTCTGAGGCGAGTGTCTCACCTCCTGACTCCCCAAACCCTTTCCACCATCTACAAGGCACAAGTCAGGAGTGTGATGGAATACTCTCCACTTGCCTGGACGAGTGCAGCTCCAACAACATTCAAGAAGCTCGACACCATCCAGGACAAAGCAGCCTGCTTGATTGGCACCTCATCCACCACCTTAAACATTCACTCCCTCCATGGATGCAGAGTGTACCATCTATAAGATGCACTGCAGCAACTCACCAAGGCTTCTTCGGCAGCACCTCCCAAACCCGCAACCTCTACCATGTTGAAGGACAAAGGCAGCAGGCGCATGGGAACACCATCACCTCCAAGTTCCCCTCCAAGTCACACACCATCCTGACATGGAAACATATCATCTCAGGGTCAAAATCCTGGAACTCCCTCCCTAACAGCACTGTGGGAGTAACTATACCACAGGGACTGCAGCGGTTCAAGAAGACGGCTCACCACCACCTTCGCAAGGGGAACTAGGGATGGGCAATAAATGCTGGCCTGGCCAGTGACATCCACATCCCAGGAATGAATCAATAAAACAAAAAAAAACACCCAATCTCACACACTTCCCCATGTTAAAATTTCCACCAGTGACCAGGAAGGAGGATGGAACTGATGGTGAGGGAGTGGAGTTTGTGATGGGTGCCAAAGACAATGGCTTTTGTTTGCCATGTTTACTTGGAGGAAACTGCGGCTCATCCAGGATTGAGTGTCGGACAACTATTCTGACAATGAAGAGGCAGTGGAGAGATTGAGAGAGGTGGTGGTGAGTTAGAGCTGGGAGTGGTCATCGTTAATGTTCTGTCCAAGCTGCACGGCCGTAATGGAAAAGATCACTCACCGGCTTCTCCATTGTGAATACCGCGCAGGCACGGAAATTTAAAGGGACCATGCACTAAAAGAAACAGGCTGCGCAGAAGAAAGTGCTGCTTACAGGGAGCATGAATCACCATACATGTGGCTCCTGATGTCATTTCTTCGGATGACGTCGCCGAGGGACAGAATATAAATGAGAAATAGGAGGGGGCCTAGGATAGATCCTTGAGGGACTCCAGACTTAATGAGGACAAGAAGCCATTACAGGAGATTTTCTGGCTATAACTGGAGAGGTAAGAGTAGGTGAGTTGGCAGATTTCAGTGACGACCTCCTTAGCAGTGCGCAAACTTTGGCCGTTGCTGAGGTTCAGGCAGGAGAATTGCTCCCTAAACATTCCGGGTGGATATGGTCTCCTGCTGAGAACCTTTCTCCCCCACCTTCTCCTCCTCCCTCTTCTAGCAGCTTGTCCTGTTCGGCTTGGCCTCTGCTCATTCTTCCAGTTATGTTCAATGCCAAGAGGAAGGCCTACTAGTGCACCCATCTATGGAAGTAATTGGTTTGTGTATAAGCCTTGATGTCAATAAAATGTCCTTCAGCACCTACCAAACTACTCTCTGTAGATGTTTGAAACTTTAAATAACTATAGAAAGCATGCAAAGCTCGTAGAATTGCAGGAACAGCCAGAAGAAATAAACCTGTAACTAACCTGTAAGTAGTCGATGATCCCTTTAAATAGTGCTGGTGGGGGGGGGACCTTCATGCTGCTTAACGTCGTCTTCCGCTGTATGAGGTGACGAGAAGATGGAGGCTGGAGCATAGAAGTCCAAAAAGCCAGCGCTAGTGTCAAATCAGTATTGCACGCTGAATGATGTCATGATCAGCCTGCTCTGCATTCTATCGGTGGACATTAGGTGCTGGCGTGCTAACCTTTTACCAATATAGCATCCACCGCACCTCGCATCAGAAGTGTGCTTGCCAATATGGATGCCATTTTGAAACCTTACAGGCCTCTTGGCACCCAAATAATGGGCACGACTGAGCCCATTTTTGCTCCCTTATTTTCCAAGGAGGCTGTGGTTTCTTTATTCTTCCTACCAAAATATACTACCTCACACTGGTCCATATTGAAGTTCATTTGCTAATTACACACTCATTCTTCAAGTTTATTAATGTCTTCCTGTATTTACTCGCAGTCCTCCTCTGCAATGAACTACACCCCCCCAATTTGGTGTCATCTGCAAATTTTAAATTGTACTTCCAATTCCCGAGTCCAAATCGTGATGTAAATGGTGAACAACAGTGGTCCCTGCACCGATTCTTGTGGAACACTGCTTCCCGCCATTTGCCAGTCTGAATAACTACTTTTAACCCCCTACTCTCGTTTTCTGTTTGGGAGACAGCTTGCTATCCAGTCTGCTCCTTGTCCCCTGACTCCATGTGTCTGACCTTATTCATGAGTTAACATTATCAAAAGCTTTTTGGAAATTTATAAGAGAATTGGATAAGTATTTGAAAAGGAAAACATATAAATGAATATGGGAAAAGGGCAGGAAAATTGGATTAGAGTAGAGCTCCAGTTGAAGAAATAGTACCAGCAGAGCAAAATGGCTTCCTTCTGTGCTTTAATTTTTAAGATTCAATACATAAGTATTTTCCACGTGGTAAATACATGAAAGTGATAATTATTCACCTGTGATTACAATTTGTCTAATTACACACAAACAGGAAGAGTTAATAAGTTGTTTCCATAATCTGTGTAAGCAAGGACATTTCTACCAAAGCAAATAAATTAGAACCAATACTTCATTCAAACCTTTGACTCTTTATTCTCCCAAGCATTCAATCGACTTCATTTAAAAGCCAGTCAATTATTTTTTTCCCTGTGCTTCACTCAGCACTCTATGGTACTTCACTTGGTGATGATGTGCAGAAACACCGAGTGTTGCAGTAATTATTTGATGAACTATTCATGAGATGTGGCTGCTTATTCGTGCCACAATTATCGCTCTCATTTCTGTTAGTTTTTTTGTTTTTGAAATGCAAATGTGGTGAATATCACTTGTTTTGATTGTGGGCCATGAAAGACCTTATTACGCAGTGCACTGAGCACAGCCATAAAATAAATGATATGGTTTTGAGGGATTCGCAGTCTCGGTTAAATTGACATAGTTAGTGAGGCATTCCAAATACTATTACAGAGAGTTATTTATAGCTAGAAATCGACTTTAACTGTTATCACATTATTACAATAATGCCTGGAAAGTGACATTGTTATTTTGTTCTGATTAGTGTACGCCAGTTAGTCTGTGTTATGGATATGTGCTAGATATATCCTAACACAAACTCTGCGTTCTGGCATTTGACAAATATCCATGACCGGTGACAGAAACCTCATATACACAGTACTTAAATGAGATAAAAACAGCCCAAAGTCATTGAATAATCTCTTCAAGAAACAAAACATCATTAGCATTCCTAGTGTACTCATTTGTGTTTTTACAGTGCAATTTGTCAAAAAGGACCACCCACTGTTCAGACCAAAAGTGGTCCTTATGAATAGATAGTTCCTCTATGAAGTGCTGGAAAATAAAACCCTCCAAAGACATTAGGATTGTCCATTATACTTTTATTACATAAATGATGATGTATACCTAAAAGTGTGTACTAACGTAATATGGCTCATATAAATAAATAGAAAATCTGATCATGTTACACTACACTAGGCAGTGTTGGTATTCATTACAGAACCATCGCTAAATCTGTTTAGTAACATTTGGCCAATGCATTTGCTGGTATGTCTAAACAATAAAAGAATGAAACAGATTGCCATTACTGTGCTAGAGAATAGCTAGTCATTCTAGTGATAACTTCAGTAGCGGTACTATTTTTCAAACATGTAATATTTCTGTTACTTTAATATGCCAAACCATAAATAATCATAGAAAAACTTTGAATTCACAATGATGAGAAATCTATATTGCAGTATGAGTGCAGTCTTGCTTGCTCCTATACACTATCATGCTGGTGAGTGCATGTTTCAGATGGCAAATTGATATAAGCAGGTTGTCCCAGGAGGGACCATTTATATTGGTTCCAGAAAATGGTGCCTGGAGGTTTACTGGATGCCACTGCGAATATCAGTTGCATTGCAAGTCATAGTTGCGCAACTGTATATATATAAAATTCCTTTCAAACCCCATACCCCCTACCCACCCCACCACATTTAAAGGGTAGCATGACAAATTTAAAAAAATGCAAAAATACTACATGATATAAGTGTCGAGACTAATCTAATTTAATATTGGAGTGCACAGAAAAATGCCAGGTGTCAAAGCATTTATGAAAGATAGATTGCCACGTCAGGATCTCAAAGCTTACATTTTGCTGCAATGTTCAACTAAAGCACAAATAATACAGAGCAAAATACAGTAATGGATAGAAAACAGCGGTACCACTCTTCTTTTCATAGCATCACAGGGCTGTAAAGTAGAAACAATTGAACATAATGTCCACTTTAAACCTGCTTTGCCTCAACATCCTTTACTTAATTACCAACATTGGACTTTAAATAAGGTTTTGAAGTGCTGATGTGAGAAATAGTTGCACTCTAAGCAACTGTTTACTTAACACTCTTTAAACTTTCTCATTGCTTATGCACAATTTGAATGTGGACTGATCACTAATCACAAGCTGTTGTGCAGTTTTATGAGCAGAGGAAGTTTACACTACTTTAATCCCTTGTGGAGCCTCATAAATTATATGGAGCAAAGTTCAGTTATGTTAGCGAGCATACACTCTTATGCTCGTTAATGTTCATCCTCTTGTGTGACAAATCTATTTTCAGAACCAATCAGGTGCAATATATGCTCCAACACTTTCAAAGTTATGGAACTCCCTCACCTCACGGACTGCAGCGGTTCAAGAAGCCGGCTCACCACCACCTTCTCAAGCGCAATTAGGGATGGGCAACAAATGCTGGCCTCCCAGCGATCCCAGGAACGAATAAATGATGTTAAAAAAATCAGCAAAAGATTGTGACCTCAAATATCATTGAATATACAGAAAAATGCAATGAAATTTCTATGAGATTAAAAGAAAGATCGAGGAATACAAAACCCATATAATACAAAACCCACTGAAATTGTCTCCATTTCTCAAACTAAAGGATTTCTTGTCCTTGAAAAATAACAAAGGGCGATTGTTTGAGATGCCCTCAGAGGAATCCAAATCCCTTCAATCCTTTGGAACTCCTAATTAGTTCCTGTGATGGGGATGGATTATAATTCATAAAGGGAGAACTATAAAACTACTGTCTTCAAATTTGATTTTATCAGTAGTTTGACAAAGGCTGTAGTTAGCAACTGAATTTCCTAAAATTTTCCATTACTTGCCTGAATACATCTTATTGTCCCATTGAAAGATATAATAGCCTCTGCTTCATTGTGATTTGTTTGAATTGTAGCCTGGCACTGTGAGAGTGCCACAAACTATACACATAACAAGCAATAGTTGCCAACATTTGGGCATGACAATGACTGGTTCTATTTGGTTGGTTATTTTTGGCAATATAGTTATGGCCCCCAAAATATCCCTCTGCCCGAAACGGGGCGCACACTCCGCATTTTAGCGTCCCTTACCACCGAGATGGATGGAGTGGTGTTTAGAGCAAAATTCCGCTTATTCCAGCCCAAACGGAGCGGGGTGGTAATGACTGGTGGAATGGGCTGGGGTTTCAGTGATGTGGCAGCGAAGTGACGTTTGGACCACGACATTCCACTCTAACTGATGCTAATGATGCAGCTGCTCCCTGGCTTTCTTAAAGGACAGGTTTTGCAGCTGTGTCTTGAGTTCGGTCTGACTTGCTTGAGAGGGGATGGCTGCAAGCGGATGTTTGAGGAGGGCCAATGCTTCAGTGACGCGGAGCTGGAAATTCTGATGGAAGCTGTAGAGGGAAGGAGGTGGCTACTCTTCCCTGAAAGTGGAGGGAGACCAAGGAGGATCGTCTTCACAAACTCCTGGAGGGAGATTGCGGCGGTTTCAGGCACCTCCATTCACCAGCGGACCCCCAACCAATGCAGAAAAGGCTCACCGACCACATCCGAGTGATGAAAGTGAGAATATGCTCCCCTAACTCCCCACATTACATCTGCCACACTCTCCTTCACCTTAACTTCTTTCTCAATAGCACTACATAGTAGCTGAAGTAGCTGTCGATTGCTAAGGCATGTATGTTTGCACACTCAAAAATGAGATTCACAGCTGCATGTAATGGACCCATACTTGCACTCGTTGCCGAGGCCTCTGGAAACTACCACTTACCAACCCTTTGTTGCTTTGCAGGCACAACCGTGGCGAGCAACAAGCCATTGGTGGGGGCAAGTCCCAAAATGTCCAAGCTCACTGATATGGAGGAGAGGATGCAGTGGCTAATCGGCATGCACATTGGAATCCCTGTGGCTGCTGGTTGCTCCGATGGCACTGGGGGCAACATGGACAAGTGATTGTGCAATGCCATCTCTCCCTGACAGTGCAATGGCCTACCTGGGTATTGCTTATGCTTGTGTGCAAGCTGCTTGCTGCATGGTGCAATGCGGCTCTTCACCCTCACTACACCCCTTCTCCCAATTATTATTGCAGATGAGACCCCGAGTGTCAACATGGGCGACACAGAGACCCTTGATGCAACTGGCAGCCGCAGTCAGGAGGAGACATTTGAATGATCTTGGCAGCATGTCAGATGAGGAAGATGGAGAGGGGGAGAGCTCTGCCAGCAACAGCGCGTCACTGCTTCATACAGTCCCACGCACCAGCTCAGATATTGGGATTCCACGGTCAGGTAACATAGATTTAGGAGAGGAATCTGCACTTGGTGAAGCACCGGGGCCTAGCGGGCTGCAGCATGGTGAAGGGCAAAGGGAACCTCGGGTGCCATCTCTCCGGGGGACGAGTACACAGCCAAACCCTGCTGAGGAGGACTCAGACGAGCCCATCAATGTTGGGGCTTACGAACAAAGGGTGGAGGCCATGTAAACGGAGATATTGACGGCAATAGAAGGGGTGCTCGAGAGGCTGTCGCAAGTGATGAGGAGTGAGGAGAAGTTCGCCTCCCGTATTGTGGACAGCTCTGTGCATACCATGGGGACCATCATTGTGAGTGTGCAGACGATGGTGGAATCCCAGAGTGACCATGCGGATCCAGCTGCGATGACGTGCCCCTTGGCTAAGGTGACAGCACAGGCACAAGGGAGTGAGCATGGCTGTGCTTCTTTGCACAGGATGGCTGCTGCCCTGGAAGCTCAGAATGCTCTCATGCACTCTGGGCAACAGGGCACTGAGCGTTTGACTGCTATCGTCTCAGATGGCTTCCAGGGTGTGTCTGCTTTCATGCAGTCTCAGCTGGAGGCTACGCGAGATCTGACTGCTGCCATTGTAGCTGGGTCCACCACAGTCGACTGGGGGCCTAACGGCGCCACCCCACTCCGCCGACCTGTGCTCCTGCAGCTTGGTGGGGGAGGTGGGATGCTGCCCCGGGGGAGTGGTGCTGGATCCTCGGATCAGGATCCTGATGTGGGCTCTCCAGTTCACAGCAGCCCTGAGCCGAGACCTGCCACTCCACAATTGCTGCCAAGCATGGAATCGCCCCAGCCACTTCCGACTGAAGGCACAGAGGGGGATGTGGCCCAGTCTGCAGCCCGACCCTTCCAGGGCCAAAGCTGGTTGAGGGCGTCCGAGAAGGACATCTGTAGCTTCCTCTGCAGACACACAGCAGCCTTCCCAAAGCCATGAGGCAGCCACAGGGGAGACACTGCAGCATAGTGTAAGGATAGGGCTGCGTAAGAGGAGTAATAAGGAGTTGCACAAGGGTGAAAATTAATTATGTGAATGTTTTGGAAACCCATTGTTTGGGTTCTAATAAATCTTTATTTTGTGTTTGGAATTTGTGATGTTTCTCATTTAACTGCACGGGAATGATGTGTGAGAGGGCTCACAGGCTTGGCCCATGGGCATGGCCAGGTGCAGGCTCAGCTGGCCATTCAGTTAAGTGAACCGCCCGGCTATGAGACAGCTTTGTGCTTCCCTTGCAGGGTCACGATGGCGACGCTGCCTCCTGCGTGGCTGCCCACCTGCATCCTGCTCCTCCTCCAGTGCCTCCTCCTCCTCCTCCACCTCCTGCTCCATTGGTTCCACTGCTGCCTCGTCTTCCAATGGCTGCACCCTCATGATGGCCAGGTTGTGGAGCGTGCAGCACACCACCACAAATATGGAGACACGCACAGGCGTGTACAGCAGCATACCCCCCTGAGCAGTCCAGGCAACGGAACCTCTGTTTGAGAATCCCAATTTTGCGCTCGATGAAGGTCCTGGTGGTCGTCAGACTCTCATTGTATGTGAGCTGTGCAGCAGTTCTAGGGTCGCGCAAAGGAGTCATGAGCCAAGTGCTCAGCGTGTAGCCCTTGTCGCCAGGGAGCCAGCCGCAATCTTGATTGGGACCAGTGAAGAGGTGTGGCGTACCTCACTCTCCTCCTAGGGGACACAGTTGTTGAGGGCCTTCCTGTGGCACCTCTCTTGCATCCCCTCTGTGGCCATCTCCCTGGCCCTCTCCACGATGGGCCGCCATGATAGCTGCGGCCCTTGCCCACTGCCTCTGCAGCCATTGGACTGGCACCATCTTCTCCTGCGTACCTCGGCGGCGCGCACAATGTGCAGGAGGCGTTGGCCTGCCAGCACTGCCCCCATTTCCAACCCCTCCCCAAGCCCAGCCTCCTCGAAGTCGCCTCCCTGTACTGCAGGTGGAAGGTGCCTCCAGCACTCACAAAGAATCGAGCAGTGTATCCTTGCACTACTAGTGAAACAACGGGTAAAAGTACTCCGACACAAAAGCAACAGAAACCAAGACAGCTTTAAGGCACTCGGGCAGTGTACATCAGGAACAATGCACCACCCGATAAAAACTACTCTTGGCACCGCCGAGCGGTCGGAAGATTTTTATAGCGGAAAGTCGCTTCCAGCCCGGGACCTCGGCGGTGCGTGCAGTGCTGACGCACTTAGAAATGCTGGCCAGCACCGCCATGGAAGTGGGGGCGGGGGGCAGAAACGGTGAGGTGCTGGTCACTGCCGGAAAACCGCCAAAGGTCAATTGGGAGATCGGCGGTCATTGCACAAAAAGTCGGCGGCCACTCCACTCCGAACAGGCCTTAAGGAAAGAGGCAATTTTGGCCCCATTGTGTGTTATTTTCACAATGATAGCTGCAGACAGTTGGATATGTTTGCCACTTGGTTTGAATTAAGGCATGAATAGTCTTCTTAACCAACAATGTGTAGAGAAGAGACTCAAATTACATGTGAATTTGCAAGCGTATGAAATGAAGGGCAAGAAAAGAATAGGGTTATCAAGTCCATCCTACCTAGTCAATAACGCAACCTCATTCAGCATTCTCCCACCTCTGCTAATGCTACCTATTGGGAAAATCAATTGAAAGTGACCAGGTAACTATCGATGGATCATTAACTACACATTCTAAAATATTTTATTACACAAATACAAGCAAATACGTATATTATTTTTCAATTAATACTCCCATATAACTGCCAAGTGATCTGATATACCCTAAGTATTTTGTTGTACCCTCCTATATCCTGTCTCTTGGCAGATAAAATGTTGATGTTTTCTTCAGGAAACTTTATGCTGACAAAACGATTCTAGTATCGCTGCCCTTTTTTCCATCTAATGTGATCTGCCTTATATTTTTATATCATAACTGGGTATTACCGTCCTGTGACATCAACAGCGCTAGCATTTTCAGGGCACTCCAGCTTAATGTAGCCTATCAATTTAGAGTCACTTGTATGAAAAAGGGAAACAAAACCAAGATGGTAAAATGCCAATGGAGGACCCAGTAAAACAAGAACTGGCTGCGGAAGCATTTGTTATATATGCCAAGAAAATGAAACCTTCATTAATCTAAAAAAAATATTTAAAATGTACAAGGACAAACTCTGTCATATGTGAAATGAATAATGGTTTGCCTCATTACGCTCGGGGAGGATAGAGAAGTGCATCATTAGTACAGTTAGAAAAACATCTTGCAAATTCCCTTTCTTGAAAACACAAGAAAGAACACGCCAGGGAGTTTAGTTCTCTTTGTGCATTCGTTTTAGTGCACTGGTTAACACGTTTGTGTAACTCCCTGTCTCCACTATTTTGCTATGACTGCTAGCCCAGTTAAACTGATCAGATTAACCACTGTGTGGAGAGACAAAGCTGATGAAATGGGTTAACAACTACACAAAGGAAATTAAAGCCATGCCTAAAGAAAGTGGGGGTGGTTGAATTTCCACAGAGGCTCTCCCAATCATCCACTGTAAGTTTGGCAGAGGAGTCAGGGAAACCCGGAACAGTGGTGTAAATACCACATTCCTGGGAACGGGGCAGCTCCTCCGCCGAGGATTGGAAGAATTCTTGCAGAAATTCACCCCAATGATTTTAAACCCAATGTCATTAAAACTGTGACAGGTAACACAGTAAGCAGTTAAAGTACAGTTACGACGTCTGTTTTTGAAGTACATGATGAATATGTAGAAATGCAATAAATATTAAGTTTTGTGTAAAAGGTGAAAAAATATGAGAAGTACACGATACTCAGACTCCTCCAAAATAAAAATTAATCAGGTGACTACTTATTAACTTACAGCAATCTGAATTAAAGAATACTGGGGCATATCTTTTGTACTGATGGTTCCCTCCAGTGCCATTCGGGTGGTGGACATTTTGTGCAAAAGCTTCAGATCAATATTTAAATAAGGCCTAACTGTTTGCAAATTGGAGACCATATCCTATTGTTTATGATGGAATATGAACCCCGTCCATCAGCAGTGTGCAGACACAGAAGCATCATGCTTTGGGTTTTATTTTTCTGCGTTATTTCTTTTCTTTCTAATTCATTTTTTTGGAGGGTTTTTTTTTCATCAAAACATATTTGGAATGTTTACATGGACACCGAAGCTGTCAAATATTGTCTACAAGATCTCTGGGAAACCTAATGTAGTTGAAGCATTTCTAAGAGTTTAGCAGAACAGAAACATAATAAAAGGACAGTGACATAAAAAGATGCTCTTCCAATACAAGCATCTGTTCCAGGTCAGGGGACAGCAAACCACCTAATCCGTACTGCTGGTTCCATGCCAGTTGGTAGGACAACTTCAAATTAATGCTGTGCGCTGCTTTTAAAGTGTACCAAATGCATCATTCCATGGTGGAAATGTACAAGATGAAAGCAAGCATGCCAGAGAGATGAGCAGGCACCACCACTGCTTGACCACACTCACCATTCTACCATCAACTGCATCTGCAGCCATGGCACACATACCTGGCAATGACAGTGGCAGGCAGGATTACCACCACCCCCAACATTTCATCCTCTGCCTCCTTCCAGAATATAGATGGTAGCTTGGTGTCAGCTGTGGCTCAGTGGGTATCACTCTCACCTCTGAGTCAGAAGGTTGTGGGACTTGAGCACAAAAATCTACGCTGACACTCCAGGCCAGTACTGAGGGAGCGCTGTACTGTCAGAGGTACCGTCTTTCAGATAAGACGTTAAACCAACGCCTCGTCTGCCCTCTCAGGTGCACATAAAAGATTCTATTTAGAAGAAGAGCAGGGCAGTTATCCCCGGTGTCCTGGACAATATTTATCCCTCAACCAACATAACAGAAACAGTTTATCTGGTTATTATCATATTGCTGTTTGTGGGAGATGCTGAGCACAAATTGGCTGCCGCGGTTCCCACATTACAAAAGTATTTCATTGGCTGTAAAGTGCTTTGAGATGTCCGGTGGATGTGAAAGGCGCTATAGAAATGTAAGTCTTCCTTTTTTTTATGTCACTGGATTGTAATCCTTGTAATATTAGGAATGTTAAGAAAGAGCACGAGAAATTCTTGGCTAGTAAAATTAAGGAAAACCTTAAGATGTTCTATAAATATATTAAGAGTAAGAGGGTAACTAAAGAAAGGGTAGGGCCTATTAAAGACCATGAGGGTAATCTTAGTGTGGAGGCGGAAGATGTTGGGATGGTTCTTAACGAATACGTTGCATCTGTTTTCACAAAGGAAAGGGGCAATACAGATACTGCTATCGAGGAGGAGTGTGATATTCTGGATGAAATAAATATAGTGAGAGAGGAAGTTTTAAGGGGTTTAGCAGCTTTGAAAGTAGATAAGTCTCCAGGCCCGGATGAAATGCATCCCAGGCTGTTGAGAGAAGCAAAAGAGGAAATAGCAGAAGCCTTGACCATCATTTTCCAGTCCTGTTTGGATGTGGGCATGGTGCCGGAGAATTGGAGGACTGCTAATGTAGTACCCTTGTTTAAGAAGTGGCTCTAATGAACAAAATGTTGAATCACTGTGGGTGGAGATTAGAGATAGTAAGGGGAAAAAGTCACTGGTGGACGTAGTTTATAGGCCCCCAAATAATAACTTCACGGTGGGGCGGGCAATAATCAAGGGAATAATGGAGGCATGTGAAAAAGGAACGGCAATAATCATGGGGGATTTTAACCTACATATCGATTGGTCAAATCAAATCGCACGGGGTAGCCTTAAGGAGGAATTCATAGAATGCATACGGGATTGTTTCTTAGAACAGTATGTTACAGAACCTACAAGGGAGCAAGCTATCTTAGATCTAGTCCTGTGTAATGAGACAGGAATAATAAATGATCTCCTAGTAAAAGATCCTCTCGGAATGAGTGATCACAGTATGGTTGAATTTGTAATACAGATTGAGGGTGAGGAAGTTGTGTCTCAAACGAGCGTACTATACTTAAACAAAGGGGACTACAGTGGGATGAGGGCAGAGTTGGCTAAAGTAGACTGGGAACACAGACTAAACGGTGGCACAGTTGAGGAACAGTGGAGGACTTTTAAGGAGCTCTTTCATAATGCTCAACAAAAATATATTCTAGTGAAAAAGAAGGGTGGTAAGAGAAGGGATAACCAGCCGTGGATAACCAAGGAAATAAAGGAGAGTATCAAATTAAAAACCAATGCGTATAAGGTGGCCAAGGTTGGTGGGAAACTAGAAGATTGGGAAAATTTTAAATGACAGCAAAGAATGACTAAGAAAGCAATAAAGAAAGGAAAGATAGATTACGAAAGTAAACTTGCGCAAAACATAAAAACCGATATATAAAACGGAAAAGAATAACTAAAGTAAATGTTGGTCCCTTAGAAGATGAGAAGGGGGATTTAATAATGGGAAATGTGGAAATGGCTGAGACATTAAACAATTATTTTGCTTCGATCTTCAGAGTGGAAGACACAAAAACCATGCCAAAAATTGCTGGTCACGGGAATGTGGGAAGGGAGGACCTTGAGATAATCACTATCACTAGGGGGGTAGTGCTGGACAGGCTAATGGGATTCAAGGTAGGCAAGTCCCCTGGTCCGGATGAAATGCATCCCAGGGTATTAAAAGAGATGGCAGAAGTTATAGCAGATGCATTCGTTATAATCTACCAACATTCTCTGGACTCTGGGGAGGTACCAGCGAATTGGAAAGCAGCTAATGTAACGCCTCTGTTTAAAAAAGGGGGCAGACAAAAGGCAGGTAACTATAGGCCGGTTAGTTTAACATCTGTAGTGGGGAAAATGCTTGAAGCTATCATTAAGGAAGAAATAGCGGGACATCTAGATAGGAGTAGTGCAATCAAGCAGACACAACATGGATTCATGAAGGGGAAATCATGTTTAATTAATTTACTGGAATTCTTTGAGGATATAACGAGCATGGTGGATAGAGGTGTACCGATGGATGTGGTGTATTTAGATTACCAAAAGGCATTCGATAAGGTGCCACACAAAAGATTACTACAGAAGATAAAGTTACGCGGGGTCAGTGGAAATGTATTAGCATGGATAGAGAATTGGCTGGCTAACAGAAAGCAGAGAGTTGGGATAAATGGGTCCTTTTCGTGTTGGAAATCGGTGGTGAGTGGTGTGCCACAGGGATCGGTGCTGGGACCACAACTGTTTACAATATACATAGATGACCTGGAAGAGGGGACAGAGTGTAGTGTAACAAAATTTGCAGATGACACAAAGATTAGTGGGAAAGCGGGTTGTGTAGAGGACTCAGAGAGACTGCAAAGAGATTTAGATAGGTTAAGCGAATAGGCTAAGGTTTGGCAGATGGAATACAATGTCGTAAAATGTGAGGTCATCCACCTTGGGGAAAAAAAACAGTAAAAGGGAATATTATTTGAATGGGGAGAAATTACAACATGCTGCGGTGCAGAGGGACCTGGGGGTCCTTGTGCATGAAACTCTTTTAGAGTCTACCTGCAAAACATAAAACATGTATCCGTGCCACCCGACCTGGATGACACACCAGACATTTACAAGGCCCTTTTTTTTTTCTTTTTTTTTCTTTTTTTTTCCTTTTTTTTTTGGTTTTTTTTTTTGGGCACTAAAATCAAATTTTTCCTTTTTCCAGTGCCCCTATAAAGGAGAGGGGGACACTAAAAGCACCGGCAATTAAAATAAATTAAACTTTAAAACGTAAAATCAAATTAAAATTTGGTTGCCGGGCGTGATGATGCACTCCAGTCCCTCCGGTGCCCACCTCTCGCGGAAGGCCGCGAGCGTACCGGTGGACACCGCGTGCTCCATCTCCAAGGACACCCTGGACCGGATGTAAGAGCGGAAGAGAGGCAGGCAGTCAGGTTGAACGACCCCCTCGACCGCCCGCTGCCTGGACCGGCTGATGGCACCCTTGGCCGTGCCCAGGAGCAGTCCTACGAGGAGGCCTTCGGACCTACCCGCTCCCCTCCGCACAGGGTTCCTTGTGCATGAAACTCTTTTGAGTTTACCTGCGAAAACATAAAACATGTATCCGTGCCACCCGACCTGGATGACACACACAAGACATTTACAAGGCCCTTTTTTGTTTTTTTTTTGGGGGGTTTTTTGTGGGTTTTTTTTTGGGCACTAAAATCACATTTTTCCTTTTTCCAGTGCGCCCTATAAAAGGAGAGGGGGACACTAAAAGCACCGGCAATTAAAACAAATTAAACTTTAAAACGTAAAATCAAATTAAAATTTGGTTGCCGGGCGTGATGATGCACTCCAGTCCCTCCGGTGCCCACCTCTCGCGGAAGGCCGCGAGCGTACCGGTGGACACCGCGTGCTCCATCTCCAAGGACACCCTGGACCGGATGTAAGAGCGGAAGAGAGGCAGGCAGTCAGGTTGAACGACCCCCTCGACCGCCCGCTGCCTGGACCGGCTGATGGCACCCTTGGCCGTGCCCAGGAGCAGTCCTACGAGGAGGCCTTCGGACCTACCCGCTCCCCTCCGCACAGGGTTCCTTGTGCATGAAACTCTTTTGAGTTTACCTGCGAAAACATAAAACATGTATCCGTGCCACCCGACCTGGATGACACACACAAGACATTTACAAGGCCCTTTTTTTGTTTTTTTTTGGGTTTTTTTGTGGGTTTTTTTTTGGGCACTAAAATCAAATTTTTCCTTTTTCCAGTGCCCCCTATAAAAGGAGAGGGGGACACTAAAAGCACCGGCAATTAAAACAAATTAAACTTTAAAACGTAAAATCAAATTAAAATTTGGTTGCCGGGCGTGATGATGCACTCCAGTCCCTCCGGTGCCCACCTCTCGCGGAAGGCCGCGAGCGTACCGGTGGACACCGCGTGCTCCATCTCCAAGGACACCCTGGACCGGATGTAAGAGCGGAAGAGAGGCAGGCAGTCAGGTTGAACGACCCCCTCGACCGCCCGCTGCCTGGACCGGCTGATGGCACCCTTGGCCGTGCCCAGGAGCAGTCCTACGAGGAGGCCTTCGGACCTACCCGCTCCCCTCCGCACAGGGTTCCTTGTGCATGAATCCCCAAAAGTTAGTTTGCAGGTGCAGCAGGTAATCGGGAAGGCGAATGGAATGTTGGCCTTCATTGCGAGAGGGATGGAGTACAAAAGCAGGGAGGTCCTGCTGCAACTGTACAGGGTATTGGTGAGGCCGCACCTGGAGTACTGCGTGCAGTTTTGGTCACCTTACTTAAGGAAGAATATACTAGCTTTGGAGGGGGTACAGAGACGATTCACTAGGCTGATTCCGGAGATGAGAGGGTTACCTTATGATGATAGATTGAGTAGACGGGGTCTTTACTCATTGGAGTTCAGAAGGATGAGGGGTGATCTTATCGAAATATTTAAAATAATGAAAGGGATAGACAAGATAGAGGCAGAGAGGTTGTTTCCACTGATCGGGGAGACTAGAACTAGGGGGCACAGCCTCAAAATACGGGGGAGCCAATTTAAAACCGAGTTGAGAAGGAATTTCTTCTCCCAGAGGGTTGTGAATCTGTGGAATTCTCTGCCCAAGGAAGCAGTTGAGGTTAGTTCATTGAATGTATTCAAATCACAGATAGATAGATTTTTAACCAATAAGGGAATTAAGGGTTACGGGTAGCGGGCGGGTAAGTGGAGCTGAGTCCACGGCCAGATCAGCCATGATCTTGTTGAATGGCTGAGCAGGCTCGAGGGGCTAGATGGCCTACTCCTGTTCCTAATTCTTATGTTCTTATGAAAGGGATAGGCTGAGTAATTACAGGCCTGTCAGCCTAATCTTAGTGGTGGGAAACTTATTGGAAAAAATCCTGAAAGACAGGATAAATCTACATTTGGAAAGGCAAGGATTAATTAGGGGCAGTCAGCACGGATTTGTTAAGGGAAGATCGTGTTTGACTAACCTGATTGAATTTTTTGAGGAGGTAACCAGGAGGGTCGCTGAAGGTAGTGCGTACGATGTAATATATATGGACTTTAGCAAGGCTTTTGATAAGGTCCCACATGGTAGACTGGTCATGAAGGTTAAAGCCTATGGGTTCCAGGGCAAAGTGGCAAGTTGGATCCAAATTTGGCTTGGAAGTAGGAAGCAAAGGGTAATGATTGATGGATGTTTTTGTGACTGGAAGGATGTTTCCAGTGGGGTTCTGCAGGGCTCAGTACTGGATCCCTTGCTTTTTGTGGTACATATCAACAATTTAGATTTGAATATGGGGAGTATGATTAAGAAGTTTGCAGACAAAACTAAAATTGGCTGTGTGGTTGATAATGAAGAGGAAAGTCATGGGCTGCAGGAGGATATCAATCTACTCGTCAGATGGGCAGAGCAGTGGCAAATGGAATTTAATTCAGAGAAGTGTGAGGACTTTGGGAGGGCTAATAAGGAAAGGGTATACACATTCAGCGGTAGGCCACTTAATATTGTAGATGAACAAAGGAACCTTGGAGTGCTTGTCCACAGATCTCTGAAAGTAGCAGGCCAGGTGGATAAGGTGGTTAAGAAGACATACGGAATGCTTGCCTTTATTGGCCGGGGCATAGAATATAAGGGCAGGGAGGTTATGCTTAAATTGTATACTACTTTGGTTAGGCCACAGCTGGAGTACTACATGCACTTCTGGTCGCCGTATTATAGAAAGGACGTGATTGCAGTAGAGAGGGTGCAGAGGAGATTTACTAGGATGCTGCCTGGAATGGCGACTCTTAGTTATGAGGACAGATTGGATAGGCTGGGTTTGTTCTCATTGGAACATAGGAGGTTGAGAGGAGACCTCATTGAGGTGTACAAAATATTGAGGGGCCTGGAAATGTGTATAGTGAGGGCCTATTTCCATTGGTGGAGGAGTCTATTACAAGGGGGCATAGTTTTAAGGTGTTTGGTGGAACGTTTAGAGGGGATTTGTGGGGGGACTTCTTTACACAGAGGATTGTGGGGATCTGGAACTCGTTGCCTGGAAGAATGGTGGATGCAGAAAACCTCACCGCTTTTAAGAGATGGTTGGATGGGCACTTAAAGTGCAGTAACCTGCAGGGTTACAGAACTAGAGCTGGTAATTGAGATTAGACGGATGACCCTTTGTTGGGCGGTGCAGGTATAATGGTAAGTACTGCAGGGAATAAAATACGGCCAGGGTGATCTCCTGGACGAGTTTCGATCGCCTGGATGGGTCGGAGAGGAATTTTCCCAGATTTTTTCTCCCTAAATTGGCCTGTGTTTTTATCTGGTTTTTGCCTCTCCCAGGAGATCACATGGCTACAGTTGGGGTGGTGTGTGGAATGTTTCAGTATAAGGGGTGTCGCAGTTGTGTGAGCCGGACTGGGCTGGGTGCTCTTTGGCTTTCCGTCATTGTTCAAAGGTTTATATGTAACCTTTAGGGCTGCTGACCAGGGGCCCTGCGGCTCTTTATCGTCCAGCGCGGACACGATGGGCCGAAATGGCCTCCTTCTGCGCTGTAGATTTCTATGTTTCTATGAGTTCAAATCCCACTACGGCAGCAGGGAAATTTAAATTCAGTTAATTAAATAAATCTGGAATAAAAAGCTAATATCAGTGATGGTGACCATGACATTACTGGATTGTCATAAAAACCCATCTGGTTCACTAATGTCCTTTAGGGGAGGAAATTTGCCATCCTTACCTGGTCTGGTCTCTATGTGACACCAGACAAAAGCTTAACTGCCCTCTGAAATGGCATAGCAAAACACTAATTTGTGTAAGGTGACTCACTACCATCTTCTGAAGAGCAATTAGGAATAGGCAATAAATGCTGGCCTTGTTGGCGATGCCCACATCCCATGAACGAATCCTTTTTTTAAAAAGTATCAATCAATGTGCTATTCGTATATGTGGCAAATAGATGACAGATGCATTGGTTAGCATGACCAGTACTTTAATGTCCTTTATCCAATGAATATCAATTCCAAAATTAGGGGTGAGAGTGATGACAGCCATGTGACCTCAATCCCAGGACACAACAGTGGCCAGATACCTTACATACCCCTGCCACTGAGACAGATTTAAGAGCTCATATATCACATTGTCACCAAGAGGAAGGAAACGGTGGCCACTCATACATGTCACAAAGACAGTTAACAATAATTAGTTGCACTGAAGCTGTGTTTGAAGAGACCATTCTTGTAAAGGATAGGGCACATGTTTCAATCAAATGCCAAGAATGGGAGATTTCGGAGTTATGAGGAAAATTTAAAGCACTTGAAGTGAAGACATATTTGTGGAGGACATGGGGAAGTTGTAGAGAGCAGTGTTCATACAGTGTTCTTTGACAGCACTTCCTAAACCTGCGACCTCTACCTTCTAGAAGGACAAGAGCAGCAGGCATATGGGACTCCTGTCCATCACACACCATCCTGACTTGGAAATATATCACCTGTCCTTCAGTGTTGCAAAATCCTGGAACTCCCTCCCCAACAGCACTGTGAGAGTACCTTCACCACACGGACTGCAGCGGTTCAAGACGGTGGCTCACCACCACCTTCTCAAGGGCAATTAGAAATGGGCAATACATGCTGGCCTTGCCAGCAATGTCCACATTCTGTGAATGAATAAAAAAAATGCTAGGCTGGATTTGGATTGTCGCAATTTGGAGATATTTGAACTTTTCCGAAGGGAAAATATTCAAAGTAATTTTAGGAAAAATTAGGGATTTTTTTTCAATAGTTTCTTTTCCAGAAATTAATGCAACTTTTTTTAAAATTCAAGATTGTTTTGCCATTCCCTACCATGATGTTGAGATAGAGAATGATCGGGATATGGGTCAATGCAAAGCACTTCAAGATTAAATCCTTCTTTGCAGTGTTTCCTGAAGGAATGCAGAAAATACAGAAAGAATCATCGATAGCGCTACCTTGTACACAGGGATCCATATGGGACATTTTCCAGCACAAACATTAGCATCATTAAAGTAATTTATATTGGAGAGATTAAAATACTCGACAAAGCTCAAGACAGACAGAAAGGACTGATATACAGGAATGTATTATAGATTTGTGGGCGCTCCTTGATGATATCATCTTTTCATCTCCTCCTGTTTCTGGTTGTGCTCCAGAATCCTTTGAATGCATGGATTTAGAAGGAATTAGTGAACCGCAAATACATTTGAAAAGATCATATTTACATTACATCTGTGAGGTCGAAGAAAAGACACAGCAAGTTTCAACTTTGAATTTCATAGATACACCAACTAAGTTATAAGCTCGCACTTGGAAGTGAACGATTGATAAATGCCAATAAAGCAAAAACATTATAGGACTAATGCTTAGCTCCTAAAATGGAGAAAATGTGGGAAAATATAAATAAAAATGAAAGTCAGTCTGATTTCACCGAGAAAGCTAGATTAGATAGGTTATATGTTTGCTCAGCCTGTCACAGAACAACAACAACAATAATTGCGAATCTAATTTGAAGCAACTGACAGTAACCAGATACTACAAACATATCATTATAATAGCCATTTAAATCTCTTGTACATATAGTGAACGGATTGTATTAGCAGCTTTAAAAAGCAGATAGACTACATTATACAGGAAGATATTCTAACAAGCAACCATAGCCAGTGTTCAATTTTCAGAATCCTATGGAATCTTATTAGATTTTTGAACAATTCGTATAGGATCCTATAAGTCAAAATGCAGCTTTTTAAAGAAATAAAAACAGAGAATGCTGGAAATACTCAGCAGGTCAGACAGCATCTGTGGAGAGAGAAACAGGGTTAATGTTTCAGGTTGATGACCTTTTGTCAAAACTGGGAAAAGTTAGCGATGTAACAGATTTGAAACAAGTGCAGGGGCAGGGAAAGGGGGGAAAGGAGGAAAGAACAAAAGGGAAGGTCTGTGATAGGGTGGAAGGCAGGAGAGATTAAATGACAAAAGGGATGATGGTGCAAAGATGGTAATGGGATGAGTAAAGAAACAAAAGATACGTTTAGAAAAGGTGTAAATGGGAATGGCAGAATCATACAGCTGCCATATGAAAAAATAGGGGCAGAGATAATGGTCTGAAATTGTTGAACTCGACGTTGAGTCCAGAAGGCTGTAAAGTGCCTATTCGAATGATGAAGTGTTGTTCCTCGAGCTTATATTGAGCTTCGTTGGAACAATGTAAAAGGCCGACAAAGGAGATATCAGAGTGGGAGTGGAGCGGAGAATTAAAGTGACAGGTGACCGGAAGCTCAGGATCACACTTATGGACTGAACGGAGATATTCAGCAAAGCAGCCACCCAATCTGTATTTGGTCTCCCCAATGTCGAAGAGACCGCATTGTGAGCAGCGAACACAGTCTACTAAGTTGAAAGAAGTACAAGTTAATCATTGTTTCACCTGGAAGGAGTGTTTGAAGCCCTGGACGGTGGGGAGGGTGGAGGTAAAAGGGCAGGTGTTGCATCTTCTGCACTTGTACGGGAAGGTGCAGTGGGAAGGGGAGAGTGTGTTGGGGGTGTTTTAGGGGTGAACCAGGATGTCGGGGAGGGAGCGGTCCCTTCAGAATGTTGAAATGGGAGGGGAGAGGAAGATGTGTTTCATGGTGGGATCACACTGGAGGTGGCGGAAATGGCGAAAGATGATCCGTTGAACGAGGAAGCTGATAGGGTAAAATGTGAGGACAAGGGGAACCCTATCGTGGTTCTGGGAGGGAGGGGAAGGGGTGAGAGCAGAAGTGCGGGAAATGGAACGGACATAGCCGAGGGCCTGTTAATCATGGTGGAGGGGAATCCTCAGTTGAGGAGAAAGGACGACCTATCAGAATCACTAGTATGGAAGGTGGCGTTGTCAGAACAGATGCGATGGAGACTGAGAAACTGGGAGAATGGAATGGAGTCCTTACAGGAAGCAGGATGGGAGGAAGTGTAACAGGTAGCTATGGGAGTCAGTGGGCTTATAGTGGATACTGGTCGATAGCATATCCCAGAAATGGAGACAGAGAAGCCAAGGAAGGGAAGGGAGGAGTCGGAGATGGACCATGTGAAGGTGAGAGAAGGTGTAAATTGGAATAAAGTGAATGAAATGTTCGAGTTCAGGAAACGGCACCGATAAAGTCATCAAAGTACTGGAAAAAGAGGTGAGGGATGGGACCTGAGTCAGACTGGAACAAAGAATGTTCCACATATCCCATGTAAAGGCTGGCATAGCTAGGACCCATGTGTGTTCCCATAGCAATACCTTTAACTTGGAGGAAGTGAGTGGAGTCAAAGGAGAAGTTGTTCAATGTGAGAACAAGTTCAGCCAGGCGGAGGATGGTGGGGGTGGATGGGGATTGGTTGGGCCTCTGCTCGAGGAAGAAGTGGAGTGCCCTCAAGCTGTCCTAGTGGGGGTTGGAATTGTAGAGGGATTGGATGTCCATGGTGAAAAGGAGATGATTGGGCCAGAAAACTGGAAACTGTTAAAGTGGCGGAGGATGTTGGAAGAGTCGTGGATGTAGATTGAAAGAGTTTGCACAAGGGAAGAAAAATAGAGTCAAGATAGGAAGAAATCAGTTCCGTGGGGAAAGAATAGGCTGAAACAATGGTTCTACCATGGCAGTCCTGCTGTGGATCTTGGGAAGGAGGTAGAAGCGGGCTGTGCGGGTTTGGGAAACCATGAGGTTGAGGTTGACGGCTGTGAAGGAAGCTCTCCAGAGGATCCAAGTGACGGTCTTGGAAACCATGGCTTGATGTTTGGTAGTGGGGTCATGTTTTAGGGGGAGGTAGGAGGAGGTGTCAGAGAGTTGGCATTCAGTCTCCGCAAGGTAGATGTCAGTTCAACAAACAACAACAGCGCCACCCTTGTCAGAAGATTTAATGATAATGTTGGGGTTGGATCTGAGACAACAGAGTGTTGCAAATTCAGAGGGAGGCAGGTTGGAATGAGTGAGGGGAGCAGAGTAATTGAGGTGGCCAAAGTCACACCAGCAGTTTGCAACAAAAAGATCTAAAGAGGGACGAATCCAGGTAGAACTAAAATTCTGACAACGGGGGAAAGGGTCAGCTTTGTGGGGGGAAGACTGCTGGCCAAAGAATTGGGCACGGAGATGAAGGCCACAAAAAAAGAGCTCAGCATCATGCTGAGCTCGAAATTCATTGAGGTGGGGGCGTAAGATGATGAAGCTCAGGCCTTTGCTGAGGACTGGTCGTTCAGGGTCAGAGAGGGGAAGGTCGGAGGGGATGGTGAAAACACAGCAGGGCGCGAGATTGGAAGAAGGGATGGGTTCAGAGGAAAGTGAAGGGGAAGAAGGATCCGGAGGGGTGTTGGTGTCCAAAAGTTGTTGAAGCTTGCGATCCTTGACACCTGAAAGGAAGAATAAAAGTTTTTTGTTAAAGCGCCGGATGAGGCGAAGGATAAATGGAACTTCGGACCAGGACAGTTTTGAGATAGAGTGAGTTGGTGCTGCTGCAGAGAGAGGTCGAGAGCGTGCCTGTGACGCCGTATGGTGTTGAGTGTGGATCCCAGGATGCGGCGAGAGCAATAGTTCGAGGAACGCTGAATACCTTGGAGATATTTGTAATCCTCAGTGGATCCGAAACATGAAGGGTGGAATTTCAGTTGGAATCCATGTGGATTTTATTTCAGGTTTTCAGCAGTCACAGTATCTTGCTTTTGTATCAACTTTTTAAAGACATTTTGAGGAAGAGACAGTATGGGGTATGCAGTTTGCTGTTTCCTAGTATCTGTTAAATAAAGACATAATTACTAATAAACTATTTCTATTAAGCCAGTAGATAGTAGGAATTGCTTATTCTTTATATTACTTAACACCAAAATCCACAACATAAAAAAGTGAACAATAATTTCAAATGTAAATCAAAGTATTTGATCACTCCATATCAATTGTTTACTTCTTAAAAGGTTAAGGGGATATTTAATAGAGTGTTCAGAATTATGAAGGGTTTTTATAGAGTAAATAAGGAGTAGCAGTTTCAACTGGCAGGAAGGTCGCTAACCAGAGGACGCACATTTAAGTTAATTGGAAAAAGATTCAGAGGGGAGATGAGGAGAATTATTTTTATGCAGTGAGTTGTTACGACTTGGAATGCACAGTCTGAAAAGGTGGTGGAAGCAGATGCAATAGAATCTTTCAAAAAGAATTGGATATAGACTTGAAAAGGAAAAATTTGCATGTAAACAGCAGCGGAGTGGGACTAAATGGATAGCTCTTTCAAAGACTCTGCACAAACGATGGGCTGAATGGCCTTCTTCTGTGCTGTATGATTCTATGAAATCCTTGCGGTGGTAACAGACATGGCAGATGGAAGAATGTAGTGGATTTAATGTGTATGGACTTTAGGAAAGTCTTTGACAAGATAGCACACATAACATTACTAGAGAAGGTTAAGGGATGTGGAATGGGTAGGATAACATACTCGATTAAAAATTGGTCAGAAGGGATAAAACAAACATGAGGAGTTAACGGTAGTTTTACAGGGCCCAAGTTTCAGCCTCAGTTGCTCCTGATTTTTTGGAGCAACTGGTGTAGAACGGAGTATCTTAGAAATTCAAATTCTCGGCATTTAGTTTGCTCCAGTTCTAGTCAGTTAGAACAGTTTCACTTTGGAACAGAATTTTTTTTTCAAAAGGGGGCGTGTCCAGCCACTTACACCTGTTTTCAAGTTTCGGCAGTGAAAACTTACTCCAAACTAACTTAGAATGGATTAAGTGAAGATTTTTGTAGGCTTGAAAAAACCTTGCCTACACTTTAGAAAATCAGGCGTAGGTTACAAATCAGGCGTAGGGAATGGGGGGAGGGGTGTTTAAAGGGAAGTTTACAAACATTAAACACTTCAGTTTTACAAATAAAGAGCCATCATCAATAATAAATGATAAAAACATCAATAAATCAACCAATAAATCAATCAAAAAAAATTAATAAGAAATAATTTTTTTTTTTAAATCAATAATTAAAACATTTTCTACTTACCGACTGCAGCACCGGGAGCCCTCCAACAGCGTGCTGGGATGCCCCCTCAGTGTGTCTCTGTCAGTGTCTCTATCTCTCTGTCTGTCTGTCTGTGTGCGTCTCTCACTCTCTGTCTGTCAGTGTCTGTGTTTCTGACAGCGAGGGGTGGAGGGGAGCGGGAGGATGGGGAGGGGTGGTGGAAGGGTGGAGGGGAGGGGGAGGAGGAGTGGGGGAGAGGGGGTGGGGGGAGAGGGGTGAGAAGGGAGGGAGGGAAGGGGGGTGAGAAGGGAGGGAGGAGAGGGGGGGTGAGGGTGAGAAAGGAGGGAGGGGAGGGGGGAGGAGAGGTAGGAGGAGGGAGGGGAGGGGGGAAGAAGAGAGGGAGGGGAAGCGGGGTGGGGAAGGGGGAAGAGAGAGAGAGAGAGAGAGAGAGAGAGAGAAGGGGGAGAGAGAGAGAGAGAGAAAGAAAGGAGAGGGAGGCTGAACAGGGCGGGCCCGCCTGGGCCCAAGAATTCGAGCTTAGACTTACCGGATTGACAGGTATGTGGCGTCGGTTCCGGGGTCCGGGGGGCATCGGCGGGAGCGCGGGTCGGGGTGGAGGGGAGGGGGGGTCGGTCGGTCGGTGGGGGGGGGGCAGAGATCGGTCGGGGGGAGTGGGGGGAGATCGGTCGGGGGGGGGTAGATCGGTCTGGAGTGGAGGTCGGTCGGAGAGGGGGGGGGGAAGGTCGGGAGCGGGGGAAGCGGAGGTCGGGTCGCAGGGGGGGGGGGCGGGCGGTCCGGTGGGGGGGGTGGGAGTGGGAGTCAAGTCGGGTCCGGTCCGGTCCGGAGGAAACAGGAGCTGGGCGTGGGAGGAGCCTTATACACGCAGCCCCAGTGAGCCCATTCAGCCAGGGCTAGGGGCTGCGTGCTTCGGGCCCCTCCCACACAGTTTTGGGCGCCTGGAGCTACTGCACTTGCGCGCCCACTGTAGCGCGCATGTGCAGAGGTCCCGGTACTGTTTTCAGCGCAGGGACCTAGCTCTGCTCCCTACAGCTTTTGCTATGCCGCACCAAGGGCCAGAGGACCTGCCGGGAGCTGGAGAATCTGGAGGGTTTTTTTAGGCGCATTTTGTGGCGCGAAAAACGGGCGTCCAGGTCGGGGCTGCGCCATTCTAGGCGCGGCCCGAAACTTGGGCCCACAGAGTGGTTGGATGTGGGTAGTGGTGCCCTACAGGATTCAGTTCTGGACCACAATTGTTCATTGTGAATATGAATAACTTGGATACAGGTCTGGAGGGAGTTGTGTCGAAATTTGCAGATGGTATCAAAATAGGAGGTACAGTTAATTCTTTAGAAGACCAAAGGAAACTGCAAAGGGGTATTGATAATAAGGCATTAAACTATGACCCGTCTGCTTGCTCAGGTAGATGTAAAAGATTCCATGGCACAGGCCAAAGCAGGGAAATTCTCCTGGTTTCCTGGCCAATATTTACCCCTCAACCAACATTATTAAAACAGTTTATCTGATCAGTTGTCAGTATAGAATGAGGGGCCATAGATACAAGATCTAATGTAAAAGATTTAAAACAGAGAGCAAGGGGAGCTTCTTTACACAGAGAGTTGTGAAGCTGTGGGATCACTTACAGGGTTAGTGGTTGTGGCAGAAACAAAGTCAACATTCAAGATTAGATTGGATGAGTGAATGAAAGAAAGGGAAATAAAGAGGTATGGTAAAAAGGTACATAAACATAATTCGGACTAATCATGGAGAGTTAACACTGAAATATTAGCTTCCCTAATTTGACAAACGGACACTGAAAGGTTGGCAAAATGGCCTTTTGCTGAGTTACAACTTCTGTATATTTCTATATATTTCTTATATTACTATATATTACTGGAATACAGTTCAGTGGGTGATCAGCACTCCACTACCTTTCATTACAAACAATTCTTCATATGTGGCCAAGATAGTGAGTGTCAATAGTCTATTCAATCTTGGGTAAGTCTGTTCCTGTCCTAACTGAAAATTCACACATGTGCATTCTCCAGTAGGTATTGCCATGATCAGTAGAACCCAGTAGAACCCCTGGTTGTTCTTCTCTCCTCTCCCAAGTCCTATGACACTGAGGTCAACTCCAATCCCCCCTCCCCCTGACCCCCAACTTTGCTGCCCTCATTAATACCATGGACTGGACCTCATCTGCTAAGCTTGGTATTGTACCACGTGATGTCGCTGGAAGAATCCCTTGATCACTGTTTTTAGACTGTTGATCTTAAACATGGTTGAATTATTTAATTAGAAAACAAAAGCCTTACCAATCTTTTGCCACTGTTGTAAATCACTATTTGTATACCAGATTCATGATCATTTGGCTTATATCCATTAGTCAAATTAGGAAAACTAATTAAAAAATTGCTACATGAATCCTTGATATAAATGATTGATTGCCATTAAATGAAAAATGGGTCAGAAATAAAACAGCTTGTTGGGACATGCAGATAGGCCATCTCACATAATAGTGGGACATTAATTAATAAAATTGTTTATGATGTTCCAAATATCCCCTGCTGTGGCAACAAATAAAAGCTGTATTTACTTAGGATTATGTCTATCTTTCAATTTTGTTCATTCCCATGAGGCACTTTATAATTTATGACGCCATCTAATTTGTTGTTATTTATTTTCTGTGTTGTAATTTTAAACGGCTCTCTGCCTTCAGACTGATTGTAACAGTGCCGTGTGGCAGAATCCATCAGAAATTGGTACATTCACTGTGAAGAATTGTTTTTGCATCAGTAAGATTTTGTTTTTCTTGTTAAAAATATACTACATGTTTACTACTGGGCAAAATCTTCAGAAAGATCACATTGAAGAGTTAGGATTTTAATACTTTAATTTTAATAATTTAAATTTTATCCTGCTTGAGATAAAATTAAGCATTCATTCCACTCAATGTGCAGTAGATTTTATTACATGCTGCTTGCTACTTGGTCTCTTATGGCTTTGGTTACAGATGGTATTAAAAAATATTTTATTATATATTTTTTAAAATTCATTCTTGGGATTATGGGGTCGCTGGCATGGCTTGCTTTTACTGCCCATCCCTAGTTGTCCTTGAGAAGATGGTGGTGAACCTTCTTCTTGAACCGCTACAGTCCATGTGGTAAAGGTACTCCCACAGTGCTTTTTAATGCATTTTCAGTGAAACCCTGTATCATTTTAAAGTGGCACATTCTCTTACTTTTGACCTTTTCAAAACTTGATTTCAGCAGTAATATTGAACTGTGCCTCGGAGCTAGGAAACCTTATTAGAAAACCACATTGTAGAATGTAAAAGATTCAATAAGTTGTCCTTATATCAAGAATCATTTTAATTTGTTATGCATTACATGATGTATAACAGTGTTTTCTTCAGTGCAACACACATTTAGCAATCAAAGGGTTTATTAAGACTTTGGTACCAATAAACAATAACATGATGGCCACTGCATTTATGTTATTGTACTTCTGTAAGCTTAAATAAAAACATGCAGAAGTACAATAACATAAATTCCCATAATAACATTCAGTTTAATGGACTCTGTAATGAAAGTATCACTAGTTAGCTATTTGGTGTAAACTACCATCTTGCAATGCATCCTAACTGCTAAATCTGCCATGAAATTAATTTGCCTTACGTGTTTGTAATCCTTGTTCAACTCAGGCAGTCTTGCAGGAGAATTGCATTATTTAAGTCTTCTATAAATAACCATGGAATAGGGCTTCTGAGTTGGTTAAAAGGTCAATATCTCCCAGCTGAATGTGCAGCTGGTTATAAGCAGCCTTACCAACACTTGCAATGCAAATGAAGAGCTGTAAAATTGATTTTTAGATAATATATTTTTCAATCCTGTCCTCCACCAGTGACTGATATGAAGCGTATTATCCTAAGAATCTTTAACTATTGTCGTTAATAAATGAACGTGAAACAATTCAGTTTTATTTTTGTTTGTTTTTTCCCAGTTTTCTTTTTCTGTTCTCTCTTCATCCCCTGATGGTGTTGACTCTTGCTAGGCCCACAGGCCCACAGGTCTCAGCAACCTGCAGTACCTCACACGTGGTCAGTAACCATATGTGATGTCCGGCAGTGTTCCCCGGCAAGCTCTTTGACCAAGGAAGTTATCACACTGAGTCACAACATCCACGTATGCATGTTCCAACAGGAGTCATTAGATATTACCTCGGAGCAGGAACCCTGGCTACTGTTAATCCAGGGATCCTGAGGGCAACTGTAGCACCACAATTACTTCCCTGGCTGAGATCAGCTCACTCTCTCCTCACTTTGTTCGTGACAATTTTAGATTAATGAAGTTTCCTGCATTACAACAGTGACTACACTTCAAAAAGTATTTCAACTGTAAAGTGCTTTGGGACATCCGGTGGTCGTGAAAGGCTCTATATAAATGCAAGTCTTTCTTTCTAACTCTTGCTACGGTAGTACAGTGGTTATGTTACTAGACTAATAATCCAGAGTCCACGACCAATGATCCGGAGACGTGAGTTCAAATCCCACCACAGCAGCTGGGAATTTAAATTCAGTTAATTAAATAAATCTGGAATAAATGAAACCTAGTATCAGTAATGGTGACCATGAAATTACCAGATTGTTGTAAAAATCCATCTGATTCACTAATGTCCTTTAGGAAAGGAAATTTACCATCCTTACCTGGTCTGGCTGTAATGTATGCACCTGTGAGTATGCTCACAGGTTTGTAGAGCTGTTGTTCCCTGGAGATGGAGCACGCGGTGTCCACCGGTACGCTCGCGGACTTCCGCGAGAGATGGCCGCCAGAGGGGCTGGAGTGCATCATCACCCCCGACAACCAAATTTTAATTTGATTACCTTTGTTTAAAGTTTAATTTGTTTAATTGCCGGTTTTAGTGCCCCCCCCCACCCTTTTAGCTAGGGGGCACTTGTATAATTTGCCTCTCAGTGCCTTCGGAAAAATAAAACTCACAAAACAAGGGGGCACTTGTTTGAAAATGTTTGGTGTGTCCCCCCATTTAATCAGGGGACACTTGATTAATTGATTAATTGATTACAACAAAAATAGTTGTAGAGCTGTTGCTCACTGGAGATGGAGCACGCGGTGTCCACCGGTACGCTCGCAAACGTCCGCAAGAGGTGGGCGCCGGAGGGACTGGATTGCATCATTTGAACCTTTCAGGATCTTTTCATTGAACGTATACAGGTGCAGCATCCAGGTTCGGGTATTTCTGTATTTCGGAACATTAGAAGTGGGGGAGGAGCTACCTGCCGAGCAGCTGTTCGGGCCATACGGGGCCCGCCGAGGAGGTCGTCGGGCGGGTCCCCACCAAGGAGTTCGTCGTGGGGCTGGCTCCGCCAAGGATGTTGTTGGGCGGGCCGCCGGGGCCCATCGAGGAGGTATTTGCCTCGGGCGGGAGCCTGCCGAGGAGGTCGTTGTCGGGCTGGCCCCACCAAGGATGTTATCAGGCGGGGCCCCACTGAGGTCGTATTCAGGTAGGCTGGCCCCGCTGAGGAGCTTGTCAGGCCCCGCTGAGGTGGTGTTCGGGCAGGCTGGTCGTGCCGAGGTTGTTGTCGTCGGATGAGGCCCCGCCAAGGAAGTGTTCGGGCAGGCCGGCCCTGCTGAGGAGGTTGTCGGGCCAGCGGGCTCCGCCAAGGATGTCATCGCCGAGCGGGCCCCACCAAGGAGGTGTTTGGGTGGGCAGGCCCCACCGAGGTGATGTTCGGGCGGGCCAGCAAGGAGGCCCTGAGGTCCCAGCAGATCGGAAAACTGCAAATGGGGTAACGCCACTATTTTAAAAAGTAGGCAGACAAAAAGCAGGATACTATAGACCAGTTAGCCTAACATCTGTGGTTGGGAAAATTTTGGCGTCCATTATTAAAGAAGCAGTAGCAGGACATTTGGAAAAACAAAATTCGGTCAGGCAGAGTCAGCATGGATTTATGAAGAGGAAGTCATGTTTGACAAATTTGTTGGAGTTCTTCGAGGATATAACGAACAGGGTGGATAAAGGGGAACCAGTGGATGTGGTGTATTTGGACTTCCAGGAGGCATTTGAAAAGGTGCCACATAAAAGGATACTGCACAAGATAAAAGTTCATGGGGTTGGGGGTAATATATTAGCATGGATAGAGGATTGGCTAACTAACAGAGAACAGAGAGTTGGGATAAATGGTTCATTCTCTGGTTGGCAATCAGTAACTAGTGGGATGCCGCAGGGATCAGTGCTGGGACCCCCAATCTATATTAACGACTTGGAAGAAGGGAAGCAGGGAACTCTTGCTACAGTTATACAGGGTATTGGTGAGGCCACACTCGGAATACTACGTGCAGTTTTGGTTTCCATATTTATGAAAGGATATATTTGCTTTGAAGGCAGTTCAGAGAAGGTTCACTAGGTTGACTCCGGGGATGAGGAAATTGACTTATGAGGAAAGGTTGAGTAAGTTGGGCATCTACTCATTGGAATTCAGAAAAATGAGAGGTGATCTTGTTGAAAAGTTTAAGATTATGAGGGGGCTTCACAAGGTGGATGCAGAGAGGATGTTTCCACTGATGGGGGAGACTAGAACTAGAGGGCCTGATCTTAGAATAAGGGGCAGCCCATTTAAAACTGAGATGAGGAGAAATTTCTTCTCTGAGGGTTGTAAATCTGTGGAATTCGCTGCCTCAGAGAGCTTTGGAAGCTGGGACATTGAATAAATTTAAGATAGAAATACACACTTTCTTAAACAATAAGGGGATAAGGGGTTATGGGGAGCGGGCGGGGAAGTGGAGCTGAGTCCATGATCAGATCAACCATGATCTTATTGAATGGCGGAGCAGGCTTGAGGGGCCGTATGGCCTACTCCTGTTCCTATTTCTTATGTTCTTATGTTCGTATGGTAGCAATGCGGTGGAGGAGGATTTCCTGGAGTGTATTAGGGATGGTTTTCTAGACCAATATGTCGAGGAACCAACGAGAGGGCTGGCCATCCTAGACTGGGTGATGTGTAATGAGAAAGAACTAATTAACAATCTTGTTGTGCGAGGCCCCTTGGGGAAGAGTGACCATAATATGGTAGAATTCTTTATTAAGATGGAAAATGACACAGTTAATTCAGAAACTAGGGTCCTGAACTTGGGGAAGGTAACTTCGATGGTATGAGACTTGAATTGGCTAGAATAGATTGGCAAGTGATACTCAAAGGGTTGACGGCAAACATTTAAAGATCACATGGATGAACTTTAACAATTGTACATCCCTGTCTGGAGTAAAAATGAAACGGGGAAGGTGGCTCAACTGTGGCTAACAAGGAAAATTAAAGATAATGTTAAATCCAAGGAATAGGCATATAATTTGGCCAGAAAAAGCAGCAAATTTGAGGACTGGGAGAATTTTGTAATACAGCAGAGGAGGACAAAGGGTTTAATTAGGAGAGAGAAATAGAATATGAGAGGAAGCTTGTTGGGAACATAAAAATTGACTGCAAAAACTTCTATAGATATGTGAAGAGAAAAAGATTAGTGAAAACAAACGTAGGTCTCTTGCAGTCAGATTCAGGTGAATTTATAATGGGGAACAAAGAAATGGGGAACCAGTTAAACAAATACTTTGATTCTGTTTTCACGAAGGAAGACACTTTGGGGGCAAAAACACGAAGGCAGAATATTATCTGAATGGCAGCAGATTAGGAAAGGGGGAGGTGCAATGAGACCTGGGTGTCATGGTTCATCAGTCATTGAAAGTTGGCATACAGGTACAGCAGGCAGTGAAGAAGGCAAATGGTATGTTGGCCTTCATAGCTAGGGGATTTGAGTATAGGAGCAGGGAGATCCTACTGCAGTTGTACAGGGCCTTGGTGAGGCCTCACCTGGAATATTGTGTTCAGTTTTGGTCTCCTAATCTGAGGAAGGACGTTCTTGCTATTGGGGGAGTGCAGCGCGGGTTCCCCAGACTGATTCCCGGGATGGCGGGACTGACATATGAGGAGAGACTGGAACAACTGGGCCTTTATACACTGGAGTTTAGAAGGATGAGAGGAGATCTCATAGAAACTTATGATTCTGACGGGACTGGACAGGTTAGATGCGGGAAGAATCTTCCCGATGATGGGGAAGTCCAGAACCAGGGGACATTAGGATAAGGGGTAGGCCATTTAGGACTGAGATGAGGAGAAACTTCTTCACTCAGAGAGTTGTTAACGTGTGGAATTCCCTGCTGCAGAGAGTTGTAGATGCCAGTTCATTGGATATATTCAAGAGGGAGTTAGATATGGCCCTTACAGCTAAAGGGATCAAGGGGTATGGAGAGAAAGCAGGAAAGGGGTACTGAGGGAATGATCAGCCATGGTGTTATTGAATAGTGGTGCAGGCTCGAAGGGCCGAATGGCCTACTCCTGCACCTATTTTCTATGTTTCGATGTTTCTTTGTACTTATGTAAGGGTGGCGAGGCAAGCGATGACGAGGCGAGGTGAGGCCCAATGTTGGGCAGCGGCGCAGCCCCAAGGTCGGGCAACGGCGAGGCCCCGAGGTCGGCAGGGTTTTCCGGTCTGGATTCCGGAACATTTTACAGATTCCGGACGACCCTGCCACGAATCGTCCCGGAGTCCGGATTCCGGAACATTCCAGATTCCGGAACTCTGGATTTTGGACGCTGCACCTGTACCAACATTCCTTGTTCCTCCAAAAATGTATTACTTCATTCCTCCACACTTCAAATTGCATGTACCACCTGTCTGCCCATTATATTTCTGACGAAAGATCATTGACCTGAAATGTTAACTCTGTTTCTCTCACCACAGATGCTGCCTGACCTGCCGAGTATTTCCAGCATTTTCTGTTTTTAATTGCCCATTATAGTTGCCAGCAAATTTGAATATCGTGCTCACTATGCCCAAGTGCAAACCACCTTTTCTACCCAAGAACAAACATGGCCTTTACAGTAACCATTATGAAGAAGAAATTTCAAGTTCCACCAGGAAGAACCCCAACCACACACACTCCACCTAGTATCAGCCATTTAATTCAGGAGGTGGGAGGAGTAGGTGTATGTTTGGTGTTTTTCTTGATGGAATTTGAAACTTGTTCTTTCTGAGAAATGTGGCCCCAACTGCTGAGAAAAATGATCGGACAGAGGTATAACTAAAGGGAGATGTCAGTTCAAGAGGAGCTGCAGGAAATAAAAATTAATTCTCCCTCACCCACCCACTCCACCATATCTTCCACAACATTCATCTTGTAAAAACTTACAATTTGAGTTATGTAGGCATGCCAGTTCATTATAGTGAGGGGACACCATGAATATTATCAAGATATCAAAGCACATCCATTGGTATCAAAACACACCCACTGAGCATCACAGAGTTTACATGTGCTCACAGTCCAACTGAGAGCCTTAAAAGATGATTGCCCAAATGATCGCCCATCCCAAGTTTTGGCACCATGCACTTCGCTGGGCTGGTGTAAGGCCCAAAAGAGTGCTGAGAAATAGTTGCTTTTATTGGGCTTAAGAGAAGGAAATGGGCACCACGGACACCATTTTGAACTTCGGAGGAAGGGTGGAGGCTTAGTTGTGAGTTATTTAGAGAATTTATTTAAAGATAATTGTACTCAGAATATTGGGACAGGGAATATAAAGAGGTATTATCAAATTATTTTTGGTAAATAGGTTTTGTATATTGACATTTTTTTGTAAATAGCTTTTACATAGTGAAGTTATTTACTGATATTGTTGGGGCTTATCAAACTGACTGCTATACAGCATAGAGAGTACAGAGAGTGCAAAGTGCATTAATTAGAGAGTATAGAGTAGAGAGATTATTAAAATTATTGAAAGTAATTATTGCTAGTGATATGGGGCCTATGCTTTCCCTGCCTTTAATTGCAACTGCTCACTCACTGGTTACTGAAAGGATCAATCGAAGAGGTGGCAGAGTAATGCATAGTCGGAGACGAAGACAGAGGAGGAGACTGTATAGCCAACGAAGGTTATCTGAACTTGTCTGAAAATGCTTGTCTTAGGAGGCTGCGATTCCGGAAGGAGGTCATCGATGAGATATGTCAACTCGTCAAGGTTGATCTGCAGCCTTCCAGCACCATCAGAACCACACTGTCCGTTGAGGTGAAGGTTACTGCTGCCCTAGCCTTCTACGCATCGGGATCTTTTCAGGCTTCAGCTGGCAACATCTGTCATATCTCTCAGCACGCTACACACTGTAGCATTCAACAGGTGACTGAAGCCCTTTACGCTCGCAGGATGGACTTCATAAGCTTCCCAATGACCAGGAAGGCACAGACCAAGAGGGCTTTGGGTTTTTCGAGAATAGCAGACTTCCCCAACGTGCAGGGAGCAATAGACTGCGTGCACATTGCCCTGAAAGCACTCTTAAAGAATGCGGAGGTGTTTCGTAACAGAAAGGGGTTCCAATTACTAAATGTACAGCTTGTTGTCGACCACAATCAAACAATTTTAATAATGAATGCTACATTTCCTGGCATTATGCATGATGCGCACAACTTACATGAAAGTGCTATCCCTGACCTGTTTGTCACGGTTGGATGCTGGGGGATAAAGGATATGGCCTTGCCAGTTGGCTGATGACCCCTCTGCGTAATCCCGTCACTGAAGCACAGAGACGGTATAATGAAAGTCACATAGCGACTCGCAACATCATTGAAAAGACAATTGGAATCCTAAAGCAGCGCTTCAGATGGCTGGATCATTCTGGAGGCAGCCTACAGTACCACCCTGACCAGGTTGCAGAGTTTATTGTGGTGTGTTGCATGCTGCATAACCTAGCTATAAAGAGAGGACAAGTAATGCCAGATCGGGCTGCAGGTCCACCTCCAGAAGGAGGGGAGACAGAAGAGCCAGCCGGCGAGGATGAAGAGGAGGAAGAGGCGGAAGAGGACGCAGGCGAGGACACAATCAGGGGAACACAATCAGCCTGGCGATCTCGCACCGGTACCACCACACCCCTCCCGAAGACCAGTAGCCAGTGGCAGTTACACGGCTGCTAAGCTGGTGCGTCAGCAGCTCATTAATGAACGCTTTGCATGAACGATCATTGTGGATATTCAAATGTTCATTTACAGTTAGCGTTAATCAAAAGTTTCAATTGCGTGGGGTTTCCTTGTTGCCTTGCCTGCACTGGTCTATCATCGGAATTAATGCTTACTTTAAGTAAAGTTTAAGTAAAATACTGCTATAATAAAAGAATAAACAAATAAGGATGAACAACTGTAAATTTGATAACTAATGTAACTAAGAGAGAAGGCACACAATTTGTGTTGAATTAAAGATTTTTTTTATTAACAAAGACAACAAACGATTTTTAAAAAACTATTGAACAACACCCTCCCTCCACCCCAACCCACCCTTCCCTCAAATCCCAATGAACCTTGAACAAAATGTTAACAATTAAAAAAAAAAAGAAAAAACAATTCAACAACGAAAAACACACCCCCCTCCCGACCTGCGGCCATGTTTCCCTCCAGGTCCTGTCCCACCCCGTGTGCTTACCCCACCCACCCGTTTTGGTCTACGCAGACCGACACGAACGGGTTGTGCAGAATGGGACGGCAAGACTTCCTGCCGTGGTGGAGGTGACGGATTGGAAGCAGAAGCCTGAGGCTCCACTTCCGAGTCAGGAGGAACTGTGTCCTCCGTACTTGCTTGCATGCTTGGGGTCTCGCCTCGAGCTGACATGACACCTTGGGGTGCAGCGCCGTGTCCAGCCTGCAACACGTGCCGAAGGACATTGGTTGCGGCGGTCTGCTGACGAATGGCCTCCAACGTCTCTCATGCTGTCTGTGCTTGCATGGAAGGCCAGTTGGAGAAGTTCGTGCTGAACTCGCTCCGGGTTGCTGGAAACTGGCTCCGGTTCGCAGAGAACTGGCTCCAATTTGCGGAGAAACCTACAAAACCCTGGATAAGGTCGCGACCGATCGTGACCGTCTCCCTGCACCAGGATATCAAGCTCTCCGTCTGGCCCTTCATGGTAGGCGATTGCTCAACCCGCTGACCGGACCTCCCTGGGGTCGGCGTTTGCAATATTTCGTGCCTTGGCGTCACCACCTGCACACCGCTTGGTCCCGGTGTCTCATCCATCTCAATAATGATTGCCGCAGGTTGTTTCCCCCCCACAAAAAGAATGTCGTCGTCGTCGTCATCGATTGCTGCCCCATCTCCTGCGAGGTATTTGACGGTGCAGGAGTAGTGGATGAGTCCGCTGACTCTCGCGACACTTGACCTTGAAAAGACGACTGACATTTCTACACAACTTATCAGGACATTAACGGTGCTCATTGTTAGTAAACATACATCAATACATATCAAATTCTCAATAACCCATGACATAAGAATACTTTTCAATACCCCATATGCACAAGGGTTCACCAGGGTTGCCATGACCTCATTTGTAAATCAAGAGGACATCAAAAGTATATATCACATTGCATTATAATTGCAGAACATTACATTCATAACTAAGATATTTTTAATATGTATTTAATAATGTTTGACACATTGCACAGTTCCCATTACTCACGAGACTCAAGGGTGGGTTCGGCCACACCACGGGTCGTGACCGAACGGCTGTCAGGCCCCACTAAGGCGACTGCAAACTCCTCGTATTCGGATAAAATCTGCACCTGAGCAGAGCCGCCGCCTGTCCTCCTCTGCTCGGTGCGATTGATAGATATCTTCTTCCGTAAATGACAAGATAACATTGCATGGCATAAGCTAATGGACTTAGTAATAAACGTTTAAGACTGACAGATTTAAATATTCGATTAGAAATTAGCATTGCATTGCATATGAATAATATTTCATAATATAAAATTCACCTTAGTGTTCGGATGCATAAATTAATTCATAATTTAATTAATTAATACTATAACGAAATTACATTCAAGATTCAAATTAAAATTTGCATGCATCATATGTAAAATTTAAAACATAAAATGCAACTTACTCTGGCTGCTGCCAGCAAGCTGTTCCACCTTTTCCTGCACTGGTCAGGTGTAGGTACTTCATTCGAGGCCGAGGTTACGACAGCGGCAATCTCGGCCCAGATTCTCCTATATGCAGTGGGTGGAGATTTCTCATGGCCACCCCGTGTTAAATAATTCCACCTGCCGCTCACTATATTCACCAATGCCTCGTTGGCCTCCTCGCTAAAGGGTTTAGCCCTTATACGTTCAGTTTCTCCACCATAGTAATATATATTTAAATATATTTTTCAATATATTGGATAATATATTGTATATTATCTAAGTTCAAATATTAGACAAAAAAATTACTTAAAAGACAAAAAGAATGAATAATTTTTAACAAGATTTCGCTTTTCAATGCAACCACCCTCAAACAGTTCCTACTCCTTTCCTTCCTCTCTCTCTCTCTGACCCTCCATGTGTTTCTGAGCACGTGCGATGATCCCTGACCTGTCAAAACGCGGCAAAAAATTTCAACCACAAAAAAAAATCTCACACATGCGCAGAATAGCGTTGCTAGGGAAGCTTTTTTTTCTTCTTTGACTTCCGTTTTTGGTGGGCGATCATGAGATCGGCAAAAAGTCACATCGCCCATTTAACATCGCCGGGGTAAGGCCGAGTGGAAAATTGCCCAAAAAAAAATGGGCCTTGTGCCGGCGATCAGCAAGGCTGAGATGTCCCACATCGTTGGAACATGGCCCATTTTTTTGGGCCTTAGCCACCTAGTAGAAAGTCTAGCCCATATAAACATAGAAAATATGTGCAGGAAGAGGCCATTCGGCCCTTCGAGCCTGCACCACCATTCAATAAGATCATGGCTGATCATTCACCTCAGTACCCCTTTCCTGCTTTCTCTCCATACCCTTTGATCCCTTTAGCCATCAGGGCCATATCTAACTCCCTGTTGAATATATCTAATGAACTGGCATCGACAACTCACTGCGGTAGAGAATTCCAGAGATTAACAACTCTCTGAGTGAAGAGGTTTCTCCTCATCTCAGTTCTAAATAGCTTACCCCTTATCATTGTGAACCCTGATTCTGGACTTCCCCAACATCGGGAACATTCTTCCTGCATCTAACCTGCCCAGTCCCGTCAGAATTTTATATGTTTCTATGAGATCCCCTCTCATTCTTCTAAAGTCCAGTGAATATAGGCCCAGTCGATCCAGTCTCTTCTCATATGTCAGTCCTGCCATCCCGGGAATCAATCTCGTGAACCTTCGCCGAACTCCCTCAATAGCAAGAACATCCTTCCTCAGATTAAGAGACAAAAACTGAACACACTATTCCAGGTGAGACCTCACTAAGGCCCTGTACAACTGCATTAAGACCTTCCTACTCCTATACTCAAATCCCCTAGCTATGAAGGCCAACATGCCATTTGCCTTTTTCACTGCCTGCTGGACCTGCATGCCAACTTTCAATGACTGATGTACATGGCACCCAGGTCTTGTTGCACCTCCCCTTTTACTAATCTGCCGCCATTCAGATAATATTCTGCCTTCGTGTTTTTGCCACCAAAATGGATAATCTCACATTTATCCACATTATACTACATCTGCCATGCATTTGCTCTCTCACCTAACCTGTCCAAGTCACCCTGCAGCCTCTCAGCATCCTCCTCACAGCTCACACTGCCACCCAGCTTAGTGTATCTGCAAACTTGGAGATATTACACTCAATTCCTTCATCCAAATCATTGATGTATATTGTAAATAGCTGGGGTCCCAGCACTGAGCCCTGCGGCACCCCACTAGTCACTGCCTGCCATTCTGAGAAGGACCCATTTATCCCTACTCTCTGCTTCCTGTCTGTGAACCAGTTCTCTATCCACGTCAGTACATTACCCCCAATAACACGTGCTTGAATTTTGCACACTAATCTCTTGTGTGGGACCTTGTCAAAACCCTTTTGAAAGTCCAACACACCACATCCACTGGTCCTCCCTTGTCCACTCTACTTGTTACATCCTCAAAAAATCTTGAAGATTTGTCAAGCATGATTTCCTTTTCATAAATCCATGCTGACTTGGACTGATCCTGTCACTGCTTTCCAAATGCATTGCTATTACATCTTTAATAATTGTTTCTAACATTTTCCCCACTATTGATGTCAGGCTAAATGGTCTATAATTCCCCGTTTTCTCTCTCCCTCCATTTTTAAAAAGTGGTGTTACATTTGTTACCCTCAAATCCATAGGAACTGATCCAAAGTCAATAGGCAGTTAGAAAATGATCACCAATGCATCCACTATTTCTATGGCCACTTCCTTAAGGACTCTGGGATGCAGACTATCAGGCCTTGGGGATTTATCGGCTTTCAATCCCATCAATTTCCCTAACACAATTTGCTGACTAATAAGGATTTCCTTCAGTTCCTCCTTCTCGCTAGACCCTCGGTCTCCGAAGCAACAGAAAAACAGAAGCAGGAGGAAGAGACAGAAGGAAAAGGAAAGGAACCGAAGCTGCAGTTAACTACCACGAACCACGAATCTACAATGGTGATTGTATGTCTAAAGTCAAATTTCTCTCAGCCGTCTAGTCCTGTAGTTTATAGTTGGGTTTTTGTTCCGTAATAAAACTGAACACTGGGTTAAGCCTAAAATTTTGTGTCATGTGCTGTCCTTTCCCACCAAATGTTCCAAGGTCTAAGAATCAGAATAGAGTGTAAAAAACAAACACTCTACAGGTGCTGTACCTGCCCTGGGAGTTTTTGATGGGACAATGTACAGAGCTTCTGCTATCTCCACCCTTGCTTCACTCAGCAACCTCGAATGCATTACATCGGGACCGGATGACTTGTTAACTTGAAGCAAAGCCAGCCTATTTAGCACCCCCTTTCTATTTTGAGCTGATCCAATATCTCTACTGCCTCTCCTCTCCTGCAACATTAACTTCATTCTCTTCTTTTGTCAAGACAGATGCAAAGTAATCATTCAGTCCCTCAGTCCTGCTCTCTGCCTCCGCACAATATTTGCCTTGTTTTCCCTGATGGGCCCCACATTTAAGGCGGGTGAAAAGGGATTGGGGTGTAGCAGACTCCAGGGGAGCGATTTTCCCTAAATACTTTGGGTGGTAAAAAGCTGGTCAAGATGGGGTCTTAAGCTGATGCGCCCGGTTAGCGCATGTTTAGCACAAGATGCAATCTTGGTAAAGGAGTTGAAGACAGCGCTCGGAACGGCTGCCGGAGGCATGTTGAGCTGATTGCCACTTAAAATATCTGATAGCGCTCATTAAAGAGGCTGCACGGCATTCTGGTGGCTAGCGCTTCAACTAACACTCGCTCCTAACAGCAACCAGCTGTTTGGGAGAAAAAACAGTGTTTATGTCGATTTCAAGTACTACTTAAAGGGATACTCACCGCTTAAACGTACACTCACCATTTAAAGGGGGACTTACCATTTCATGGTCATTGCTGCTGGAGCTGTGAAGAGGATCTCTGAAACACATTGAGTAACTTTCTGGGAAATTTTGTCAAGACTTCATCAGCACTTGAGCAACATTTATTCCAGAAATTCTCTGATGACTTCCTCGAAGTGCTGTGCTACTCCTTCTTATTGGACACCTAATAAGAGTTGCCAGGAGAAAGGGAGTGCTTGGTCCTGGCCATCTTGCCAGGGTCTCCCCTTGGTCTGGATGAGAAATGGGAGGAGGACATGAGGCCAGGCACAGCAGCACCAACTGCTGCAGGAGAGAGGGACAGGAGGGCAAGTTGGTGTCCTTTGTGGTAAGGATGGAGGGGGTCAGGGAGAGGAGTTTAAGAAGTCAGTTGGTAGAGGAGAAGAGAAGTGGAGGCTTATCTATGCATTCTAGGATGATCAGTTGTGACAGAGGAGAGCGGGACCCAATATTGCTTGAGGTGGTCCAGCCAGATCTGACCAGATCAGTTGTGCATCAGAAATGCTTAAGTCTGTGCCTCTTGGAATTGGAGGCCTGACAATGGGGAAACAAGTAGGGTGGATGAGAGTAAAGATTTTACTGGGGACATGACATTAAAGGCATTCAACAGGATATAATATTAAAATTAGAGCCAGCACATTCAGGGATGAAATCGGGAAACACTTTAATCACACAAAGAGTAATGGAAATCTGAAAGTCTCTCCCCCAAAGGTCTGTGGATTCTAGGACCATTGGAGCTTTCAAGGCTGGGATAGATAGAATTTTAATAGGTAAGGGAATCACGGGATATCGAGCACAGGCGGGTAAATGGAGTTGAGGTGCAAATCAGCCGTGATTTAAGTTAATTGCAGCAAAAAGCTTAGGGGCTAAATGTCCTCCTTCTGTTCCTATGAAAGAGAGTTTTTTGTGGGGGTGGATGCAGAAGGAAGTGGGGTTGGAAAGAGATTGTTGGTGATATAAGGAATTGGCCAGAGATGGCCTTGTCAATGATTGAGACCATGGAGGTATGAAGCCAGCGGAGATGACAAAGTTGAGCGAGTAGCCGCAAATATCAGTTGGAGAGTTAAAAGGACGATAGGCAGGCAGTAAAATCATAGGAGAGGGGGCAAGGAAAGTTGCAATGGAGATTGAAATGACCAAGGATGAGGAGTCACTGAGTTCTATAAAAGCAGGGAAGTCTTGCTAAAGTTGTACAGGGTATTGGTGAGGCCTGGAATACTGCGTGCAGTTTTGGTTTCCATATTTACGAAAGGATATACTTGCTTTGGAGGCAGTTCAGAGAAGGTTCACTAGGTTGATTCCGGGGATGAGGGGGTTGACTTATGAGGAAAGGTTGAGTAGGTTGGGCCTATACTTATTGGAATTCAGAAGAATGAGAGGTGATCTTATCGAAACGTATAAGATTATGAGGGGGCTTGACTAGGTGGATGCACAGAGGATGTTTCCACTGATAGGGGAGACTAGAACTAGAGGGCATAATCTTAGAATAAGGGCCGCCCATTTAAAGCTGAGATGAGGAGAAATTTCTTCTCTTAGAGGGTTGTGAATCTATGGAATTCACTACCTCAGAGAGCTGTGGAAGTTGGGACATTGAATAAATTTAAGACAGAAATAGACAGTTTCTTAAACGATAAGGGAATAAGGGGTTATGGGGAGCGGGCAGGGAAGTGGACCTGAGTCCATGATTCGATCAGCCATGATCGTATTAAATGGCGGAGCAGGCTTGAGGGGCCGTATGGCCTACTTGAACCGCATAAGGAGATATTAGGGCAGATGGTCAAAGAGGTAGGTTTTAAGGAGTGTGTTAAATGAGGAAAGAGCTACAGAGAAGTCGAGATGTTTAGGGAGGGCATTCCAGAGCTTAGGGCTTTGGCAGCTGAAGGCACGGCCACCAATGGTGGAGCAATTAACATCGGGGTTGCTCAAGAGGCCAGAATTAAAGGAGCGGAGAAAGTCAGTGGGATTATTTGTTTAGATGGTGATGAACGTACAAACATACAACTGTGTTTACTCATCCTTTCTAGACCGATTCCATATTATTTGAGACTATCCTACTGGAGTGAAGGAGCTTTATTGTTCTGGGCTGAAAATGATACTTTTCCATTCCAACACTGGGATCATCTCATGATGTCAGATCTTTTATTTATAGTGTATTTAAAATTGATTTCATATGAACATCCCAATTTGGGGCAATTCTGCTCGGAATGTATGTCCTACACTCCCATTTCTACATCTTTTGTCACGTGTACTTTGAGAGTCTGTGGTGCAGTGGGTTCTTTATTAGGAGCAAACAGCTGCTCAATCCAATATGGCTGCCAAGGGTTGCAAATGATGCATTGACTGTATGGTCTGTATCTCAGGCCTGGGCCTTCACCCCCACCACCCACCTTAAACTGACACACACAGCCTTATATGGGCACATGACCCAGGGCCACATCACAACTGAGAGGTTATGTAACCTGGCCTCACAATGAACACCATGACAACCCAGAAACCACAGGGTGAAAAAATACAGCAAAGTGGTTGAAACTGTGCATTTGTGCGTGAGGAAGCAAAGAGGTGAGAGCTTCAAGGCAAGTGCTTTAATCAAAACTATCCAAATCCTGGATAATCACAAAGAACAAATTGAAAACACTGTGTTCATCATCCAACTGAAAGAAGTAAGAGAAGTCATCTGATTTCAAACTGAGTGAGTGAAATAGCCAATCTATACTCACAGAAATTATTTGGTTAAAACTTATCTTGAAGAATTGTAGAATTTGATGACGAAAATGTCTGTCAATGCCAAAACTTTCTCAGTTGCCCTCGTGAAGATGACAGCCGAGGAAGGTGAAAGTTGTCGGGAGAAAATATTCAAAGACCATCCTGACACTGGGACGTCAGCACCCAGAAATAATATTAACAAGTTGCCATGATTATCTGTGCCATCGCACCATGCGGACAGCTCCACGCGGTGTGGTAATATTGGAGAGCATGGTGATGATTATCAAGGACAACCTTGATCAACTCAGCCAAGCACGCGCCGAGAAAGTTATCTCTTTGGCTGAAATTTGGATGACAATGTCAGCAGGAGCGCAAGCTGAGAGCCAGGAAACTGCCTGCAATCTCCTGGTTGCCATGAGCTTCAGGTTCAGGAAGGAAGTTGTGCAGTTGATGAAAAAGAGTTTCGAACAAGGGCACCTTTCACATGTGTACGTGGTCAAGACATTAACAAAACTGGCTGTGGAAAATGTGCACGGCATGATGCCTTTACTAAAATCCATCTTAGGGACCATGATTCCAGTATTTGTTGGTGTTGACCAGGCTGAGCTCAAGTCTGCATTTGTTTCAGCGGTGGGAAGTTTTTCCAAGAGCATCCTGATTTATCTGGGAAATGTGGAGGGAGCCGTAGACTTTAACATGACTAAAGATTCTTTCTCCTCCGAGTTCCACTCCGTCTATAGTCTTATACTCAAGGTGTGGCTTGAGAAGGAGTCCTCTGCATTTAAGATCCCGATAGTGGACGCTCTAGGCTATGTCATCTCCCTGCTGCCCAAGGACACACTGGAGGAGGAGCTGCCCAGGTTATTTCGTAGCATCCTATCTCTCTCAAGAAGCAACCCAGGCATTGTTCCATTACAGAGTGTCTGTGCCGGGTACTGGAGGTTGCCATGGAGATGAAGTGTCTGGAGCTGAAAGCACAGATGGACAATCTGCTTCAAAGTCTCCACCAGCAGATGTGTGTGTTGACCGGGTATGATGACCATTTTGCTGCGAAGAAGATTCTTAGCTGTTTTGAAGCTCTGGCCCCAGCTTATGGAGATTCAATACAGAAACTTATCCTCTCGCAGTTAAAGAACACTGAACAAAACACGAGAGTTGCAACACTCAATGTATTGAGACAGCTCATCATATCGGTCTTCCCACAATGTGAGAGGAAGGCTCAGACTGTGGCCGCCTTGAAACCCCTTCTCCAAAACAAGAGCAGCAATCTGGAGAAGAAGCTCGTTGCCCAGGTAATCTGTGTCATGGTCCAGCAAAGTTACCTTGAGCTAGAGGGAAGCAAGGCCATGGTGGAATTTCTCATCCAAGAGTGTGCTGCATCCATTGACTCAAGGCCCTTAGTACCATCCAATAATCGGCCAGACCAGGTTACAGATGAGGAAGTAGTGACTGTATGTGAAACAGTAATGTACGTATAATCACAACTGAAGTCAAGATGGAGGATGTCCTTTGGCCATTCTTACTGCAGTTTGTCACTATGACCCAATACACCACTGCTTCAACAATCATATATAACTGTGCTGCACATCTTGGGAAGAAGAAACTGCAAGCCGGCAGTGAAAGGTATTTCCTTGCTTGAAGTGAAGATGTCAATCTCTCTAAAGCCCAGACATTGCTGACCTGGCTCCTCGTCGTGTCTTGTTGCCCAAATCAGGGAGGAAGCCAAGGAGCTTGCGGCACTGAGGCTAATGCAAGTCCTGAGCTTCAATATCCACCCAGCAACAGCGAGGGGGTAGGAAGAGGAGCTTCCTTCATTGGTAGAGGAACTGCTGACAAATTCAAAGGAGTCTCTGGCCCAAAGGGAATGGGAGGTGAAATTATTGCTGTTCTTGTCCACATCCCTCAATGCCAATGGACATGTCAGCTCGCCAGTCAAATACACAGCGAGATCGGCACCGGCAATCTCTCCCCACAAGAGAAGGGCTTTCTCTATAAATCCCTGGGGACAGTGCTCCGTCACATCCACTAAGCAAATAAAGGGGCAGCTTTCCAAAATGCTATTGAGTGTGCAGCACAGTGAGAGTGCGGAGAGGGTGCAGCCCTCGCGATTGGTTTCTGTGCCATGACGCACTTTGTTGAAACCCTCAGTAGCCTGAAGGAGATTGCTAACTCCAACCACTTGAAAGTGAAAAGTTTCTTGAACATTCTTGGGGACAAGCCTGATGGGGATTTGGCCAAGAACACTCTGGTACTGTGTTATGGGAACAGAGCCTTTTATGCACCTGCGGAACTAGTGTTGTCCACGATCGAGTCCCACATTCTGCCAGTTGTGGTCAACCTACACACCACAACTGGGCAGGAGAAAAAGTCGGAATCCGGAGATGTTACACTAAAGCTCAGCCTGATAAAGGCCATTAAACTGATAGCCAGCTCCCTACATTCAAATCGCCAGAGAGTTCCCCTCAACCTGATCAGAAACAAGGAGCTGCTGATGTACATGCTGGATGATATCGAGGCCGAGCCTCCAGAGCTGCTGCAGAGCCCTGTCCGACAGTTAGTCATGGACGCCTGCATACACCTGATCAAATTAAACATTGAAACAACCAGAGCGGACACCTGCCAAGTGATCCAAGCCTGCCTGACCAGTGCTTTCAGCGTGTTACCTCCAGAACTGAACAATGCCAAGGACATAAATGGGGATAGAAAAGAGATGGCAACACTTTATACCCAGACCATGAGTTCCCTGGAAGAGCTTCTGAAGCAATTATTGCTTCAGGTCCTGATCCTGAAGGACTGGAGGTCATTTTGAGGTCAAAAAGAAGTGGAAATAAATCAAAAGGTGACGTCACAGCCAAGGGGGTAAGTGATTGGCTGGTGATTGGTAAGTAGTTTTTCTTTTTTCTTTTTCTTTTCTTTATCAGTAATTAACCTTTTAGCATTGTTGTTGCCAAATTAAGTTAATCTAAGGGTTAAGTCATGGCAGGAGAGCTCGGACACGTGTTATGCTCCTCCTGTACTATGTGGGAAGTCAGGGACGCTTCCAGTGTTCCTGACAATTCCATGTGCGGGAAGTGCATCCGCCTCCAGCTCCTGGCGGACCGCATTGCGGCACTGGAGCTGGGGGTGGATTTACTCTGGAGTATCCATGATGCTGAGAATGACGTGAATAACACGTTTAGTGAGTTGGTCTTACCGCAGATAAAGGGTACACAGCCAGATACGGAATGGGTGACCAACAGGAAGAGCAGTGCAAGGAAGGTAGTGCAGGATGCCCTGCGGTCATCCCCCTGCAAAACAGATACACCGCTTTGGGTACAGTTGGGGGGATGACTCATCAGGGGAGGGCAGCAGCAGCCAAGTTCATGGCACCGTGGGTGGCTCTGCTGCACAGGAGGGCAGGAAAAAGAATGGGAGAGCTATAGTGATAGGGGATTCAATTGTAAGGGGAATAGACAGATGTTTCTGCGGCTGCAACCGAGACTCCAAGATGGTATGTTGCCTCCCTGGTGCAATGGTCAAGGATGTCTCGGAGTGGGTGCAGGGCATTTTGAAAAGGGAGGGTGAACAGCCAGTTGTCATGGTGTATATAGGTACCAACGATATAGGTAAAAAACGGGATGAGATCCTACGAGACGAATTAGGGAGCTTGGAGCTAAATTAAAAAAGACCTCAAAAGTAGTAATCTCAGGATTGCTACCAGTGCCACGTGCGAGTCAGAGTAGGAATCGCACGATAGCTCAGATGAATACATGGCTTGAGGAGTGGTGTAGAAGGGAGGGATTCAAATTCCTGGGACATTGGAACCAGTTCTGGGGGAGGTGGGACCAGTACAAACTGGACGGTCTACACCTGGGTAGGACCGGAACCAATGTCCTAGGGGGAGTGTTTGCTAGTGCTGTTGGGGAGGAGTTAAACTAATATGGCAGGGGGATGGGAACCTATGCAGGGAGACAGAGGGAAGTTGAATGGGGGCAGAAGCAAAAGAAGCAAAAAGAAAAGTAAAAGTGGAGGGTAGAGAGACCTAAGGTAAAAAGCAAAAAGGGCCTCATTACAGCAAAATTCTAAAGGGGCAAAGTGTGTTAGAAAGACAAACCAAGGAGTATTCGGAATAAGGTGGAAGAATTAACTGCGCAGATAGCAGTTAACGGATATCATGTAATTGGCATCACGGTGATATGGCTCCAGGGTGACCAAGGCTGGGAACTCAACATCCAGGGGTATTCAACATTCAGGAAGGAAAGACAGAAAGGAAAAGGAGGCGGGGTGGAATTGCTGGTTAAAGAGGAAATTAATGCAATAGTAAGGAAGGACATTAGCTTGGATGGGTGGAGCTACGGAATACCAAAGGGCAGAAAACGCTAGTGTGAGTTGTGTACAGACCACCAAAAAGTAGTAATAAGGTTGGGGACAGCATCAAACAAGAAATTAGGGATGCATGCAATAAAGGTACAGCAGTTATCATGGGTGACTTTAATTTGCATATTGATTGGGCTAACCAAACTGGTAGCAATGTGGTAGAGAAGGATTTCCTGGAGTGTATTAGGGATGGTTTTTGAGACCAATATGTCGAGGAACCAACTAGAGAGCTGGCCATCCTAGACTGGATGATGTGTAATGAGAAAGGGCTAATTAGCAATCTTGTTGTGCGAGGCCCCTTGGGGAAGAATGATCATAACATGGTAAAACTCTTTATTAAGATGGAGAGTGACACAGTTAATTCAGAAACTAGCGTCCTGAACTTAAGGAAAGGTAACTTTGATGGTTTGAGGCGTGAATTGGCTAGAATAGACTGGCAAATGATACTTAAAAGGTTGACGGTGGATAGCCAATGGCAATTATTTAAAGATCACATGGATGAACTTCTGCAATTGTACATCCCTGACTGGAACAAAAATAAAACGGGAAAGGTGGCTCAACCGTGGCTAACAAGGGAAATTAAGGAGAGTGTTAAATCCAAGAAAGAGGCATATAAATTGGCCAGCAAACCTGAGGACTGGGATAAATTTAGAATTCAGCAGAGGAGGACAAAGGGTTTAATTAGGAGGGGGAAAATAGAGTACAAGAAGAAGCTTGCCGCAAACATAAAAACTGACTGCAAAAGCTTCTACAGATATGTGAAGAGAAAAAGATTAGTGAAGACAAACGTAGGTCTCTTGCAGTCAGATTCAGGTGAATTTATAATGGGGAACAAAGAAATGGCAGACCAATTGAACAAATATTTTGATTCTGTCTTCAGGAAGGAAGACACAAATAACCTTCCCGAAGTACTAGGGGACTGAGGATCTAGTGAGAAGGAGGAACTGAAGGATATCCTTATTAGGCGGGAAATTGTGTTCGGGAAATTGATGGGATTGAAGGCCGATAAATCTATGGGCCTGATAGTCTGCATCCCAGAGTACTGAAGGAAGTGGCCCTAGAAATAATGGATGCATTGGTGATCATTTTCCAACAGTCTATTGACTCTATTCTATGGACTGGAGGGTAGCTAATGTAACACCACTTTTTAAAAAGGAGGGAGAGAGAAAGCGGATAATTATAGACTGGTTAGCCTGACATCAGTAGTGGAGAAAATGTTGGAATCAATTATTAAGGATGAAATATCAGCGCATTTGGAAAGCAGTGACAGGATCGGTCCAAGTCAGCATAGATTTATGAAGGGGAAATCAAGCTTGACAAATCTGGAATTTTTTGAGGATGTAACTAGTAGAGTGGACAAGGGAGAACCAGTGGATCTGGTGTATTTGGACTTTCAAAAGGCTTTTGACAAGGTCCCACACAAGAAATTGGTGTGCAAAATCAAAGCACATAGTATTGGGGGTAATATACTGACATGGATAGAGAACTGGTTGGCAGACAGGAAGCAGAGAGTCAGGATAAACAGGTCCTTTTCGGAATGGCAGACAGTGACTAGTGGAGTGCCGCAGGGTTCAGTGCTGGGACCCCAGCTCTTTACAATATACATCAATGATTTAGATAAAGGAATTGAGTGTAATATCTCCAAGTTTGCAGATGACACTAAGCTGGGTGGCAGCATGAGCTGTGAGGGGGACGTTAAGCGGCTGCAGGGTGACTTGGACAGGTTAGGTGAGTGGGCAAATGCATGGCAGATGCAGTATAATGTGGATAAATGTGAGGTTATCCACTTTGGGGGCAAAAACACGAAGACAGAATATTATCTGAATGGCGGCAGATTAGGAAAAGGGGAGGTGCAACGAGACCTAGGTGTCATGATTCATCAGTCATTGAAAGTTGGCATGCAGGTGCAGCAGACGGTGAAGAAGGCAAATGGTATGTTGGCCTTCAAGCTAGGGGATTTGAGTATAGGAGCAGGGAAGTCTTACTGCAGTTGTACAGGGCGTTGGTGAGGCCTCACCTGGAATATTGTGTTCAGTTTTAGTCTCCTAATCTGAGGAAGGACGTTCTTGCTATTGAGGGAGTGCAGCGAAGGTTCACCAGACTGATTCCCGGGATGGCTGGATTGAAATATGAGGAGAGACTGGATCAATTGGGCCTCTATACATTGGAGTTTAGAAGGATGAGAGGGGATCTCATAGAAACATATAAAATTCTGACGGGACGGGACAGGTTAGATGTGGGTAGAATGTTCCCGATGTTGGACAAATCCAGAACTAGGGGACACAGTCTTAGGATAAGGGTTTGGCCACTTAGGACTGAGATGAGGAGAAACTTCTTCACTCAGAGAGTTGTTAACCTGTGGAATTCCTTGCCGCAGATGTTGATGCCAGTTCATTGGATATATTCAAGAGGGAGTTAGATATGGCCCTTGCGGCTAAGGGGATCAAGGGGTATGGAAAGAAAGCAGGAAAGGGGTATTGAGGGAATGATTAGCCATGATCTTATTGAATGGCGGTGCAGGCTCAAAGAGCTGAATGGCCTACTCCTGCACCTATTTTCTATGTTTCTATGTTTCTATTTTGAACCAGGTAGAAGTCTGGATTATTTCAGGAGAAGCTCACGAGCGAGAAAGCGCCATGAACATGAACTTCCAGCTGCTGAAATTTTACAGAGAGCAGCTCAATGTATTCATCATGTGGCACCTGCAAATAACCTGGGGACTCTGATTGGATGACTGATGCCACGTTGTGCAGCCCCTTCGCTTCCCATGCGATGGATGGCTCTGGACACCTTATACACCATCCTGGTCATTCAGATATCGTATGAAGGCATCGATCGGGATCAGCAAAAGGAGTAGTTGGAAGTTCTGAAAGCAGTCAGGGAACAGTTAGTTAACCCTGATGCTTCAGTCCTCTTTCAAACTTACTACCAGATCGCGGAGGTCATTGCTAAGTGTTTGCCCCATGACCAGCTGACCAACCTACTCTTCATGTCCTTCAAGGAATTGTCCGACCAACACTTCAGCTATTCCAGTGCAGCCGCTGCCCTCATGAAAGCCATCATCGAGAGATGTAGTAGTGAATTTCAGGATCAGGTGGCAGAGATAATTTACGGGTTGAGGGCTCAGTTGGAGTCAGTTGCTCAAGAGGAGGTGAAACGTTTGGTTTTAAGGAGCATCGCCATTTTGTCCTCCCACAACAGTTCAACAGTTGTGTCCTGTCTCCTCACCTACCCTGTACCTTTGGACAAGCACGTCAGTGCCGTGTGGCAAGCACTGGCAGAGAACACTGACTGTGCCATGAGTACAGTGGGGGAGCTGCTGGACATCCCCAATAGTCAGCTGCCATTTACGGTAGGCAGAACCGATCCTGACCAAACAACCAAACATTGGAGCCAAGAATCCCTGGCTGCCATCTGTGGGCTACGTGCAATGATAAATGAGCCCGAGTCGGCAACGGCAGTGACATCATTGTTCCCGCAAATATTTAGTGCCCTGCTCATTTATCTTAACGCTTGCACAGATGTTTGTCTGGTCAGTGTTTTGGTTCCTGATGGTCAATTCCAGCAGAGTGAAATCTCCAGTGAGCCTCTAACACCAGAGAGCAGTGGCTTATGCGTGAACTGTATGCAGACGCTGAAGGTCCTGCTAACACGGACAAAGAACGAAGCAGTGCTGAACAACATGGAGCAAAATGGAGGATGGGACCAGATGATGGATCTCCGCACATCCCACAGGGGCATTGTCCTGCTGGCCAGGGCAATGGGGAGATTTGTTGGCCCCAGTCTGACTGGCATTGTGACACTGCTGGCGGCCCAAATCCTTACGCTTCAAGACTGTTGGGCAATCATCGTGGCTTGCTTCTTTTCAGAGCTGTTGAAATCCCCAGTGGCTTCACAGCAGCAGCTGACCGGCATTCTGGCGAGTAGATTGCGAAGCTGTTTGCTCTGTGGTTCTCCAGTTGTCCAGTTGGTGTGTGTCAGGGGCCTGTATAACGTTCGAGTGCATCATGATACTCAAAGTTTGTCTGAGAGCATGATACACACAATGATTACTGTGTTGGGGACCCAGGAGGACCAGGCAGGAGTGATATTATTTGAGGTATTGTCATGCCTCTGAAACACTTAATCCTGTCAGGAGCAAACATCATCCAACCCTTTTTAGGGAAAATCCTCGTCACGATTCAACCTCTCTTTGAGGCTGAATCGGATAAGGTGCAGGCTGAAGCGTTCAGCGTGTTGGGGATCTTGGCCAAATGTGGAATGGGAGGTTCCAAATCCTACTTCTCCATCCCAACCTGGTGTGCTTGTTGTTGCACCTGGCTGGAGGGAGTGAGGAGGTGACCAGGTCTTGTTGTTCCACACTACGATTGCTGCTCCCACTCCTTGGATCTGTCGAGGCTTCCTCAATAATCGCTGATTATGAGGATGCGCCCACCAGGAACTACGTGGGATTCTTGACAAGCATTTCACGTCAGTTGGCTCAAGATCTCCCAAAACAGATGACATCATTTGCCCAGGATTGCCAGTCATTCTTCCAGGGCCCCCAGGAACAACTGCGAGCAGGTGCAAAGACCTTGGCCAGTTTACTACACCATCAGTCGGAACGTGTCCGACTCGCCCGGAGGGTCAGCTGGTGGAACATGAGCATCATGACCTGCTACCGTTCACCATCATCATCATAGGTGGTCCTTCCCCATGTGCCCATGCCTCTCCTGAGCCCCGAACTCACGCCTGTCCTGGGCCCCGATCACATCGCTCTGCAATCTCTCGCTGCACCTTCGCCCTGGCCTCGCTGCTCCTGCTGTACCTGCCCATGCTCCAATCAGCGACCTGTGCCTTGGTGACGTCCAATCCAGTAGCTCCCTTCACAGCCATCGCTCGCCAGCACCCGCTGTACCATGAAGTCATATGTTCCTTTGAAGGCCCAGACCTGCTGATGCTCCTTGCTGCCGTTCATCAACAGACAACAGCTCAGGCCACCAACCTTCTCTACCTCCTCTCAGCAGCAGACTGATCAACCATTCAACCTGATTTCTAAATATGTAATTTTATGGCATGTAAATGGCAGAGGGTTGTGGAGATCTGGAACTCGCTGCCTGGAAGAATGGTGGATGCAGAAACCCTCACTACTTTTAAGAGATGGTTGGATGGGCACTTAAAGTGCCGTAACCTGCAGGATTGTGGACCTGGAGCTGGTAATTGGGATTCGACTGGATAACCTCTTGTTGGTCGGTGCAGATATAATGGCAAGCACAGCAGGGAATGGAATACGGCCAGAGTGATCTCCTGGACTAGTTTCGATCGCCTAGATGGGTCGGAGAGGAATTTTCCCAGAATGTTTTCCCTAAATTGGCCTGGGTTTTTATCTGGTTTTCGCCTCTCCCAGGAGATCACATGGCACCAGTTGGGGTGGAGTGTAGAATGTTTCAGTGCAAGGCGTGTCGCAGTTGTGTGAGATGGACTGGTTGGGCTGGGTGCTCTTTACCTAACCACCATTGTTCATTGTTCATAGGTTTATATGTAACCTTCAGGGCTGCTGACCGAGGACCTTGCGGCTCTTTGTCGGCTGGCGCGGACACGATGGGCCGAAATGGCCTCCTCCTGCACTGTAAATTTCTATGTTTCATTTCTAAATAAATTGATATCCTGTTGTTACATTAATGGCTATGTGTGGATCTTTAAAAGGTGCAGGTCCTGTTGCTGTGTGATTGGGAGTGAACTCTCCTGATACTCTCTCTCATACACACACACACACACACAGACACACTCTCACACACTCACACACACACACACACACACACACACACACACACACACACACTCACACACATACACTCATACTCATACACTCACACACACACTCTCACACACTCACACACACACACACACACACACACACTCACTCACACACACACACACACACACACTCTCACACACACACACACACACTCACACACTCTCACACACACACACACTCTCACACACACACACACACTCTCACACTCTCTCACACACACACACACACAACGGACATTAGACGCAGACCCTGCTCCTCACTCCATGCAATTCCTCGCTGGTTCACCATGCTGGTTTATTTATAGACGCAGTCCCCTTACAAACAGTGCAGGGATCTGCCTGTGCATTGCAAAGTGCATCACTTCACACTTATTCACATTAACTTGCATCTGCCATGTGTCTGCCCATTTTACCAGCCTCTCTGCACTCCTGAAATCTGATTCTATCCTGCTCACTATTTACTGTGTTGCCAAGGTTTGTAATCATGTGCGACCTTTGACATTGCATTTAATGTCGCAAAACATCCCAAGGCACTTAACATGAGCGATAGCAATAAAAACATTTTTGACACCAAGCCACAGAAGGAGGTATTGGGATAGACGGACAGACAGGATAAAGCTAGAGGAGAAAGGAGGGCTCGGGCGAGTAGGAGTGAAAGTCACAATTGAGAAAGGAACAGACATTGGGACGATTGGATGGGAGAAAGACTCACAAAGCAGCAAATCAATTTGGGATAGAGAGCAGGGTCGGAGAAGAAGAACTGCAAGTTGTGTGAGGATGGATGCTCATTTGTTAGGAATAAATGCTTGCCTGTTTGATAATAAAGAAATCACCCCCATGTTTTCAATCTTCTACCTTCAGTATTTTCATTGAAAGAGAGCAGACATCCACGTTCTGTCGGAGCACTAGGGCAACCATTGCACATATCAGCTACAACAATCACGCTTTCTCAACCCACCCTGCCAACATCAACGATTTGTGAACACATACCCCCAGATCTCCCTGTTCATGTGTAGGTAAAAAGCAGCGTGCTTTACCCTACGTAACAGTGTTCGTGACTCCGGGAATTATAGACACACACACACAATGTTGGATTAACCGTGAAGACTTTTATTTGTATAACCAAAGTTAAATCTCTCACAGAGGCAATGATTATACACAGCACAATATATACAAAGTAAATACCTAAATGTTTCCTTTTTATGCAACCCAGACCCAAATACTGGTCAGGCCTACCTTATCCCGGGTAATATCACCTTAGTGACCAAACTAAGGGCTCCTCGACTGTAGTATGTGTTAACTCTTCCAACTCTTCCAATATTTAAGCCTGAAATCCAGCGGCTGCAACTGAATACGCGAATCTGTTTTGATCAGTGTCGCCTCGGTGAGAAGATTGCTTGTTTGTCGTACAGGACGTCTCCTGCGCACCCCCCGCCCCCCACAGCAGTTGTCAGGGACAGTTATGCTCATATCTCGTTTAGGTTTTATAACTTTGTTTTTACAAGGATTTTATCTCTTACTTTTTCTAAACACTTTATGTAAGGCTTAGCTCATTATAGCAGCCATCTCACAGTTTCCCAATCTTATAATGACAATAGCCATCTTACATGTGCCCCCCCTCACATGCCTTTACTGACTGAAAGTCAGGGAGGGTATGTTCATTGGCAACTGGGTAGAACAAAACAGTTGCCCCCTCTCGCGTTACAATTTATACTCCCGCATTGTATAGAAATGTCCCCGTTTCCATCCGGCCCTGGGTAGCCCACAGGCCCCTCACAAGGCACCCAATGTGATAGCAATACATAAGCATTCTAGAGACAAGATAAGACTGTAGAAACAATAATATCACTGATGTTAGACGTAGCCAGGGATTTTGGGACAGGAGGAGGATGCTGTGAGGCTGCAGAGTGACTTGGATAGGTTAGGTGAGTGGGCAAATGCATGGCAGATGAAGTATAATGTGGATAAATGTGAGGTTATCTACTTTGGTGGTAAAAACAGAGAGACAGACTATTATCTGAATGGTAACAGATTAGGAAAAGGGGAGGTGCAAAGAGACCTGGGTGTCATGGTACATCAGTCATTGAAGGTTGGCATGCAGGTGCAGCAGGCGGTTAAGAAAGCAAATGGCATGTTGGCCTTCATAGCAAGGGGATTTGAGTACAGGGGCAGGGAGGTGTTGCTACAGTTGTACAGGGCATTGGTGAGTCCACACCTGGAGTATTGTGTACAGTTTTGGTCTCCTAACTTGAGGAAGGACATTCTTGCTATTGAGGGAGTGCAGTGAAGGTTCACCAGACTGATTCCCGGGATGGCGGGACTGACCTATCAAGAAAGACTGGATCAACTGGGCTTGTATTCACTGGAGTTCAGAAGAATGAGAGGGGACCTCATAGAAACATTTAAAATTCTGACGGGGTTAGACAGGTTAGATGCAGGAAGAATGTTCCCAATGTTGGGGAAGTCCAGAACCAGAGGTCACAGTCTAAGGATAAGGGGTAAGCCATTTAGGACCGAGATGCGGAGGAACTTCTTCACCCAGAGAGTGGTGAACCTGTGGAATTCTCTACCACAGAAAGTTGTTGAGGCCAATTCACTAAATATATTCAAAAAGGAGTTAGATGAGGTCCTTACTACTAGGGGGATCAAGGGGTATGGCGAGAAAGCAGGAATGGGGTACTGAAGTTGAATGTTCAGCCATGAACTCATTGAATGGCGGTGCAGGCTAGAAGGGCTGAATGGCCTACTGCACCTATTTTCTATGTTTCTATGTTTCTATGTTGTCACATACCAGGGTCCCGCTCCTCGTTCCTCATCTAGCGACTAGCTCTTTCCTTAGCCCTCTGTCGCCTGATTACCAAATGTTTCTGGGAGGTGGCGGTGTGTGGCAAGATTTGCTTCAGATTTAGAGAGAATGGAGGAATTGGGTTCCCGAAGGCAGCGGGAGGTCGAGGCCCAGATAAAAGGGTGTGGCAGTCGGGAGGAGCCAGCTGGTGCAGGGACAAAAAGTAAAAAGAATCGAAATCGAAGTGTGACGTCACAGCCAAGCAGGTAAGTGACTGGCTGGTGGATTGGTGAGTATTTTTCTTTTCTTTAGGAAACCTTTGGCATTGTTGTAAGTTAGGAGAACTGCAAGTAAATATATGTTATCTTAATTATCTAAGGAGAACGAGTTAATTAAATTGGCTGTTTGCTGAGTAGTGGCTGGGTATGTTTTGCTAAGGTTTAGAGTTTAGTTCTACTCGATAGTTGCGAGTGTAACGAGAGGGTTAGCATGGCAGCTCAGTCCCGTGGATTGCACATCCTGTGGCATATGGGAAATCCTGGATGCTTCGCGCAGCCGGGACGTCCACTTGTGCAGGAGGTGTCTCCAGCTACACCAACTCGAACTCCGTGTTGGCTGGAGTCACTGCGGTGCATCTGCGAGACTGAGAGCTACGTGGATAGCATGTTTCTAGAGGCAGTCACCCCACAGCTTAAGAGTGTGCAGGCAGAGAGGAAGTGGGTGACCCCTGGACAGAAGAGGAGGACTAGGCAGGTAGTGCAGGAGTTTCCTGAGTCCATCTCGCTCTCCAACTGGTACTCTGTTCTGAGTACCGGTGAGGGCGCTAGTGGCTCTGGGGAGAGCAGCCAGAGCCAAATCCATGGCACCACGGGTGGCTCAGCTGCACAGGGAGGGAGGAAAAAGAATGGAAGAGCTATAGTGGTAGGGGATTCAATAGTCAGGGGAGCAGACAGGCGTTTCTGCGGCCGCAGATGTGACTCTAGGATGGTATGTTGCCTCCCTGGTACCAGGGTCAAGGGTGTCACCGAGCAGCTGCAGTATATTCTGAGGGGGGAGGCTGAACAGCCAGAGATCGTGGTTCATATTGGTACCAATGACATAGGTAGGAAGACAGATGAGGTCTTGCAGGCAGAGTTTAGGGAGCTAGGAAAGAGATTAAAAAGCAGGACCTCAAAGGTAGTAATCTCCGGATTACTACCAGTGCCATGAGCTAGTGAGTACAGAAATAGAAGGATAGAGCAGATGAATATGTGGCTGGAGAGATGGTGCAGGCGGGAGGGCTTTAGTTTCCTGAGGCATTGGGACCGCTTCTGGGGGAGGTGGGACCTGTACCTCAACAGAGCCGGGACCAATATCCTCGCGGGGGGGCACTTGCTAATGCTGTTGGGGGGGAGGGGGTGGGTGTGGGGGTTTAAACTAGCTTGGCAGGGGATGGGAACCTGAAAATAGATTCAGTAAGGAGGGGAATAAAGCTGGAATTAGAAAGCAAAAATAAAGAAAGTGAGTTTGAAGGAGAGAGGAGACAAGCAGGAAAAAAGGGTAAAAAAAACAAATTTAAAGGCACTTTGTCGAAATGCATGTAGCATTTGTAACAAAATAGATGAGTTGACGGTACAAATTGAGACAAAAATGTATGATCTGATAGTCATTACAGAGACGTGGTTGCCAGGTGACCGGGACTGCTAATTAAATATTCAGGGGTATTTGACAATATGGAAGGATAGAAAGGAAAAGGAGGTGGGGTAGCTCTATTGATAAAGGTGCAATAGTGAGAAACGATATTGGCTCAAATGATCAGGATGTTGAAACAGTTTGGGTGGAGATAAAGAATAATAATGGGAAAAAGTCACTGGTGGGCGTAGTCTATAGGCCCCCTAACAGTAGCAACTCTGTTGGTCGGAGCATAAACCAGGAAATAGTGGGGGCTTGTAAAAAGGGAACAACAATAATCATGAGTGATTTTAACCTCCATATTGATTGGACAAATCAAATTGGTCAGAGTAACCTTGAGGAGGAGTCCATAGAGTGCATAAGGATTCCTTGAGCAGTATATAACGGAACCAACCAAGGGGCAGGCTATCTTAGATCTGGTCCTGTGTAACAAGACAGGATTAATAAACAATCTCCTAGTAAAGGATCCCCTCAGAATGAGTGATCATAGCATGATTGACTTTCAAATTCAGATGGAGGGTGAGAAAGTTGGATCTCTGACCAGCGTACTAAGCTTAAATAAAGAAGACTATGAAGGTATGAGGGCAGAGTTGGCTAAAGTGGACTAGGAAAATAGATTAAAGTGTAGGATGGATGATGAACAGTGGTGTACAGTTAAGGAGATATTTCACAACTCTCAAGAAAAATATATTTCAGTGAGGAGGAAAAGGTGTAAGAGAAAAGATAGCCATCTGTGGCTAACTAAAGAAATAAAGGACGGTATCCAATTAAAAACAAGGGCATATAAAGTGGCCAAAACTAATGGGAGGACAGAAGACTGGGAAGCTTATAAAAGCCAGCAAAGAATGACTGGCCCAAAAATTCCGACGTCCTGGGCCTATACGAAGTTTCTACGGACCCGGGAAGGCATCGGAAAAGCCGGTTTTCAGCACAAAATGCGCATGCGCTGAAAACCGTCTTTTCCATTCTGTCAAGCTGGAGCTCGACAGGTCCTCCTCGTGCGCGAGAACTGTTCTCGCGCACACTTCCGCATTTTAGAGATCTTCTGCCCAGGATTAGGGCAGGAAAGTTCTGCGACAGATAAAGCAAGCGTATAGCCTGTATTCTGTGCGCAGGACTGCTGGAGGAAGCAGATAATTAGGGTACTTTACAGGACGTTTACTTTTTAAAGCCTGACATCAGCACTGTAGTTGTTAAAATTTATTAGAAGGATTGTTTGAGATTTTCCTTTATATCTGCTTTGAAGGCTGCGTGTTGAATGGAAACATTTCAATAGTAAAACAGCTGGTGCTTTCGGTAATGGTTGTAGTATACCTAACATAGACAAGGAATAAGTCTCTGATCTTCCTAGTCTGCGTGGTGGTGATGGTGGTCCAGCATCTACCAACTTAGCCGTCGGGGGAAGCTCCTTATTTCTATTTTGAACCCATGAAAACATTCTGACTTTCTTTCACTCACTCATTGCAAGTTGGCCCCATTTACTGGTGCCTCTCCCCAAAATTAAAGCAATGGTCAGCTTAGACAATAAGCCAAATTAAAAGACGCTCCTGCGCTTTAATTCATTGATAACCATTCATTGTGGTAACCAACCACCAAAGCATGAGTGGCTGGAGCTGGAATCGGGGGGCCCGGGATACAGGGTCAGAATATGGACAAATACGCAAGCTGAAAAACAGGGAGAGAGGACCCGAGGGAGGGAGGGAGGGAGGGGGTTAGTAGGAATATGTGTGTGTTAGGCTCTACTGACTTTAAAAGTGAGTTCTACAAGTATTTCCTTCTTTCCTCCTATGTGTACAGCATCTATCTGTAAGGGAGAAACATGCCTGCGTATGATATACTTACCATGCAGGTGTGTGACATTCTGGAGCAGAGAAACATATGTCGCAAGGAACAACTAAGAAGATTTGTGAACCACCAATGCCTCCTCATCAGAGGGAATAACTACCCCCCACAGAGAGTGTACAGGGAGAGGCTCTCTTTTGAAATTATGTCGGAGGAGTTATGTGTGAGGAGGCTGCGCTTCAGCAAAGAGGCAATCGGACGACTGTGTGACAAGTTGAGAGATGACCTTCAAACACGCTCAACGACCCGCTACTTTGTCTGTGTCCATGAAGGTAACACCGCATTGACCTTCTTTGCATCAGGGTCATTTCAGACAGGCACCGGTGACCTTTCAAACATCAGCCAGTGTGCTGCGAGGTCCTGCATTCACCAGGTAACGGATGCCATATTATGTAGGGGCGACGAGTTCATACGTTTTGACTTGTCTGCTCTGCATCAAAGGGAGCGTGCCCTTGCTTTTTATAGATACTGCTGGCTTCCCAAAAGTGATTGCGGCCGTTGATGGAACCCACGTTGCATTGAAGGCACCGAGTAGTAATGCTGTGAGATTCATCAACAGGAAGGGGTATCATTCATTAAATGCAATGATCGCCTGTGATGCGAAACTCAGGATCCTAAGAGTGAATGCAGGTCACTGTGGAAGTAGTCAGGACTCCTTTGTCCTCCAGCACTCCTATTTATATGACTGTCTCAAACAATTGCCTCCAGGATCCGCATGGATATTGGGCGACAAGGGCTACCTGCTAAAAACGTGGCTGATGACACCATAGCGCAGGACCAATAATGAGGCCCAGGAGAGATACAACCAAGCACATGTGGGGACATGGCAAGTAGTCGAGAGGAGAATCGGGGTTTTTAATCACGCTTCCGGTGCCTGGACAGATCAGGGGGGGCATTGCAGTACAGTCCTGCAAAAGTGTCAAGGTTTGTGGTGGCCTGTTGCACTTTGCACAACTTTGCTCTGAAAGAAGGATTAACTCTTAACCCTTTAGATGAACTCCCTGCTGAAATGGAAGATCTTGAAAATGTCCCATGGGGAGGAGTGAAGAGGAGGAGCAAGCTGCTGCCAAAAGCAGAGCGGTCAGGGAACAGCTAATTGGCAACACGTTTACAAGGTGATGATACTGTCGCCTCCTCCCTCCCCGCTGCCCCAGCCCAGCAAGGCACAGAAAAGATGAAACAGAATTTTAAAGTGAAAATGTAACATTTTATTGCATCAAAGTTTTTCATCTTTGTCAGATAATTGCTACTTTACAAACATTTTCAAAAGTCTTTGATTAAAACATGTAAACAGTTTAAAATGATTTATTTGGTTTCTTACTGTAATAAAGACTCACCAATAAGATGTAAACTTATTTGCTACTATTCATTTGTACAGTTGTAACATTTCGTTGGTTGTTAATAAAAAAATTGAATCAAAATTTCAAGTGACTCCAGGCTACAAATATTAAATAAAATAGCGAAATACAAAATAGTGAAATACAAACACCAACAATCTTGGAGACACACAATTATTGACTTTTTACAACTTAGAAGCAGTTCAAAGATAAATGTAAACAAGCCCTTTCATTGAACCACAGCCATAAAACTTCACAATGAGCTCAGCTTACCAGACGATTAAGTCAGTTAACAAAGCACTTTTAAATTGGTTAAAAACATTTGAAATTTTTTATAACTATAGAAACCTTAGCAGATCTCACCAAATAATTTTTAATTTCTTGCGGCATTGTTCCGCTGTCCGTGGAATGGTGGAGTTGGCGCGAACAACCATCGCAACTTCATTCCATGCTACCATTTGTCCTTTCCGATGTGGTTTCGACTTTGCATTCCCAATGAGCCGAAGGCGTTTCGCCTCAACCTCAATTGACGAGTGTTGTAAGAATACCATCAGAGAAATTCTGAGCCCTTTTCATGACAACAACGTTAGATTCATCCATTTCACTCATCTGTTTAATGATAATTATTACAAATTATTTAAAAGGTTTTTAAGTCTTTACATCGTTTTAATTGTCTTTTAAAACTATTAAAATGTTTAAAATAAATTAGACAATCTTTAAATTATTCTAAAAGATTAAAACATCATTAAAATAGCTCACCTTTGAAAGCCTTGTTATGATCTCTACAGCTGCTACAGCACTGAAGTCAAAATTAATCGGGGGCGTGGCCTATGTAAATGAGCTCCTTTTGACAGCTCCTGCAGGCGGGGGCAGTCTCCGAAGGAAGCCACAGGCTTCGCGCACTCTGCGTTCCCGGGCGGCGTGATGTCATAATCTGCCCGGGAATAATCTTCACAGAATCAGAAGCTGCGGGGGGCACAGGAGAGAATGGTAGGTGCACATTTCTTTTCTATTTTTTACCTGTTTGCCCCCGGGAAGACCCTCAGAGGAATTTCTGGGCCATTAAGAAAGGGAAGATAGACTATGAAAGTAAACTAGCACAAAATATCAAACCAGAAAGCAAAAGTTTCTATAGGTATATAAAAAGGAAAAGAGTGGCTAAAGTAAATGTTGGTCCCTTAGAGGACGAGACCGGGGAATTAGCAATGGGGAACATGGAGATGGCAGAAACTCTGAACAAATATTTTGTATCAGTCTTTATGGTAGAGGACACTAACAATATCCCAATAGTGAAGTAGCGAAGTAACAACATTCTCACGAGGAATGGGAACACTGTCTGGGCACATGAGGGAGGGAATGTCGCAGCTAGTTGAGACACTGCTGGAGCACATGAGGGAGGGAATGTCAGAGGTAGCTGCTGCAATAAGGGAACATGCCCAGACCATGTGATTAAGAAAGGGAAGATAGACTATAAAACTAAACTAACACAAAATATAAAAACAGATAGCAAGAGTTTCTATAGATATATAGAAAGAAAAAGAGTGGCTAAAGTAAATGTTGGTCCCTTAGAGGACGAGACGGGGAATTAGTAATGAGGAACATGGAGATGGCAGAAACTCTGAACAAATATTTTGTATCAGTCTTTACGGTAGAGGACACTAACAATATTCCAACAGTGGATAGTCAAGGGGCTATAGTGGGGGAGGAACTTAACAATCACAATCACTAAAGAGGTGGTACTCAGTAAGATAATGGGACTAAAGGTAGATAAATCCCCTGGACCTGACAGCTTGCATCCTAGAGTCTTAAGAGAAGTAAAGGCAGGGATAGTCGATGCACTGGTTATAATTTACCAAAATTCCATGGACTCTGGGGAGGTCCAGCAGATTGGAAAACTGCAAATATAACGGTCCTATTTACAAAAAGAGGCAGACAAAAAGCAGGAAACTATAGACCAGTTAGTCTAACATCTGTGGTTGGGAAAATGTTAGAGTCCATTATTAAAGAAGCAGCAGCAGGACATTTGGAAAATCATAATTCAGTCAGGCAGACTCAGCATGGATTTATGAAGGGGAAATCATGTTTGACAAATTTGCTGGAATTCTTTGAGAATGTAACGAAGAGAGTGGATAAAGGGGAATCAGTGGATGTAGTGTATTTGGACTTCCAGAAGGCATTTGACAAGATGCCACATAAAAGGTTACTGCACAAGATAAAAGTTCACAGGGTTGGGGGTAATATATTAGCATGGATAGAGGATTGGCTAATGAACAGAAAACAGAGAGTCGGGATAAATGGTTCATTCTCTGGTTGGCAATCAGTAACTAGTGGGGTGCTGCAGGGATCCAAACTATTTACATTCTATATTAATACTTGGAAGAAGGGGTTGAGTGTAACGTAGCCAAGTTTGCTGATGATACAAAGATGGGAGGAAAAGCAATGTGTGAGGAGAACACAAAAAATCTGCAAAAGGACATAGGTTAAGTGAGAGGGCAAAAATTTTGCAGATGGAGTATAATGTTGGAAAGTGTGAGGTCATGCACTTTGGCAGAAAATAAGCAAAGAGCAAGTTATTATTTAAATGGAGAAAGATTGCAAAATGCTGCAGTACAGCGGGACCTGGGTGTACTTGTGCATGAAACACAAAAGGTTAGTATGCAGGTACAGCAAATGATCAGGAAGGCCAATGGAATCTTGGCCTTTATTGCAAAGGGGATGGAGTATAAAAGCAGGGAAGTCTTGCTATAGTTATACAGGGTATTGGTGATGGCACACCTGGAATACTGCGTCCAGTTTTGGTTTCCATATTTACGAAAGGATATACTTGCTTTGGAGGCAAGATCATATTAAATGGCGGAGCGCGCTCGAGGGGCCACATGGTCTACTCCTGCTCCAATTTCTTATGTTCTTAATATCTTATGAGCTGTACTCTGTATCTAACACGTGCTGTACCTGCCCTGGGAGTGTTTGATGAGACACTGTAGGGGGTTCTTTACTCTATATCTAACTCGTGCTGTACCTGCCTTAGGTGTGTTTAATGGGACTGTGCAGGGGGAGCTTTATTCTGTATCTTACATGAGCTGTACCTGCCCTGGGAGTGTTTGATGGGACACTCTAAGGGGAACTTTACTCTGTATCTAACCCGTGCTGTACCTGCCCTGGGTGTGTTTGATGGGACTGTGTAGACATGATTCTGGTGACATGAATCATAGAAATTTACAACACGGTAGGAGGCCATTTCGGACCATTGTGTCCGCGCTGGCCGGCCAAGAGCTATCTAGCCTAATCCCGCTTTCCAGCGCTTGGTCCGTAGTCGTGTAGGTTACGACACTTCAAGTGCATATTCAAGTACCCTTTAAATGTGGTGAGGGTTTCTACCTCTACCAGCCTTTCAGGCAGTGAGTTCCAGACCCCCACTACCCTCAGGGTGAAGATATTTCCCCTCAAATACCCTCTGAACCTCGTACCAATTACTTTAAATCTATGCCCCCTGGTTGTTGACCCTTCTGCTAAGGGAAACCGGTCCTTCCTATCCACTCTATCCAGGCTCCTCATAATTTCATACACCTCAATCAGGTCTCCACTCAGCCACCTCTGTTCCAAAGAATACAAAGCCAGCCTCTCCATCCTGTGAGTGAGATGGTGCAACAGACAATGCTATAGAACACCAGGATAGAAGGTCCCACAGACATTCTCTCTGTGACCACTTCCTGTCTTGTAACTGCAGTGAAGCACTATTTTAATTTGTCCAGATAATTTATCTACTGTTCGGAGAACTTGGCCCCCATTTTTGAACTTGGTATGTAATCTTCTTAGTGGGGCCAGAACATTCTAGCCACCCAGCAGTAAAGGCTGCCCACCTGTGGAGTGACGTTCCACACACGTGTCTGTCCAAGCTCACCTGATCGCGGCTCTTGAATCATCATGGTTACTGTGCACTGCACCAACTCATGGTGGTTACGCATCGCGCTGCCCACATATCAGTCTGGGACTAGTGTCTGCGGGTTATAATGACCCGAATAGTCATTGCAAATCTTGCAGAACTAGAATGAGTTAATTTAAAATCTCTCAGCAAATGTAATTAGTTAAAAAAATGATTACCTGGTAATTGAAATGTGAATATTGCTAAGTGTACTTGTATTTATTTTTCCGATTCAGATCTCAGTTGCCTCGCAACAGCCATAGCTTTTGTGGGCAAATTAGGAATCACTATAAGCTTCGAAATGGTGCTATATGTAAATGCTGAATTATACCCAACATTTATAAGGTGCGTGCTGAACAGAAATGATTCTGTACATGGAACCAGCAGTCTTATAATGAATCTTTAAATTATAGTTCTAGTGTCAGCTGTGGCTCAGTGGGTAGCACTTTTGCCTCTGAGTCAGAAGGTTGTGGGTTCAAATCCCACTCCAGGAAATTGAGCACAAAAATCTCGGCTGACATTCCACTGCTGAGGGAGTGCTGCACTGTCGGAGGTGCTGTCTTTCAGATGAGACGTTAAACCGTGGCCCCTCTGCTCTCTCAGGTGGTCGTAAAAGATCCCACAGCACTATTTCGAAGAAGAGCATGGGAGTTATCCCCGGTGTCCAGGCCAATATTTATCCCTCAATTAACATAACAAAAAAACAGATTATCTGGTCATTATCACATTATGGTTTGTGGGAGCTTGCTGTGTGCAAATCGGCTGCCGCGTTTCCTACATTACAACAGTGACCACACTCCAAAAGTACTTAATTGGCTGTAAAGCGCTTTGAGACAGCTGGCGGTCGTGAAAGGCGCTATATAAATGCAAGTTGTTCTAATTCAGTTATCGATTACGCATAGTGTTACATTTAGAATAACTCCACAAGACTGAGTACTGTTAGCTTAAACTGATGTGACCTTAGTCTCTTTAATAAAACTCCAGAGTGCCCGAGCAGCATGGCAGACAACCTTTTATACCTGCTTGCATGAGGTGTGCAGGTGACCTTTGGGTCTCTAACAGGTGCGCCCTCTGGTGGCAAGTCTTACACAGTTAGAATGTTTACATCCATAACATCCCTCCCCCCGCAAAGTCTTTGATACAAGTTATTTACAAGTTGAGGCGGTTCGGGGCCCTTCGATCCCTGGCTGAATGCCTGAGTTCGAATCCTGGCATGGGTGAGTTGGTCGGGCCATTGCTGCACTGCAGCGCGGCTGGTCTGACCAGGCTGCTGGGCATGGTGGGTTCATCCTCTTGATTGATGGCAAGGTCGATTGTTGGTTGGGTGTGTGTTGGTGGATCGATGATGGTAATGTCTTCTTCAAGTTGTTCCTGGTTGTCAGTTTGTTCTGATCCAAATGCTTTCTGCCATTACATAGTTTGATAATAAACACTCTATTCCCCTCCTTGGTCAAGACAGTGCCAACAAGCCATTTGGGACCATGACCATAATTAAGGACAAACACAGGGTCATTTACATCAATGTCACGCGATACAGCCGCACGATCGTGGTACAGTACATGTTTTGCCGGTGACACCGGGTTTCCACATGATCATTAAGATCCGGGTGGACTAAGGAGAGCCTGGTTTCGAGTGCTCTCTTCATTAACAATTTCACCGGGCAAACCCCGGTAAGCGAGTGGGGTTGTGTCCGGTAGCTGAGCAGAACCCGAGATAAATGGGCCTGCAGGGAGCCATCCATCACGCGATTCAAGCTCTGCTTGATAGTTTGGACTGCCCATTCTGCTCTACCGTTGGATGCGGGCTTAAATGGGGCAGAACCGACATGCTTAATGCCATTGCAGATCATAAACTCGTTGAATTCCGAGCTGGTGAAACACGGCCCATTGTCACTAACAAGGATGTCGGGCAAGCCATGGGTGGCGAACAGGCTTTCAATCGTGGCAGTGGACGTGCAGGATGACATGATTACACATTCAATCCATTTAGAGTAAGCGTCCACTACTACTAAGAACATCTTTCCTAGAAAGGAGCCAGCGAAATCTACGTGGATCCTGGGCCACGGTTTGGAGGGCCATGACCACAGACTCAGTGGAGCCTCTCTTGTGAGCAAGTGTTACATTGATGTATGCATGATTCCAAATCCGAGTCAATGCTGGGCCACCAAACGTACGACCTGGCGATAGCCTTCATCATGACTATGCCTGGGTGGGTACTGTGTAGTTCACGTATAAACGTTTCCCTGCCTTTTTTTGGCAAAACCATGTGATTATCCCATCAAAAAAAAACCGACTGGATGGACATTTCATCTTTACGTCGGTGAAACGGCTTAATTTCATCTTGCATTTCCCCGGAAATAGCCGACCAGCTCCTATTGAGGATGCAACTTTTTACTAGTGATAGCACAGGGTCCAGGCTAGTCCAGGTCCTGATCTGGCGAGCCATGACGGGTGACCCCTCGCTCTTAAAAACATCCATGACCAGAAGCAAGTCTGCGGGTTGCGCCATTTCTACCCCAGTGGTGGATAATGGTAGCCGACTGAGGGCATCAGCACAGTTCTCAGTGCCTGGTCTGTGGCGGATAACATAGTTATACGCAGATAATGTTAGTGCCCATCTTTGGATGCGGGACGAAGCATTGATGTTAATACCTTTGCTTTCTGAGAACAACGAAATGAGCGGTTTCTGGTCGGTTTCAAGCTTGAACCTGAGTACAAATATGTATTGGTGCATTTTCTTAACCCCATGTACGCATGCTAATGCCTCTTTCTCAAACATACTGTAGGCTCTTTCAGCCTTAGATAGACTTCTAGACGCATGTGCAACCGGTTACAGTTTGCCTGGTACATTGATTTGCTGTAACACACAGCCGACCCCGTACGAAGATGCATCACAAGTGAGCACTAAACGTTTACACGGGTCATACAATACAAGTAACTTGTTTGAACATAGCAGGTTTCTAGCCTTCTCAAAGGCTGTCTCTTGAAATTTAACCCAAACCCAAAAATTCGATCTCTGGCGCCAGGAAAACACACTTGGAGTGTTTCAGCCTGAGTCCCACTCTGTCTAGTCGACTTAAAACCTCTTCCAGGTTGTGCAGGTATTAGATGGTGTCATGACCGGTGATCAGGATGTCTTCTTGAAACACAACGGTGCACGTAACCGATTTCAGCAGACTCTCCATGTTCCTCTGGAAAATGGCAGCAGCCGAGCGAATCCCAAAAGGGCATCTGTGGTATATAAACAGTCCTTTGTGTGTATTGATGCACGTCAATCTTTTCAAAGATTCAGCCAGCTCCTGTGTCTTGTACCAGAAGTTAGATCCAATTTGGTGAATGACTTCCCCACTGTTAACGTTGCGAACAGGTCATCCGCCTTGGGTAGTGAATACTGGTCTTGCAACGAGACTTGGTTCATCGTTAACTTGTAGTCTCCGCAAATTCTGACCGTGCCATCGCTTTTCAACACCGGAACAATTGGGCTGGCCCACTCGTTGAACTCAACTGGTGATACGATTCCCTCTCGTTGAAGTCTGTCCAGTTCGATCTCAACTTTCTCCCTCATCATATATGGAACTGCTCGAGCCTTGTTATGAACAGGCCATGCATCAGGGACTAGATTGATCTGCACCTTGGCGCCTGTGATGCCTGGTTCAAATAGCGATTGAAATTTGTTCTGCACTTGAGCGCACTAAGCGTCATCTACCGAAGATAGCTCTTTGATGTCATCCCAGTTTCATCGAATCTTTCCTAGCCAGCTTCTACCGAACAGTGTTGGGCCATCGCCTGGTACAATCCACAGTGATAGTCATGCACAGATCCATCATATGATAACTTCACTGCCGCACTGCCAATGACTGGTATGAGCTCTTTGGTGTAAGTGTGCAGCTTTGTATAAATCGGGCTCAGTTTAGGCCTTTGTGCCTTGTTGCCCCACAGTTTCTCAAAAGCCTTCTGGCTCATAATTGACTGACTCGCCCCCGTGTCCAACTCCATGGAAACTGGAATGCCATTTAATTTGACTTTCAGCATTATAAGAGGGCTCTTGGTGGTGAAGGTGTGTACCCCATACACTTCTTCCTTTGCCTTGGGTTGAGTTGCCCCTCTCACTCGTTCTGTGTGATTCGGATCGACCATCTTCTGCCGACTCTGCCACGTGGTGAGTCGCAGCACGTTTGCACATTCACCGGAGGTGCCCCATTGTTTCGCAGCCTTTGCACATGTAATACTTGAATCGACATTGATGGGCTCTATGATTACCCCCGCAGCGCCAACATGGTCATCCTAGGTCTTGCAGCTGCAAACGTGTAGGCCCTGCCATGTACAGTTCTGCCTCCTAACGGCATTATTTTATGCGCAGTACTTGCCGGTGAGCTTCGATGCTGAGAAGATATCAGTTTACATTTGTGGACATGAAAGCCTGGGCTATCATGATGGCCTTGTTCAGGTCTGGGGATTCGGCAGACAGCAGCTTGCGAAGAATGACCTCATGGCCGATTCCAAGCATGAAAAAGTCCCACAGCATTTCCCCCAAATATCCAGCAAAATCGCAAGATCCCGCAAGGCGACTTAGGTCGGCGACATAACTTGCCACGTCCTAACCCTCGGAGCGATGGTGCATATAGAAGCAATACCTGGCCATTAAGATGCTCTCCTTCGGCTTGAGGTGTTCCCGAACCAGCGTACACAACTCTGCATATATCTTTTCCATTGGTTTCGTCGGTGCTAGCAGATGCTTGATGAGGCCGTATGTTGTAGACCCACAAACAGTGAGGAGAATCGCCCTGCGCTTGATCGCTTTATCGTCCGCATCCAGCTCGTTGGCCATGAAGTACTGGTCGAGACATTCAACGAAGGCTTCCCAATCATCACCCTCTACAAATCGCTCAAGAATACCAACGGCAGCCATAACCGCGTGAAAGTTCGTGATCTGTTACTCATCGCCAATTGTTACCTTTAGAATAACTTCACAAGACTGAGTACTGTAAGCTTAAACTGATGTGACCTTAGTCTCTTTATTACAACTCCAGAGTGCCCGAGCAGCATAGCAGACAAACTTTTATACCCGCTTGTATGAGGTGTGCAGCTGACCCTTGGGTCTCCAACAGGTGCGCCCTCTGGTGGCAAGTCTTACACAGTTATAATGTTTACATACATAACACATAGCATCTGGTCGAGGTCACCCATTCTCTTGAATTGTAACATAAAGATGAAGCCTGACTTGCTGGAAGTATTTAGTGCTCGTGAAATGGAGAAGCTACTTTGTCAGGAGGTAAAGGTACATTATTTTTATACAGGAATCTTGGTGTTTCCGAGCGCTCATCACTGTGTGGCATCGGAGGGATTGCAGCCCCATGCATCGTGTACAGACTGGCAGCTATCTGGATGGGAATGCCTTTTGTGGTTTTTGGTGAGGATCTTGTACTTTGTGCAATGCATTTAGCGAGTTTAATGTTAGGCTTTTATCATTTGCTGACACAACAAGATACACAACTATAACGATTGCAATTCTCAAACGTCCCAATAAGTCCACAATGGGCAAAGGGAGATCAGATTTCACACTCACTAAAAAGCAAACACTTCTTATGTCACTGTCTCTAATAATTCCTATTCTTAAGCAAAGGACCGATCACATCCCTCCATTCAAGTGGGGAGACCAGACCGGGGGAGGAATCACACCGAGGGGGTCGGGGGGGGGGGGGGAATCAGACACCGAGGGGGGGATCAGAAACCGAGGGGGGGTGGAAATCAGACACCAAGGGGGGGGATCAGAAACCAGGGGGGTGGGGCAATCAGACACCAAGGGGGGGGGGAATCAGACACCGAGGGGGGGTGAAATCAGACACCGAGAGGGGGGGGGAATCAGACACCGAGGGGGGGGGGATCAGACACCGGGGTGGGGGTAATCAGACACCGGGGTGGGGGGAATCAGACACCGGGGGGGGGGGGATCAGACACCGAGGGGGGGGGGATCAGACACCGAGGTAGGGGGGTGAAATCAGACACCAAGGGGTGAAATAAGACACCAAGGGGGGGGTGGGATAAGATACCGGGGTGGGGGGGGGGAACCAGGCATGCGGGGGGGGTGGTGGGATCAGACACCGAGGGGGGGAATCAGACACCAAGGTGGGGGATCAGACACTGAGGTGGGGGGGATCAGACACCGAGGTAGGGGGGTGAAATCAGACACCGAAGGGGTGGGGGTGGTCACAATACAATTCAGGATTGGTCAGAATCCAAACTAATGTCTTTCTGCAAACAATGGTCCTGAAATCCCGGCCTCCCCGGGTCCGTACGGAATGTGTATGGTCCCGGGAAGGCATCGGAAAAGCCGGTTTTCAGCACACAATACGCATGCGCTGAATACCGGCTTTTCCGATCGGTCAAGTTTCTGGCTTGACCGAGGGCCGCATCTCGGGAGAAGGATATTCCCACGGCAGAGATTGCACTATTTGCCCATCTCTTGCCCAGCGAATGTCCTTAAAACTCTTGCGCCTGGTAAAAGCAGTCGCATAGCATACTTTTACCAGCATAAGAGTTTTAAAACATATGAAAAACATTTAAAAATAAAATTTTAAAATACATATTTATCTTAAAAACCCTGCCCACTCAAGTAATTTTATTTTAAACCATAATTAAAACTTTTTTTTAAAAATCAGCAAAAATTTTTTTTCAAAAACATTTCTATCAACTTTAATTTCTGTAATGTATTTCTGTGAGGTGTTTTTTTTAATGTTTTATGTAGTGTTTAGATGTTTGGGGATGTTTTCCATTCATAGTAATAGGAGTTTCAGAGTTACGAAACACCTATAATATGAATGAGAAAATACTTTACCATGATTGGATGTCCAGGCCCACATGACTCCTACGAATGTCCCAATGTGAACGCGTTCCATTGCGCAAGAAGAGGCGGCCTCAAGTCTGGGATCTCTGGCGAGCATTTGACCAAAGGGTAAGTGCGCATCTTTTGTTCTATTTTTAGTCGAACGCCCGCAGGAAGAAGAAAGCGGTATTTCAGGGTCATACATTCTTCACTTCTGTTTCAACATTCCGAGCTGGTGTAGAATAAACTGTATTAAAACATATTTTCTTTATGTACAATTCCTATGAGCATCACAGAAAATATCAGTGCAGTAGCTTTCCTGAGCGAGAGTTCTTCAAATTTAGTTTAATTTAAAGTAACCTATTTGTCTAGTTTGCACTAAATGGTTTGATGTTGTGTCCATTCATTCCCAGGGGGACGGGTTTGATTTCTGGCGGCCTGGTGTTGCTCTTGCCTGAAACAAAGGGATTGACTTTACACGACACCATCGAGGACGTGGAGAGGATCAGGCAGTGAGTGAGTCAGTGAACAATTGTGGCCAGGCTGGCCAGCCCTTGCCATCAACTTTCCAACTTAATTATTTCGCCTATTGTTGAAGTTTTTTCCCTTCTCGTGTTTAAACTTCCCCCACCCCCCCAAACCACCATTACCATTATTTCCCAATCTTGTCCACAAGTGTTCCCGAACTCCTGTCCATTCTTCTGGAACTCTGGACCCATCCGGTGGATGGTTTAGAGCAGCAGAGCTTGGTCTCCAGTCGTCTTGGTTAAACCCTTGCCACTGGACCAAGACCTAGCTCTGTCAAGCCCGTGTGGTGGCTGGTGTGCAACGGTCACCACATGTTAAAAAAATCCATGCACAGGCATCTTCCACCCTTCAAGATGTCGTTCTGGATCTGGAATATCAGGTCCTTCATTGAAATACCTGTGAACTCATTCATTTTTGGCGTGGAAGCAAGTCATCCTCGATACGAGGGACTGTCTATGAGAAGATGGTTTAGAAGAGTGACCAGTGGTGACACATCCTCCCTCCCTGTGAGAGAGCAACCAGCATTTCCTCAGTGCCATGGTCCGAGGACCCGGGTAAAACCTGAGCTGGGGTGGGAGCTTGGATCGAGTGGGGCTCAGCTTGTTGGGCGTTGCACTCCACGTACGGGAGAGTAATCTTCACAGACGTGGTGGTCGGTGCGGAGCATCAAACACAAGATCTCCAGATTCCGGCTGAGTGCTTCCTTAGGGTCTCCGTCTGATGGAGGTGGTTTTGTAACCCCGCACCTGCTGAATGTGACTTCAAAATGCTGCAATTGTCCTTATGTCTTATGTCTTATAGTAATCTCCGGGTTACTGCCGGTGCCACGTGCCAATGAGTTCAGAAATAGGAGGATGGAGAAGATGAATGCGTGACTGGAGAGATGGTGCAAGCAGGAGGGCATTAGATTCCTGAGGCATTGGGACCGTTTCTAGGGGCGGCGGCACCTGTATAAGCCAGATGGGTTGCACCTCAACAGAGCCGGGAACAGTATCCTCGCGGGACGTTTTAAACTCGCTTGTCATGGGAGATGGGAACCGGAGAATAGATTCAGTGGGGAATGAAGCAAAGCTGGAATAGGGCAGCAGAAAAGTAGAAAGTGAATTAGGAACACAGAGGAAACAAGGGCTGGAAAATAGACAGCAAAGGAGTTTGGCCCCACTAAATGATATAAGATGGATGAGGTAAGAGCGTGGATAGACACTTGGGAGTACGATTGTATAGCTATTACTGAGACATGGCTGAAAGAGGGGAAGGTATAGCAGCTCAACATTCCTGGTTACAGGGTTTTCAGACAGGATAAAGAGGGGCGGGGGGAAAGGAGCAGTGGGGGGTGGGGGGCGGGTCACAGTATTAATTAAAGAAACAATTACAGCTGTGAGAAGGGATAATATGTTAGAGGGGTCATCAAACAAGGCCACATGGGTTGAATTGAAGAACAAAAAAGGGGTGATCACACTACTGGGAGTGTACTATAGACCCCCAAACAGTCAGAGGCAGATAGAAGAACAAATATGTGGGCAAATTATGTGAAGTGCAAAAACTATAGAGCTGCAATAGTGGGGGATTTCAACTACCCTAATATTATCTGGGACGAAAGTAGCATGAATGATACAGAGGGTGCGGAAATCCTGAAATGCATTTTGGAGAACTTCTTTAGCCAGAATGTAACAAGCGCAACAAGGGAGGGGACGGTTCTGGACTTGGTTTTGGGCAACGAGGAGGGGCAGGTGGCAGGGGTATCAGTGGGAGAGCATTTTGGTGCTAGTGATCGTAATTTGTATCTAACCCCGTGCTGTACCTGTCCTGGGAGTGTTTCATGGGACAGTGTAGAGGGAGCTTTAATCTGTTTCTAACCCCGTGCTGTACCTGCCCTGGGAGGGTTTGATGGAAAAGTGTTGAGGGAGCTTCACTTTGTATCTAACCCGTGCAGTACCTGCCCTGGGAGGGTTTGATGGGACACTATAGAGAGAGCTTTAATCTCTATCTAACACAGGCTGTACCTGCCCTCGGAGTCTTTGATGGGACAGTTTAGAGGAAGCTTTAATCTGAATCTAACCTGGGCTGTCTCTCCCCTGGGAGTGTTTGATGGGACATTGTAAAGTGAGCTTTCCTCTGTATCTAACTCCATGCTGTATCTGCCCTGGAAAGTTTGATGGGACACTGTAGAGAAAGCTTTACTCCGTATCTAACACGTGCTGTAACTGCCCTGGGAGTGTTTGATGGCACAGTCTAGAGGAAGGTTTACTCTATATCTAACATGTGCTGTATCTGCCCTGGGAGCGTTTCATGGGCCAGTGTTGCGAGAGCTTTATTCTGTATCTAACTTGTGCTGTACCTGCCCTGGGAGAGTTTGACCAGACACTGTAAAGGGAGCTTTACTCTGTATCTAACGCGTACTGTACCTGCCCTGGGAGTGTTTGATGGGACAGTGTAGAGGGAGCTTTACTCTGTATCTAACCGAGTGCTGTACCTGCCCTGTGAGCGTTTGATGCAACAATGTAAAAGGAACTTTGCTCTTTATCTAACCCGTGCTGCACCTGCCCTGGGGCTGTTTGATGCGACAGTGTAGAGTGAGCTTTATCCTGTATCTAACCGGTGCTGTACCTGCCCTGGAAGTCTTTGATGGGACAGTGTAGGAGTGAAAACTTTAATCAGGGGAAAAGTAATTTGGTAAAATTAAAACATAAAGCAAGAAAGGTTGAGAGAAAGGTTTAATGCGTTCATGGTGGAATAGCTGAATTTCACATTCCAGCAATTAGGCTGAAACACAGAACATTGGGTCTCACAAGGGCTAGGACTAAGGTCAGAGAAATTCTCTGAGTAGATAACACTTCTATGAGCACGCACAAGATTTATGTAGACAGCTCACAGAAATAATGAGCTTGAGGCCGCCATGTTCCAGTCACACGAGATAACAGAAAAAAGGCCCCTTTGAATTAGAATAGTCAGATGGATCTGAGAGCTAGCTTGGGAACACATTCACAGAAATGTAACACATAACCTATACGGGGTTTTTCCCTCGCAATAGTGGCCATAACTGAATGTACCAATGAAATCATTAGAAATTACTGCAACCAATGAAATTAATGTAACTGTAGTAACCAATGATATTGTTGTAACTGAATGAACCAATGCATTAATTGCAGGTGGGCGGGGATTGTTGGCAAATAACCAATGGAACACTTCCCCACGTAGTTTCGCCATTTTGACTGTATTTCGACTGTATAAAATGTAACTGCGCAGACTGTCCCACGAGACTGCCGATTAGGAGCATTCAGTAGGGGTACTGATGCAACTGGTTCTCCCTTGGTTAATCAGATTTTAATAAACAATTCTTTTCTCTATATACGGACCTTGTGTCGAGTGTTATATTTTTAATACTCCACAACATTTTGGCACTGCGAACAGGGTACAATGGGTGGCCTACACACGAGCATGTATGGATCCATCACGAGTGAGTACATTTAACTACCATTCATAATCCGATGTGAGCTGTTACGAGACGTGTCGGTTGCTCAGGGTACCAAAATCTGTGAAAGGTCTGCCATGGTGTAAAAGACTTGGGGGAATTAGGAAGTCACGATAGACACTATCATAAGGTGTCGATGTGAGTGCTGCCTCTAAGTTCAAGGGGAACCGGGTAGAAGGACAATCAGTAACTTAGAATACAGATAAATTGATAAGGGTGTCAATGTAATTGTAGGCTCTAGGGGTAGGGGAAACTGATTAGAGGGACAATCAGTATATAAGAAAAAGTTTAAATCGATATAAAGTCAGGTGAAACCAACAAGAGAGACGGTCAATATCTGAGAATACAGTAAAACCGATATAAGGCTAGACATACCAAAACTGAGTATGGTGTGGAAAGATATGCTGGACACTGCTTCCTTATGGGGGGCTGGCTAGATATTTTTCAGACGACCATACTAAAAACTGATCGTGACAATGTTAAGTGATGTATGGGATCCAAAAATAGAGCCGACCAAACAATAGAATTAATAAACTTTGTCGAATGAAAAAAACTGGTGTGAATGTCTGTCTTTAAATGCAAAGTGCTTGTGTGGTTTCATTTGTCTGAAAGCCTGTTTGAAAAAATGGTGGAGCTGTCTATTTGCTTTAGCTCCACCCACTTTTTCAGACAGAGTTGAAAGTTTTTAACCCTTTGTATTGTTGTCCTAGATGTGGACATTTTAAGAAAGTGTGAACCTAGAATTGAATTACATTTTAAGTTAGAAATGCAGGTGTGGATTTATTTTGATAAGTTATGGAGCTGGGAAATGCAAAAAAGATAGATTTGTTTAACAAAAGATAAAAAAATGCGTGGTCCAGTTTTTTTTTTTAATTCCGACACGCTCACTTGTCAAAAGAAAACACGTAATCATTGATTACATTGGGTTGAAAGATAATAAGTTTAGGCTTGGAATCAGATAAAGAACGGAGAATGGAAATTGTAATGCCTTTAAAAAAAGCCCGGGTTGATTTCTTGAGGCTGTGGGCTGGGGAAGTTATTCCCCCATTTTCCTTTATGTAAAATCTTACGTTAAATGACGTGAAAGTTTCTAGCTCAGTAAAAAGAGTTTTAAATAAAAGATTGGCAGTACAATATTTGAATTGGGATTTTGAGATAGTTCAGGTGATTCTCCTTGATAAACATTCTGGTTGTATTGGAAAATCTTGGGTTTGGAAGCCTTTTTAATAAAAGTGCACATCTGTGTAACTCTACCTCAACTACTGAATCAGAAGCTGAAGCTTAAAAAGATGTAATTTATGAGATACTGTATCACAAAGTATATCTTGATGTTACAGAGCAAAAGATTTGCTACTTATGCTATTCCTACTTGGATTGGAGTTTTTGATGTTCAGCTTCTAAAACAGAAGTTAGGCATATAATTATAAAACAAGCACTTTGCATTCTGTGATCTGTGAATCACTTAGAAACTATAAGCAGAAATGAGAAATCCAATAGTTAAAAAAAACAGTATTACAATATTTGACATTTTTGAATCAAAAATAAATTCAAATACTACAAAAGGGGAGCAGAAATTAGGGTGGGAAGAGTTAATTTTATTGTGAAGGTTTCAAGTACCACTGGTTAAGAAAAGGCACAACAAAATGTAAAGTAGTATGTTAAGTCTGATCTCTTTTAAAAAAAAAGAAAAACTAAAAGGTTTGGAAACAATCGAGAAATACCTTCGGGGAACAGAATAATTATGACGGGCATGCTAAGGTAGGAAGTGCCCAACTTCTTGAAAGGGAGTGGGAGGCACTGGGCAAGTGGGGAGCTATCTGTGAATGTGTAAAAGGAGTTTGGGCTACCTCAAAGCAGGACTGTGGGCTGGTAAAGTGCGAGCCTGTGGTGATTCCAGGACCCGGACACACTTCCCACCGCCAATACCCGATAAAACCAGAAGCCGCGCAGGCTGTGAGAGAGATAGTGGGGGATTTACTGGAAAGCGGTATACTCCGAGAGGGAACAGCAAACTCCCCTGTTTGGCCCGTGCGAAAGCCGGACGGATCATAACGTGTTGATTATGCTGCCCTCAATAAGGTCACCTGTCTACATCCCATCATGGCCAGCCCGGCCACAATATTTAATGGATTAAAACCAGAGCATAGGTTCTTCACCGTATTAGACATAGCCAATGGCTTCTGGTCCATACCCCTGGCAAAAGAGTCCCAAGATAAATTCGCCTTCACAGTCAGCGACCATCAGTGCACCGGGACCCAAGGGTTCCAATGACAGGAAGGAGGCCATTAGGATCATGCCCCGACCAAAAACAGTCCATAAGGTACTGGGGCTCTTTAGCTATTGCAGGAATTTTGTACCTAACTTCGCGGCAATTGCAGAACCAATACAGCGGTTAGTGAAAGGGGGAAAACCATCCTTAGAAACTATAGAGTGGGGCCCCGAACAAGAAGCAGCATACGGTAATCTGAAGGAAGCGCGAATGTCAGCTCCAGGGCTGGGACTCCCGAACAAGGATCTCCCATTCCATATATTGTGAGAACCAGGGAGGTTTCTATGGAGCGGTGGTGACACAAATGCATGGGAATAGGATGAGACCCGTAGCTTATTACTCGACACAGCAATCACCAGTGATTGCCGGTCTGTCCAGATGCGTGGCCGCACGGGATTGTGCCACTTGGGCAGTCAAAATTAGCGAGCCTGTCATAATGACAGGAGAAATAATACTGCACACAAAACACACACTGGTGGAAATGCTAAATACAGGGAAGCTCCGGGCCATCTCCAACGTCCGCTGGGCAAAATGTGAGGCAGTCTTATTACCACATGATTGACTCGGATCAAGGAACTCATTTCAAAGCTCAAGAAATGAAAGAAACTTGTAGAATATTCGGTATTAAGCAGAAGTTTCACATCCCATATCACCCCCAGAGTTCAGGGATGGTAGAGAGAATGAATCGAACCCTTAAAACCACCTTGAGCAAGGCAATATAGGAAACAGGGCAGGAATGGACTGAACTCCTACCGACAATATTAATGAGGCTGCGTGCCACACCAAACAGAACCACGGGATTAACCCCGTATGAATTAATGACCGGCTGCGCAATGAGGTTACCAGAAGGAATAGTCAGGAGGAGCTGACCTCGGTCCCTGTGAGACAGAATCAGAAAGTATGTGAGGGAATTGAGTGAGCAGTTGAAAGGTATGCGACAGGAGGTCCGAGAAAGGCAGAAGGAGGAGACGAAGGCGGTGAGACAACCACCTCGGCTATAATCCCTGAGGTGGGGGCGAAGGTAATGGTTAAGGAAATAGCAGAGAAACCAGAGTTTGCACCGAGGTGGAGCGGACCATATGAGGTATTAATTAGTGGAGATATGTGGCACTTGTGTGAATATGAAAGGTAGGGGCCGGTGGAAGCACTGGTCCCAGCTGATAGAATATAAAGATATGACAGAAGGCAAAACCTAGGGTAATCCCAGTAAAACACTTCTTAAGATACGCTTTAGAGTATAAGGAGTGAAAGGACAAACTGACAGATGAACTTTTTAGAGGATTAGGATGTATCTTTGCAATATTAAGGGTATTGGCTATAATAAAAATGGATCTGGAAAAGGGCACATGCCTGGAGAAACGGTGCAAACAATTGCAGAAATGATGCAAAGAATCCGGTTGAAATAGAAATGATAAGAAATTAATCCCTGGGATGCCAGGTTGTAATCTCTCAACAGAAAAAGAATGTGGCTCATTGCAAGGATTTTGACAGGCGCCTTAATCCTCACTAGCCTGGGAGAAGCTACCAGGACACTAACATGGGGACAACCGACTGAGGAACAGCAAGGTGTATATTACATGGATTCAGGTGACATTGGGTGTGAGACCGGTGGCGGTTGGAACAACAATAGACTTAAGGTGCAACGTCGGAATGCTGTATCTAAAACAGCGGACAAAGGGCTTGAAAAACCTGTGAAAATGGGGCAGTATGGAATTAACAATTTGGGTAAATGAGACCGCGGAGTGTCAGATAGACGAGTTGGGATGGGAGAGGGAGAAATGCGCCCAGAAGGAAGGGGTGCAGATAAGGTGCACATCACGAGACATTGAATTCTCAGGAGTACCTCAGCCAGGAGAGGACAAGAAAAAGTTGTGCCCGCCCTCTAAATGCACATATGGGACCAGTGGTGAGTGGTGCTGGGAGGTTGTTCCCCGAGGTAGACCCACCATCACTGCCCCACAAACTACCACAGCCCCTGTTACTACTGTCCCCCCATCGGAACCCCTGGAGTGCCCAAATAATATGACCATGGAAGCTCCACGAGGGCTAGTAATAAAGCGAACAAGTGACAGAATCCACTTCGAGATGTGACAGCAGGTGATTACAGTATTTTTAAACCTGACGGATATAACGATCCCCAGTTTCTGCGAGCCCAGAACAGTTGCACTATATAAGAATCTGACACTACGAGCCTTGGAGGGGCCAGAGTCTAACACCATGAAATTTGTGGTGACCCAAAAGAGGAGGAGGAAAAGGGGCATATTACAAATGGTAGGTGTGGGCTATGCAGCCGGGGTCGCGACAATTAACACGGTAAACCTTCAAGCCATAAATGAGCAAGTCAGTACTTTAACCCGTATCTTAAAGGGGCTGTCAGAAAGAGGAGATGATAACAACCAGCTACAGGCCCAATTAGGGGATGGGACCGAAAGAGAAATACTGCAAGTAGCCCACACTATTAACCATTAACCTGCTGAACGACCGAACCGCTAAGGCAAGTGCGGCCGGTGTGTGTGTGGGGTTTGGAGCATGCATGCTGGCCTCAGTGGAACATAATTTGGAACAGTTACAGAACGGAGAGGTCCCAGACTGGATAACCAACAACGTTTTAAAAACTTGGACGCTGGATAAAATTCCTGTTCAAGCCTGTCATATTCGGAGGAATAACCACGCATGGGTCCCGGAGAATAGATGCGTCACTGGCCACCAGAATATAATAGGGTTCGTAGTAAGCATTCCCCAATATAAACTTACTGAAGGACAAAGTCTATACAAAGTTACAAACATAGGGGGAATAAGAAACCAAACACGAGTAAGGTATCACAAGCTGCATCAGTATGTTATTAAAAATGGGAATAAGACCAAGGGTGTATCTATAACAGATTGTTATAAGAATAAACAAGTTGTGTTATATCGAGAGTCATTTCAGGAGGGAAAAGATGATTGTGGATACGGCCAAAAAGAGCATTGCGTCCTAAGCATCACCCCATGGGCATTGGACTATATGACTATCGTGGCATCACAAGGAGACGGACGGTGGTGCATCAGCACAACAGTCGCTAACCTGAATTTGAGAGGGGTGATAACATGCCCCATCAAAAGCTATGGCTTCTTTATGAAGCCTAAACACAAGATCAACGTAGAAGGATTTACAATATACCCAGAGCTGAAGGAAGAGACCATCGACGGAACGATGAGAGATACGATAAAAGCGGGGTATAAAGATTTTGGAGAACCACAAGGACAATCGACCCCTAAGCTGAGGGAAGAGCAGACGGCACTGGAAAGGAGTGTGTTTGGCCAACGAAGGAAATACGTTGTCTTAAAGGAACAAATAGACAAACTACAAAAGGACACTGATAAAGAACTGACTGACCGGCGGTGGTATTCTCGACTCTACCATTTCGGACTGAATCTAAACATACATCCTTGGATCAGAATTAGATCCCATGTGTTAGTCCCAGTGCAGCTGATAGTGGTGCTGATACTCTTGGGAGAATGTGCAGGCAGAAACAAGAGACACAGAGTGAAGGCATTGGCCAAAGACCTTAACCAAGAACGCAGAAAGCCTTTGCTGGATCCAAAAAGGGGTAATCAAACACAAAGACGGCACGAGTACCTGATATGAGTCGTGTCCCAATCCTATCGCCTGATCAACAAAACGCGGGGCGGGAGACACACAAATCGAGACAGGAAAAGGTAGGGAAAGGAAAATTGTTGTTCATGGTGGGTATTTGGGGTTACCACCTGATCAAATGGGGGATTGTAGGAGCGAAAACCTTAATCAGGGGATAAGTAATTTGGTAAAATTAAAACATAAAGCAAGAAATGCTGAGAGAAAGATTTAATGTGTTCATAGTAGAATAGCTGAATCCCATATTCCAGCAATTAGGCTGAAACACAGAACAACAGGTCTCACAAGGGCTAGGACGATCTAGGGGTGAAAGGGGGTCAAAAGGTGCATCCTAAAACGCGCGTGTGGAGGTAGCACGGCAGTGCGATCAGGGTACGACGCAAGGGAAGATATAGAGGGAGAGGGAGGTCTATTGACCCGAAGCGGTACGAGCACACGGTGCTGGGACGAGAGAGAGAGGGAATAGAGACAACGTCCCTGAGCAGTGACGGGATATATTGACCCAAAGCGTGCAGTGGTACGAGTGTATGGCGCAAGGGAAGACATATAAATAGCGTCCTGCATACCTGACACGAATTTAAGGGAGTACCCACGACCCTCATAGCCCGAAGAAGATGGGTAACACGGCTAGTAAAGGAACAAATGGAACTGGTGAGGGAATGGGGACCCAGGCCATTAAACAAGGGAAAAGGGGAGAGGGTAACCAGGGACCCGAAGGGTCTCTATTAGAATTACTAAGTAACAAATATGTAACCTTAATGGAAGGGATGAAGCGGAGAGGGTGGCAGCCCACGGATGCCCCCGATAGGCAGAAAAAATGGTGGGATAGTCAGACCAAAAACAAGGTTAGAATGGCCCAGGCAATTATCCTCACCTGCTACCGGGAACTAGTAAAGGAAATAGATACCCATGTTGAGCTGATTCAGAAATTAAACACGAAAATTGCAACCTTAGAAAGGGGCGTAAAGGAGAACGATAAACCCCTACAGTGTACACCAGCAATATCCAACCCAAAGGCAGCCCCGATAGCCGCTCCACTGAAACCCTTCCCTGGAGGAAATATCAGTAGGAAAGCCTCCAGATGGTGGAACACAGAGAGAGCCCCCAGCATATAATGAATACATACAGGCAGCTCCCGTACGCACGACTGCCACCCCTGCACACGGACAGCAACCCGCTCACGTCACTATACAAGAAGTTCCCCTTACCCCGCATGAGAGACAGACACTATTAAAGGATCTACCCACACCCAAACCCAATAGCAGAAATACAGACTTCTGGCAAAAGGTTGAGGAAATGTTCGATGCGCGTAACTTAACCTTAGGTGACATACCCAGTTTGGTAAAGGCCAAAACCGGTAGTGTAAATTGGCAGAGGGCTACCCTATACGTGCAAAATGGTGGCTGGATGACGATAGGGAACTGGACCAAGCCACAGCGGTTGCTAGACCTAAAACACGGGATGGATGGATGTTGGGGACCTATAAGAACTAACTGGAGCAGAAAATTAAAGATAACCCAGAAGCCAAACGAAACTGCAGGCGAGTATGGGGAGCGGAAATGACTTGAGTATAAGGACCACTCCGGTGCTAATGACCCCGAGAAGGATGACGAGGCATTTCTAGAAATGTTTAAGGATGGGCTGGGGGAGGCGCATCAAAAGGTAATTAAACTAGGATTTAAGATAGGGGATGACTATGATGAGATCTTAGAGTGGGCACAGAATGTAGAGGAGCTAAAGGCTGAGCAGAAGGAGAAAGTGTCAAAGATGGTGGCAACAGCATTAGCAACAGAAGGAAAGGAAGGGGATGGGGACCTCCGCGCCGCCCCCTCGACATGTTACACGTGCTATCAGGGCGGACACACTAGCAAAGAATGCCCACGAAAGGATGCCAGAAAGGGGACGTTTAGGTGCTATAATTGCAATAAACCGGGACACATGGCAAGAAACTGCCGAACACAGAAAGGGGGGGAGGCGGGGAAGGGCCCCCAGCAAACCGGGAAACAAACTGGGACGCCCATTACCCGTGAGGAACTGGTGGAGATCCTCCAGCAAAAGCTATTGCCCCCGCCGGAGCCACCCTCTAATGAAGAGCTCCTTAACCTGCTCAAACTGGCTAGTGGTGGCCGCTAGGGGTTACCGGCCCCCGAAGGACGGTTGGAACGGCCAACGCTAGATTCCCGTATGTTCATTAGTGCGGTGTTAGGGGGCCGGCAGTGCAACATGCTAGTAGACACGGGAGCGTCGGTATCCATAACCAACCTAGACCTCCCCCTTACCCAGACCACGGTCAATATTCAGGGAATATGGGGGGGATTTTAAAAAGCAACATTGAGTGAAGTAGTACCTCTGGAGATACAGGGCATAATGATACCCACCCAATTCTGGTGCTGCCCTAACCCAGAAGGCACCATACTAGGGATAGACACTTTGAGGGAAGTAGGGGCACTTACAGACCCCCAGCGGAATCGGATTATATGGGGAGGGAAACATCAAACCGAACAGAAGTTCGATTGCCCGGGACATCCACAACAGCGAGTGGCAAGGATAGTCCCAATACAGCCCGAATGGGAAACGAAGGGAGTGTGGGGTAGTGTCTGCCAACTATACCCGACGCTGTGGGCATGGCACAAACAGGATTGTGGACTGGCCCGAATGAACCCGATCAATGTTCCCAGGCCGGAGCATAAGGCCCATAAACAATACCCCTTAAAACCCGAGGCTGATGCAGCTGTCCACCAAATAGTCCAAGAGTTAGAAGCGCAAGGGGTGGTGAAGCTAGTAACAGCCACCACTAATTCACCGGTGTGGCCTGCGAAGAAACCAGACGGGACTTATAGGTTCACCGTTGATTATACTGCCCTGAACAAAGTCACCCCAAGGGAATACCCGATTGTGGCAAGCCCTTCGACTGTGTTCAACGGCCTGAACCCAGAACATAAAATCTTCATGGTACTTGACATAGCAAATGGGTTATGGTCCATACCTCTGGAGGAGGAGTCACAGAAGAAGTTTGCCTTCACTATAAAGGGGAGACAATATACGTGGACAAGGGTGCCCCAGGGGTTTCACAATAGCTCGGGAATATTTCACCGGGCATTGTCAGGGATCTTGGAACCCCTGGATGTAGGGGAAGGAAGCACTGAACTACAGTACGTTGACGATATTCTTATCGCCTCAGGTACTGAGGCACAACACCTGATGGCCCTAACTACAGTACGAGGGGCCTTACAGCGCTCGGGGTTGAAGGTTAACCCTAGGAAAGCCCAGGTCGGAAGAAGGGAGGTTACATACTTGGGATACGCAGTATCCCAATGGAACAGGCAGATGCCCGCTGATAGGAAGGAGGCTATTAGAACTATGCCTAGACCAGGGACAGTGAGAGGGGTTCGACAGATATTGGGGCTATTTAATTATTGCTGGAACTTTATTCCAGAATATGCAGAAATGGCCCAGCCAATACAAGATCTAGTGAAAGGAGGTAAACCATCCCAGGAGCCTGGGGCCGCCCCCAAGAGGCGGCATTCACACAGCTTAAACACGCCCTTATGAGCGCACCCGCCTTGGGGTTGCCGGATCAGAATAGGCCCTTCCACCTGTATATGTACAATAGTGAGACCCACTACAATGCGGTGGTAACCCAGGAACACAGGGATAGACAAAGACCTGTCGCATACTACTCCACGAAACAAGGAGCAGTGGCCGCGGGCCTATCTCGATGTGTCGCAGCCCTTGATTGTGTGGCATGGGCCGTGAGGGTTAGCGAGCTATCATAATGACCGGGCAGATTATCCCGCATACACCACATACCTTTGTGGAACTGCTTAACACTGGGAGACTAAGGACTATATCAGACGCACGACGCGCCAATTGGGAAGCAACGCTTTTGCCCCCAAATGGCGCTTTGACTATCATAAAGGATAGCGGGAATAATCCCGCAGGCTGGATAATCACTGAAGGCAAGGAGCACCAGTGTGACCCCACGGGGAGCGAGGAAGAAGGGAGCCAGATTAGGGAAACCCCACTCGAAAGGGCAGATATGGATCTTTATGTAGATGGATCCCGTCGATACGTAAACGGAACTCCCCGGACAGGGTGGGCAGTCGTGGACAACAATGGGCAAGACAGGGGAAAGGGTGCCCTAGAGGGAAATCTATCAGCTCAGGTAGCGGAATTGGTAGCCCTTACCAAGGCATTGAAACTAGCAGCAGGAAAAAGGGTCAACATATACACTGACAGCCGGTCCGCCTTCGGAGTGGTGCACGACTACATGACTGCTTGGAGGAGGCGGGGATACGTGACTTCGGGAGGGGGACCTATTAGGCATGAAGAGATAGTCAAGGGATTGGTAGAAGCTTCCCTCCTCCCTCAGGAATGTGCAGTAATAAAAATTAAAGCGCACTTAAAAATCACAGACAGGCACCAGCAGGGAAATGCCTGGGCAGCCGAAGCTGCCAGACAGGCAGCTGAAGCAGACAGGACCCCGATTGGCTCATGTGTCACCCAAACAGAAGAAATAAACATACTCAAGGTACAGGGAGAATCCACCCCGCAAGAAATAAAAGGATGGGAACAGAACGGAGCAAGAAAGGGGGCGGATGGAGTGTGGAGGAGAGATGACAACGTGTTGGCCCCGGAATGTCTCCGACAGAATCTATTGGGTCTCTACCATGGGTACACCCACACTGGTAGGACTGGCATGATAAACTCCATGTCACGATGTTGGTGGTGGGAAGGAATGGGGAGAGACGTAGAAAACTATTGTAGGAGGTGTATAACATGCGCAAAACACAACCCGGGAAAAAGGATAAAGGTCCGACTGGGACACCAACCTCGCCCAAAGGGACCCTGGGAAGCCCTACAAATAGATTTTACCGGGCCACTGCCCAGCCAGAGGGGAAAAATGTACTGCCTGGTAGTAATAGATCAATTTACAAAGTGGGTAGAAGCCTTTGCTACCAGGAATTGCACCGCCGATACAGTGGCTAAAATCCTGGCTGAGGAAATAATACCCAGGTGGGGGATGCCACTGCAGTTGGACTCAGATCAAGGTACACATTTTACGGGGAAAGTCATGAAACAAGCCTGTGCCCTGCTAGGGATCAAACAAAAATTCCACATCCCATACCATCCGGAATCGTCCGGATTAGTAGAGCGGATGAATAGGACCCTAAAAACTGCATTGGCCAAGGTAATCGAAGAGACCGGGAAGGGGTGGGTGGAGTTACTTCCACGAATCCTAATGAAATTAAGAGCCACCCCGAACCGAACCACCAGACTGACCCCCTTTGAGCTAATGACAGGCAGAGCTATGAGATTGCCAGAAGTATTAGTATCTGGGAGTGAGGACGTGGGACCCTACAAGGACAAGATACGGAGGTTCGTCATGGAGCTATGTAAACAGCTGCATGGATTACAAGCGCAAGCTAGGGACCAACAAGCCATTAGAGATTTAGAAAGGGATACGAAGGAACAAAGGGTTCAGGTACCCACCATAGGGAGCCAGGTCATGGTGAGGTTGAATCCCAAGAGACCCGGAGCTCTCACCAAAATGGATCATGATCAGCGACACATACGCTTGCATAGATATGGGGGGTATTGGTAGATGGAAGCACTGGACCCAGTTGAAACGATTTGGATCTTAACCAGAAATGTGTTTTACAGGATCCTATTCCTCCTTGGAGCCGGGACATCATCCGACGAAGGAAGCTACAGACCCCAAGGCCTATACTATAGAACATCTGAAACTATTAACTGTGATTCGAGAGCCTTAGTGGTGGTAGCCGGTACAACAGTAGATTTAAATTGTAGCATTGGACTAACGGGCATAACCCAATTCAACCCGGATGACAATCGACATTGGGGGTGGACCAATAACTAGGGCATAATAGTAATAGTAAACGAGACCGCAGTGTGCTTCGTGCTAGAGAAGAAACGGGGAAGTTGTACTCACAGGGAGGCGGCACAAATAAGGTGCACGCCTGTCTTTGCCCAATTCTCAGGGAGACCTCAACCAGGGGATACCAGTTGGAGAATATGCCCGGCCTCCCCGTGTGGGTACAGATCAGTGGTGTTGGGACATTCGAGTCCGGAATAGATCTACCACCGTTGTTCCAACAACCACTCTGGGAACTACAACTCTTTATAGTACCACCACACATCCCCCTCCCACATGCCCGTCCATAAAGACGGGAGTCACAGGGGGATTAGTAATAAGGAAATCTAAGAAGAAGATACATTTTGGGATGCGGCAATGGCTACTTACGGTGGTCCTAAACCTCACGGATATCATCCTTCCTACCTTCTGTGGGAATGAGACTATAAGTCTGTACCAGAATCTAACTCAGAGAATCCTTGAAGGCCTGGAATCCACAACCATGAGATTCAATACCAGAAAAGGGATAGAACGAGGTCGAACGAAGAGGGATATACTGGAAATGCTGGGCACGGGTTACACTGCGGGACTTGCAACAGTGAATACCATAGACCTGTATACAATAGACGATAGGGTCAATACCTTGATGCAAATCTTGAGGGGTGTGCTGGGGAGGGACATGGATAACCAAGTCCTACAAGCATGGTTGGGAGATGGCGCGGAAGGGGAACTGTTACAGATGGCCCATACCTTGCAAAAACATGCCAAGACAATAAATTTGATCCATGCAATGGGAAACGCTATAAGTAAACGATTACAAGCTGAGATAGTTTGCTCCGGGTATGGGGCCTGGATATTAAGTGAGGTACAACATAACTTGGAGCAACTCCAAAATGGGGACATACCAGATTGGATCCCAAACAGTATACTTAACAATTGGACTCTAGATAAAAAGGTGAATAACACATGCGAGGTACGAAGGAATAGCCACGCAAGGGTGCCAAAATTCAGATGTATTACTGGGCGAGTGAATATGATTGGATTTGTGTTGTCCATACCACAGTATGATGTAACAAAGGGAGACCCCTTATACCAGATTGATAATATCGGTGAAGTGAGAAACCAAACTCGGTTGCGTTACCATCAGCCTACCAGATGGGCAATTAAAGTTAACAATAGTACCAGAGGCATTGCCATAACCGACTGCTATAAAAATAACCAAGTGGTTTTATGTCGAGGTACGCCACGAATGACGAATGATGAGTGCGGATTCCACCAGATAAACGGATGTATGCTGAGTATTACTCCTCTTGAACACGACCTGGAGACCATCGCTGCCCCGCAAGGGAACGGAGAGTGGTGCGTGAGCACGGGGGCAGCCAACCTAACCATTAAGACCAGGGGAGGAGTCACCCCCTATGTCCTCATTAGTCCTAACTTCTGCTTCAGACCGAAGGGTGAAATAGACATAGACGGATATCATATTCATCCTGAGGCAACGGATATCACCCATGGAACAATCACGGATACCCTCCGAGAAGGGTACGAAGAGGCGGTATGGGAACCGCAAGGCAAACAGATACCGGAATTAAATGAGGAACAATTACGTCTGGTGCAAGGAATCCAAAATCAAAGACGATAGTATATCCGGCTGATGGAAGAAATAGACAATTTACAGAGAGACACTAACGCAATGCTGGCTGATCAGCCCTGGTACTCAAAGCTGTGGGACATTGGACTTAATATTCAAATTCACCCATGGATAAGAATAATATCACACGTACTTGTAGTAATACAGGGCCTTGTTCTGTTGGTCATGATTGGATTAACATGTGCAAGAATAAAACAGGCCAAACGACACGTCAGGGCACGCACTATGATTAAGGTCATAAGGGATGAAAATTTAAGCAGTCCGACTGGAAGGACTTACCTTATATAATTCTGTGGGAAGGTTTCAGGGGGTCCCGAAGCTTGGGAGATGGCCACCCAGGTGAACGAACCTATCTGGAACTTGCCTACAGGGAGATAGTTGTCGGGAATTATGGCCAGCTTGGCGTATAGCCAAGGGCCAAAATGGGGGGAATTGTAAGAGAAATTTGGCATTAGGGGTACCAGCGGGACAAGGGTTAAAGTGCTGGTTCCTGCATAAGGAGGTAAAGGCTTTTCTTCTCACGCCTTGTATCTCTTCTCACGCCTTGTACATTCCAGCTCCAAGGCTCCAGAAGGTACTGTTATGGGTTGGGATACCATATAGTATTCCAACATGGAATGTCAATAGGAGAAAACCTAAACAGACCGCTGATAAGGCGGTGAGAAGAGACCAGAGAGACTTCATGGCACCAAAGGAAATGTATAACAAATCCCAACGTAATGATACCATTCTGGGAACGGTCTAAGATGGTCATGAGATCATGGCCTGTCAGTCAGAGCTCATGACCTGTCAATCCGGAGTAGTACTGATAAGGTAGTCCAATTAGGGAAGTAGCGCTGCTAAGGTAGTCCAATTAGAGATCTAGGGAGGTCTTATCCGGGAACAGAGGGGTTTTTGAAATGTATAAAAGTTGTATGATTGTGCTGTTCGGGGAGCATCCCCACTCACAGGCGGCTGTGATGTGGTTTGTTCCCGGACGTTCGTAATAAAGATCATTATACTTTGCCATCAGTCTCTGTCTGCTAACTTCTAGAATTGCTACGTGGGCTGGGGCGAGCGTCGACCCTCTATATCAGTGGGAAAAGAAGCCTTCCCTCTCTCCCCCAACAGTCAGAAAAATTCTCTGAGGAGATAACACTTCTATGAGTACCCACAAAATTTATGTAGACAGCTCACAGAAATAATGAGCTTGAGGACGTTATGTTCCAGTCATACGAGATAACAGAAACAATGCCCCTTTGAATTAGAATAGCCAGATGGATCTGAGAGCTAGCCTGGGAACACGTTCACAGAAATGTAACGCATAACCGGGCTTTTCCCTAGCAACAGTGGCAATAACTGAATGTAACAATGAAATCATTAGAAATTAGTGTAACCAATGAAATTAATGTAACTGTAGTAACCAATGATATTGCTGTAACTGTATGAACCAATGTATTAGTAGCAGGTGGGTGGGTACTGGTGGCAAATAACCAATGAAACACTTCCCCGCATAATTTCACCATTTTGATTGTATTTTGACTGTATAAAATGTAACTGCGCAGACTGTCCCAACAGACCGGTGATTAGGAGCATTCAGTAGGGGTACTGATGCAACCGGTTCTCCCTTGATTAATCAGGTTTTAATAAACAATTCTTTTCTCTATATACGGAACTTGTGTCGAGTGTTATATTTTTAATACTCCACAACAGACAGTGTAGAGGGCGCTTTACTCTGTATCTAACCTGTGCTGTCCCTGCCCTGGGAGTGTATAATGGGACAGTATAGAGGGAGTTTTACTCTTTATCTAACCCCGTGCTGTGCCCTGAGAGGGTTTGATGGGACAGTGTTGTGAGTGGTTTGCCCTCGGTGGTTTCGAATCACTCCTCTTACAATAGTTCCAGACACCGGAATTTTCGTCGTGAACAGTAATATGCAGTCATTGACAGATCTTTCGGTCTCAACTGTCACGTTAAAATTCAAATTAAAACACCCCTGCCTCCAGAAAAACACACCCTGGTAGTGTAAAGCAAACAAAACACGGTACAACACACCCCCTGGCCCATCTAAAAAGGCCCCTAATGCGAAGTACCCATATCTAAAACACCTCTGCTCAGATTCAAAAGTGCACCACCGAATCTGTCCAATAGAATGTGTGTACGCCTATGATCCTTGCAGCAAAACTCCCAACTAAACCCCTAAGACTTGGTTGGGACACACAGCACCCTTTCACATGTGTGTGGGCTGAGAGAAATGCTCACAAATTACCCCTCTGGCTTACTCGCTGCTTCTCCCGATGAGGCGTATCTTCTGGTTCTGTACCAATCTGTGGTATTCAAGTCCAGTCTCAAGGTCAGCTTCCCAGTCGAAATAGCGAGACTCTCTTTGCTCGTAGATGGTGTTTCTTCTCTCTGTCCCAGATGGAGTGCTCAGTCCTTATGCATTGAAAGACGCAAGCTGGCGTAGAAAAGGGAGAGAGAGAGAGATGGCTGCAAACTACCGTCACTTATACTTGCAAAAATGCCTCTTCTCGCACCAAAAGTCCAACTGTCCGTTCACCTGAGGCAGTCCAACTGAAAAGCAAGACACATCTCCAGCCTGTCTCTTTGTTACTGTGCCTGTATTGTACCTGTCCTAGGAGTGTTTAATGGACAGTGTAGAGGGAACTTTACTCTGTATCTAACCCATGCTCTACTTGCCCTGGAAGCTTGATGGGACAGTATAGAGGGAGAATTATTCTGTATCTGACCACTGCTGGACCTGCCCTGAGAGTGTTTGGAGGAACAGTGTTGAAGGTGCTTTACTCTGTATCTAACCCCATGCTGTACCAGCCGTGGAAAATGTTTGATGAGACCGTGTAGACGAAGCTTTACTCTGCATCTAACCCATGCTGTACCTGCCCTGGAAGTGTTTGATGGGATAGTGTTGAGGGAGAATTATTCTGTATCTGACACCTGCTGGACCAGCCCTGGGAATGTTTAATGGAAAGTGTAGAGGGAGCTTTGCTTTGTATCCTAGCTGTGCTGTACCATCCAAGGGAGTGTTTTTTGGGACAGTGTAGCGGAAGCTTTACTCTGTATCTAGCGCATGCTGTATCGAGCCTGGGAGTGTTTAAGGGACAGTGTAGAGGGAGTTATACTCTGCATCTCACCTG